>NC_083711.1:5625000-6250000 GCF_033118175.1 Dama dama
ATTCAGACATCCCTTCTTCTTTGGAGATACAAGACAAGCCTGCATTCAATTCACTGCAGGGATATCCGGCCTTACTTCGAGTCAGAGCATCTCGGTGTTCATTCCACTTGAGGCCACACACTCAGGGTCCCTCTCACATACCTGTAGCTGAGAGAAGCCTCCTCTTGAGGTGCTTGTGGAAAGTTGGTATTCCTCTTGAGTCGAAGCCAGGGACTAAGCTCTCATCTCGAGTTGATTTGGGGTCCACGGAGCCCTTTTGTGTTGCTCCAGTGACCTCAGGATCCCTCTAGACTTGAGACAGTGATCTTGGGTTTTCTCTGGAGTGCCATCAAGGAAATCAAGGCTCCTTTCAAGTTTGATGTGGAACACGGAATTGCTCTGCACACAGTGCAGGGGAATCGGGCCTCATCTCGCGGCAAGGGGGCTGTCTCATGGATTTTCTCAAGTTGCGGCCGAAACCTGGGGTATATTCTCGAGTTATGACGGGGAGGGCCCTTCCAGACAAGTGTTTGTTCAGCGACGTCAGGACTCCTGCCTAGGTGCGAGGGACACCTCGGGATTCTCCTCGAGTCTTGGCATGGCAATTGGGACGCGTCTCCACGTGAGGCGTGAGACCAGGGTACCTTTCCACGTGCCACAGGGATCCTGGGACTCCTATCCATTTTCAAGAGGAGTCAGGCATCGTCTCCTTTGGAAGCATTGATCTCCGCGGACCTCTCGAGTTTTCAAAGGATGTGAGGCCTCCGGTCTCGATGAGGCGGAGACGAGGTCTTTCTCTGTGGTCTCCACAGGGTATTCAGACAACCTTTCGTCTTGGGAGATGCAAGACGAGCCTGCACTCTATTCACTGCAGGGATATCCAGCCTTAATTCGAGTCCGAGCATCTCGATGTCCATTCCACTTGAGGCCACAAACTCAGGGTCCCTCTCACATACCTGTAGCTGAGAGAAGCCTCCTCTTGAGGTGCTTGTGGAAAGTTCGTATTCCTCTTGAGTCGAAGCCAGGGACTAAGCTCTCATCTCGAGTTGATTTGTGGTCCACGGAACCCTTTCGTGTTGCTCCAGTGACCTCAGGATCCCTCTAGACTTTAGACAGTGAACTTGGGTTTTCTCTGGAGTGCCATCAAGGAAATCAAGGCTCCTTTCACGTTTGATGTGGAAAACGGAATTGCTCTGCACGCAGTGCAGGGGAATCGGGCCTCATCTCGCGGCGAGGGGGAAGTCTCAAGGTTTTTCTCGAGTTGCGGCCGGAACCTGGGGTATATTTTCGAGTTACGACGGGGAGGGCCCTTCCAGACACGTGTTTGTTCAGCGACGTCAGGACTCCTGCCTAGGTGCGAGGGACACCTTGGGATTCTCCTCGAGTCTTGGCATGGCAATTTGGACGCGTCTCCACCTGAGGCGGGAGACCCAGGGTCCCTTTCCACGTGCCACAGGGATCCTGGGACTCCTATCCATTTTCAGGAGGAGTCAGGCATCGTCTCCTTCGGAAGTAATGATCTCCGCGGACCTCTCGAGTTTTCAAAGGATATGAGGCCTCCGGTTGCGTTGAGGTGGAGGACTAGGTCTTTCTCTGTGGTCTCCACAGGGAAATCAGACAACCCTTCGTCTTGGGAGATGCAAGACGAGCCTTCATTCAATTCACTGCAGTTATATCCGGTCTTATTTCGAGTCAGAGCATCTCGGTGTCCATTCCACTTGAGTCCACAAACTCAGGGTCCCTCAAATATACCTGTAGCTGAGAGAAGCCTCCTCTTGAGGTGCTTGTGGAAAGTTGGTATTCCTCTTGAGTCGAAACCAGGGACTAAGCTCTCATCTCGAGTTGATTTGGGGTCCACGGAGCCCTTTCCTGTTGGTCCAGTGACCTCAGGATCCCTCTAGACTTGAGAAAGTGATCTTGGGTTTTCTCTGGAGTGCCATCAAGGAAATCAAGGCTCCTTTCACTTTTGATGTGGAACATGGAATTTCTCTGCATGCAGTTCAGGGGAATCGGGCCTCAACTCGCGGCCAGGGGTAAAGCTCATGATTTTTCTCGAGTTGCGGCCCGAACCTGGGGTATATTCTCGAGTTACGACGGGGAGGGCCCTTCCAGACACGTGTTTGTTCAGCAACGTCAGGACTCCTGCCTAGGAGCGATGGACACCTCGGGATTCTCCTCGAGTATTGGCATGGCAATTGGGACTCGTCTCCACGTGAGGCGGGAGACCCAGTGTCGCTTTCAACGTGCCACAGGCATCCTGGGACTCCTCTCTATTTTCAAGAGGAGTCAGGCATCGTCTCCTTTGGAAGCATTGATCTCCGCGGAACTCTCGAGTTTTTAAAGGATGTGAGGCCTCCGGTCGCGTTGAGGCGGAAGTCTAGGTCTCTCTGTGGTCTCCACAGGGGATTCAGTCATCCCTTCGTCTTGGTAGATGCAAGACGAGCCTTCATTTAATTCACTGCATGGATATCCAGCCTTACTTCGAGTCAGAGCATCTCGGTGTCCATTCCACTTGAGGCCACAAACTCAGGGTCCCTCTCACATACCTGTAGATGAGAGAAGCCTCCTCTTGAGGTGCTTGTGGAAAGTTGGTATTCCTCTTGAGTCGAAGCCAGGGACTAAGATATCATCTCGAGTTGATTTGGGGTACACGGAGCCTTTTCGTGTGGCTCCAGTGACCTCAGGATCCCTCTAGACTTGAGACATCGATCTTGGGTTTTCTCTGGAGTGCCATCAAGGAAATCAAGGCTCCTTTCACGTTTGATGTGGAACACGGAATTGCTCTGCACGCAGTGCTGGGGAATCGGGCCTCATTGAAAGGTTGCTGCTGAACGATCAGACGCGGGATTCTTGGCCTCCGGAGGAGACGAATTCAATCCGGGGCCAGAGACGAGGCTGGATCGCTCAGAGCTTTTGTGTAATAAAGTTTTATTAAAGTATAGAGAAAGCTTCTGACATAGGCATTAGAAGGGGGCAACAGAGTACCCCCCTCCTAGTGTTTAGCTGTATGTTATATAGTCACTCACAGTCTGTTAATGAAATGAAAGGAATGTCATAAAATTTAGAATGGCATCAGATAATCCATCCCAGGCCATAAAACGATTGACTGGAATCTTGTAGAAGGGCAGAATACCAACAAATAGTTCCATTTACATAGATTAGGGGAACAATACCTGAGTAAGCAAGTTAGGCCGTTTGGCGGAACCAACTTGAAGGTAGAGTCTGGGGTTCATTAACATAGCTTAAGACAACATTTCCATACGAAAAAGGAATGTATTGGTTAACTCAAAGTCTGAGAGTAGTTAGCTTTAGGTGAGACCAGGTGTCATGGCAACACAGAATGTTAAGACAAACCTCCTTTTAAATTTGTATAGAGAAGGAAAAACAGATTTCTTCCTGCCGCTTAAGAGAGATAAAAATGTCTGGCACTTACAGCCTCTTTCCTCCATTTGGAGACCCCTGGCCTTCCTGCCTGTTACCCTCTCATCATCTCGCGGCGAGGGGGAAGTCTCATGGTTTTTCTCGAGTTGCGGCCGGAACCTGGGGTATATTCTCGAGTTACGAAGGGGAGGGCCCTTCCAGACACGTGTTTGTTTAGCGACGTCAGGACTCCTGCCTAGGTGCGAGGGACACCTCGGGATTCTCCTCGAGTCTTGGCATGGCAATTTGGACGCGTCTCCACGTCACACGGGAGACCCAGGGTCCCTTTCCACGTGCCACAGGGATCCTGGGACTCCTATCCATTTGCAAGAGGAGTCAGGAATCGTCCCCTTTGGAAGCATTGATCTCCGCATACCTCTCGAATTTTCAAAGGATGTGAGGCCTCCGGTCGCGATGAGGCGGAGGACTAGGTCTTTCTCTGTGGTCTCCACAGCGGACTCAGACATCCCTTCGTCTTGGGAGATGCAAGTCGAGCCTGCATTCAATTCACTGCAGGGATATCCGGCCTTACTTCGAGTCAGAGCATCTCGGTGTCCATTCCACTTGAGGCCACAAACTGGGGGTCCCTCAAATATACCTGTACCTGAGAGAAGCCTCCTCTTGAGGTGCTTGTGGAAAGTTGGTATTCGTCTTGACTCGAAGCCAGGGACTAAGCTCTCATCTCGAGGTGATTTGGGGTCCACGGAGCCCTTTCCTGTTGGTCCAGTGACCTCAGGATCCCTCTAGACTTGAGACAGTGACTTTGGTTTTCTCTGGAGTGCCATCAAGGAAATCAAGGCTCCTTTCATGTTTGATGTGGAACACGGAATTGCTCTGCATGCAGTGCAGGGGAATCGGGCCTAAACTCGCTGCGAGGGGGAAATCTCATGGTTTTTCTCGAGTTGCGGCCAGAACCTGGGGTATATTCTCGAGTTACGACGGGGAGGGCCCTTCAAGACACGGGTTTGTTCAGCGACGTCAGGACTCCTGACTAGGAGCGAGGGAATCCTCGGGATTCTCCTCGAGTCTTGGCATGGCATTTGGGATGCGTCTCCACGTGAGGCGGAAGACCCAGGGTCCCTTTCCACGTGCCACAGGGATCCTGGAACTCCAATCCGTTTTCAAGAGGAGTCAGCCATCGTTTCCTTTCGAAGCATTGATCTCCGCGGAACTCTCGAGTTTTTAAAGGATGTGAGGCCTCCGGTCGCGTTGAGGCGAAAGTCTAGGGCTCTCTGTGGTCTCCACAGGGGATTCAGACATCCCTTCGTCTTGGTAGATGCACGACGAACCTTCATTCAATTCACTGCATGGATATCCAGCCTTACTTCGAGTCAGAGCATCTCGGTGTCCATTCCACTTGAGGCCACAAACTCAGGGTCCCTCTCACATACCAGTAGATGAGAGAAGGCTCCTCTTGAGGTGCTTGTGGAAAGTTGGTATTCCTCTTGAGTCGAAGCCAGGGACTAAGATATCATCTCGAGTTGATTTGGTGTACACGGAGCCTTTTCGTGTTGCTCCAGTGACCTCTGGATACCTATAGACTTGAGACAGTGATCTTGGGTTTTCTCTGGAGTGCCATAAAGGGAATCAAGGCTCCTTTCACGTTTGATGTGGAACACGGAATTGCTCTGCACGCAGTGCAGGGGAATCGGGCCTCTTCTTGCAGCGAGGGGGAAGTCTCGTGCTTTTTTCGAGTTGCGGCCGGAACCTGGGGTATATTCTCGAGTTACGACGGGGAGGGCCTTTCCAGACACGTGTTTGTTCAGCGACGTCAGGACTCCTGCCTAGGTGTGAGGGACACCTCTGGTTTCTCCTAGAGTCTTGGCATGGCAATTTGGACGCATCTCCACGTGTGGCGGGAGACCCAGTGTCGTTTTTAACGTGACACAGGGATCCTGGGACTCCTATCTATTTTCAAAAGGAGTCAGGCATCGTCTCCTTTGGAAGCATTGATCTCCGCGGAACTCTCGAGTTTTCAAAGGATGTGAAGCCTCCGTTCGCGTTGAGGCGGAGGACTAGGTCTTTCTCTGTGGTCTCCACAAGGGATTCAGACATCGCTTCGTCTTGGGAGATGCAAGACGAGCCTGCTTTCAATTCACTGCAGGGATATCCAGCCTTACTTCGAGTCAGAGCATCTCGGTGTCCATTCCACTTGAGGCCACAAACTCAGGGTCCCTCTCACATACCTGTAGCTGAGAGAAGCCTCCTCTTGAGGTGCTTGTGGAAAGTTGGAATTCCTCTTGAGTCGAAGCCAGGGCCTAAGCTATCATCTCGAGTTGATTTGGGGTCCACGGAGCCTTTTCGTGTTGCTCCAGTGACCTCAGGATCCCTCTAGACTTGAGACAGTGATCTTGGGTTTTCTCTGGAGTGCCATCAAGGAAATCAAGGCTCCTTTCACGTTTGATGTGGAACACGGAATTGCTCTGCACGCAGTGCAGGGGAATCGGGCCTCATCTCGTGGCGAGGGGGAAATCTCATGGTTTTTCTCGAGTTGCGGCCGGAACCTGGGGTATATTCTCGAGTTACCACGGGGAGGGCCCTTCGAGACACGTGTTTGTTCAGCAACGTCAGGACTCCTGCCTAGGTGCGAAGGACACCTCGGTATTCTCCTCGAGTCTTGGCATGGCAATGGGGACGCGTCTCCACGTGAGGCGGGAGACCCAGGGTCCCTTTCCACGTGCCACAGGGATCCTGGGACTCCTATTGATTTTCAAGAGGAGTCAGGAATCGTCTCCTTTGCAAGCATTGATCTCCGCGGACCTCTCGAATTTTCAAAGGATGTGAGGCCTCCGGTCGCGATGAGGCGGAAAATTAGGTCTTTCTCTGTGGTCTCCACTGGGGATTCAGACATCCCTTCATCTTGGGAGATGCAAGACGAGCCTGCATTCAATTCACTGCAGGGATATCCGGCCTTACTTCGAGTCAGAGCATCTCGGTGTCCATTCCACTTGAGGCCACAAACTCAGGGGCCCTCTCACATACCTGGAGCTGAGAGAAGCCTCCTCTTGAGGTGCTTGTGGAAAGTTGGTATTCCTCATGAGTCGAAGCCAGGGACTAAGCTATCATCTCGAGTTGATTTGGGGTCCACGGAGCCCTTTCGTGTTTCTCCAGTGACCTCAGGATCCCTCTAGACTTGAGAGAGTGACCTTGGGTTTTCTCTGGAGTGCCATCAAGGAAATCAAGGCTGCTTTCCTGTTTGATGTGGAACATGGAATTGCTCTGCACGCAGTCCAGGGGAATCGGGCCTCATCTCGCGGCGAGGGGGAAGTCTCATGGTTTTTCTCGAGTTTCGGCCGGAACCTGGGGTATATTCTCGAATTACGACGGGGAGGGCCCTTCCAGACACGTGTTTGTTCAGCGATGTCAGGACTCCTTCCTAGGTGCGAGGGACACCTCGGGATTCTCCTCGAGTCTTGGCATGGCAATTGGGACGCGTCTCCACGTGAAGCGGGAGACCCAGCTTCCCTTTCCACGTGCCACAGGGATCCTGGAACTCCTATCCATTTTCAAGAATAGTCAGGCATCGTCTCCTTTGGAAGCATTGATCTCCGCAGACCTCTCGAGTTGTCAAAGGATGTGAGGCCTCCGGTCGCTATGAGGCGGAGGACTAGGTCTTTCTCTGTGGTTTCCACATTGGATTCAGACATCCCTTCCTCTTGGGAGATGCAAGACGAGCCTGCATTCAATTCACTGCAGGGATATCCGGCCTTACTTCGAGACAGAGCATCTCGGTGTCCATTCCACTTGAGGCCACAAACTCAGGGTCCCTCTCACATACCTGTAGCTGAGAGAAGCCTCCTCTTGAGGTGCTTGTGGAAAGTTGGTATTCCTCTTGAGTCGAAGCCAGGGACTAAGCTCTCATCTCGAGTTGATTTGGGGTCCACGGAGAACTTTCGTGTTGCTCCAGTGACCTTAGGATCCCTCTAGACTTGAGACAGTGATCTTGGGTTTTCTCTGGAATGCCATCAAGGAAATCAAGGCTCCTTTCACGTTTGATGTGGAACACGGAATTTCTCTGCACGCAGTGCAGGGGCATCGGGTCTCATCTCGCGGCGAGGGGGAAGTCTCATGGTTTTTCTCGAGTTGCGGCCGGAACCTGGGGTATATTCTCGAGTTACGACGGGGAGGGACCTTCTAGACACGTGTTTGTTCAGCGACGTCAGGACTCCTGCCTAGGTGCGAGGGACACTTCGGGATTCTCCTCGAGTCTTGGCATGGCAATTGGAACGCGTATCCACATGAGGCGGCAGACCCAGTGTCCCTTTCCACGTGCCACACGGATCCTGGAACTCCTATCCATTTTCAAGAATAGTCAGGCATCGTCTCCTTTGGAAGCATTGATCTCCGCAGACCTCTCGAGTTGTCAAAGGATGTGAGGCCTCCGGTCGCAATGAGGCGGAGGACTAGGTCTTTCTCTGTGGTTTCCACATTGGATTCAGACATCCCTTCCTCTTGGGAGATGCAAGACGAGCCTGCATTCAATTCACTGCAGGGATATCCGGCCTTACTTCGAGACAGAGCATCTCGGTGTCCATTCCACTTGAGGCCACAAACTCAGGGTCCCTCTCACATACCTGTAGCTGAGAGAAGCCTCCTCTTGAGGTGCTTGTTTAAAGTTGGTATTCCTCTTGAGTCGAAGCCAGAAACTAAGCTCTCATCTCGAGTTGATTTGGGGTCCACGGAGAAATTTCGTGTTGCTCCAGTGACCTCAGGATCCCTCTAGACTTGAGACAGTGATCTTGGGTTTTCTCTGGAGTGCCATCAAGGAAATCAAAGCTCCTTTCACGTTTGATGTGGAATACGGAATTGCTCTGCACGCAGTGCAGGGGAATCGGGCCTCATCTCGCGGCGAGGGGGAAGTCTCATGGTTTTTCTCGAGTTGCGGCTGGAACCTGGGGTATATTCTCGAGTTACGACGGGGAGGGCCATTCCAGACACGTGTTTGTTCAGCGACGTCAGGACTCCTGCCTAGGTGCGAGGGACACTTCGGGATTCTCCTCGAGTCTTGGTATGGCAATTTGGACGCGTCTCCACGTGAGGCGGGAGACCCAGGGTCCCTTTGCACGTGCCACAGGGATCCTGGTACTCCTATCCATTTTCAAGAAGAGTCAGGCATCGACTCCTTTGGAAGCATTGATCTCCGCAGACCTCTCGAGTTTTCAAAGGATGTGAGGCCTCCGGTCGCTATGAGGCGGAGGACTAGGTCTTTCTCTGTGGTCTCCACAGGGGATTCAGACATCCCTTCGTCTTGGGAGATGCAAGACGAGCCTGCATTCAATTCACTGCAGGGATATCCGGCCTTACTTCGAGTCAGAGCATCTCGGTGTTCATTCCACTTGACGCCACAAACTCAGGGGCCCTCTCACATACCTGTAGCTGAGAGAAGCCTCCTCTTGAGGTGCTTGTGGAAAGTTGGTTTTCCTCTTAAGTCGAAGCCAGGGACTAAGCTCAATTCTCGAGTTGATTTGGGTACCACGGAGCCCTTTCGTGCTGCTACAGTCGCTTCAGGATGCCTCTAGACTTGAGACAGTGACTTTGGGCTTTCTCTGGAGTGCCATCAAGGAAATCAAGGCTCCTTTCACGTTTGATGTGGAACACGGAATTGCTCTGCACGCAGTCCAGGGGAATCGGGCCTCATCTCGCGGCGAGGGGGAAGTCTCATGGTTTTTCACGAGTTGCGGCCGGAACCTAGGGTATATTCTCGAGTTACGACGGGGAGAGCCCTTCCAGACACGTGTTTGTTCAGCGACGTCAGGACTCCTGCCTAGGTGCGAGGGACACCTCGGGATTCTCCTCGAGTCTTGGCATGGCAATTTGGACGCGTCTCCACGTGAGGCGGGAGACCCAGTGTCCCTTTCCGCGTTCCACAGGGATCCTGGGACTTCTATCCATTTTCAAGAGGAGTCAGGCATCGTCTCCTTTGGAAGCATTGATCTTCGCATAACTCTCGAATTTTCAAAGGATGTGAGGCTCCCGTCGCGATGAGGCGGAGGACTAGGTGTTTCTCTGTCGTCTCCACGTCGGATTCAGACATCCCTTCGTCTTGGGAGATGCAAGACGAGCCTGCATTCAATTCACTGCAGGGATATCCGGCCTTACTTCGAGTCACAGCATCTCGGTGTCCATTCCACTTGAGGCCACAAACTCAGGGTCCCTCTCACATACCTGTAGCTGAGAGAAGGCTCCTCTTGAGGTGCTTGTAGAAAGTTGGTATTCCTCTTGAGTCGAAGCCAGGGACTAAGCTATCATCTCGAGTTAATTTGGGGTCCACGGAGCCCATTCGTGTTGCTCCAGTGACCTCAGGATCCCTCTAGACTTGAGACAGTGATCTTGGGTTTTCTCTGGAGTGCCATCAAGGAAATCAAGGCTCCTTTCACGTTTGATGTGGAACACGGAATTGCTCTGCACCCAGTGCAGGGGAATCGGGTCTCATCTCGCGGCGAGGGGGAAGTCTCATGGTTTTTCTCGAGTTACGGCCGGAACCTGGGGTATATTCTCGAGTTACGACGGGGAGGGCCCTTCCAGACACGTGTTTGTTCAGCGACGTCAGGACTCCTGCCTAGGTGCGAGGGACACCTCGGGATTCTCCTCGAGTCTTGGCATGGCAATTGGGACGCGTATCCACGTGAGGCGGGAGACCCAGGGTCCCTTTCCACGTGCCACAGGGATCCTGGGACTCCTATCCATTTTCAAGAGGAGTCAGGCATCGTCTCCTTTGGAAGCATTAATGTCCGCGGACCTCTCGAGTTTTCAAAGGATGTGAGGCCTCCGGTCGCGGTGAGGCGGAGGACTAGGTCTTTCTCTGTGGTCTCCACATCGGATTCAGATATCCCTTCGTCTTGGGAGATGCAAGATGAGCCTGCATTCATTTCACTTCCGGGATATCCGGCCTTACTTCGAGTCAGAGCATCTCGGTGTCCATTCCACTTGAGGCAACAAACTCAGGGGCCCTCTCACATACCTGTAGCTGAGAGAAGCCTCCTCTTGAGGTGCTTGTGGAAAGTTTGGATTCCTCTTGAATCGAAACCAGGTTCTAAGCTCTCATCTCGAGTTGATTTGTGGTCCACGGAGCCCTTTAGTGTGGCTCCAGTGACCTCAGGATCCCTCTAGACTTGAGACAGTGAACTTGGGTATTCTCTGGAGTGCCATCAAGGAAATCAAGGCTCCTTTCACGTTTGATGTGGAACACGGAATTTCTCTGCACGCAGTGCAGGGGAATCGGGTCTCATCTCGCGGCGAGGGTGAAGTCTCATGGTTTTTCTCGAGTTGCGGCCGGAACCTGGGGTATATTCTCGAGTTACGACGGGGAGGGACCTTCCAGACACGTGTTTGTTCAGCGACGTCAGGACTCCTCCCTAAGTGCGAGGGACACCTCGGGATTCTCCACGAGTCTTGGCATGGCAATTGGGACGCGTCTCCACGTGAGGCGGGAGACCCAGGGTCCCTTTCCACGTGCCACAGGGATTCTGGGAATCCTATCCATTTTCAAGAGGAGTCAGGCATCTTCTCCTTTGGAAGCATTGATCTCCACGGACCTCTCGAGTTTTCAAATGATGTGAGGCCTCCGGTCGCGATGTGGCGGAGAACTAGGTCTTTCTCTGTGGTCTCCACAGCGGAATTAGATATCCCTTCGTCTTGGGAGATGCAAGACGAGCCTGCATTCAATTCACTGCAGGGATGTCTGGCCTTACTTCGAGTCAGAGCATCTCGGTGTCCATTCCACTTGAGGCCACAAACTCAGTGTCCCTCTCACATACCTGTAGCTGAGAGAAGCCTCCTCTTGAGGTGCTTGTGGAAAGTTGGTATTCCTCTTGAGTCGAAGCCAGGGACTAAGCTCTCATCTCGAGTTGATTTGTGGTCCACGGAGCCCTTTCTTGTTGCTCTTGTGACCTCAGGATCCCTCTAGACTTGATACAGTGATCTTGGGTATTCTCTGGAGTGCCATCAAGGAAATCAAGGCTCCTTTCAGGTTTGATGTGGAATACGGAATTGCTCTGCACGCAGTGCAGGGGAATCGGGCCTCATCTCGCGGCGAGGGGGAAGTTTCATGGTTTTTCTCGAGTTGCGGCCGTAACCTGGGGTATATTCTCGAGTTACAACGGGGGGGCCCTTGGAGACACGTGTTTGTTCAGCGACGTCAGGACTCCTGCCTAGGTTCAAGGGACACCTCGGGATTCTCCTCGAGTCTTGGCATGGCAATTGGGACGCGTATCCACGTGAGGCGGGAGACACAGGGTCCCTTTCCACGTGCCACAGGGATCCTGGGACTCCTATCCATTTTCAAGAGGAGTCAGGCATCTTCTCCTGTGGAAGCATTGATCTCCGCGGACCTCTTGAGTTTTCAAAGGATGTGAGGCCTCCGGTCGCGATGAGGCGGAGGACTAGGTCTTTCTCTGTGGTCTCCACAGCGGATTCAGACATCCCTTCGTCTTGGGAGATGCAAGACCAGCCTGCATTCAATTCACTGCAGGGATATCCGGCCTTTCTTCGAGTCAGAGCATCTCGGTGTCCATTCCACTTGAGGCCACAAACTCACGGTCCCTCTCACATACCTGTAGCTGAATGAAGCCTCCTCTTGAGGTGCTTGTGGAAAGGTGGTATTCGTCTTGAGTCGAAGCCAGGGACTAAGCTCTCATCTCGAGTTGATTTGGGGTCCACGGAGAACTTTCATGTTGCTCCAGTGACCTCAGGATCCCTCTAGATTTGTGACAGTGATCTTGGGTTTTCTCTGGAGTGCCATCAAGGAAATCAAGGCTCCTTTCACGTTTGATGTGGAACACGGAATTGCTCTCCACGCAGTCCAAGGGAATCGGGCCTCATGTCGCGGCGAGGGGGAAGTCTCATGGTTTTTCTCGAGTTGCGGCCGGAACCTGGGGTACAATCTCGAGTTACGACCAGAAGGGCCTTTCCAGACACGTGTTTATTCAGCGATGTCAGGACTCCTGCCTGGGTGCGAGGGGCAACTCGGGATTCTCCTCGAGTCTTGGCATGGCCATTGGGACGCGTCTCCACGTGAGGCGGGAGACCCAGCGTCCCTTTCCACGTGCCACAGGGATCCTGGGACTCCTATCCATTTGCAAGAGGAGTCAGGCATCGTCTCCTTTGGAAGCATTGATCTCCGCGGACCTCTCGAGTTTTCAAAGGACGTGAGGCCTCCGGTCGCGATGAGGCGGAGAACTAGGTCTTTCTCCTTGGTCTCCACAGGAGATTCAGACATCCCTTTGTCGTGGGAGATGCAAGACGAGCCTGCATTCAATTCACTGCAGGGATATCCGGCCTTCCTTCTAGTCAGAGCATCTCGGTGTCCATTCCACTTGAGGCCACAAACTCAGGGTCCCTCTCACATACCTGTAGCTGAGAGAAGCCTCCTCTTGAGGTGCTTGTGGAAAGTGGGTATTGCTCTTGAGTCGAAGCCAGGGACGAAGCTCGCATCTCGAGTTGATTTGGGGTCCACGGAGCCCTTTCGTGTTGCTACAGTGACCTCAGGATCCCTCTAGACTTGAGACAGTGATCTTGGGTGTTCTCTGGAGTGCCATCAAGGAAATCAAGTCTCATTTCACGTTTGATTTGGAACACGGAGTTGCTCTGCACGCAGTGCAGGGGAATCGGGCCTCATCTCGCGGCGAGGGGGAAGTCTCATGGTTTTTCTCGAGTTGCGGCCGGAACCTGGGGTACACTCACGAGTTACGACCGGAAGGGCCCTTCCAGACACGTGTTTGTTCAGCGACGTCAAGACTCCTGCCTAGGTGCGAGGGGCAACTCGGGATTCTCCTCGAGTCTTGGCATGGCCATTGGGACGCGTCTCCACATGAGGCGGGAGACCCAGGGTCCCTTTCCACGTGCCACAGGGATCCTGGGACTCCTATCCATTTTCAAGAGGAGTCAGGCATCGTCTCCTTTGGAAGCATTGATCTCCGCGGTCCTCTCGAGTTTTCAAAGGACGTGAGGCCTCCGATCGCGTTGAGGCGGAGAACTAGGTCTTTCTCTGTGGTCTCCACAGGGGATTCAGACATCCCTTCGTCGTGGGAAATGCAAAAGAGGCCTGCTTTCAATTCACTGCAGGGATATCCGGCCTTCCTTCGAGTCAGAACATCTCGGTGTCCATTCCACTTGAGGCCACAAACTCAGGGTCACTCTCAAATACCTGTAGCTGAGAGAAGCCTCCTCTTGAGGTGCTTGTGGAAAGTGGGTATTCCTCTTGAGTCGAAGCCAGGGACGAAGCTCTCATCTCGAGTTGACTTGGGGTCCACGGAGCCCTTTCGTGTTGCTACAGTGACCTCAGTATCCCTCTAGACTTGAGACAGTTATCTTGGGTTTTCTCTGGAGTGCCATCAAGGAAATCAAGTCTCATTTCACGTTTGATTTGGAACACGGAGTTGCTCTGCACGCAGTGCAGGGGAATCGGGCCTCATCTCGCGGCGAGGGGGAAGTCTCATTGTTTTTCTCGAGTTGCGGCTGGAACCTGGGGTACACTCACGAGTTACGACCGGAAGGGCCCTTCCAGACACGTGTTTGTTCAGCGACGTCAGGACTCCTGCCTAGGTGCGAGGGGCAACTCGGGATTCTCCTCGAGTCTTGGCATGGCCATTTGGATGCGTCTCCACGTGAGGCGGGAGACCCAGGGTCCCTTTTCACGTGCCACAGGGATCCTGGGACTCCTATCCATTTTCAAGAGGAGTCAGGCATCGTCTCCTTTGGAAGCATTGATCTCCGCGGACCTCTCGAGTTTTCAAAGGACGTGAGGCCTCCGATCGCGTTGAGGCGGAGAACTAGGTCTTTCTCTGTGGTCTCCACAGGGGATTCAGACATCCCTTCGTCGTGGGAAATGCAAAAGAGGCCTGCTTTCAATTCACTGCAGGGATATCCGGCCTTCTTTCGAGTCAGAGCATCTCGGTGTCCATTCCACTTGAGGCCACAAACTCAGGGTCCCTCTCACATACCTGTAGCTGAGAGAAGCCTCCTCTTGAGGTGCTTGTGGAAAGTGGGTATTCCTCTTGAGTCGAAACCAGGTACGAAGCTCGCATCTCGAGTTGATTTGGGGTCCACGGAGCCCTTTCGTGTTGCTACAGTGACCTCAGTATCCCTCTAGACATGAGACAGTGACCTTGGGTGTTCTCTGGAGTGCCATCAAGGAAATCAAGGCTCCTTTCATGTTTGATGTGGAACATGGAATTGCTCTGCACGCAGTGCAGGGGAATTGGGCCTCATCTCGCGGCGAAGGGTAAGTCTCATGGTTTTTCTCGAGTTGCGGCCGGAACCTGGGGTATATTCTTGAGTTACGACCAGAAGCGCCCTTCCAGACACGTGTTTCTTCAGCGACGTCAGGACTCCTGCCTAGGTGCGAGGGACACCTCGGGATTCTCCTCGAGTCTTGGCATGGCCATTGGGACGCGTCTCCACGTGAGGCGGGAGACCCAGGGTCCCTTTCCACGTGCCACAGGGATCCTGGGACTCCTATCCATTTTCAAGAGGAGTCAGGCATCGTCTCCTTTGGAAGCATTGATCTCCGCGGACCTCTCGAGTTTTCAAAGGACGTGAGGCCTCCGGTCGCGATGAGGCGGAGAACTAGGTCTTTCTCCTTGGTCTCCACAGGGGATTCAGACATCCCTTCTTCATGGGAGATTCAAGACGAGCCTGCATTCAATTCACTGCAGGGATATCCGGCCTTCTTTCGAGTCAGAGCATCTCGGTGTCCATTCCACTTGAGGCCACAAACTCAGGGTCCCTCTCACATACCTGTAGCTGAGAGAAGCCTCCTCTTGAGGTGCTTGTGGAAAGTTGGTTTTCCTTTGAGTCGAAGCCAGGGACGAAGCTCTCATCTCGAGTTGATTTGGGGTCCACGGAGCCCTTTCGTGTTGCTACAGTGACCTCAGTATCCCTCTAGACATGAGACAGTACTCTTCTGTGTTCTCTGGAGTGCCATCAAGGAAATCAAGGCTCCTTTCATGTTTGATGTGGAACACGGAATTGCTCTGCACGCAGTGCAGGGGAATCGGGCCTCATCTTGCGGCGAGGGGGAAGTCTCATGGTTTTTCTCGAGTTGCGGCCGGAACCTGGGGTATATTCTCGAGTTACGACGGGGAGGGCCCTTCCAAACACGTGTTTGTTCAGCGACGTCAGGACTCCTGCCTAGGTGCGAGGGACACCTCGGGATTCTCTTCTAGTCTTGGCATGGCCATTGGGACGCGTCTCCACGTGAAGCGGGAGACCCAGGATCCCTTTCAAAGTGCCACAGGGATCCTGGGACTCCTATCCATTTTCAAGAGTAGTCAGGCTTCGTCTCGTTTGGAAGCATTGATCTCCACGGACCTCTCGAGTTTTCAAAGGACGTGAGGCCTCCGATCGCGATGAGGCGGAGAACTAGGTCTTTCTCTGTGGTCTCCATAGCGGATTCAGTCATCCCTTCGTCGTGGGAGATGCAAAAGAGGCCTGCATTCAATTCACTGCAGGGATATCCGGCCTTCCTTCGAGTCAGAGCATCTCGGTGACCATTCCACTTGAGGCCACAAACTCAGGGTCCCTCTCACATACCTGTAGCTGAGAGAAGCCTCGTCTTGAGGTGCTTGTGGAAAGTGGGTATTCCTCTTGAGTCGAAGCCAGGGACGAAGATCTCATCTCGAGTGATTTGGGGTCCAGGGAGCCCTTTCGTGTTGCTACAGTGACGTCAGGATCCCTCTAGACTTGAGACAGTGATCTTAGGTTTTCTCTGGAGTGCCATCAAGGAAATCAAGGCTCCTTTCATGTTTGATTTGGAACACGGAATTGCTCTGCACGCAGTGCAGGGGAATCGGGCCTCATCTCGCAGCGAGGGGGAAGTCTCATGGTTTTTCTCGAGTTGCGGCCAGAACCTGGGGTACACTCACGAGTTACGACCGGAAGGGCCCTTCCAGACATGTGTTTGTTCAGTGACGTCAGGACTCCTGCCTAGGTGCGAGGGGCAACTCTGGATTCTCCTCGTGTCTTGGCATGGCCATTTGAACGCGTCTCCACGTGAGGCAGGAGACCCAGGGTCCCTTTCCACGTGCCCCAAGGATCCTGGGACTCCTATCCATTTTCAAGAGGAGTCAGGCATCGTCTCCTTTGGAAGCATTGATCTCCGCGGACCTCTCGAGTTTTCAAAGGACCTGAGGCCTCCGATCGCGATGAGGCGGAGAACTAGTTCTTTCTCTGTAGTCTCCTCTGGGGATTCAGACATCCCTTCGTCGTGGAAGATGCAAAAGAGGCCTGTATTCAATTCACTGCAGGGATATCCGGCCTTCCTTCGAGTCAGAACATCATGGTGTCCATTCCACTTGAGGCCACAAACTCAGGGTCCCTCTCACATACCTGTAGCTGAGAGAAGCCTCCTCTTGAGGTGCTTGTGGAAAGTGGGTATTCCTCTTGAGTCGAAGCCAGGGACGAAGCTCTCATCTCGAGTTGATTTGGGGTCCACGGAGCCCTTTCGTGTTGCTACAGTGACCTCAGTATCCCTCTAGACTTGAGACAGTGATCTTGGGTTTTCTCTGGAGTGCCATCAAGGAAATCAAGGCTCCTTTCATGTTTGATTTGGAACACGGAATTGCTCTGCACGCAGTGCAGGGGAATCGGGCCTCATCTCGCAGCGAGGGGGAAGTCTCATGGTTTTTCTCGAGTTGCGGCCGGAACCTGGGGTACAATCTCGAGTTACGACCAGAAGGGCCTTTCCAGACACGTGTTTATTCAGCGATGTCAGGACTCCTGCCTGGGTGCGAGGGGCAACTCGGGATTCTCCTCGAGTCTTGGCATGGCCATTGGGACGCGTCTCCACCTGAGGCGGGAGACCCAGGGTCCCTTTCCACGTGCCACAGGGATCCTGGGACTCCTATCCATTTTCAAGAGGAGTCAGGCATCGTCTCCTTTGGAAGCATTGATCTCCGCGGACCTCTCGAGTTTTCAAAGGACGTGAGGCCTCCGGTCGCGATGAGGCGGAGAACTAGGTCTTTCTCCTTGGTCTCCACAGGGGATTCAGACATCCCTTTGTCGTGGGAGATGCAAGACGAGCCTGCATTCAATTCACTTCAGGGATATCCGGCCTTCCTTCTAGTCAGAGCATCTCGGTGTCCATTCCACTTGAGGCCACAAACTCAGGGTCCCTCTCACCTACCTGTAGCTGAGAGAAGCCTCCTCTTGAGGTGCTTGTGGAAAGTGGGTATTGCTCTTGAGTCGAAGCCAGGGACGAAGCTGGCATCTCGAGTTGATTTGGGGTCCACGGAGCCCTTTCGTGTTGCTACAGTGACGTCAGGATCCCTCTAGACTTGAGACAGTGATCTTGGGTGTTCTCTGGAGTGCCATCAAGGAAATCAAGTCTCATTTCACGTTTGATTTGGAACACGGAGTTGCTCTGCACGCAGTGCAGGGGAATCGGGCCTCATCTCGCGGCGAGGGGGAAGTCTCATTGTTTTTCTCGAGTTGCGGCCGGAACCTGGGGTACATTCTTGAGTTTCGACCAGAAGGGCCTTTCCAGACACGTGTTTATTCTGCGATGTCAGGACTCCTGCCTGGGTGCGAGGGACCCCTCGGGATTCTCCTCGAGTCTTGGCATGGCCATTGGGACGCGCCTCCACGTGAGGCGGGAGACCCAGGGTCCTTTCCACGTGCCACAGGGATCCTGGGACTCCTATCCATTTTCAAGAGGAGTCAGGCATCGTCTCCTTTGGAAGCATTGATCTCCGCGGACCTCTCGAGTTTTCAAAGGACGTGAGGCCTCCGGTCGCGATGAAGCGGAGAACTAGGTCTTTCTCCTTGGTCTCCACAGGGGATTCAGACATCCCGTCGTCGTGGGAGATGCAAGACGAGCCTGCATTCCATTCACTGCAGGGATATCCGGCCTTCCTTCGAGTCAGAGCATCTCGGTGTCCATTCCACTTGAGGCCACAAACTCAGGGTCCCTCTCACATACCTGTAGCTGAGAAAAGCCTCCTCTTGAGGTGCTTGTGGAAAGTGGGTATTCCTCTTGAGTCGAAGCCAGGGACGAAGCTCTCATCTCGAGTTGATTTGGGGTCCACGGAGCCTTTTTGTGTTGCTACAGTGACCTCAGGATCCCTCTAGACTTGAGAAAGTGATCTTGGGTGTTCTCTGGAGTGCCATCAAGGAAATCAAGGCTCCTTTCATGTTTGATTTGGATCACGGAATTGCTCTGCACGCAGTGCAGGGGAATCGGGCCTCATCTCGCGGCGAGGGGGAAGTCTCATGGTTTTTCTCTAGTTGCGGCCGGAACCTGGGGTACATTCTCGAGTTACGACCAGAAGGGCCTTTCCAGACACGTGTTTATTCAGCGACGTCAGGACTCCTGCCTAGGTGCGACGGGCAACTCTGGATTCTCCTCGAGTCTTGGCATGGCCATTGGGACGCGTCTCCACGTGAGGCGGGAGACCCAGGGTCCCTTCCACGTGTCACAGGGATCCTGGGACTCCTATCCATTTTCAACAGGAGTCAGGCATCGTCTCCTTTGGAAGCATTGATCTCCGCGGACCTCTCGAGTTTTCAAAGGACCTGAGGCCTCCGATCGCGATGAGGCGGAGAACTACGTCTTTCTCTGTGGTCTCCACAGGGGATTCAGACATCCCTTCGTCGTGGGAGATGCAAAAGAGGCCTGCATTCAATTCACTGCAGGGATATCCGGCCTTCCTTCGAGTCAGAACATCACGGTGTCCATTTCACTTGAGGCCACAAACTCAGGGTCCCTCTCACATACCAGTAGCTGAGAGAAGCCTCCTCTTGAGGTGCTTGTGGAAAGTGGGTATTCCTCCTGAGTCGAAGCCAGGGACGAAGCTCTCATCTCGAGTTGATTTGGGTTCCACGGAGCCCTTTCGTGTTGCTACAGTGACCTCAGTATCCCTCTAGACTTGAGACAGTGATCTTGGCTTTTCTCTGGAGTGCCATCAAGGAAATCAAGGCTCCTTTCATGTTTGATTTGGAAAACAGAATTGCTCTGCACGCAGTGCAGGGGAATCGGGCCTCATATCGCAGAGAGGGGGAAGTCTCATGGTTTTTCTCGAGTTGCGGCCGGAACCTGGGGTACACTCACGAGTTACGACCGGAAGGGCCCTTCCAGACACATGTTTGTTCAGCGACGTCAGGACTCCTGCCTAGGTGCGAGGGGCAACTCGGGATTCTCCTCGAGTCTTGGCATGGCCATTTGGACGCGTCTCCACGTGAGGCGGGAGACCCAGTGTCCCTTTCCACGTGCCACAGGGATCCTGGGACTCCTATCCATTTTCAAGAGGAGTCAGGCATCGTCTCCTTTGGAAGCATTGATCTCCGCGGACCTCTCGAGTTTTCAAAGGACGTGAGGCCTCCGGTCGCGATGAAGCGGAGAACTAGGTCTTTCTCCTTGGTCTCCACAGGGGATTCAGACATCCCTTCGTCGTGGGAGATGCAAAAGAGGCTGCATTCAATTCACTGCAGGGATATCCGGCCTTCCTTCGAGTCAGAGCATCTCGGTGTCCATTCCACTTGAGGCCACAAACTCAGGGTCCCTCTCACATACCTGTAGCTGAGAAAAGCCTCCTCTTGAGGTGCTTGTGGAAAGTGGGTATTCCTCTTGAGTCGAAGCCAGGGACGAAGCTCTCATCTCGAGTTGATTTGGGGTCCACGGAGCCTTTTTGTGTTGCTACAGTGACCTCAGGATCCCTCTAGACTTGAGACAGTGATCTTGGGTGTTCTCTGGAGTGCCATCAAGGAAATCAAGGCTCCTTTCATGTTTGATGTGGAACACGGAATTTCTCTGCACACAGTGCAGGGGAATCGGGTCTCATCTCGCGGCGAGGGGGAAGTCTCATGGTTTTTCTCGACTTGCGGCCGGAACCTGGGGTATATTCTCGAATTACGACGGGGAGGGCCCTTCCAGACACATGTTACTTCAGCGACGTCAGGACTCCTGCCTAGGTGCGAGGGACACCTCGGGATTCTCCTCGAGTCTTGGCATGGCCATTGGGACGCGTCTCCACGTGAGGCGGGAGACCCAGGGTCCCTTTCCACGTGCCACAGGGATCCTGGGACTACTATCCATATTCAAGAGGAGTCAGGCATCGTCTCCTTTGGAAGCATTGATCTCCGCGGACCTCTCGAGTTTTCAAAGGACGTGAGGCCTCCGGTCGCTATGAGGCGGAGAACTAGGTCTTTCTCCTTGGTCTCCACAGGGGATTCAGACATCCCTTCGTCGTGGGAGATGCAAGACGAGCCTGCATTCAATTCACTGCAGGGATATCCAGCCTTCCTTCGAGTCAGTGCATCTCGGTGTTCATTCCACTTTAGGCCACAAACTCAGGGTCCCTCTCACATACCTGTAGCTGAGAGAAGCCTCCTCTTGAGGTGCTTGTGGAAAGTGGGTATTCCTCTTGAGTCGAGCCAGGGACAAAGCTCTCATCTCGAGTTGATTTGGGGTCCATGGAGCCCTTTCATGTTGCTACAGTGACCTCAGTATCCCTCTAGACTTGAGACAGTGATCTTGGGTTTTCTCTCGAGTGCCATCAAGGAAATCAAGGCTCCTTTCATGTTTGATTTGGAACACGGAATTGCTCTGCACGCAGTGCAGGGGAATTGGGGTTCATCTCACGGAGAGGGGGAAGTCTCATGGTTTTTCTCGAGTTGCGGCCGGAACCTGGGGTACATTCTCGAGTTACGACCAGAAGGGACTTCCAGACACGTGTTTATTCAGCGACGTCAGGACTCCTGCCTGGGTGGGAGGGACACCTCGGGATTCTCCTCGAGTCTTGGCATGGCAATTGGGACGCGTCTCCACGTGAGGCGGGAGACCCAGGGTCCCTTTCCACGTGCCACAGGCATCCTGGGACTCCTATCCATTTTCAAGAGGAGTCAGGCATCGTCTCCTTTGGAAGCATTGATCTCCGCGGACCTCTCGAATTTTCAAAGGACGTGAGGCCTCCGGTCGCGATGAGGAGGAGAACTAGGTCTTTCTCTGTGGGCTTCACAGGGGTTTCAGACATCCCTTCGTCGTGGGAGATGCAAGACGAGCCTGCATTCAATTCACTGCAGGGATATCCGGCCTTCCTTCGAGTCAGAGCATCTCGGTGTCCATTCCACTTGAGGCCACAAACTCAGGGTCTCTCTCACATACCTGTAGCTGAGAGAAGCCTCTTCTTGAGGTGCTTATGGAAAGTGGGTTTTCCTCTTGAGTCGAAGCCAGGGACGAAGCTCTCATCTCGAGTTGATTTCGAGTCCAGGGAGCCATTTCGTGTTGCTACAGTGACTTCAGGATCCCTCTAGACTTGAGACAGTGATCTTGGGTGTTCTCTGGAGTGCCATCAAGGAAATCAAGGCTCCTTTCGTGTTTGATGTGGAACACGGAATTGCTCTCCACGCAGTGCAGGGGAATCGGGCCTCATCTCGCGGCGAGGGGGAAGTCTCATGGTTTTTCTCGAGTTGCGGCCGGAACCTGGGGTATATTCTCGAGTTACGATGGGGAGGGCCCTTCCAGACACGTGTTTGTTCAGCGACGTCAGGACTCCTGCCTAGGTGCGAGGGACACCTCGGGATTCTCCTCGAGTCTTGGCATGGCCATTAGGATGCGTCTCCACGTGAGGCGGGAGACCAAGGTTACCTTTCCATGTGCCACAGGGATCCTGGGACTCCTATCCATTTTCAAGAGGAGTCAGGCATCGTCTCCTTTGGAAGCATTGATCTCCGCGGACCTCTCGAATTTTCAAAGGACGTGAGGTCTCCGGTCGCGATGAGGCGGAGAACTAGGTCTTTCTCCTTGGCCTCCACAGGGGATTCAGACAACCCTTCGTCGTGGGAGATGCAAAAGAGGCCTGCATTCAATTCACTGCAGGGATATCCGGCCTTCTTTCGAGTCAGAGCATCTCGGTGTCCATTCCACTTGAGGCCACAAACTCAGGGTCCCTCTCACATACCTGTAGCTGAGAGAAGCCTCCTCTTGAGGTGCTTGTGGAAAGTGGGAATTCCTCTTGAGTCGAAGCCAGGGAAGAAGCTCACATCTCGAGTTGATTTGGGGTCCACGGAGAACTTTCGTGTTGCTCCAGTGACCTCAGTATCCCTCTAGACATGAGACAGTAATCTTGGGTGTTCTCTGGAGTGCCATCAAGGAAATCAAGGCTCCTTTCATGTTTGATGTGGAACACGGAATTGCTCTGCACGCAGTGCAGGGGAATCGGGCCTCATCTTGCGGCGAGGGGGAAGTCTAATGGTTTTTCTCGAGTTGCGGCCGGAACCTGGGGTATATTCTCGAGTTACGACGGGGAGGGCCCTTCCAAACACGTGTTTGTTCAGCGACGTCAGGACTCCTGCCTAGGTGCGAGGGGCAACTCGGGATTCTCCTCTAGTCTTGGCATGGCCATTGGGACGCGTCTCCACGTGAGGCGGGAGACCCAGGGTCCCTTTCCAAGTGCCACAGGGATCCTGGGACTCCTATCCATTTTCAAGAGTAGTCAGGCTTCGTCTCCTTTGGAAGCATTGATCTCCGCGGACCTCTCGAGTTTTCAAAGGACGTGAGGCCTCCGATCGCGATGAGGCGGAGAACTAGGTCTTTCTCTGTGGTCTCCACAGGGGATTCAGACATCCCTTCGTCGTGGGAGATGCAAAAGAGGCCTGCATTCAATTCACTGCAGGGATATCCGGCCTTCCTTCGAGTCAGAGCATCTCGGTGTCCATTCCACTTGAGGCCACAAACTCAGGGTCCCTCTCACATACCTGTAGCTGAGAGAAGCCTCCTCTTGAGGTGCTTGTGGAAAGTGGGTATTCCTCTTGAGTCGAAGCCAGGGACGAAGCTCGCATCTCGAGTTGATTTGAGGCCCACGGAGCCCTTTCGTGTTGCTACAGTGACCTCAGTATCCCTCTAGACTTGAGACAGTGATCTTGGGTTTTCTCTGGAGTGCCATCAAGGAAATCAAGTCTCATTTCACGTTTGATTTGGAACACGGAGTTGCTCTGCACGCAGTGCAGGGGAATCGGGCCTCATCTCGCGGCGAGGGGGAAGTCTCATGGTTTTTCTCGAGTTGCGGCCGGAACCTTGGGTACACTCACGAGTTACGACCGGAAGGGCCCTTCCAGACACGTGTTTGTTCAGCGACGTCAGGACTCCTGCCTAGGTGCGAGGGGCAACTCGGGATTCTCCTCGAGTCTTGGCATGGCCATTGGGACGCGTCTCCACGTGAGGCGGGAGACCCATGTTCGCTTTCCACGTGCCACAGGGATCCTGGGACTCCTATCCATTTTCAAGAGGAGTCAGGCATCGTCTCCTTTGGAAGCATTGATCTCCGCGGACCTCTCGAGTTTTCAAAGGACGTGAGGCCTCCGATCGCGTTGAGGCGGAGAACTAGGTCTTTCTCTGTGGTCTCCACAGGGGATTCAGACATCCCTTCATCGTGGGAGATGCAAAAGAGGCCTGCATTCAATTCACTGCAGGGATATCCGGCCTTTTTTCGAGTCAGAGCATCTCGGTGTCCATTCCACTTGAGGCCACAAACTCAGGGTCCCTCTCACATACCTGTAGCTGAGAGAAGCCTCCTCTTGAGGTGCTTGTGGAAAGTGGGTATTCCTCTTGAGTCGAAGCCAGGGACGAAGCTCGCATCTCGAGTTGATTTGGGGTCCACGGAGCCCTTTCGTGTTGCTACAGTGACCTCAGTATCCCTCTAGACATGAGACAGTGACCTTGGGTGTTCTCTGGAGTGCCATCAAGGAAATCAAGGCTCCTTTCATGTTTGATGTGGAACATGGAATTGCTCTGCACGCAGTGCAGGGGAATTGGGCCTCATCTCGCGGCGAAGGGTAAGTCTCATGGTTTTTCTCGAGTTGCGGCCGGAACCTGGGGTATAATCTTTTTTTTTTTTTTAATTTTTTTTTTTTTTATTATTATTTTTTTTTTTCCAGTGGGTTTTGTCATACATTGCTATGAATCAGCCATGGATTTACATGTATTCCCAATCCCGATCCCCCCTCCCACCTCCCTCTCCACCCGATTCCTCTGGGTCTTCCCAGTGCACCAGGCCGGAGCACTTGTCTCGTGCATCCCACCTGGGCTGGTGATCTGTTTCACCATAGTTAGTATACATGCTGTTCTTTTGAAATATCCCACCCTCACATTCTCCCAGAGAGTTCAAAAGTCTGTTCTGTATTTCTGTGTCTCTTTTTCTGTTCTGCATATAGGGTTATCGTTATCACCTTTCTAAATTCCATATACATGTGTCAGTATGCTATAATGTTCTTTATCTTTCTGGCTTACTTCACTCTGTATAATGGGCTCCAGCTTCATCCATCTCATTAGGACTGGTTCAAATGAATTCTTTTTAACCCTTCCAGACACGTGTTTCTTCAGCGACGTCAGGACTCCTGCCTAGGTGCGAGGGGCAACTCGGGATTCTCCTCGAGTCTTGGCATGGCCATTGGGACGCGTCTCCACGTGAGGCGGGAGACCCAGGGTCCCTTCCACGTGTCACAGGGATCCTGGGACTCCTATCCATTTTCAACAGGAGTCAGGCATCGTCTCCTTTGGAAGCATTGATCTCCGCGGACCTCTCGAGTTTTCAAAGGACCTGAGGCCTCCGATCGCGATGAGGCGGAGAACTACGTCTTTCTCTGTGGTCTCCACAGGGGATTCAGACATCCCTTCGTCGTGGGAGATGCAAAAGAGGCCTGCATTCAATTCACTGCAGGGATATCCGGCCTTCCTTCGAGTCAGAACATCACGGTGTCCATTTCACTTGAGGCCACAAACTCAGGGTCCCTCTCACATACCAGTAGCTGAGAGAAGCCTCCTCTTGAGGTGCTTGTGGAAAGTGGGTATTCCTCCTGAGTCGAAGCCAGGGACGAAGCTCTCATCTCGAGTTGATTTGGGTTCCACGGAGCCCTTTCGTGTTGCTACAGTGACCTCAGTATCCCTCTAGACTTGAGACAGTGATCTTGGCTTTTCTCTGGAGTGCCATCAAGGAAATCAAGGCTCCTTTCATGTTTGATTTGGAAAACAGAATTGCTCTGCACGCAGTGCAGGGGAATCGGGCCTCATATCGCAGAGAGGGGGAAGTCTCATGGTTTTTCTCGAGTTGCGGCCGGAACCTGGGGTACACTCACGAGTTACGACCGGAAGGGCCCTTCCAGACACATGTTTGTTCAGCGACGTCAGGACTCCTGCCTAGGTGCGAGGGGCAACTCGGGATTCTCCTCGAGTCTTGGCATGGCCATTTGGACGCGTCTCCACGTGAGGCGGGAGACCCAGTGTCCCTTTCCACGTGCCACAGGGATCCTGGGACTCCTATCCATTTTCAAGAGGAGTCAGGCATCGTCTCCTTTGGAAGCATTGATCTCCGCGGACCTCTCGAGTTTTCAAAGGACGTGAGGCCTCCGGTCGCGATGAAGCGGAGAACTAGGTCTTTCTCCTTGGTCTCCACAGGGGATTCAGACATCCCTTCGTCGTGGGAGATGCAAAAGAGGCTGCATTCAATTCACTGCAGGGATATCCGGCCTTCCTTCGAGTCAGAGCATCTCGGTGTCCATTCCACTTGAGGCCACAAACTCAGGGTCCCTCTCACATACCTGTAGCTGAGAAAAGCCTCCTCTTGAGGTGCTTGTGGAAAGTGGGTATTCCTCTTGAGTCGAAGCCAGGGACGAAGCTCTCATCTCGAGTTGATTTGGGGTCCACGGAGCCTTTTTGTGTTGCTACAGTGACCTCAGGATCCCTCTAGACTTGAGACAGTGATCTTGGGTGTTCTCTGGAGTGCCATCAAGGAAATCAAGGCTCCTTTCATGTTTGATGTGGAACACGGAATTTCTCTGCACACAGTGCAGGGGAATCGGGTCTCATCTCGCGGCGAGGGGGAAGTCTCATGGTTTTTCTCGACTTGCGGCAGGAACCTGGGGTATATTCTCGAATTACGACGGGGAGGGCCCTTCCAGACACATGTTACTTCAGCGACGTCAGGACTCCTGCCTAGGTGCGAGGGACACCTCGGGATTCTCCTCGAGTCTTGGCATGGCCATTGGGACGCGTCTCCACGTGAGGCGGGAGACCCAGGGTCCCTTTCCACGTGCCACAGGGATCCTGGGACTACTATCCATATTCAAGAGGAGTCAGGCATCGTCTCCTTTGGAAGCATTGATCTCCGCGGACCTCTCGAGTTTTCAAAGGACGTGAGGCCTCCGGTCGCTATGAGGCGGAGAACTAGGTCTTTCTCCTTGGTCTCCACAGGGGATTCAGACATCCCTTCGTCGTGGGAGATGCAAGACGAGCCTGCATTCAATTCACTGCAGGGATATCCAGCCTTCCTTCGAGTCAGTGCATCTCGGTGTTCATTCCACTTTAGGCCACAAACTCAGGGTCCCTCTCACATACCTGTAGCTGAGAGAAGCCTCCTCTTGAGGTGCTTGTGGAAAGTGGGTATTCCTCTTGAGTCGAGCCAGGGACAAAGCTCTCATCTCGAGTTGATTTGGGGTCCATGGAGCCCTTTCATGTTGCTACAGTGACCTCAGTATCCCTCTAGACTTGAGACAGTGATCTTGGGTTTTCTCTCGAGTGCCATCAAGGAAATCAAGGCTCCTTTCATGTTTGATTTGGAACACGGAATTGCTCTGCACGCAGTGCAGGGGAATTGGGGTTCATCTCACGGAGAGGGGGAAGTCTCATGGTTTTTCTCGAGTTGCGGCCGGAACCTGGGGTACATTCTCGAGTTACGACCAGAAGGGACTTCCAGACACGTGTTTATTCAGCGACGTCAGGACTCCTGCCTGGGTGGGAGGGACACCTCGGGATTCTCCTCGAGTCTTGGCATGGCAATTGGGACGCGTCTCCACGTGAGGCGGGAGACCCAGGGTCCCTTTCCACGTGCCACAGGCATCCTGGGACTCCTATCCATTTTCAAGAGGAGTCAGGCATCGTCTCCTTTGGAAGCATTGATCTCCGCGGACCTCTCGAATTTTCAAAGGACGTGAGGCCTCCGGTCGCGATGAGGAGGAGAACTAGGTCTTTCTCTGTGGGCTTCACAGGGGTTTCAGACATCCCTTCGTCGTGGGAGATGCAAGACGAGCCTGCATTCAATTCACTGCAGGGATATCCGGCCTTCCTTCGAGTCAGAGCATCTCGGTGTCCATTCCACTTGAGGCCACAAACTCAGGGTCTCTCTCACATACCTGTAGCTGAGAGAAGCCTCTTCTTGAGGTGCTTATGGAAAGTGGGTTTTCCTCTTGAGTCGAAGCCAGGGACGAAGCTCTCATCTCGAGTTGATTTCGAGTCCAGGGAGCCATTTCGTGTTGCTACAGTGACTTCAGGATCCCTCTAGACTTGAGACAGTGATCTTGGGTGTTCTCTGGAGTGCCATCAAGGAAATCAAGGCTCCTTTCGTGTTTGATGTGGAACACGGAATTGCTCTCCACGCAGTGCAGGGGAATCGGGCCTCATCTCGCGGCGAGGGGGAAGTCTCATGGTTTTTCTCGAGTTGCGGCCGGAACCTGGGGTATATTCTCGAGTTACGATGGGGAGGGCCCTTCCAGACACGTGTTTGTTCAGCGACGTCAGGACTCCTGCCTAGGTGCGAGGGACACCTCGGGATTCTCCTCGAGTCTTGGCATGGCCATTAGGATGCGTCTCCACGTGAGGCGGGAGACCAAGGTTACCTTTCCATGTGCCACAGGGATCCTGGGACTCCTATCCATTTTCAAGAGGAGTCAGGCATCGTCTCCTTTGGAAGCATTGATCTCCGCGGACCTCTCGAATTTTCAAAGGACGTGAGGTCTCCGGTCGCGATGAGGCGGAGAACTAGGTCTTTCTCCTTGGCCTCCACAGGGGATTCAGACAACCCTTCGTCGTGGGAGATGCAAAAGAGGCCTGCATTCAATTCACTGCAGGGATATCCGGCCTTCTTTCGAGTCAGAGCATCTCGGTGTCCATTCCACTTGAGGCCACAAACTCAGGGTCCCTCTCACATACCTGTAGCTGAGAGAAGCCTCCTCTTGAGGTGCTTGTGGAAAGTGGGAATTCCTCTTGAGTCGAAGCCAGGGAAGAAGCTCACATCTCGAGTTGATTTGGGGTCCACGGAGAACTTTCGTGTTGCTCCAGTGACCTCAGTATCCCTCTAGACATGAGACAGTAATCTTGGGTGTTCTCTGGAGTGCCATCAAGGAAATCAAGGCTCCTTTCATGTTTGATGTGGAACACGGAATTGCTCTGCACGCAGTGCAGGGGAATCGGGCCTCATCTTGCGGCGAGGGGGAAGTCTAATGGTTTTTCTCGAGTTGCGGCCGGAACCTGGGGTATATTCTCGAGTTACGACGGGGAGGGCCCTTCCAAACACGTGTTTGTTCAGCGACGTCAGGACTCCTGCCTAGGTGCGAGGGGCAACTCGGGATTCTCCTCTAGTCTTGGCATGGCCATTGGGACGCGTCTCCACGTGAGGCGGGAGACCCAGGGTCCCTTTCCAAGTGCCACAGGGATCCTGGGACTCCTATCCATTTTCAAGAGTAGTCAGGCTTCGTCTCCTTTGGAAGCATTGATCTCCGCGGACCTCTCGAGTTTTCAAAGGACGTGAGGCCTCCGATCGCGATGAGGCGGAGAACTAGGTCTTTCTCTGTGGTCTCCACAGGGGATTCAGACATCCCTTCGTCGTGGGAGATGCAAAAGAGGCCTGCATTCAATTCACTGCAGGGATATCCGGCCTTCCTTCGAGTCAGAGCATCTCGGTGTCCATTCCACTTGAGGCCACAAACTCAGGGTCCCTCTCACATACCTGTAGCTGAGAGAAGCCTCCTCTTGAGGTGCTTGTGGAAAGTGGGTATTCCTCTTGAGTCGAAGCCAGGGACGAAGCTCGCATCTCGAGTTGATTTGAGGCCCACGGAGCCCTTTCGTGTTGCTACAGTGACCTCAGTATCCCTCTAGACTTGAGACAGTGATCTTGGGTTTTCTCTGGAGTGCCATCAAGGAAATCAAGTCTCATTTCACGTTTGATTTGGAACACGGAGTTGCTCTGCACGCAGTGCAGGGGAATCGGGCCTCATCTCGCGGCGAGGGGGAAGTCTCATGGTTTTTCTCGAGTTGCGGCCGGAACCTTGGGTACACTCACGAGTTACGACCGGAAGGGCCCTTCCAGACACGTGTTTGTTCAGCGACGTCAGGACTCCTGCCTAGGTGCGAGGGGCAACTCGGGATTCTCCTCGAGTCTTGGCATGGCCATTGGGACGCGTCTCCACGTGAGGCGGGAGACCCATGTTCGCTTTCCACGTGCCACAGGGATCCTGGGACTCCTATCCATTTTCAAGAGGAGTCAGGCATCGTCTCCTTTGGAAGCATTGATCTCCGCGGACCTCTCGAGTTTTCAAAGGACGTGAGGCCTCCGATCGCGTTGAGGCGGAGAACTAGGTCTTTCTCTGTGGTCTCCACAGGGGATTCAGACATCCCTTCATCGTGGGAGATGCAAAAGAGGCCTGCATTCAATTCACTGCAGGGATATCCGGCCTTTTTTCGAGTCAGAGCATCTCGGTGTCCATTCCACTTGAGGCCACAAACTCAGGGTCCCTCTCACATACCTGTAGCTGAGAGAAGCCTCCTCTTGAGGTGCTTGTGGAAAGTGGGTATTCCTCTTGAGTCGAAGCCAGGGACGAAGCTCGCATCTCGAGTTGATTTGGGGTCCACGGAGCCCTTTCGTGTTGCTACAGTGACCTCAGTATCCCTCTAGACATGAGACAGTGACCTTGGGTGTTCTCTGGAGTGCCATCAAGGAAATCAAGGCTCCTTTCATGTTTGATGTGGAACATGGAATTGCTCTGCACGCAGTGCAGGGGAATTGGGCCTCATCTCGCGGCGAAGGGTAAGTCTCATGGTTTTTCTCGAGTTGCGGCCGGAACCTGGGGTATAATCTTTTTTTTTTTTTTAATTTTTTTTTTTTTTATTATTATTTTTTTTTTTCCAGTGGGTTTTGTCATACATTGCTATGAATCAGCCATGGATTTACATGTATTCCCAATCCCGATCCCCCCTCCCACCTCCCTCTCCACCCGATTCCTCTGGGTCTTCCCAGTGCACCAGGCCGGAGCACTTGTCTCGTGCATCCCACCTGGGCTGGTGATCTGTTTCACCATAGTTAGTATACATGCTGTTCTTTTGAAATATCCCACCCTCACATTCTCCCAGAGAGTTCAAAAGTCTGTTCTGTATTTCTGTGTCTCTTTTTCTGTTCTGCATATAGGGTTATCGTTATCACCTTTCTAAATTCCATATACATGTGTCAGTATGCTATAATGTTCTTTATCTTTCTGGCTTACTTCACTCTGTATAATGGGCTCCAGCTTCATCCATCTCATTAGGACTGGTTCAAATGAATTCTTTTTAACCCTTCCAGACACGTGTTTCTTCAGCGACGTCAGGACTCCTGCCTAGGTGCGAGGGGCAACTCGGGATTCTCCTCGAGTCTTGGCATGGCCATTGGGACGCGTCTCCACGTGAGGCGGGAGACCCAGCGTCCCTTTCCACGTGCCACAGGGATCCTGGGACTCCTATCCATTTTCAAGAGGAGTCAGGCATCGTCTCCTTTGGAAGCATTGATCTCCGCGGACCTCTCGAGTTTTCAAAGGACGTGAGGCCTCCGGTCGCGATGAGGCGGAGAACTAGGTCTTTCTCCTTGGTCTCCACAGGGGATTCAGACATCCCTTTGTCGTGGGAGATGCAAGACGAGCCTGCATTCAATTCACTGCAGGGATATCCGGCCTTCCTTCTAGTCAGAGCATCTCGGTGTCCATTCCACTTGAGGCCACAAACTCAGGGTCCCTCTCACATACCTGTAGCTGAGAGAAGCCTCCTCTTGAGGTGCTTGTGGAAAGTTGGTATTCCTCTTGAGTCGAAGCCAGGGACGAAGCTCTCATCTCGAGTTGATTTGGGGTCCACGGAGCCCTTTCGTGTTGCTACAGTGACCTCAGGATCCCTCTAGACTTGAGACAGTGATCTTGGGTGTTCTCTGGAGTGCCATCAAGGAAATCAAGTCTCATTTCACGTTTGATTTGGAACACGGAGTTGCTCTGCAGGCAGTGCAGGGGAATCGGGCCTCATCTCGCGGCGAGGGGGAAGTCTCATGGTTTTTCTCGAGTTGCGGCCGGAACCTGGGGTACACTCACGAGTTACGACCGGAAGGGCCCTTCCAGACACGTGTTTGTTCAGCGACGTCAAGACTCCTGCCTAGGTGCGAGGGGCAACTCGGGATTCTCCTCGAGTCTTGGCATGGCCATTTGGACGCGTCTCCACGTGAGGCGGGAGACCCAGGGTCCCTTTCCACATGCCACAGGGATCCTGGGACTCCTATCCATTTTCAAGAGGAGTCAGGCATCGTCTCCTTTGGAAGCATTGATCTCCCCGGTCCTCTCGAGTTTTCAAAGGACGTGAGGCCTCCGATCGCGTTGAGGCGGAGAACTAGGTCTTTCTCTGTGGTCTCCACAGGGGATTCAGACATCCCTTCGTCGTGGGAAATGCAAAAGAGGCCTGCTTTCAATTCACTGCAGGGATATCCGGCCTTCCTTCGAGTCAGAACATCTCGGTGTCCATTCCACTTGAGGCCACAAACTCAGGGTCACTCTCAAATACCTGTAGCTGAGAGAAGCCTCCTCTTGAGGTGCTTGTGGAATGTGGGTATTCCTCTTGAGTCGAAGCCAGGGACGAAGCTCTCATCTCGAGTTGACTTGGGGTCCACGGAGACCTTTCGTGTTGCTACAGTGACCTCAGTATCCCTCTAGACTTGAGACAGTGATCTTGGGTTTTCTCTGGAGTGCCATCAAGGAAATCAAGGCTCCTTTCATGTTTGATTTGGAACACGGAATTGCTCTGCACGCAGTGCAGGGGTATCGGGCCTCATCTCGCGGCGAGGGGGAAGTCTCATTGTTTTTCTCGAGTTGCGGCCGGAACCTGGGGTACATTCTCGAGTTACGACCAGAAGGGCCTTTCCAGACACGTGTTTATTCAGCGATGTCAGGACTCCTGCCTCGTTGCGAGGGACACCTCGGGATTCTCGTCGAGTCTTGGCATGGCCATTGGGACGCGTTTCCACGTGAGGCGGGAGACCCAGGGTCCCTTTCCACGTGCCACAGGGATCCTGGGACTCCTATCCATTTTCAAGAGGAGTCAGGTATCGTCTCCTTTGGAAGCATTGATCTCCGCGGACCTCTCGAGTTTTCAAAGGACGTGAGGCCTCCGGTCGCGATGAGGCGGAGAACTAGGTCTTTCTCCTTGGTCTCCACAGGGGATTCAGACATCCCTTCGTCGTGGGAGATGCAAGACGAGCCTGCATTCAATTCACTGCAGGGATATCCAGCCTTCCTTCGAGTCAGAGCATCTCGGTGTCCATTCCACTTGAGGCCGGAAACTCTGGGTCCCTCTCACATACCTGTAGCTGAGAGAAGCCTCCTCTTGAGGTGCTTGTGGAAAGTGGGTATTCCTCTTGAGTCGAAGCCAGGGACGAAGCTCTCATCTCGAGTTGATTTGGGGTCCATGGAGCCCTTTCGTGTTGCTCCAGTGACCTCAGGATCCCTCTAGACTTGAGACAGTGATCTTGGGTGTTGTCTGGAGTGCCATCAAGGAAATCAAGTCTCATTTCACGTTTGATTTGGAACACGGAGTTGCTCTGCACGCAGTGCAGGGGAATCGGGCCTCATCTCGCGGTGAGGGGGAAGTCTCATGGTTTTTCTCGAGTTGCGGCCGGAACCTGGGGTACATTCTCGAGTTACGACCAGAAGGGCCTTTCCAGACACGTGTTTGTTCAGCGACGTCAGGACTCCTGCCTAGGTGCGAGGGGCAACTCGGGATTCTCTTCTAGTCTTGGCATGGCCATTGGGACGCGTCTCCACGTGAGGCGGGAGACCCAGGGTCCCTTTCCAAGTGCCACAGGGATCCTGGGACTCCTATCCATTTTCAAGAGTAGTCAGGCTTCGTCTCCTTTGGAAGCATTGATCTCCGCGGACCTCTCGAGTTTTCAAAGGACGTGAGGCCTCCGATCGCGATGAGGCGGAGAACTAGGTCTTTCTCTGTGGTCTCCATAGCGGATTCAGTCATCCCTTCGTCGTGGGAGATGCAAAAGAGGCCTGCATTGAATTCACTGCAGGGATATCCGGCCTTCCTTCGAGTCAGAGCATCTCGGTGTCCATTCCACTTGAGGCCACAAACTCAGGGTCCCTCTCACATACCTGTAGCTGAGAGAAGCCTTCTCTTGAGGTGCTTGTGGAAAGTGGGTATTCCTCTTGAGTCGAAGCCAGGGACGAAGCTCGCATCTCGAGTTGATTTGGGGTCCACGGAGCCCTTTCGTGTTGCTACAGTGACCTCAGTATCCCTCTAGACTTGAGACAGTGATCTTGGGTTTTCTCTGGAGTGCCATCAAGGAAATCAAGGCTCCTTTCATGTTTGATTTGGAACACGGAATTGCTCTGCACGCAGTGCAGGGGAATCGGGCCTCATCTCGCGGCGAGGGGGAAGTCTCATTGTTTTTCTCGAGTTGCGGCCGGAACCTGGGGTACATTCTCGAGTTACGACCAGAAGGGCCTTTCCAGACACGTGTTTATTCAGTGATGTCAGGACTCCTGCCTGGGTGCGAGGGACACCTCGGGATTCTCCTCGAGTCTTGGCATGGCCATTGGGACGCGTCTCCACGTGAGGCGGGAGACCCAGGGTCCCTTTCCACGTGCCACAGTGATCCTGGGACTCCTATCCATTTTCAAGAGGAGTCAGGCATCGTCTCCTTTGGAAGCATTGATCTCGGCGGACCTCTCGAGTTTTCAAAGGACGTGAGGCCTCCGGTCGCGATGAGGCGGAGAACTAGGTCTTTCTCCTTGGTTTCCACAGGGGATTCAGACATCCCTTCGTCGTGGGAGATGCAAGACGAGCCTGCATTCAATTCACTGCAGGGATATCTGGCCTTCCTTCGAGTCAGAGCATCTCGGTGTCCATTCCACTTGAGGCCACAAACTCAGGGTCCCTCTCACATACCTGTAGCTGAGAGAAGCCTCGTCTTGAGGTGCTTGTGGAAAGTGGGTATTCCTCTTGAGTCGAAGCCAGGGACGAAACTCTCATCTCGAGTTGATTTGGGGTCCAAGGAGCCCTTTCGTGTTGCTACAGTGACGTCAGGATCCCTCTAGACTTGAGACAGTGATCTTAGGTTTTCTCTGGAGTGCCATCAAGGAAATCAAGGCTCCTTTCATGTTTGATTTGGAACACGGAATTGCTCTGCACGCAGTGCAGGGGAATCGGGCCTCATCTCGCAGCGAGGGGGAAGTCTCATGGTTTTTCTCGAGTTGCGGCCAGAACCTGGGGTACACTCACGAGTTACGACCGGAAGGGCCCTTCCAGACACGTGTTTGTTCAGTGACGTCAGGACTCCTGCCTAGGTGCGAGGGGCAACTCTGGATTCTCCTCGAGTCTTGGCATGGCCATTTGAACGCGTCTCCACGTGAGGCAGGAGACCCAGGGTCCCTTTCCACGTGCCCCAAGGATCCTGGGACTCCTATCCATTTCAAGAGGAGTCAGGCATCGTCTCCTTTGGAAGCATTGATCTCCGCGGACCTCTCGAGTTTTCAAAGGACCTGAGGCCTCCGATCGCGATGAGGCGGAGAACTAGGTCTTTCTCTGTAGTCTCCTCTGGGGATTCAGACATCCCTTCGTCGTGGGAGATGCAAAAGAGGCCTGCATTCAATTCACTGCAGGGATATCCGGCCTTCCTTCGAGTCAGAACATCATGGTGTCCATTTCACTTGAGGCCACAAACTCAGGGTCCCTCTCACATACCTGTAGCTGAGAGAAGCCTCCTCTTGAGGTGTTTGTGGAAAGTGGGTATTCCTCTTGAGTCGAAGCCAGGGACGAAGCTCTCATCTCGAGTTGATTTGGGGTCCACGGAGCCCTTTCGTGTTGCTACAGTGACCTCAGTATCCCTCTAGACTTGAGACAGTGATCTTGGGTTTTCTCTGGAGTGCAATCAAGGAAATCAAGGCTCCTTTCATGTTTGATTTGGAACACGGAATTGCTCTGCACGCAGTGCAGGGGAATCGGGCCTCATCTCGCAGCGAGGGGGAAGTCTCATGGTTTTTCTCGAGTTGCGGCCGGAACCTGGGGTACAATCTCGAGTTACGACCAGAAGGGCCTTTCCAGACACGTGTTTATTCAGCGATGTCAGGACTCCTGCCTGGGTGCGAGGGGCAACTCGGGATTCTCCTCGAGTCTTGGCATGGCCATTGGGACGCGTCTCCACGTGAGGCGGGAGACCCAGCGTCCCTTTCCACGTGCCACAGGGATCCTGGGACTCCTATCCATTTTCAAGAGGAGTCAGGCATCGTCTCCTTTGGAAGCATTGATCTCCGCGGACCTCTCGAGTTTTCAAAGGACGTGAGGCCTCCGGTCGCGATGAGGCGGAGAACTAGGTCTTTCTCCTTGGTCTCCACAGGGGATTCAGACATCCCTTTGTCGTGGGAGATGCAAGACGAGCCTGCATTCAATTCACTGCAGGGATATCCGGCCTTCCTTCTAGTCAGAGCATCTCGGTGTCCATTCCACTTGAGGCCACAAACTCAGGGTCCCTCTCACATACCTGTAGCTGAGAGAAGCCTCCTCTTGAGGTGCTTGTGGAAAGTTGGTATTCCTCTTGAGTCGAAACCAGGGACGAAGCTCTCATCTCGAGTTGATTTGGGGTCCACGGAGCCCTTTCGTGTTGCTACAGTGACCTCAGGATCCCTCTAGACTTGAGACAGTGATCTTGGGTGTTCTCTGGAGTGCCATCAAGGAAATCAAGTCTCATTTCACGTTTGATTTGGAACACGGAGTTGCTCTGCAGGCAGTGCAGGGGAATCGGGCCTCATCTCGCGGCGAGGGGGAAGTCTCATGGTTTTTCTCGAGTTGCGGCCGGAACCTGGGGTACACTCACGAGTTACGACCGGAAGGGCCCTTCCAGACACGTGTTTGTTCAGCGACGTCAAGACTCCTGCCTAGGTGCGAGGGGCAACTCGGGATTCTCCTCGAGTCTTGGCATGGCCATTTGGACGCGTCTCCACGTGAGGCGGGAGACCCAGGGTCCCTTTCCACATGCCACAGGGATCCTGGGACTCCTATCCATTTTCAAGAGGAGTCAGGCATCGTCTCCTTTGGAAGCATTGATCTCCGCGGTCCTCTCGAGTTTTCAAAGGACGTGAGGCCTCCGATCGCGTTGAGGCGGAGAACTAGGTCTTTCTCTGTGGTCTCCACAGGGGATTCAGACATCCCTTCGTCGTGGGAAATGCAAAAGAGGCCTGCTTTCAATTCACTGCAGGGATATCCGGCCTTCCTTCGAGTCAGAACATCTCGGTGTCCATTCCACTTGAGGCCACAAACTCAGGGTCACTCTCAAATACCTGTAGCTGAGAGAAGCCTCCTCTTGAGGTGCTTGTGGAAAGTGGGTATTCCTCTTGAGTCGAAGCCAGGGACGAAGCTCTCATCTCGAGTTGACTTGGGGTCCACGGAGACCTTTCGTGTTGCTACAGTGACCTCAGTATCCCTCTAGACTTGAGACAGTGATCTTGGGTTTTCTCTGGAGTGCCATCAAGGAAATCAAGGCTCCTTTCATGTTTGATTTGGAACACGGAATTGCTCTGCACGCAGTGCAGGGGTATCGGGCCTCATCTCGCGGCGAGGGGGAAGTCTCATTGTTTTTCTCGAGTTGCGGCCGGAACCTGGGGTACATTCTCGAGTTACGACCAGAAGGGCCTTTCCAGACACGTGTTTATTCAGCGATATCAGGACTCCTGCCTCGTTGCGAGGGACACCTCGGGATTCTCGTCGAGTCTTGGCATGGCCATTGGGACGCGTTTCCACGTGAGGCGGGAGACCCAGGGTCCCTTTCCACGTGCCACAGGGATCCTGGGACTCCTATCCATTTTCAAGAGGAGTCAGGTATCGTCTCCTTTGGAAGCATTGATCTCCGCGGACCTCTCGAGTTTTCAAAGGACGTGAGGCCTCCGGTCGCGATGAGGCGGAGAACTAGGTCTTTCTCCTTGGTCTCCACAGGGGATTCAGACATCCCTTCGTCGTGGGAGATGCAAGACGAGCCTGCATTCAATTCACTGCAGGGATATCCAGCCTTCCTTCGAGTCAGAGCATCTCGGTGTCCATTCCACTTGAGGCCAGAAACTCTGGGTCCCTCTCACATACCTGTAGCTGAGAGAAGCCTCCTCTTGAGGTGCTTGTGGAAAGTGGGTATTCCTCTTGAGTCGAAGCCAGGGACGAAGCTCTCATCTCGAGTTGATTTGGGGTCCATGGAGCCCTTTCGTGTTGCTCCAGTGACCTCAGGATCCCTCTAGACTTGAGACAGTGATCTTGGGTGTTGTCTGGAGTGCCATCAAGGAAATCAAGTCTCATTTCACGTTTGATTTGGAACACGGAGTTGCTCTGCACGCAGTGCAGGGGAATCGGGCCTCATCTCGCGGTGAGGGGGAAGTCTCATGGTTTTTCTCGAGTTGCGGCCGGAACCTGGGGTACATTCTCGAGTTACGACCAGAAGGGCCTTTCCAGACACGTGTTTGTTCAGCGACGTCAGGACTCCTGCCTAGGTGCGAGGGGCAACTCGGGATTCTCCTCGAGTCTTGGCATGGCCATTTGGACGCGTCTCCACGTGAGGCGGGAGACCCAGGGTCCCATTCCACGTGCCCCAGGGATCCTGAGACTCCTATCCATTTTCAAGAGGAGTCAGGCATCGTCTCCTTTGGTAGCATTGATCTCCGCGGACCTCTCGAGTTTTCAAAGGACGTGAGGCCTCCGGTCGCGATGAGGCGGAGAACTAGGTCTTTCTCTGTGGTCTCCACAGGGGATTCAGACATCCCTTCGTCGTGGGAGATGCAAAAGAGGCCTGCATTCAATTCACTGCAGGGATATCCGGCCTTCTTTCGAGTCAGAGCATCTCGGTGTCCATTCCACTTGAGGCCACAAACTCAGGGTCCCTCTCACATACCTGTAGCTGAGAGAAGCCTCCTCTTGAGGTGCTTGTGGAAAGTGGGTATTCCTCTTGAGTCGAAGCCAGGGACGAAGCTCGCAACTCGAGTTGATTTGGGGTCCACGGAGCCCTTTCGTGTTGCCACAGTGACCTCAGTATCCCTCAAGACATGAGACAGTGATCTTGGGTGTTCTCTGGATTGCCATCAAGGAAATCAAGGCTCCTTTCATGTTTGATTTGGAACACGGAATTGCTCTGCACGCAGTGCAGGGGAATCGGGCCTCATCACGCGGCGAGGGGGAAGTCTCATTGTTTTTCTCGAGTTGCGGCCGCAACCTGATCTACATTCTCGAGTTTCGACCAGAAGGGCCTTTCCAGACACGTGTTTATTCAGCGATGTCAGGACTCCTGCCTGGGTGCGAGGGACACCTCGGGATTCTCCTCGAGTCTTGGCATGGCCATTGGGACGCGTCTCCACGTGAGGCGGGAGACCCAGGGTCCCTTTTCACGTGCCACAGGGATCCTGGGACTCCTATCCATTTTCAAGAGGAGTCAGGCATCGTCTCCTTTGGAAGCATTGATCTCCGCGGACCTCTCGAGTTTTCAAAGGACGTGAGGCCTCCGGTCGCGATGAAGCGGAGAACTAGGTCTTTCTCCTTGGTCTCCACAGGGGATTCAGACATCCCTTCGTCGTCGGAGATGCAAGACGAGTCTGCATTCAATTCACTGCAGGGATATCCGGCCTTCCTTCGAGTCAGAGCATCTCGGTGTCCATTCCACTTGAGGCCACAAACTCATGGTCCCTCTCACATACCTGTAGCTGAGAAAAGCCTCCTCTTGAGGTGCTTGTGGAAAGTGGGTATTCCTCTTGAGTCGAAGCCAGGGACGAAGCTCTCATCTCGAGTTGATTTGGGGTCCACGGAGCCTTTTTGTGTTGGTACAGTGACCTCAGGATCCCTCTAGACTTGAGACAGTGATCTTGGGTGTTCTCTGGAGTGCCATCAAGGAAATCAAGGCTCCTTTCATGTTTGATGTGGAACACGGAATTTCTCTGCACGCAGTGCAGGGGAATCGGGCCTCATCTCGCGGCGAAGGGGAAGTCTCATGGTTTTTCTCGACTTGCGGCCGGAACCTGGGGTATATTCTCGAATTACGACGGGGAGGGCCCTTCCAGACACATGTTTCTTCAGCGACGTCAGGACTCCTGCCTAGGTGCGAGGGACACCTCGGGATTCTCCTCGAGTCTTGGCATGGCCATTGGGACGCGTCTCCACGTGAGGCGGGAGACCCAGGGTCCCTTTCCACGTGCCACAGGGATCCTGGGACTCCTATCCATTTTCAAGACGAGTCAGGCATCGTCTCCTTTGGAAGCATTGATCTCCGCGGACCTCTCGAGTTTTCAAAGGACGTGAGGCCTCCGGTCGCGATGAGGCGGAGAACTAGGTCTTTCTCCTTGTTATCCACAGGGGATTCAGACATCCCTTCGTCGTGGGAGATGCAAGACGAGCCTGCATTCAATTCACTGCAGGGATATCCGGCCTTCCTTCGAGTCAGAGCATCTCGGTGTCCATTCCACTTGAGGCCACAAACTCAGGGTCCCTCTCACATACCTGTAGCTGAGAGAAGCCTCCTCTTGAGGTGCTTGTGGAAAGTGGGTATTCCCCTTGAGTCGAAGCCAGGGGCGAAGCTCGCATCTCGAGTTGATTTGGGGTCCACGGAGCCCTTTCGTGTTGCTACAGTGACCTCAGTATCCCTCTAGACTTGAGACAGTGATCTTGGGTTTTCTCTGGAGTGCCAGCAAGGAAATCAAGGCTCCTTTCATGTTTGATTTGGATCACGGAATTGCTCTGCACGCAGTGCAGGGGAATCGGGCCTCATCTCGCGGCGAGGGGGAAGTCTCATGGTTTTTCTCGAGTTGCGGCCGGAACCTGGGGTACATTCTCGAGTTACGACCAGAAGGGCCTTTCCAGACACGTGTTTATTCAGCGACGTCAGGACTCCTGCCTAGGTGCGACGGGCAACTCTGGATTCTCCTCGAGTCTTGGCATGGCCATTGGGACGCGTCTCCACGTGAGGCGGGAGACCCAGGGTCCCTTTCCACGTGCCACAGGGATCCTGGGACTCCTATCCATTTTCAAGAGGAGTCAGGCATCGTCTCCTTTGGAAGCATTGATCTCCGCGGACCTCTCGAGTTTTCAAAGGACCTGAGGTCTCCGATCGCAATGAGGCGGAGAACTAGGTCTTTCTCTGTGGTCTCCACAGGGGATTCAGACATCCCTTCGTCGTGGGAGATGCAAAAGAGGCCTGCATTCAATTCACTGCAGGGATATCCGGCCTTCCTTCGAGTCAGAACATCACGGTGTCCATTCCACTTGAGCCCACAAACTCAGGGTCCCTCTCACAAACCAGTAGCTGAGAGAAGCCTCCTCTTGAGGTGCTTGTGGAAAGTGGGTATTCCTCTTGAGTCGAAGCCAGGGACGAAGCTCTCATCTCGAGTTGATTTGGGGTCCATGGAGCCCTTTCGTGTTGCTACAGTGACCTCAGTATCCCTCTAGACTTGAGACAGTGATCTTGGGTTTTCTCTGGAGTGCCATCAAGGAAATCAAGGCTCCTTTCATGTTTGATTTGGAACACGGAATTGCTCTGCACGCAGTGCAGGGGAATTGGGGTTCATCTCACGGCGAGGGGGAAGTCTCATGGTTTTTCTCGAGTTGCGGCCGGAACCTGGGGTACATTCTCGAGTTACGACCAGAAGGGACTTCCAGACACGTGTTTATTCAGCGATGTCAGGACTCCTGTCTGGGTGCGAGGGACACCTCGGGATTCTCCTCGAGTCTTGGCATGGCCATTGGGACGCGTCTCCACGTGAGGCGGGAGACCCAGCGTCCCTTTCCACGTGCCACAGGGATCCTGGGACTCCTATCCATTTTCAAGAGGAGTCAGGCATCGTCTCCTTTGGAAGCATTAATCTCCGCGGACCTCTCGAGTTTTCAAAGGACGTGAGGCCTCCGGTAGCGATGAGGCGGAGAACTAGGTCTTTCTCCTTGGACTCCACAGGGGATTCAGACATCCCTTCGTCGTGGGAGATGCAAGACGAGCCTGCATTCAATTCACTGCAGGGATATCCGGCCTTCCTTCTAGTCAGAGCATCTCGGTGACCATTCCACTTGAGGCCACAAACTCAGGGTCCCTCTCACATACCTATAGCTGAGAGAAGCCTCTTCTTGAGGTGCTTGTGGAAAGTGGGTATTCCTCTTGATTCGAAGCCAGGGATGAAGCTCTCATCTCGAGTTGATTTGGGGTCCAAGGAGCACTTTGGTGTTGCTACAGTGACCTCAGTATCCCTCTAGACTTGAGACAGTGATCTTGGGTTTTCTCTGGAGTGCCATCAAGGAAATCAAGGCTCCTTTCATGTTTGATTTGGAATACGGAATTGCTCTGCACGCAGTGCAGGGGAATCGGGCCTCATCTCGCGGCGAGGGGGAAGTCTCGTGGTTTTTCTCGAGTTGCGGCCGGAACCGGGGGAACACTCACGAGTTACGACCGGAAGGGCCCTTCCAGACACATGTTTGTTCAGCGACGTCAGGACTCCTGCCTGGGTGCGAGGGACCCCTCGGGATTCTCCTCGAGTCTTGGCATGGCCATTGGGACGCGCCTCCACGTGAGGCGGGAGACCCAGGGTCCTTTCCACGTGCCACAGGGATCCTGGGACTCCTATCCATTTTCAAGAGGAGTCAGGCATCGTCTCCTTTGGAAGCATTGATCTCCGCGGACCTCTCGAGTTTTCAAAGGACGTGAGGCCTCCGGTCGCGATGAAGCGGAGAACTAGGTCTTTCTCCTTGGTCTCCACAGGGGATTCAGACATCCCGTCGTCGTGGGAGATGCAAGACGAGCCTGCATTCCATTCACTGCAGGGATATCCGGCCTTCCTTCGAGTCAGAGCATCTCGGTGTCCATTCCACTTGAGGCCACAAACTCAGGGTCCCTCTCACATACCTGTAGCTGAGAGAAGCCTCCTCTTGAGGTGCTTGTGGAAAGTGGGTATTCCTCTTGAGTTGAAGCCAGGGACGAAGCTCGCGTCTCGAGTTGATTTGGGGTCCACGGAGCCCTTTCGTGTTGCTACAGTGACCTCAGTATCCCTCTAGACTTGAGACAGTGATCTTGGGTTTTCTCTGGAGTGCCATCAAGGAAATCAAGGGTCCTTTCATGTTTGATTTGGATCACGGAATTGCTCTGCACGCAGTGCAGGGGAATCGGGCCTCATCTCGCGGCGAGGGGGAAGTCTCATTGTTTTTCTCGACTTGCGGCCGGAACCTGGGGTACATTCTCGAGTTACGACCAGAAGGGCCTTTCCAGACACGTGTTTATTCAGCGACGTCAGGACTCCTGCCTAGGTGCGACGGGCAACTCTGGATTCTCCTCGAGTCTTGGCATGGCCATTGGGACGCGTCTCCACGTGAGGCGGGAGACCCAGCGTCCCTTTCCACGTGCCACAGGGATCCTGGGACTCCTATCCATTTTCAAGAGGAGTCAGGCATCGTCTCCTTTGGAAGCATTGATCTCGGCGGACCTCTTGAGTTTTCAAAGGACGTGAGGCCTCCGGTCGCGATGAGGCGGAGAACTAGGTCTTTCTCCTTGGTCTCCACAGGGGATTCAGACATCCCTTCGTCGTGGGAGATGCAAGACGAGCCTGCATTCAATTCACTGCAGGGATATCCGGCCTTCCTTCTAGTCAGAGCATCTCGGTGACCATTCCACTTGAGGCCACAAACTCAGGGTCCCTCTCACATACCTATAGCTGAGAGAAGCCTCCTCTTGAGGTGCTTGTGGAAAGTGGGTATTCCTCTTGAGTCGAAGCCAGGGACGAAGCTCTCATCTCGAGTTGATTTGGGGTCCAAGGAGCCCTTTCGTGTTGCTACAGTGACCTCAGTATCCCTCTAGACTTGAGACAGTGATCTTGGGTTTTCTCTGGAGTGCCATCAAGGAAATCAAGGCTCCTTTCATGTTTGATTTGGAACACGGAATTGCTCTGCACACAGTGCAGGGGAATCGGGCCTCATCTCGTGTCGAGGGGGAAGTCTCATGGTTTTTCTCGAGTTGCGGCCGGAACCTGGGGTATATTCTCGAATTACGACGGGGAGGGCCCTTCCAGACACATGTTACTTCAGCGACGTCAGGACTCCTGCCTAGGTGCGAGGGACACCTCGGGATTTTCCTCGAGTCTTGGCATGGCCATTGGGACGCGTCTCCACGTGAGGCGGGAGACCCAGGGTCCCTTTCCACGTGCCACAGGGATCCTGGGACTACTATCCATATTCAAGACGAGTCAGGCATCGTCTCCTTTGGAAGCATTGATCTCCGCGGACCTCTCGAGTTTTCAAAGGACGTGAGGCCTCCGATCGCTATGAGGCGGAGAACTAGGTCTTTCTCCTTGGTCTCCACAGGGGATTCAGACATCCCTTCATCGTGGGAGATGCAAGACGAGCCTGCATTCAATTCACTGCAGGGATATCCGGCCTTCCTTCGAGGCAGTGCATCTCGGTGTCCATTCCACTTTAGGCCACAAACTCAGGGTCCCTCTCACATACCTGTAGCTGAGAGAAGCCTCCTCTTGAGGTGCTTGTGGAAAGTGGGTATTCCTCTTGAGTCGAGCCAGGGACGAAGCTCTCATCTCGAGTTGATTTGGGGTCCATGGAGCCCTTTCATGTTGCTACAGTGACCTCAGTATCCCTCTAGACTTGAGACAGTGATCTTGGGTTTTCTCTGGAGTGCCATCAAGGAAATCAAGGCTCCTTTCATGTTTGATTTGGAACACGGAATTGCTCTGCACGCAGTGCAGGGGAATTGGGGTTCATCTCACGGCGAGGGGGAAGTCTCATGGTTTTTCTCGAGTTGCGGCCGGAACCTGGGGTACATTCTCGAGTTACGACCAGAAGGGACTTCCAGACACGTGTTTATTCAGTGATGTCAGGACTCCTGCCTGGGTGCGAGGGACACCTCGGGATTCTCCTCGAGTCTTGGCATGGCCATTGGGACGCGTCTCCACGTGAGGCGGGAGACCCAGGGTCCCTTTCCACGTGCCACAGGCATCCTGGGACTCCTATCCATTTTCAAGAGGAGTCAGGCATCGTCTCCTTTGGAAGCATTGATCTCCGCGGACCTCTCGAATTTTCAAAGGACGTGAGGCCTCCGGTCGCGATGAGGAGGAGAACTAGGTCTTTCTCTGTGGGCTTCACAGGGGTTTCAGACATCCCTTCGTCGTGGGAGATGCAAGACGAGCCTGCATTCAATTCACTGCAGGGATATCCGGCCTTCCTTCGAGTCACAGCATCTCGGTGTCCATTCCACTTGAGGCCACAAACTCAGGGTCCCTCTCACATACCTGTAGCTGAGAGAAGCCTCCTCTTGAGGTGCCTATGGAAAGTGGGTTATCCTCTTGAGTCGAAGCCAGGGACGAAGCTCTCATCTCGAGTTGATTTGGGGTCCACAGAGCCATTTCGTGTTGCTACAGTGACCTCAGGATCCCTCTAGACTTGAGACAGTGATTTTGGGTGTTCTCTGGAGTGCCATCAAGGAAATCAAGGCTCCTTTCCCGTTAATGTGGAACACGGAATTGCTCTGCACGCAGTGCAGTGGAATCGGGCCTCATCTCGCGGCGAGGGGGAAGTCTCATGGTTTTTCTCGAGTTGCGGCCGGAACCTGGGGTATATTCTCGAGTTACGACGGGGAGGGCCCTTCCAGACACGTGTTTGTTCAGCAACGTTAGGACTCCTGCCTAGGTGCGAGGGACACCTCGGGATTCTCCTCGAGTCTTGGCATGGCCATTGGGACGCGTCTCCAAGTGAGGCGGGAGACCCAGGGTCCCTTTCCACGTGCCACAGGGATCCTGGGACTCCTATCCATTTTCAAGAGGAGTCAGGCATCGTCTCCTTTGGAAGCATTGATCTCCGCGGACCTCTCGAGTTTTCAAAGGATGTGAGGCCTCCGGTCGCGATGAGGAGGAGAACTTGGTCTTTCTCTGTGGGCTCCACAGGGGTTTCAGACATCCCTTCGTCATGGGAGATGCAAGACGAGCCTGCATTCAATTCACTGCAGGGATATCCGGCCTTCCTTCGAGTCAGAGCATCTCGGTGTCCATTCCACTTGAGGCCACAAAATCAGGGTCCCTCTCACATACCTGTAGCTGAGAGAAGCCTCTTCTTGAGGTGCTTATGGAAAGTGGGTTTTCCTCTTGAGTCGAAGCCAGGGACGAAGCTCTCATCTCGAGTTGATTTCGAGTCCAGGGAGCCATTTCGTGTTGCTACAGTGACTTAAGGATCCCTCTAGACTTGAGACAGTGATCTTGGGTGTTCTCTGGAGTGCCATCAAGGAAATCAAGGCTCCTTTCGTGTTTGATGTGGAACACGGAATTGCTCTCCATGCAGTGCAGGGGAATCGGGCCTCATCTCGCGGCGAGGGGGAAGTCTCATGGTTTTTCTCGAGTTGCGGCCGGAACCTGGGGTATATTCTCGAGTTACGATGGGGAGGGCCCTTCCAGACACGTGTTTGTTCAGCGACGTCAGGACTCCTGCCTAGGTGCGAGGGACACCTCGGGATTCTCCTCGAGTCTTGGCATGGCCATTAGGATGCGTCTCCACGTGAGGCGGGAGACCAAGGTTACCTTTCCACGTGCCACAGGGATCCTGGGACTCCTATCCATTTTCAAGAGGAGTCAGGCATCGTCTCCTTTGGAAGCATTGATCTCCGCGGACCTCTCGAGTTTTCAAAGGACGTGAGGTCTCCGGTCGCGATGAGGCGGAGAACTAGGTCTTTCTCCTTGGCCTCCACAGGGGATTCAGACAACCCTTCGTCGTGGGAGATGCAAAAGAGGCCTGCATTCAATTCACTGCAGGGATATCCGGCCTTCTTTCGAGTCAGAGCATCTCGGTGTCCATTCCACTTGAGGCCACAAACTCAGGGTCCCTCTCACATACCTGTAGCTGAGAGAAGCCTCCTCTTGAGGTGCTTGTGGAAAGTGGGAATTCCTCTTGAGTCGAAGCCAGGGAAGAAGCTCACATCTCGAGTTGATTTGGGGTCCATGGAGCCCTTTCGTGTTGCCACAGTGTCCTCAGTATCCCTCTAGACATGAGACAGTGATCTTGGGTGTTCTCTGGAGTGCCATCAAGGAAATCAAGGCTCCTTTCATGTTTGATGTGGAACACGGAATTGCTCTGCACGCAGTGCAGGGGAATCGGGCTTCATCTCGCGGCGAGGGGGAAGTCTCATGGTTTTTCTCGAGTTGCGGCCGGAACCTGGGGTATATTCTCGAGTTACGACGGGGAGGGCCCTTCCAGACACGTGTTTGTTCAGTGACGTCAGGACTCCTGCCTAGGTGCGAGGGACACCTCGGGATTCTCCTCGAGTCTTGGCATGGCCATTGGGACGCGTCTCCACGTGAGGCGGGAGACCCAGGGTCCCTTTCCACGTGCCACAGGGATCCTGGGACTCCTATCCATTTTCAAGGGGAGTCAGGCATCATCTCCTTTGGAAGCATTGATCTCCGCGGACCTCGCGAGTTTTCAAAGGACCTGAGGCCTCCGATCGCGATCAGGCGGAGAACTAGGTCTTTCTCTGTGGTCTCAACAGGGGATTCAGACAGCCCTTCGTCGTGGGAGATGCAAAAGAGGCCTGCATTCAATTCACTGCGGGAATATCGGGCCTTCCTTCGAGTCAGAGCATCTCGGTGTCCATTCCACTTGAGGCCACAAACTCAGGGTCCCTCTCACATACCTGTAGCTGAGAGAAGCCTCCTCTTGAGGTGCTTGTGGAAAGTGGGTATTCCTCTTGAGTCGAAGCCAGTTATGAAGCTCTCATCTCGAGTTGATTTGGGGTCCACGGAGCCCTTTCGTGTTGCTACAGTGACCTCAGTATCCCTCTAGACTTGAGACAGTGATCTTGGGTTTTCTCTGGAGTGCCATCAAGGAAATCAAGGCTCCTTTCATGTTTGATTTGGAACACGGAATTGCTCTGCACGCAGTGCAGGGGAACCGGGCCTCATCTCGCGGCGAGGGGGAAGTCATATTGTTTTTCTCGAGTTGCGGCCGGAACCTGGAGAATATTCTCGAGTTACGACCAGAAGCGCCCTTCCAGACACGTGTTTGTTCAGCGACATCAGGACTCCTGCCTAGGTGCGAGGGACACCTCTGGATTCTCCTCGAGTCTTGGCATGGCCATTGGGACGCGTCTCCACGTGAAGCGGGAGACCCAGGGTCCCTTTCCACGTGCCACAGGGATCCTGGGAGTCCTATCCATTTTAAACAGGAGTCAGGCATCGTCTCCTTTGGAAGCATTGATCTCCGCGGACCTCTCGTGTTTTCAAAGGACTTGAGGCCTCCGGTCGCGATGAGGCGGAGAACTAGGTCTTTCTCTGTGGGCTCCACAGGGGTTTCAGACATCCCTTTGCCGTGGGAGATGCAAGACGAGCCTGCATTCAATTCACTGCAGGGATATCCGGCCTTCCTTCGAGTCAGAGCATCTCGGTGTCCATTCCACTTGAGGCCACAAACACAGGGTCCCTCTCACATACCTGTAGCTGAGAGAAGCCTCCTCTTGAGGTGCTTATGGAAAGTGGGTATTCCTCTTGAGTCGAAGCCAGGGATGAAGCTCTCATCTCGAGTTGATTTGGGGTCCACGGAGCCATTTCTTGTTGCTACAGTGACCTCAGGATCCCTCTAGACTTGAGAAAGTTATCTTGGGTGTTCTCTGGAGTGCCATCAAGGAAATCAAGGCTCCTTTCATGTTTGATGTGGAACACGGAATTGCTCTGCACGCAGTACAGGGGAATCGGGCCTCATCTCGCGGCGAGGGGGAAGTCTCATGGTTTTTCTCGAGTTGCGGCCGGAACCGGGGGTATATTCTCGAGTTACGAAGGGGAGGGCCCTTCCAAACACGTGTTTGTTCAGCGACGTCAGGACTCCTGCCTAGGTGGGAGGGACCCCTCGGGATTCTCCTCGAGTCTTGGCATGGCCATTGGGACGCGTCTCCACGTGAGTCGGGAGACCCAGGGTCCCTTTCCACGTGCCACAGGAATCCTGGGACTCCTATCCATTTTCAAGAGGAGTCAGGCATCGTCTCCTTTGGAAGCATTGATCTCCGCGGACCTCTCGAGTTTTCAAAGGACGTGAGGCCTCCGGTCGAAATGAAGCGGAGAACTACGTCTTTCTCTGTAGTCTCCACAGGGGATTCAGACATCCCTTCGTCGTGGGAGATGCAAGACGAGCCTGCATTCAATTCACTGCAGGGATATCCGGCCTTCCTTCGAGTCTGAGCATCTCGGTGTCCATTCCACTTGAGGCAACAAACTCAGGGTCCCTCTCACACACCTGTAGCTGAGAAAAGGCTCCTCTTGAGCTGCTTGTGGTAAGTGGGTATTCCTCTTGAGTCGAAGCCAGGGAAGAAGCTCTCATCTCGAGTTGATTTGGGGTCCACGGAGCCCTTTCTTGTTGCTACAGTGACCTCAGGATCCCTCTAGACTTGAGACAGTGATCTTGGGTGTTCTCTGGAGTGCCATCAAGGAAATCAAGGCTCCTTTCATGTTTGATGTGGAACATGGAATTTCTCTGCACGCTGTGCAGGGGAATCGGGCCTCATCTCGCGGCGAGGGGGAAGTCTCATGGTTTTTCTCATGTTGCGGCCGGAACCTGGGGTATATTCTCGAGTTACGACGGGGAGCGCCCTTCCAGACACGTGTTTGTTCAGCGACGTCAGGACTCGTGCCTAGGTGCGAGGGACACCTCGGGATTCTCCTCGAGTCTTGGCATGGCCATTGGGACGCGTCTCCACGTGAGGCGGGAGACCCAGGGTCCCTTTCCACGTGCCACAGGGATCCTGGGAATCCTATCCATTTTCAAGAGGAGTCAGGCATCGTCTCCTTTGGAAGCATTGATCTCCGCGCACCTCTCGAGTTTTCAAAGGACGTGAGGCATCCGGTCGCGATGAGGAGGAGAACTAGGTCTTTCTCTGTGGGCTCCACAGGGGTTTAAGACATCCCTTCGTCGTGGGAGATGCAAGACGAGCCTGCATTCAATTCACTGCAGGGATATCCGGCCTTCCTTCGAGTCACAGCATCTCGGTGTCCATTCCACTTGAGGCCACAAACTCAGGGTCCCTCTCACATACTTGTAGCTGAGAGAATCCTCCTCTTGAGGTGCTTTTGGAAAGTGGGTTTTGCTCTTGAGTCGAAGCCAGGGACGAAGCTCTCATCTCGAGTTGATTTGGGGTCCACGGAGCCATTTCGTGTTGCTTCAGTGACCTCAGGATCCCTCTAGACTTGAGACAGTGATCTTGGGTGTTCTCTGGAGTGCCATCAAGGAAATCAAGGCTCCTTTCATGTTTGATGTGGAACACGGAATTGCTCTGCACGCAGTGCAGGGGAATCGGGCCTCATCTCGCGGCGAGGGGTAGTCTCATGGTTTTTCTTGAGTTGCGGCCGGAACCTGGGGTATATTCTCGAGTTACGACGGGGAGGGCCCTTCCAGACACGTGTTTGTTCAGCGACGTCAGGACTCCTGCCTAGGTGCGAGGGACACCTCGGGATTCTCCTCGTGTCTTGGCATGGCCATTGGGACGCGTCTCCACGTGAGGCGGGAGACCCAGGGTCCCTTTCCACGTGCCACAGGGATCCTGGGATTCCTATCCATTTTCAAGAGGAGTCAGGCATCGTCTCCTTTGGAAGCATTGATCTCGGCGGACCTCTCGAGCTTTCAAAGGACGTGAGGCCTCCGGTCGCGATGAGGCGGAGAACTAGGTTTTTCTCTGTGGTCTCCACAGGGGATTCAGACAACCCTTCGTCGTGGGAGATGCAAGACGAGCCTGCATTCAATTCACTGCAGGGATATCCGGCCTTCCTTCGAGTCAGAGCATCTCGGTGTACATTCCACTTGAGGCCACAAACTCAGGGTCCCTCTCACATACCTGTAGCTGAGAGAAGCCTCCTCTTGAGGTGCTTGTGGAAAGTGGGTATTCCTCTTGATTCTAAGCCAGGGACAACGCTCTCATCTCGAGTGGATTTGGGGTCCACGGAGCCCTTTCGTGTTGCTACAGTGACCTCAGTATCCCTCTAGACATGAGACAGTGATCTTGGGTGTTCTCTGGAGTGCCATCAAGGAAATCAAGGCTCCTTTCATGTTTGATGTGGAACACGGAATTGCTCTGCAGGCAGTGCAGGGGAATCGGGCCTCATCTCGCGGCGAGGGGGAAGTCTCATCGTTTTTCTCGAGTTGCGGCCGGAACCTGGGGTATATTCTCGAGTTACGACGGGGAGAGCCCTTCCAGACACGTGTTTGTTCAGCGACGTCAGGACTCCTGCCTAGGTGCGAGGGACACTTCCGGATACTCCTCGAATCTTGGCATGGCCATTGGGACGCGTCTCCACGTGAGGCGGGAGACCCACGGTCCCTTTCCACGTGCCACAGGGATCCTGGGACTTCTATCCATTTTCAAGAGGAGTCAGGCATCGTCTACTTTGGAAGCCTTGTTCTCCGCGGACCTCTCGAGTTTTCAAAGGACGGGAGACCTCCAGTCGCGATGAGGAGGACAACAAGGTCTTTCTCGGTGGTCTCCACAGGGGATTCAGACATCCCTTTGTCGTGGGAGATGCAAAAGAGGCCTGCATTCAATTCACTGCAGGGATATCCGGCCTTCCTTCGAGTCAGAGCATCTCGGTGTCCATTCCACTTGACGCCACAAACTCAGGGTCCCTCTCACATACCTGTAGCTGAGAGAAGCCTCCTCTTGAGGTGCTTGTGGAAAGTGGGTATTCCTCTTGAGTCGAAGCCAGGGATGAAGCTCTCATCTCGAGTTGATTTGGGGTCCACGGAGCCCTTTCGTGTTGCTACAGTGACCTCAGTAACCCTCTAGACTTGAGACAGTGATCTTGGGTTCTCTCTGGAGTGCCATCAAGGAAATCAAGGCTCCTTTCATGTTTGATTTGGAACACGGAATTGCTCTGCACGCAGTGCAGGGGAATCGGGCCTCATCTCGCGGCGAGGGGGAAGTCTCATTGTTTTTCTCGAGTTGGGGCCGGAACCTGGGGTACATTCTCGAGTTTCGACCGGAAGGGCCTTTCCAGACACGTGTTTATTCAGCGACGTCAGGACTCCTGCCTGGGTGCGAGGGACCCCTCGGGATTCTCCTCGAGTCTTGGCATGGCCACTGGGACGCGTCTCCACGTGAGGCGGGAGACCCAGGGTCCCTTTCCACGTGCCACAGGGATCCTGGGACTACTATCCATTTTCAAGAGGAGTCAGGCTTCGTCTCCTTTGGAAGCATTGATCTCCCCGGACCTCTCGAGTTTTCAAAGGACGTGAGGCCTCCGGTCGCGATGAGGCGGAGAACTAGGTCTTTCTCCTTGGTCTCCACAGGGGATTCAGACATCCCTTCGTCGTGGGAGATGCAAGACGAGCCTGCATCAATTCACTGCCGGGATATTCGGCCTTCCTTCGAGTCAGAGCATCTCGGTGTCCATTCCACTTGAGGCCACAAACTCAGGGTCCCTCTCACATACCTGTAGCTGAGAGAAGCCTCCTCTTGAGGTGCTTGTGGAAAGTGGGTATTCCTCTTGAGTCGAAGCCAGGGAAGAAGCTCTCATCTCGATTTGATTTGGGGTCCACGGAGCCCTTTCGTGTTGCTACAGTGACCTCAGGATCCCTCTAGATTTGAAACAGTGATCTTAGGTTTTCTCTGGAGTGCCATCAAGGAAATCAAGGCTCCTTTCATGTTTGATTTGGAACACGGAATTGCTCTGCACGCAGTGCAGGGGAACCGGGTCTCATCTCGCGGCGAAGGGGAAGTCATATTGTTTTTCTCGAGTTGCGGCCGGAACCTGGGGTACATTCTCGAGTTTCGACCGGAAGGGCCTTTCCAGACACGTGTTTATTCAGCGACGTCAGGACTCCTGCCTGGGTGCGAGGGACCCCTCGGGATTCTCCTCGAGTCTTGGCATGGCCATTGGGACGCGTCTCCACGTGAGGCGGGAGACCCAGGGTCCCTTTCCACGTGCTACAGGGATCCTGGGACTACTATCCATATTCAAGAGGAGTCAGGCATCGTCTCCTTTGGAAGCATTGATCTCCGTGGACCTCTCGAGTTTTCAAAGGACGTGAGGCCTCCGGTCGCGATGAGGCGGAGAACTAGGTCTTTCTCCTTGGTCTCCACAGGGGATTCAGATATCCCTTCGTCGTGGGAGAGGCAAAAGAGGCCTGCATTCAATTCACTGCAGGGATATCCGGCCTTCCTTCGAGTCAGTGCATCTCGGTGTCCATTCCACTTGAGGCCACAAACTCAGGGTCCCTCTCACATACCTGTAGCTGAGAGAAGCCTCCTCTTGAGGTGCTTGTGGAAAGTGGGTATTCCTCTTGAGTCGAAGCCAGGGATGAAGCTCTCATCTCGAGTTGATTTGGGGTCCACGGAGCTCTTTCGTGTTGCTACAGTGACCTCAGTATCCCTCTAGACTTGAGACAGTGATCTTGGGTGTTCTCTGGAGTGCCATCAAGGAAATCAAGGCTCCTTTCATGTTTGATGTGGAACACGGAATTGCTCTGCACGCAGTGCAGGGGAATCGGGCCTCATCTCGCGGCGAGGGGAAAGTCTCATGGTTTTTCTCGATTTGCGGACGGAACCTCGGGTATATTCTCGAAATACGACGAGGAGGGCCCTTCCAGACACGTGTTTGTTCAGGGACGTCAGGACTCCTGCCTAGGTGCGAGGGACACCTCGGGATTCTCCTCGAGTCTTGGCATGGCCATTGGGACGCGTCTCCATGTGAGGCGAGAGACCCAGGGTCCCTTTCCAAGTGCCACAGGGATCCTGGGACTCCTATCCATTTTCAAGAGGACTCAGGCATCGTTTCCTTTGCAAGCATTGATCTCCGCGGACCTCTCGAGTTTTCAAAGGACGTGAGGCCTCTGGTCGCGATTAGGCGGAGACCTAGGTCTTTCTCTGTTGTCTCCACAGGGGATTCATACATCCCTTCGTCGTGGGAGATGCAAGAAGAGCCTGCATTCAATTCACTGCAGGGATATCCGGCCTTCCTTCGAGTCAGAGCATCTCGGTGTCCATTCCACTTGAGGCCACAAACTGAAGGACCCTCTCACATACCTGTAGCTGAGAAAAGGCTCCTATTGAGGTGCTTGTGGAAAGTGGGTATTCCTCTTGAGTCGAAGCCAGGGACGAATCTCTCATCTCGAGTTGATTTCGGGTCCACGGACCCCTTTCTTGTTACTACAGTGACCTCAGGATCCCTCTAGACTTGAGACAGTGATCTTGGGTGTTCTCTGGAGTGCCATCAAGGAAATCAAGGCTCCTTTCATGTTTGATGTGGAACACGAAATTTCTCTGCACGCAGTGCAGGGGAATCGGGCCTCATCTCGCGGTGAGGGGGAAGTCTCATGGTTTTTCTCGAGTTGCGGCCGGAACCTGTAGAATATTCTCGAGTTACGACCAGAAGCGCTCTTCCAGACACGTGTTTGTTCAGCGACATCAGGACTCCTGCCTAGGTGCGAGGGACACCTCTGGATTCTCCTCGAGTCTTGGCATGGCCATTGGGACGCGTCTCCTCGTGAAGCGGGAGACCCAGGGTCCCTTTCCACGTGCCACAGGGATCCTGGGAGTCCTATCCATTTTAAACAGGAGTCAGGCATCGTCTCCTTTGGAAGCATTGATCTCCGCGGACCTCTCGTGTTTTCAAAGGACTTGAGGCCTCCGGTCGCGATGAGGCGGAGAACTAGGTCTTTCTCTGTGGGCTCCACAGGGGTTTCAGACATCCCTTCGCCGTGGGAGATGCAAGACGAGCCTGCATTCAATTCACTGCAGGGATATCCGGCCTTCCTTCGAGTCAGAGCATCTCGGTGTCCATTCCACTTGAGGCCACAAACACAGGGTCCCCTCTCACATACCTGTAGCTGAGAGAAGCCTCCTCTTGAGGTGCTTATGGAAAGTGAGTTTTCCTCTTGAGTCGAAGCCAGGGATGAAGCTCTCATCTCGAGTTGATTTGGGGTCCACGGAGCCATTTCTTGTTGCTACAGTGACCTCAGGAGCCCTCTAGACTTGAGAAAGTTATCTCGGGTGTTCTCTGGAGTGCCATCAAGGAAATCAAGGCTCCTTTCATGTTTGATGTGGAACACGGAATTGCTCTGCACGCAGTACAGGGGAATCGGGCCTCATCTCGCGGCGAGGGGGAAGTCTCATGGTTTTTCTCGAGTTGCGGCCGGAACCGGGGGTATATTCTCGAGTTACGACGGGGAGGGCCCTTCCAAACACGTGTTTGTTCAGCGACGTCAGGACTCCTGCCTAGGTGGGAGGGACCCCTCGGGATTCTCCTCGAGTCTTGGCATGGCCATTGGGACGCGTCTCCACGTGAGTCGGGAGACCCAGGGTCCCTTTCCACGTGCCACAGGAATCCTGGGACTCCTATCCATTTTCAAGAGGAGTCAGGCATCGTCTCCTTTGGAAGCATTGATCTCCGCGGACCTCTCGAGTTTTCAAAGGACATGAGGCCTCCGGTCGAAATGAAGCGGAGAACTACGTCTTTCTCTGTAGTCTCCACAGGGGATTCAGACATCCCTTCGTCGTGGGAGATGCAAGACGAGCCTGCATTCAATTCACTGCAGGGATATCCGGCCTTCCTTCGAGTCTGAGCATCTCGGTGTCCATTCCACTTGAGGCAACAAACTCAGGGTCCCTCTCACACACCTGTAGCTGAGAAAAGGCTCCTCTTGAGCTGCTTGTGGTAAGTGGGTATTCCTCTTGAGTCGAAGCCAGGGAAGAAGCTCTCATCTCGAGTTGATTTGGGGTCCACGGAGCCCTTTCTTGTTGCTACAGTGACCTCAGGATCCCTCTAGACTTGAGACAGTGATCTTGGGTGTTCTCTGGAGTGCCATCAAGGAAATCAAGGCTCCTTTCATGTTTGATGTGGAACATGGAATTTCTCTGCACGCTGTGCAGGGGAATCGGGCCTCATCTCGCGGCGAGGGGGAAGTCTCATGGTTTTTCTCATGTTGCGGCCGGAACCTGGGGTATATTCTCGAGTTACGACGGGGAGCGCCCTTCCAGACACGTGTTTGTTCAGCGACGTCAGGACTCCTGCCTAGGTGCGAGGGACACCTCAGGATTCTCCTCGAGTCTTAGCATGGCCATTGGGTCGCGTCTCCACGTGAGGCGGGAGACCCAGGGTCCCTTTCCACGTGCCACAGGGATCCTGGGAATCCTATCCATTTTCAAGAGGAGTCAGGCATCGTCTCCTTTGGAAGCATTGATCTCCGCGCACCTCTCGAGTTTTCAAAGGACGTGAGGCATCCGGTCGCGATGAGGAGGAGAACTAGGTCTTTCTCTGTGGGCTCCACAGGGGTTTAAGACATCCCTTCGTCATGGGAGATGCAAGACGAGCCTGCATTCAATTCACTGCAGGGATATCCGGCCTTCCTTCGAGTCACAGCATCTCGGTGTCCATTCCACTTGAGGCCACAAACTCAGGGTCCCTCTCACATACTTGTAGCTGAGAGAATCCTCCTCTTGAGGTGCTTTTGGAAAGTGGGTTTTGCTCTTGAGTCGAAGCCAGGGACGAAGCTCTCATCTCGAGTTGATTTGGGGTCCACGGAGCCATTTCGTGTTGCTTCAGTGACCTCAGGATCCCTCTAGACTTGAGACAGTGATCTTGGGTGTTCTCTGGAGTGCCATCAAGGAAATCAAGGCTCCTTTCATGTTTGATGTGGAAAACGGAATTGCTCTGCACGCAGTGCAGGGGAATCGGGCCTCATCTCGCGGCGAGGGGTAGTCTCATGGTTTTTCTTGAGTTGCGGCCGGAACCTGGGGTATATTCTCGAGTTACGACGGGGAGGGCCCTTCCAGACACGTGTTTGTTCAGCGACGTCAGGACTCCTGCCTAGGTGCGAGGGACACCTCGGGATTCTCCTCGTGTCTTGGCATGGCCATTGGGACGCGTCTCCACGTGAGGCGGGAGACCCAGGGTCCCTTTCCACGTGGAACAGGGATCCTGGGATTCCTATCCATTTTCAAGAGGAGTCAGGCATCGTCTCCTTTGGAAGCATTGATCTCGGCGGACCTCTCGAGCTTTCAAAGGACGTGAGGCCTCCGGTCGCGATGAGGCGGAGAACTAGGTTTTTCTCTGTGGTCTCCACAGGGGATTCAGACAACCCTTCGTCGTGGGAGATGCAAGACGAGCCTGCATTCAATTCACTGCAGGGATATCCGGCCTTCCTTCGAGTCAGAGCATCTCGGTGTACATTCCACTTGAGGCCACAAACTCAGGGTCCCTCTCACATACCTGTAGCTGAGAGAAGCCTCCTCTTGAGGTGCTTGTGGAAAGTGGGTATTCCTCTTGATTCTAAGCCAGGGACAACGCTCTCATCTCGAGTGGATTTGGGGTCCACGGAGCCCTTTCGTGTTGCTACAGTGACCTCAGTATCCCTCTAGACATGAGACAGTGATCTTGGGTGTTCTCTGGAGTGCCATCAAGGAAATCAAGGCTCCTTTCATGTTTGATGTGGAACACGGAATTGCTCTGCAGGCAGTGCAGGGGAATCGGGCCTCATCTCGCGGCGAGGGGGAAGTCTCATCGTTTTTCTCGAGTTGCGGCCGGAACCTGGGGTATATTCTCGAGTTACGACGGGGAGAGCCCTTCCAGACACGTGTTTGTTCAGCGACGTCAGGACTCCTGCCTAGGTGCGAGGGACACTTCCGGATACTCCTCGAATCTTGGCATGGCCATTGGGACGCGTCTCCACGTGAGGCGGGAGACCCACGGTCCCTTTCCACTTGCCACAGGGATCCTGGGACTTCTATCCATTTTCAAGAGGAGTCAGGCATCGTCTACTTTGGAAGCCTTGTTCTCCGCGGACCTCTCGAGTTTTCAAAGGACGGGAGACCTCCAGTCGCGATGAGGAGGACAACAAGGTCTTTCTCGGTGGTCTCCACAGGGGATTCAGACATCCCTTTGTCGTGGGAGATGCAAAAGAGGCCTGCATTCAATTCACTGCAGGGATATCCGGCCTTCCTTCGAGTCAGAGCATCTCGGTGTCCATTCCACTTGACGCCACAAACTCAGGGTCCCTCTCACATACCTGTAGCTGAGAGAAGCCTCCTCTTGAGGTGCTTGTGGAAAGTGGGTATTCCTCTTGAGTCGAAGCCAGGGATGAAGCTCTCATCTCGAGTTGATTTGGGGTCCACGGAGCCCTTTCGTGTTGCTACAGTGACCTCAGTAACCCTCTAGACTTGAGACAGTGATCTTGGGTTCTCTCTGGAGTGCCATCAAGGAAATCAAGGCTCCTTTCATGTTTGATTTGGAACACGGAATTGCTCTGCACACAGTGCAGGGGAATCGGGCCTCATCTCGCGGCGAGGGGGAAGTCTGATTGTTTTTCTCGAGTTGCGGCCGGAACCTGGGGTACATTCTCGAGTTTCGACCGGAAGGGCCTTTCCAGACACGTGTTTATTCAGCGACGTCAGGACTCCTGCCTGGGTGCGAGGGACCCCTCGGGATTCTCCTCGAGTCTTGGCATGGCCACTGGGACGCGTCTCCACGTGAGGCGGGAGACCCAGGGTCCCTTTCCACGTGCCACAGGGATCCTGGGACTACTATCCATTTTCAAGAGGAGTCAGGCTTCGTCTCCTTTGGAAGCATTGATCTCCCCGGACCTCTCGAGTTTTCAAAGGACGTGAGGCCTCCGGTCGCGATGAGGCGGAGAACTAGGTCTTTCTCCTTGGTCTCCACAGGGGATTCAGACATCCCTTCGTCGTGGGAGATGCAAGACGAGCCTGCATCAATTCACTGCCGGGATATTCGGCCTTCCTTCGAGCCAGAGCATCTCGGTGTCCATTCCACTTGAGGCCACAAACTCAAGGTCCCTCTCACATACCTGTAGCGGAGAGAAGCCTCCTCTTGAGGTGCTTGTGGAAAGTGGGTATTTCTCTTGAGTCGAAGCCAGGGACGAAGCTCGCATCTCGAGTTGATTTGGGGTCCACGGAGCCCTTTCGTGTTGCTACAGTGACCTCAGTATCCCTCTAGACTTGAGACAGTGATCTTGGGTGTTCTCTGGAGTGCCATCAAGGAAATCAAGGCTCCTTTCATGTTTGATGTGGAACACGGAATTGCTCTGCACGCAGTGCAGGGGAATCGGGCCTCATCTCGCGGCGAGGGGGAAGTCTCATGGTTTTTCTCGAGTTGCGGTGGGAACCTGGGGTACATTCTCGACTTACGACCAGAAGGGCCTTTCCAGACACGTGTTTATTCAGCGACGTCAGGACTCCTGCCTGGGTGCGAGGGACACCTCGGGATTCTCCTCGAGTCTTGGCATGGCCATTGGGACGCGTCTCCACGTGAGGCGGGAGACCCAGGGTCCCTTTCCACGTGCCACAGGGATCCTGGGACTTCTATCCATTTTCAAGAGGAGTCAGGCATCGTCTCCTTTGGAAGCATTGTTCTCTGCGGACCTCTCGAGTTTTCAAAGGACGGGAGACCTCCAGTCGTGATGAGGCAGAGAACAAGGTCTTTCTCTGTGGTCTCCACAGGGGATTCAGACATCCCTTCGTCATGGGAGTTGCAAAAGAGGCCTGCATTCAATTCACTGCAGGGATATCCGGCCTTCCTTCGAGTCAGAGCATCTCGGTGTCCATTCCACTTGAGGCCACAAACTCAGGGTCCCTCTCACATACCTGTAGCTGAGAGAAGCCTCCTCTTGAGGTGCTTGTGGAAATCGGGTATTCCTCTTGAGTCGAAGCCAGGGACGAAGCTCGCATCTCGAGTTGATTTGGGGTCCACGGAGCCCTTTTGTGTTGCTACAGTGACCTCAGGATCCCTCTAGACTTGAGACAGTGATCTTGGGTGTTCTCTGGAGTGCCATCAAGGAAATCAAGGCTCCTTTCATGTTTGATGTGGAACACGGAATTTCTCTGCACGCAGTGCAGGGGAATCGGGCCTCATCTCGCGGCGAAGGGGAAGTCTCATGGTTTTTCTCGACTTGCGGCCGGAACCTGGGGTATATTCTCGAATTATGTCGGGGAGGGCCCTTCCAGACACATGTTTCTTCAGCGACGTCAGGACTCCTGCCTAGGTGCGAGGGACACCTCGGGATTCTCCTCGAGTCTTGGCATGGCCATTTGGACGTGTCTCCACGTGAGGCGGGAGACCCAGGGTCCCTTTCCACGTGCCACAGGGATCCTGGGACTCCTATCCATTTTCAAGAGGAGTCAGGCATCGTCTCCTTTGGAAGCATTGATCTCCGCGGACCTCTCGAGTTTTCAAAGGACGTGAGGCCTCCGATCACGATGAGGCAGAGAACTAGGTCTTTCTCTGTGGTCTGCACAGGGGATTCAGACATCCCTTCGTCGTGGGAGATGCAAAAGAGGCCTGCATTCAATTCACTGCAGGGATATCCGGCCTTCCTTCGAGTCAGAGAATCTCGGTGTCCATTCCACTTGAGGCCACAAACTCAGGGTCCCTCTCACATACCTGTAGCTGAGAGAAGCCTCCTCTTGAGGTGCTTGTGGAAAGTGGGTATTCCTCTTGAGTCGAAGCCAGGGACGAAGCTCGCATCTCGAGTTGATTTGGGGTCCACGGAGCCCTTTTGTGTTGCTACAGTGACCTCAGGATCCCTCTAGACTTGAGACAGTGATCTTGGGTGTTCTCTGGAGTGCCATCAAGGAAATCAAGGCTCCTTTCATGTTTGATGTGGATCACGGAATTTCTCTGCACGCAGTGCAGGGGAATTGGGCCTCATCTGGCGGCGAAGGGGAAGTCTCATGGTTTTTCTCGACTTGCGGCCGGAACCTGGGGTATATTCTCGAATTACGTCGGGGAGGGCCCTTCCAGACACATGTTTCTTCAGCGACGTCAGGACTCCTGCCTAGGTGCGAGGGACACCTCGGGATTCTCCTCGAGTCTTGGCATGGCCATTTGGACGTGTCTCCACGTGAGGCGGGAGACCCAGGGTCCCTTTCCACATGCCACAGGGATCCTGGGACTCCTATCCATTTACAAGAGGAGGCAGGCATCGTCTCCTTTGGAAGCATTGATCTCCGCGGACCTCTCGAGTTTTCAAAGGACGTGAGGCCTCCGATCGCGATGAGGCAGAGAACTAGGTCTTTCTCTGTGGTCTGCACAGGGGATTCAGACATCCCTTCATCGTGGGAGATGCAAAAGAGGCCTGCATTCAATTCACTGCAGGGATATCCGGCCTTCCTTCGAGTCAGAGCATCTCGGTGTCCATTCCACTTGAGGCCACAAACTCAGGGTCCCTCTCACATACCTGTAGCTGAGAGAAGCCTCCTCTTGAGGTGCTTGTGGAAAGTTGGTAGTCCTCTTGAGTCGAAGCCAGGGACGAAGCTCGCATCTCGAGTTGATTTGGGGTCCACGGAGCCCTTTTGTGTTGCTACAGTGACCTCAGTATCCCTCTAGACTTGAGACAGTGATCTTGGGTTTTCTCTGGAGTGCCATCAAGGAAATCAAGGCTCCTTTCATGTTTGATTTGGAACACGGAATTGCTCTGCACGCAGTGCAGTGGAATCGGGCCTCATCTCGCAGCGAGGGGGAAGTCTCATGGTTTTTCTCGAGTTGCGGCCGGAACCTGGGGTACATTCTCGAGTTACGACCAGAAGGGCCTTTCCAGACACGTGTTTATTCAGCGATGTCAGGACTCCTGCCTGGGTGCGAGGGACACCTCGGGATTCTCCTCGAGTCTTGGCATGGCCATTGGGACGCGTCTCCACGTGAGGCGGGAGACCCAGGGTCCCTTTCCACGTGCCACAGGGATCCTGGGACTCCTATCCATTTTCAAGAGGAGTCAGGCATCGTCTCCTTTGGAAGCATTGATCTCCGCGGACCTCTCGAGTTTTCAAAGGACGTGAGGCCTCCGGTCGCGATGAGGCGGAGAACTAGGTCTTTCTCCTTGGTCTCCACAGGGGATTCAGACATCCCTTTGTCGTGGGAGATGCAAGACGTGCCTGCATTCAATTCACTGCAGGGATATCCGGCCTTCCTTCGAGTCAGAGAATCTCGGTGTCCATTCCACTTGAGGCCACAAACTCAGGGTCCCTCTCACATACCTGTAGCTGAGAGAAGCCTCCTCTTGAGGTGCTTGTGGAAAGTGGGTATTCCTCTTGAGTCGAAGCCAGGGACGAAGCTCTCATCTCGAGTTGATTTGGGGTCCACGGAGACCTTTCTTGTTGCTACAGTGACCTCAGGATCCCTCTAGACTTGAGACAGTGATCTTGGGTGTTCTCTGGAGTGCCATCAAGGAAATCAAGTCTCATTTCACGTTTGATTTGGAACACGGAGTTGCTCTGCACGCAGTGCAGGGGAATCGGGCCTCATCTCGCCGTGAGGGGGAAGTCTCATGGTTTTTCTCGAGTTGCGGCCGGAACCTGGGGTACATTCTCGACTTACGACCAGAAGGGCCTTTCCAGACACGTGTTTTTTCAGCGATGTCAGGACTCCTGCCTGGGTGCGAGGGACACCTCGGGATTCTCCTCGAGTCTTGGCATGGCCATTGGGACGCGTCTCCACGTGAGGCGGGAGACCCAGGGTCCCTTTCCACGTGCCACAGGGATCCTGGGACTGCTATCCATTTTCAAGAGGAGTCAGGCATCGTCTCCTTTGGAAGCATTGATCTCCGCGGACCTCTCGAGTTTTCAAAGGACGTGAGGCCTCCGGTCGCGATGAGGCGGAGACCTAGGTCTCTCTCCTTGGCCTCCACAGGGGATTCAGACATCCCTTCGTCGTGGGAGATGCAAGACGAGCCTGCATTCAATTCACTGCAGGGATATCCGGCCTTCCTTCGAGTCAGAGCATCTCGGTGTCCATTCCACTTGAGGACACAAACTCAGGGTCCCTCTCACATACCTGTAGCTGAGAGAATCCTCCTCTTGAGGTGCTTGTGGAAAGTGGGTATTCCTCTTGAGTCGAAGCCAGGGACGAAGCTCTCATCTCGAGTTGAGTTGGGGTCCACCGAGCCCTTTTATGTTGCTACAGTGACCTCAGTATTCCTCTAGACATGAGACAGTGATCTTGGGTGTTCTCTAGAGTGCCATCAAGGAAATCAAAGCTTCTTTCATGTTTGATTTGGAACACGAAATTGCTCTGCACACAGTGCAGGGGAATCGGGCCTCATCTCGCGGCGAGGGGGAAGTCTCATTGTTTTTCTCGAGTTGCGGCCGGAACCTGGGGTACATTCTCGAGTTTCGACCGGAAGGGCCTTTCCAGACACGTGTTTATTCAGCGATGTCAGGACTCCTGCCTGGGTGCGAGGGACCCCTCGGGATTCTCCTCGAGTCTTGGCATGGCCATTGGGACGCGTCTCCACGTGAGGCGGGAGACCCAGGGTCCCTTTCCACGTGCCACAGGGATCCTGGGACTACTATCCATTTTCAAGAGGAGTCAGGCTTCGTCTCCTTTGGAAGCATTGATCTCCGCGGACCTCTCGAGTTTTCAAAGGACGTGAGGCTTCCGGTCGCGATGAGGCGGAGAACTATGTCTTTCTCCTTGGTCTCCACAGGGGATTCAGACATACCTTCGTTGTGGGAGATGCAAGACGAGCCTGCATTCAATTCACTGCAGGGATATCCGGCCTTTCTTCGAGTCAGAGCATCTCGGTGTCCATTCCACTTGAGGCCACAAACTCAGGGTCCCTCTCACATACCTGTAGCTGAGAGAAGCCTCCTCTTGAGGTGCTTGTGGAAAGTGGGTATTCCTCTTGAGTCGAAGCCAGGGAAGAAGCTCTCATCTCGATTTGATTTGTAGTCCATGGAACACTTTCGTGTTGCTACAGTGACCTCAGGATCCCTCTAGACTTGAGACAGTGATCTTGGGTGTTCTCTGGAGTGCCATCAAGGAAATCAAGGCTCCTTTCATGTTTCATTTGGAACACGAAATTGCTCTGCACGCAGTGCAGGGTAATCGGGCCTCATCTCGCGGCGAGGGGGAAGTCTCATTTTTTTTCTCGAGTTGCGGCCGGAACCTGGGGTACATTCTCGAGTTACGACCAGAAGGGCCTTTCCAGACACGTGTTTATTCAGCGACGTCAGGACTCCTGCCTGGGTGCGAGGGACCCCTTGTGATTCTCCTCGAGTCTTGGCATGGCCATTGGGACGCGTCTCCACGTGAGGCGGGAGACCCATGTTCGCTTTCCACGTGCCACAGGGATCCTGGGACTCCTATCCATTTTCAAGAGGAGTCAGGCATCGTCTCCTTTGGAAGCATTGATCTCCGCGGACCTCTCGAGTTTTCAAAGGACGTGAGGCCTCCGATCGCGTTGAGGCGGAGAACTAGGTCTTTCTCTGTGGCTCCACAGGGGATTCAGACATCCCTTCGTCGTGGGAGATGCAAAAGAGGCCTGCATTCAATTCACTGCAGGGATATCCGGCCTTTTTTCGAGTCAGAGCATCTCGGTGTCCATTCCACTTGAGGCCACAAACTCAGGGTCCCTCTCACATACCTGTAGCTGAGAGAAGCCTCCTCTTGAGGTGCTTGTGGAAAGTGGGTATTCCTCTTGAGTCGAAGCCAGGGACGAAGCTCGCATGTCGAGTTTATTTGGGGTCCACGGAGCCCTTTCGTGTTGCTACAGTGACCTCAGTATACCTCTAGACATGAGACAGTGATCTTGGGTGTTCTCTGGAGTGCCATCAAGGAAATCAAGGCTCCTTTCATGTTTGATTTGGAACACGGAATTGCTCTGCACGCAGTGCAGGGGAATCGGGCCTCATCTCGCGGCGAGGGGGAAGTCTCATTGTTTTCTCGAGTTGGGGCCGGAACCTGGGGTACATTCTCGAGTTTCGACCGGAAGGGCCTTTCCAGACACGTGTTTATTCAGCGACGTCAGGACTCCTGCCTGGGTGCGAGGGACCCCTCGGGATTCTCCTCGAGTCTTGGCATGGCCACTGGGACGCGTCTCCACGTGAGGCGGGAGACCCAGGGTCCCTTTCCACGTGCCACAGGGATCCTGGGACTACTATCCATTTTCAAGAGGAGTCAGGCTTCGTCTCCTTTGGAAGCATTGATCTCCGCGGACCTCTCGAGTTTTCAAAGGATGTGAGGCCTCCGGTCGCGATGAGGCGGAGAACTAGGTCTTCTCCTTGGTCTCCACAGGGGATTCAGACATCCCTTCGTCGTGGGAGATGCAAAAGAGGCCTGCATTCAATTCACTGCAGGGATATCCGGCCTTCCTTCGAGTCAGAGCATCTCGGTGTCCTTTCCACTTGAGGACACAATCTCAGGGTCCCTCTCACATACCTGTAGCTGAGAGAAGCCTCCTCTTGAGGTGCTTGTGGAAAGTGGGTATTCCTCTTGAGTCGAAGCCAGGGACGAAGCTCGCATCTCGAGTTGAGTTGGGGTCCACGGAGCCCTTTTGTTTTGCTACAGTGACCTCAGTATCCCTCTAGACATGAGACAGTGATCTTGGGTGTTCTCTGGAGTGCCATCAAGGAAATCAAGGCTCCTTTCATGTTTGATGTGTAACACGTAATTGCTGTGCACGCAGTGCAGGGAAATCGGGCCTCATCTCGCGGCGAGGGGGAAGTCTCATGGTTTTTCGCGAGTTGCGGCCGGAACCTGGGGTATATTCTCGAGTTATGACGGGGAGGGCGCTTCCAGACACGTGTTTGTTCAGCGACGTCAGGACTCCTGCCTCGGTGCGAGGGGCAACTCGGGATTCTCCTCGAGTCTTGGCATGGCCATTGGGCCGCGTCTCCACGTGAGGCGGGAGACCGAGGGTCCCTTTCCACGTGCCACAGGGATCCTGGGACTCCTATCCATTTTCAAGAGGAGTCAGGCATCGTCTCCTTTGGAAGCATTGATCTCCGCGGACCTCTCGAGTTTTCAAAGGACGTGAGGCCTCCGATCGCGATGAGGCGGAGAACTAGGTCTTTCTCCTTGGTCTCCACAGGGGATTCAGACATCCCTTCATCGTGGGAGATGCAAAAGAGGCCTGCATTCAATTCACTGCAGGGATATCCGGCCTTCCTTCGAGTCAGAGCATCTCGGTGTCCATTCCACTTGAGGTCACAAACTCAGGGTCCCTCTCACATACCTGTAGCTGAGAGAAGCCTCCTCTTGAGGTGCTTGTGGAAAGTGGGTATTTCTCTTGAGTCGAAGCCAGGGACGAAGCTCGCATCTCGAGTTGATTTGGGGTCCACGGAGCCCTTTCGTGTTGCTACAGTGACCTCAGTATCCCTCTAGACTTGAGACAGTGATCTTGGGTGTTCTCTGGAGTGCCATCAAGGAAATCAAGGCTCCTTTCATGTTTGATGTGGAACACGGAATTGCTCTGCATGCAGTGCAGGGGAATCGGGCCTCATCTCGCGGCGAGGGGGAAGTCTCATGGTTTTTCTCGAGTTGCGGCCGGAACCTGGGGTACATTCTCGACTTACGACCAGAAGGGCCTTTCCAGACACGTGTTTTTTCAGCGACGTCAGGACTCCTGCCTGGGTGCGAGGGACACCTCGGGATTCTCCTCGAGTCTTGGCATGGCCATTGGGACGCGTCTCCACGTGAGGCGGGAGACCCAGGGTCCCTTTCCACGTGCCACAGGGATCCTGGGACTGCTATCCATTTTCAAGAGGAGTCAGGCATCGTCTCCTTTGGAAGCATTGATCTCCGCGGACCTCTCGAGTTTTCAAAGGACGTGAGGCCTCCGGTCGCGATGAGGCGGAGACCTAGGTCTTTCTCCTTGGCCTCCACAGGGGATTCAGACATCCCTTCGTCGTGGGAGATGCAAGACGAGCCTGCATTCAATTCACTGCAGGGATATCCGGCTTTCCTTCGAGTCAGAGCATCTCGGTGTCCATTCCACTTGAGGACACAAACTCAGGGTCCCTCTCACATACCTGTAGCTGAGAGAAGCCTCCTCTTGAGGTGCTTGTGGAAAGTGGGTATTCCTCTTGAGTCGAAGCCAGGGACGAAGCTCTCATCTCGAGTTGAGTTGGGGTCCACCGAGCCCTTTTATGTTGCTACAGTGACCTCAGTATCCCTCTAGACATGAGACAGTGATCTTGGGTGTTCTCTAGAGTGCCATCAAGGAAATCAAAGCTTCTTTCATGTTTGATTTGGAACACGAAATTGCTCTGCACACAGTGCAGGGGAATCGGGCCTCATCTCGCGGCGAGGGGGAAGTCTGATTGTTTTTCTCGAGTTGCGGCCGGAACCTGGGGTACATTCTCGAGTTTCGACCGGAAGGGCCTTTCCAGACACGTGTTTATTCAGCGATGTCAGGACTCCTGCCTGGGTGCGAGGGACCCCTCGGGATTCTCCTCGAGTCTTGGCATGGCCATTGGGACGCGTCTCCACGTGAGGCGGGAGACCCAGGGTCCCTTTCCACGTGCCACAGGGATCCTGGGACTACTATCCATTTTCAAGAGGAGTCAGGCTTCGTCTCCTTTGGAAGCATTGATCTCCGCGGACCTCTCGAGTTTTCAAAGGACGTGAGGCTTCCGGTCGCGATGAGGCGGAGAACTAGGTCTTTCTCCTTGGTCTCCACAGGGGATTCAGACATACCTTCGTCGTGGGAGATGCAAGACGAGCCTGCATTCAATTCACTGCAGGGATATCCGGCCTTTCTTCGAGTCAGAGCATCTCGGTGTCCATTCCACTTGAGGCCACAAACTCAGGGTCCCTCTCACATACCTGTAGCTGAGAGAAGCCTCCTCTTGAGGTGCTTGTGGAAAGTGGGTATTCCTCTTGAGTCGAAGCCAGGGACGAAGCTCGCATGTCGAGTTTATTTGGGGTCCACGGAGCCCTTTCGTGTTGCTACAGTGACCTCAGTATACCTCTAGACATGAGACAGTGATCTTGGGTGTTCTCTGGAGTGCCATCAAGGAAATCAAGGCTCCTTTCATGTTTGATTTGGAACACGGAATTGCTCTGCACGCAGTGCAGGGGAATCGGGCCTCATCTCGCGGCGAGGGGGAAGTCTCATTGTTTTCTCGAGTTGGGGCCGGAACCTGGGGTACATTCTCGAGTTTCGACCGGAAGGGCCTTTCCAGACACGTGTTTATTCAGCGACGTCAGGACTCCTGCCTGGGTGCGAGGGACCCCTCGGGATTCTCCTCGAGTCTTGGCATGGCCACTGGGACGCGTCTCCACGTGAGGCGGGAGACCCAGGGTCCCTTTCCACGTGCCACAGGGATCCTGGGACTACTATCCATTTTCAAGAGGAGTCAGGCTTCGTCTCCTTTGGAAGCATTTATCTCCGCGGACCTCTCGAGTTTTCAAAGGATGTGAGGCCTCCGGTCGCGATGAGGCGGAGAACTAGGTCTTCTCCTTGGTCTCCACAGGGGATTCAGACATCCCTTCGTCGTGGGAGATGCAAAAGAGGCCTGCATTCAATTCACTGCAGGGATATCCGGCCTTCCTTCGAGTCAGAGCATCTCGGTGTCCTTTCCACTTGAGGACACAATCTCAGGGTCCCTCTCACATACCTGTAGCTGAGAGAAGCCTCCTCTTGAGGTGCTTGTGGAAAGTGGGTATTCCTCTTGAGTCAAAGCCAGGGACGAAGCTCGCATCTCGAGTTGAGTTGGGGTCCACGGAGCCCTTTTGTTTTGCTACAGTGACCTCAGTATCCCTCTAGACATGAGACAGTGATCTTGGGTGTTCTCTGGAGTGCCATCAAGGAAATCAAGGCTCCTTTCATGTTTGATGTGTAACACGTAATTGCTGTGCACGCAGTGCAGGGGAATCGGGCCTCATCTCGCGGCGAGGGGGAAGTCTCATGGTTTTTCGCGAGTTGCGGCCGGAACCTGGGGTATATTCTCGAGTTATGACGGGGAGGGCGCTTCCAGACACGTGTTTGTTCAGCGACGTCAGGACTCCTGCCTCGGTGCGAGGGGCAACTCGGGATTCTCCTCGAGTCTTGGCATGGCCATTGGGCCGCGTCTCCACGTGAGGCGGGAGACCGAGGGTCCCTTTCCACGTGCCACAGGGATCCTGGGACTCCTATCCATTTTCAAGAGGAGTCAGGCATCGTCTCCTTTGGAAGCATTGATCTCCGCGGACCTCTCGAGTTTTCAAAGGACGTGAGGCCTCCGATCGCGATGAGGCGGAGAACTAGGTCTTTCTCCTTGGTCTCCACAGGGGATTCAGACATCCCTTCATCGTGGGAGATGCAAAAGAGGCCTGCATTCAATTCACTGCAGGGATATCTGGCCTTCCTTCGAGTCAGAGCATCTCGGTGTCCATTCCACTTGAGGTCACAAACTCAGGGTCCCTCTCACATACCTGTAGCTGAGAGAAGCCTCCTCTTGAGGTGCTTGTGGAAAGTGGGTATTTCTCTTGAGTCGAAGCCAGGGACGAAGCTCGCATCTCTAGTTGATTTGGGGTCCACGGAGCCCTTTCGTGTTGCTACAGTGACCTCAGTATCCCTCTAGACTTGAGACAGTGATCTTGGGTGTTCTCTGGAGTGCCATCAAGGAAATCAAGGCTCCTTTCATGTTTGATGTGGAACACGGAATTGCTCTGCATGCAGTGCAGGGGAATCGGGCCTCATCTCGCGGCGAGTGGGAAGTCTCATGGTTTTTCTCGAGTTGCGGCCGGAACCTGGGGTACATTCTCGACTTACGACCAGAAGGGCCTTTCCAGACACGTGTTTTTTCAGCGATGTCAGGACTCCTGCCTGGGTGCGAGGGACACCTCGGGATTCTCCTCGAGTCTTGGCATGGCCATTGGGACGCGTCTCCACGTGAGGCGGGAGACCCAGGGTCCCTTTCCACGTGCCACAGGGATCCTGGGACTGCTATCCATTTTCAAGAGGAGTCAGGCATCGTCTCCTTTGGAAGCATTGATCTCCGCGGACCTCTCGAGTTTTCAAAGGACGTGAGGCCTCCGGTCGCGATGAGGCGGAGACCTAGGTCTTTCTCCTTGGCCTCCACAGGGGATTCAGACATCCCTTCGTCGTGGGAGATGCAAGACGAGCCTGCATTCAATTCACTGCAGGGATATCCGGCTTTCCTTCGAGTCAGAGCATCTCGGTGTCCATTCCACTTGAGGACACAAACTCAGGGTCCCTCTCACATACCTGTAGCTGAGAGAAGCCTCCTCTTGAGGTGCTTGTGGAAAGTGGGTATTCCTCTTGAGTAGAAGCCAGGGACGAAGCTCTCATCTCGAGTTGAGTTGGGGTCCACCGAGCCCTTTTATGTTGCTACAGTGACCTCAGTATCCCTCTAGACATGAGACAGTGATCTTGGGTGTTCTCTAGAGTGCCATCAAGGAAATCAAAGCTTCTTTCATGTTTGATTTGGAACACGAAATTGCTCTGCACACAGTGCAGGGGAATCGGGCCTCATCTCGCGGCGAGGGGGAAGTCTCATTGTTTTTCTCGAGTTGCGGCCGGAACCTGGGGTACATTCTCGAGTTTCGACCGGAAGGGCCTTTCCAGACACGTGTTTATTCAGCGATGTCAGGACTCCTGCCTGGGTGCGAGGGACCCCTCGGGATTCTCCTCGAGTCTTGGCATGGCCATTGGGACGCGTCTCCACGTGAGGCGGGAGACCCAGGGTCCCTTTCCACGTGCCACAGGGATCCTGGGACTACTATCCATTTTCAAGAGGAGTCAGGCTTCGTCTCCTTTGGAAGCATTGATCTCCGCGGACCTCTCGAGTTTTCAAAGGACGTGAGGCCTCCGATCGCGATGAGGCGGAGAACTAGGTCTTTCTCCTTGGTCTCCACAGGGGATTCAGACATCCCTTCATCGTGGGAGATGCAAAAGAGGCCTGCATTCAATTCACTGCAGGGATATCTGGCCTTCCTTCGAGTCAGAGCATCTCGGTGTCCATTCCACTTGAGGTCACAAACTCAGGGTCCCTCTCACATACCTGTAGCTGAGAGAAGCCTCCTCTTGAGGTGCTTGTGGAAAGTGGGTATTTCTCTTGAGTCGAAGCCAGGGACGAAGCTCGCATCTCTAGTTGATTTGGGGTCCACGGAGCCCTTTCGTGTTGCTACAGTGACCTCAGTATCCCTCTAGACTTGAGACAGTGATCTTGGGTGTTCTCTGGAGTGCCATCAAGGAAATCAAGGCTCCTTTCATGTTTGATGTGGAACACGGAATTGCTCTGCATGCAGTGCAGGGGAATCGGGCCTCATCTCGCGGCGAGTGGGAAGTCTCATGGTTTTTCTCGAGTTGCGGCCGGAACCTGGGGTACATTCTCGACTTACGACCAGAAGGGCCTTTCCAGACACGTGTTTTTTCAGCGATGTCAGGACTCCTGCCTGGGTGCGAGGGACACCTCGGGATTCTCCTCGAGTCTTGGCATGGCCATTGGGACGCGTCTCCACGTGAGGCGGGAGACCCAGGGTCCCTTTCCACGTGCCACAGGGATCCTGGGACTGCTATCCATTTTCAAGAGGAGTCAGGCATCGTCTCCTTTGGAAGCATTGATCTCCGCGGACCTCTCGAGTTTTCAAAGGACGTGAGGCCTCCGGTCGCGATGAGGCGGAGACCTAGGTCTCTCTCCTTGGCCTCCACAGGGGATTCAGACATCCCTTCGTCGTGGGAGATGCAAGACGAGCCTGCATTCAATTCACTGCAGGGATATCCGGCCTCCTTCGAGTCAGAGCATCTCGGTGTCCATTCCACTTGAGGACACAAACTCAGGGTCCCTCTCACATACCTGTAGCTGAGAGAATCCTCCTCTTGAGGTGCTTGTGGAAAGTGGGTATTCCTCTTGAGTCGAAGCCAGGGACGAAGCTCTCATCTCGAGTTGAGTTGGGGTCCACCGAGCCCTTTTATGTTGCTACAGTGACCTCAGTATCCCTCTAGACATGAGACAGTGATCTTGGGTGTTCTCTAGAGTGCCATCAAGGAAATCAAAGCTTCTTTCATGTTTGATTTGGAACACGAAATTGCTCTGCACACAGTGCAGGGGAATCGGGCCTCATCTCGCGGCGAGGGGGAAGTCTCATTGTTTTTCTCGAGTTGCGGCCGGAACCTGGGGTACATTCTCGAGTTTCGACCGGAAGGGCCTTTCCAGACACGTGTTTATTCAGCGATGTCAGGACTCCTGCCTGGGTGCGAGGGACCCCTCGGGATTCTCCTCGAGTCTTGGCATGGCCATTGGGACGCGTCTCCACGTGAGGCGGGAGACCCAGGGTCCCTTTCCACGTGCCACAGGGATCCTGGGACTACTATCCATTTTCAAGAGGAGTCAGGCTTCGTCTCCTTTGGAAGCATTGATCTCCGCGGACCTCTCGAGTTTTCAAAGGACGTGAGGCTTCCGGTCGCGATGAGGCGGAGAACTATGTCTTTCTCCTTGGTCTCCACAGGGGATTCAGACATACCTTCGTCGTGGGAGATGCAAGACGAGCCTGCATTCAATTCACTGCAGGGATATCCGGCCTTTCTTCGAGTCAGAGCATCTCGGTGTCCATTCCACTTGAGGCCACAAACTCAGGGTCCCTCTCACATACCTGTAGCTGAGAGAAGCCTCCTCTTGAGGTGCTTGTGGAAAGTGGGTATTCCTCTTGAGTCGAAGCCAGGGAAGAAGCTCTCATCTCGATTTGATTTGTAGTCCATGGAACACTTTCGTGTTGCTACAGTGACCTCAGGATCCCTCTAGACTTGAGACAGTGATCTTGGGTGTTCTCTGGAGTGCCATCAAGGAAATCAAGGCTCCTTTCATGTTTCATTTGGAACACGAAATTGCTGTGCACGCAGTGCAGGGTAATCGGGCCTCATCTCGCGGCGAGGGGGAAGTCTCATTTTTTTTCTCGAGTTGCGGCCGGAACCTGGGGTACATTCTCGAGTTACGACCAGAAGGGCCTTTCCAGACACGTGTTTATTCAGCGACGTCAGGACTCCTGCCTGGGTGCGAGGGACCCCTTGGGATTCTCCTCGAGTCTTGGCATGGCCATTGGGACGCGTCTCCACGTGAGGCGGGAGACCCATGTTCGCTTTCCACGTGCCACAGGGATCCTGGGACTCCTATCCATTTTCAAGAGGAGTCAGGCATCGTCTCCTTTGGAAGCATTGATCTCCGCGGACCTCTCGAGTTTTCAAAGGACGTGAGGCCTCCGATCGCGTTGAGGCGGAGAACTAGGTCTTTCTCTGTGGCTCCACAGGGGATTCAGACATCCCTTCGTCGTGGGAGATGCAAAAGAGGCCTGCATTCAATTCACTGCAGGGATATCCGGCCTTTTTTCGAGTCAGAGCATCTCGGTGTCCATTCCACTTGAGGCCACAAACTCAGGGTCCCTCTCACATACCTGTAGCTGAGAGAAGCCTCCTCTTGAGGTGCTTGTGGAAAGTGGGTATTCCTCTTGAGTCGAAGCCAGGGACGAAGCTCGCATGTCGAGTTTATTTGGGGTCCACGGAGCCCTTTCGTGTTGCTACAGTGACCTCAGTATACCTCTAGACATGAGACAGTGATCTTGGGTGTTCTCTGGAGTGCCATCATGGAAATCAAGGCTCCTTTCATGTTTGATTTGGAACACGGAATTGCTCTGCACGCAGTGCAGGGGAATCGGGCCTCATCTCGCGGCGAGGGGGAAGTCTCATTGTTTTCTCGAGTTGGGGCCGGAACCTGGGGTACATTCTCGAGTTTCGACCGGAAGGGCCTTTCCAGACACGTGTTTATTCAGCGACGTCAGGACTCCTGCCTGGGTGCGAGGGACCCCTCGGGATTCTCCTCGAGTCTTGGCATGGCCACTGGGACGCGTCTCCACGTGAGGCGGGAGACCCAGGGTCCCTTTCCACGTGCCACAGGGATCCTGGGACTACTATCCATTTTCAAGAGGAGTCAGGCTTCGTCTCCTTTGGAAGCATTGATCTCCGCGGACCTCTCGAGTTTTCAAAGGATGTGAGGCCTCCGGTCGCGATGAGGCGGAGAACTAGGTCTTCTCCTTGGTCTCCACAGGGGATTCAGACATCCCTTCGTCGTGGGAGATGCAAAAGAGGCCTGCATTCAATTCACTGCAGGGATATCCGGCCTTCCTTCGAGTCAGAGCATCTCGGTGTCCTTTCCACTTGAGGACACAATCTCAGGGTCCCTCTCACATACCTGTAGCTGAGAGAAGCCTCCTCTTGAGGTGCTTGTGGAAAGTGGGTATTCCTCTTGAGTCGAAGCCAGGGACGAAGCTCGCATCTCGAGTTGAGTTGGGGTCCACGGAGCCCTTTTGTTTTGCTACAGTGACCTCAGTATCCCTCTAGACATGAGACAGTGATCTTGGGTGTTCTCTGGAGTGCCATCAAGGAAATCAAGGCTCCTTTCATGTTTGATGTGTAACACGTAATTGCTGTGCACGCAGTGCAGGGAAATCGGGCCTCATCTCGCGGCGAGGGGGAAGTCTCATGGTTTTTCGCGAGTTGCGGCCGGAACCTGGGGTATATTCTCGAGTTATGACGGGGAGGGCGCTTCCAGACACGTGTTTGTTCAGCGACGTCAGGACTCCTGCCTCGGTGCGAGGGGCAACTCGGGATTCTCCTCGAGTCTTGGCATGGCCATTGGGCCGCGTCTCCACGTGAGGCGGGAGACCGAGGGTCCCTTTCCACGTGCCACAGGGATCCTGGGACTCCTATCCATTTTCAAGAGGAGTCAGGCATCGTCTCCTTTGGAAGCATTGATCTCCGCGGACCTCTCGAGTTTTCAAAGGACGTGAGGCCTCCGATCGCGATGAGGCGGAGAACTAGGTCTTTCTCCTTGGTCTCCACAGGGGATTCAGACATCCCTTCATCGTGGGAGATGCAAAAGAGGCCTGCATTCAATTCACTGCAGGGATATCCGGCCTTCCTTCGAGTCAGAGCATCTCGGTGTCCATTCCACTTGAGGTCACAAACTCAGGGTCCCTCTCACATACCTGTAGCTGAGAGAAGCCTCCTCTTGAGGTGCTTGTGGAAAGTGGGTATTTCTCTTGAGTCGAAGCCAGGGACGAAGCTCGCATCTCGAGTTGATTTGGGGTCCACGGAGCCCTTTCGTGTTGCTACAGTGACCTCAGTATCCCTCTAGACTTGAGACAGTGATCTTGGGTGTTCTCTGGAGTGCCATCAAGGAAATCAAGGCTCCTTTCATGTTTGATGTGGAACACGGAATTGCTCTGCATGCAGTGCAGGGGAATCGGGCCTCATCTCGCGGCGAGGGGGAAGTCTCATGGTTTTTCTCGAGTTGCGGCCGGAACCTGGGGTACATTCTCGACTTACGACCAGATGGGCCTTTCCAGACACGTGTTTATTCAGCGACGTCAGGACTCCTGCCTGGGTGCGAGGGACACCTCGGGATTCTCCTCGAGTCTTGGCATGGCCATTGGGACGCGTCTCCACGTGAGGCGGGAGACCCAGGGTCCCTTTCCACGTGCCACAGGGATCCTGGGACTGCTATCCATTTTCAAGAGGAGTCAGGCATCGTCTCCTTTGGAAGCATTGATCTCCGCGGACCTCTCGAGTTTTCAAAGGACGTGAGGCCTCCGGTCGCGATGAGGCGGAGACCTAGGTCTTTCTCCTTGGCCTCCACAGGGGATTCAGACATCCCTTCGTCGTGGGAGATGCAAGACGAGCCTGCATTCAATTCACTGCAGGGATATCCGGCTTTCCTTCGAGTCAGAGCATCTCGGTGTCCATTCCACTTGAGGACACAAACTCAGGGTCCCTCTCACATACCTGTAGCTGAGAGAAGCCTCCTCTTGAGGTGCTTGTGGAAAGTGGGTATTCCTCTTGAGTCGAAGCCAGGGACGAAGCTCTCATCTCGAGTTGAGTTGGGGTCCACCGAGCCCTTTTATGTTGCTACAGTGACCTCAGTATCCCTCTAGACATGAGACAGTGATCTTGGGTGTTCTCTAGAGTGCCATCAAGGAAATCAAAGCTTCTTTCATGTTTGATTTGGAACACGAAATTGCTCTGCACACAGTGCAGGGGAATCGGGCCTCATCTCGCGGCGAGGGGGAAGTCTGATTGTTTTTCTCGAGTTGCGGCCGGAACCTGGGGTACATTCTCGAGTTTCGACCGGAAGGGCCTTTCCAGACACGTGTTTATTCAGCGATGTCAGGACTCCTGCCTGGGTGCGAGGGACCCCTCGGGATTCTCCTCGAGTCTTGGCATGGCCATTGGGACGCGTCTCCACGTGAGGCGGGAGACCCAGGGTCCCTTTCCACGTGCCACAGGGATCCTGGGACTACTATCCATTTTCAAGAGGAGTCAGGCTTCGTCTCCTTTGGAAGCATTGATCTCCGCGGACCTCTCGAGTTTTCAAAGGACGTGAGGCTTCCGGTCGCGATGAGGCGGAGAACTAGGTCTTTCTCCTTGGTCTCCACAGGGGATTCAGACATACCTTCGTCGTGGGAGATGCAAGACGAGCCTGCATTCAATTCACTGCAGGGATATCCGGCCTTTCTTCGAGTCAGAGCATCTCGGTGTCCATTCCACTTGAGGCCACAAACTCAGGGTCCCTCTCACATACCTGTAGCTGAGAGAAGCCTCCTCTTGAGGTGCTTGTGGAAAGTGGGTATTCCTCTTGAGTCGAAGCCAGGGACGAAGCTCGCATGTCGAGTTTATTTGGGGTCCACGGAGCCCTTTCGTGTTGCTACAGTGACCTCAGTATACCTCTAGACATGAGACAGTGATCTTGGGTGTTCTCTGGAGTGCCATCAAGGAAATCAAGGCTCCTTTCATGTTTGATTTGGAACACGGAATTGCTCTGCACGCAGTGCAGGGGAATCGGGCCTCATCTCGCGGCGAGGGGGAAGTCTCATTGTTTTCTCGAGTTGGGGCCGGAACCTGGGGTACATTCTCGAGTTTCGACCGGAAGGGCCTTTCCAGACACGTGTTTATTCAGCGACGTCAGGACTCCTGCCTGGGTGCGAGGGACCCCTCGGGATTCTCCTCGAGTCTTGGCATGGCCACTGGGACGCGTCTCCACGTGAGGCGGGAGACCCAGGGTCCCTTTCCACGTGCCACAGGGATCCTGGGACTACTATCCATTTTCAAGAGGAGTCAGGCTTCGTCTCCTTTGGAAGCATTTATCTCCGCGGACCTCTCGAGTTTTCAAAGGATGTGAGGCCTCCGGTCGCGATGAGGCGGAGAACTAGGTCTTCTCCTTGGTCTCCACAGGGGATTCAGACATCCCTTCGTCGTGGGAGATGCAAAAGAGGCCTGCATTCAATTCACTGCAGGGATATCCGGCCTTCCTTCGAGTCAGAGCATCTCGGTGTCCTTTCCACTTGAGGACACAATCTCAGGGTCCCTCTCACATACCTGTAGCTGAGAGAAGCCTCCTCTTGAGGTGCTTGTGGAAAGTGGGTATTCCTCTTGAGTCAAAGCCAGGGACGAAGCTCGCATCTCGAGTTGAGTTGGGGTCCACGGAGCCCTTTTGTTTTGCTACAGTGACCTCAGTATCCCTCTAGACATGAGACAGTGATCTTGGGTGTTCTCTGGAGTGCCATCAAGGAAATCAAGGCTCCTTTCATGTTTGATGTGTAACACGTAATTGCTGTGCACGCAGTGCAGGGGAATCGGGCCTCATCTCGCGGCGAGGGGGAAGTCTCATGGTTTTTCGCGAGTTGCGGCCGGAACCTGGGGTATATTCTCGAGTTATGACGGGGAGGGCGCTTCCAGACACGTGTTTGTTCAGCGACGTCAGGACTCCTGCCTCGGTGCGAGGGGCAACTCGGGATTCTCCTCGAGTCTTGGCATGGCCATTGGGCCGCGTCTCCACGTGAGGCGGGAGACCGAGGGTCCCTTTCCACGTGCCACAGGGATCCTGGGACTCCTATCCATTTTCAAGAGGAGTCAGGCATCGTCTCCTTTGGAAGCATTGATCTCCGCGGACCTCTCGAGTTTTCAAAGGACGTGAGGCCTCCGATCGCGATGAGGCGGAGAACTAGGTCTTTCTCCTTGGTCTCCACAGGGGATTCAGACATCCCTTCATCGTGGGAGATGCAAAAGAGGCCTGCATTCAATTCACTGCAGGGATATCTGGCCTTCCTTCGAGTCAGAGCATCTCGGTGTCCATTCCACTTGAGGTCACAAACTCAGGGTCCCTCTCACATACCTGTAGCTGAGAGAAGCCTCCTCTTGAGGTGCTTGTGGAAAGTGGGTATTTCTCTTGAGTCGAAGCCAGGGACGAAGCTCGCATCTCTAGTTGATTTGGGGTCCACGGAGCCCTTTCGTGTTGCTACAGTGACCTCAGTATCCCTCTAGACTTGAGACAGTGATCTTGGGTGTTCTCTGGAGTGCCATCAAGGAAATCAAGGCTCCTTTCATGTTTGATGTGGAACACGGAATTGCTCTGCATGCAGTGCAGGGGAATCGGGCCTCATCTCGCGGCGAGTGGGAAGTCTCATGGTTTTTCTCGAGTTGCGGCCGGAACCTGGGGTACATTCTCGACTTACGACCAGAAGGGCCTTTCCAGACACGTGTTTTTTCAGCGATGTCAGGACTCCTGCCTGGGTGCGAGGGACACCTCGGGATTCTCCTCGAGTCTTGGCATGGCCATTGGGACGCGTCTCCACGTGAGGCGGGAGACCCAGGGTCCCTTTCCACGTGCCACAGGGATCCTGGGACTGCTATCCATTTTCAAGAGGAGTCAGGCATCGTCTCCTTTGGAAGCATTGATCTCCGCGGACCTCTCGAGTTTTCAAAGGACGTGAGGCCTCCGGTCGCGATGAGGCGGAGACCTAGGTCTTTCTCCTTGGCCTCCACAGGGGATTCAGACATCCCTTCGTCGTGGGAGATGCAAGACGAGCCTGCATTCAATTCACTGCAGGGATATCCGGCTTTCCTTCGAGTCAGAGCATCTCGGTGTCCATTCCACTTGAGGACACAAACTCAGGGTCCCTCTCACATACCTGTAGCTGAGAGAAGCCTCCTCTTGAGGTGCTTGTGGAAAGTGGGTATTCCTCTTGAGTAGAAGCCAGGGACGAAGCTCTCATCTCGAGTTGAGTTGGGGTCCACCGAGCCCTTTTATGTTGCTACAGTGACCTCAGTATCCCTCTAGACATGAGACAGTGATCTTGGGTGTTCTCTAGAGTGCCATCAAGGAAATCAAAGCTTCTTTCATGTTTGATTTGGAACACGAAATTGCTCTGCACACAGTGCAGGGGAATCGGGCCTCATCTCGCGGCGAGGGGGAAGTCTCATTGTTTTTCTCGAGTTGCGGCCGGAACCTGGGGTACATTCTCGAGTTTCGACCGGAAGGGCCTTTCCAGACACGTGTTTATTCAGCGATGTCAGGACTCCTGCCTGGGTGCGAGGGACCCCTCGGGATTCTCCTCGAGTCTTGGCATGGCCATTGGGACGCGTCTCCACGTGAGGCGGGAGACCCAGGGTCCCTTTCCACGTGCCACAGGGATCCTGGGACTACTATCCATTTTCAAGAGGAGTCAGGCTTCGTCTCCTTTGGAAGCATTGATCTCCGCGGACCTCTCGAGTTTTCAAAGGACGTGAGGCCTCCGATCGCGATGAGGCGGAGAACTAGGTCTTTCTCCTTGGTCTCCACAGGGGATTCAGACATCCCTTCATCGTGGGAGATGCAAAAGAGGCCTGCATTCAATTCACTGCAGGGATATCTGGCCTTCCTTCGAGTCAGAGCATCTCGGTGTCCATTCCACTTGAGGTCACAAACTCAGGGTCCCTCTCACATACCTGTAGCTGAGAGAAGCCTCCTCTTGAGGTGCTTGTGGAAAGTGGGTATTTCTCTTGAGTCGAAGCCAGGGACGAAGCTCGCATCTCTAGTTGATTTGGGGTCCACGGAGCCCTTTCGTGTTGCTACAGTGACCTCAGTATCCCTCTAGACTTGAGACAGTGATCTTGGGTGTTCTCTGGAGTGCCATCAAGGAAATCAAGGCTCCTTTCATGTTTGATGTGGAACACGGAATTGCTCTGCATGCAGTGCAGGGGAATCGGGCCTCATCTCGCGGCGAGTGGGAAGTCTCATGGTTTTTCTCGAGTTGCGGCCGGAACCTGGGGTACATTCTCGACTTACGACCAGAAGGGCCTTTCCAGACACGTGTTTTTTCAGCGATGTCAGGACTCCTGCCTGGGTGCGAGGGACACCTCGGGATTCTCCTCGAGTCTTGGCATGGCCATTGGGACGCGTCTCCACGTGAGGCGGGAGACCCAGGGTCCCTTTCCACGTGCCACAGGGATCCTGGGACTGCTATCCATTTTCAAGAGGAGTCAGGCATCGTCTCCTTTGGAAGCATTGATCTCCGCGGACCTCTCGAGTTTTCAAAGGACGTGAGGCCTCCGGTCGCGATGAGGCGGAGACCTAGGTCTTTCTCCTTGGCCTCCACAGGGGATTCAGACATCCCTTCGTCGTGGGAGATGCAAGACGAGCCTGCATTCAATTCACTGCAGGGATATCCGGCTTTCCTTCGAGTCAGAGCATCTCGGTGTCCATTCCACTTGAGGACACAAACTCAGGGTCCCTCTCACATACCTGTAGCTGAGAGAAGCCTCCTCTTGAGGTGCTTGTGGAAAGTGGGTATTCCTCTTGAGTAGAAGCCAGGGACGAAGCTCTCATCTCGAGTTGAGTTGGGGTCCACCGAGCCCTTTTATGTTGCTACAGTGACCTCAGTATCCCTCTAGACATGAGACAGTGATCTTGGGTGTTCTCTAGAGTGCCATCAAGGAAATCAAAGCTTCTTTCATGTTTGATTTGGAACACGAAATTGCTCTGCACACAGTGCAGGGGAATCGGGCCTCATCTCGCGGCGAGGGGGAAGTCTCATTGTTTTTCTCGAGTTGCGGCCGGAACCTGGGGTACATTCTCGAGTTTCGACCGGAAGGGCCTTTCCAGACACGTGTTTATTCAGCGATGTCAGGACTCCTGCCTGGGTGCGAGGGACCCCTCGGGATTCTCCTCGAGTCTTGGCATGGCCATTGGGACGCGTCTCCACGTGAGGCGGGAGACCCAGGGTCCCTTTCCACGTGCCACAGGGATCCTGGGACTACTATCCATTTTCAAGAGGAGTCAGGCTTCGTCTCCTTTGGAAGCATTGATCTCCGCGGACCTCTCGAGTTTTCAAAGGACGTGAGGCTTCCGGTCGCGATGAGGCGGAGAACTAGGTCTTTCTCCTTGGTCTCCACAGGGGATTCAGACATACCTTCGTCGTGGGAGATGCAAGACGAGCCTGCATTCAATTCACTGCAGGGATATCCGGCCTTTCTTCGAGTCAGAGCATCTCGGTGTCCATTCCACTTGAGGCCACAAACTCAGGGTCCCTCTCACATACCTGTAGCTGAGAGAAGCCTCCTCTTGAGGTGCTTGTGGAAAGTGGGTATTCCTCTTGAGTCGAAGCCAGGGAAGAAGCTCTCATCTCGATTTGATTTGTAGTCCATGGAACACTTTCGTGTTGCTACAGTGACCTCAGGATCCCTCTAGACTTGAGACAGTGATCTTGGGTGTTCTCTGGAGTGCCATCAAGGAAATCAAGGCTCCTTTCATGTTTCATTTGGAACACGAAATTGCTCTGCACGCAGTGCAGGGGAATCGGGCCTCATCTCGCGGCGAGGGGGAAGTCTCATTGTTTTTCTCGAGTTGCGGCAGGAACCTGGGGTACATTCACGAGTTACGACCAGAAGGGCCTTTCCAGACTCGTGTTTAGTCAATGTCAGGACTCCTGCATGGGTGCGAGGGACACCTCGGGATTCTCCTCGAGTCTTGGCATGGCCATTGGGATGCGTCTCCACGTGAGGCGGGAGACCCAGGGTCCCTTTCCACGTGCCACAGGGATCCTGGGACTTCTATCCATTTTCAAGAGGAGTCAGGCATCGTCTCCTTTGGAAGCCTTGTTCTCTGCGGACCTCTCGAGTTTTCAAAGGATGTGAGGCCTCCGGTCGCGATGAGGAGGAGAACTAGGTCTTTCTCTGTGGGCTCCACAGGGGTTTCAGACATCCCTTCGTCGTGGGAGATGCAAGACGAGCCTGCATTCAATTCACTGCAGGGATATCCGGCCTTCCTTCGAGTCAGAGCATCTCGGTGTCCATTCCACTTGAGGCCACAAACTCAGGGTCCCTCTCACATACCTGTAGCTGAGAGAAGCTTCTTCTTCAGGTGCTTATGGAAAGTGGGTTTTCCTCTTGAGCCGAAGCCAGGGACGAAGCTCTCATCTCGAGTTGATTTCGGGTCCACGGAGCCATTTCGTGTTGCTACAGTGACCTCAGGATCCCTCTAGACTTGAGACAGTGATCTTGGGTGTTCTCTGGAGTGCCATCAAGGAAATCATGGCTCCTTTCATGTTTGATGTGGAACACGGAATTGCTCTGCACGCAGTGCAGGGGAATCGGGCCTCATCTCGCGGCGAGGGGGAAGTCTCATGGTTTTTCTCGAGTTGCGGCCGGAACCTGGGGTATATTCTCGAGTTACGACGGGGAGCGCCCTTCCAGACGCGTGTTTGTTCAGCGACGTCAGGACTCCTGCATAGGTGCGAGGGACACCTCGGGATTCTCCTCGAGTCTTGGCATGGCAATTGAGACGCGTCTCCACGTGAGGCGGGAGACCCAGGGTCCCTTTGCACGTGCCACAGGGATCCTGGGACTCCTATCCATTTTCAAGAGTAGTCAGGCATCGTCTCCTTTGGAAGCATTGATCTCTGCGAACCTCTCGAGTTTTCAAAGGATGTGAGGCCTCCGGTCGCGATGAGGCGGAGAACTAGGTCTTTCTCTCCGGTCTCAACAGGGGATTCTGACATCCCTTCATCTTGCGAGATGCAAGACGAGCCTGCCTTCAATTCACTGCAAGGATATCCGTCCTTACTTCGAGTCAGAGCATCTCAGTGTCCATTCCACTTGAGGCCACAAACTCAGGATCCCTCTCACATAACTGTAGCTGAGAGAAGCCTCCTCTTGAGGTGCTTGTGGAAAGTTGTATTCCACTTGAGTCGAAGCCAGGGACTAAGCTCTCATCTCGAGTTGATTTGCGGTCCACAGAGCCCTTTCGTGTTTCTCCAGTGACCTCAGGATCCCTCTAGATTTGAGACAGTGATCTTGGGTATTCTCTGGAGTGCCATCAAGGAAATCAAGGCTCCTTTCACGTTTGATGTGGAACACGGAATTGCTCTGCACGCAGTGCAGGGGAATCGGGACTCATCTCGCGGCGAGGGGGAAGTCTCATGGTTTTTCTCGAGTTGCGGCCAGAACCTGGGGTATATTCTCGACTTATGACGGGGAGGGCCCTTCCAGACTCGTGTTTGTTCAGCGGCGTCAGGACCCCTTCCTAGGTGCGAGGGACAACTCGGGATTCTCCTCGATTCTTGACATGGCAATTGGGACGCGTCTCCACGTGAGTCGGGAGACCCAGGGTCCCTTTCCACGTGCCACAGGGATCCTGGGACTTCTATCCATTTTCAAGAGGAGTCAGGCATCCTCTCCTTTGGAAGCATTGATCTCCGTGGACCTCTCGAGTTTTCAAAGGATGTGAGGCCTCCGGTCGCGTTGAGGCGGAGGACTAGGTCTTTCTCTGTGGTCTTCACAGGGGATTCAGACATCCCTTCGTCTTGGGAGATGCAAGACGAGCCTGCATTCAATTCACTGCAGGGATATCCGGCCTTCTTTCGAGTCAGAGCATCTCGGTGTCCATTCCACTTGAGGCCACAAACTCAGGGTCCCTCTCACATATCTGTAGCTGAGAGAAGCCTCCTCTTGAGGTGTTTGTGGAAAGTTGGTATGCCTCTTGAGTCGAAGCCAGGGAATAAGCTCTCATCTCGAGTTGATTTGGGGTCCAGGAGCCGTTTCGTGTTGCCATAGTGACCTCAGGATCCCTCTAGACTTGAGAAAGTTATCTTGGGTTTTCTCTGGAGTGCCATCAAGGAAATCAAGGCTCCTTTCACGTTTGATGTGGAACACGGAATTGCTCTGCACGCAGTGCAGGGGAATCGGGCCTCATCTCGCGGCGAGGGGGAAGTCTCATGGTTTTTCTCGAGCTGCGGCCGGAACCTGGGGTATATTCTCGAGTTACGACGGGGAGGGCCCTTCCAGACACGTGTTTGTTCAGCGACGTCAGGACTCCTGCCTAGGTGCGAGGGACACCTCGGGATTCTCCTCGAGTCTTGGCATGGCAATTGTAACGCGACTCCATGTGAGGCGGGAGACCCAGGGTCCCTTTCCACGTGCCACAGGGATCCTGGGACTCCTATCCATTTTCAAGAGGAGTCAGGCATCGTCTCCTTTGGAAGCATTGATCTGCGCGGACCTCTCGAGTTTTCAAAGGATGTGAGGCCTCCGGTCGCGATGAGGCGGAGAATGAGGTCTTTCTCTGTGGTCTCCACAGGGGATTCAGACATCCCTTCGTCTTTGGAGATGCAAGACGAGCCTGCATTCACTTCACTGCAGGGATATCCGGACTTACTTCGAGTCAGAGCATCTCGGTGTCCATTCCACGTGAGGCCACAAACTCAGGGTCCCTCTCACATACCTGTAGCTGAGAGAAGCCTCCTCTTGAGGTGCTTGTGGAAAGTTGGTATTCCTCTTGAGTCGAAGCCCGGGACTAAGCTCTCATCTCGAGTTGATTTGGGGTCCACGGAGAAATTTCATGTTGCTCCAGTGACCTCAGGATCCCTCTAGACTTGAGACAGTGATCTTGGGTTTTCTCTGGAGTGCCATCAAGGAAATCAAGGCTCCTTTCACGTTTGATGTGGAACACGGAATTGGTCTGCACGCAGTGCAGGGGAATCGGGCCTCATCTCGAGGCGAGGGGGAATTCTCATGGTTTTTCACGAGTTGCGCCCGGAACCTGGGGTATATTCTCGAGTTACGACGGGGAGGGCCCTTCCAGACACGTGTTTGTTCAGCGACGTCAGGACTCCTGCCTAGGTGTGAGGGACACCTCGGGGTTCTCCTCGAGTCTTGGCATGGCAGTTGGGACGCGTCTCCTCGTGAGGCGGGAGACCCAGGGTCCCTTTGCACGTGCCACAGGAATCCTGGGACTCCTATCCATTTTCAAGAAGAGTCAGGCATCGTCTCCTTTGGAAGCATTGACCTCCGCAGAACTCTCGAGTTTTCAAAGGATGTGAGGCCTCCGCTCGCGATGAGGCGGAGGACTAGGTCTTTCTCTGTCGTCTCCACAGGGGATTCAGACATCCCTTCGTCTTGGGAGATGCAAGACGAGCCTGCATTCAATTCACTGCAGGGATATCCGGCCTTACTTTGAGTCAGAGCATCTCGGTGTCCATTCCACTTGAGGCCACAATCTCAGGGTCCTCTCACATACCTGTACCTGAGAGAAGCCTCCTCTTGAGGTGCTTGTGGAAAGTTGGTATTCCTCTTGAGTCGACGCCAGTGACTAAGCTCTCATCTCGAGTTGATTTGGGGTCCACGGAGCCCTTTCATGTTGCTCCAGTGACCTCAGGATCCCTCTAGATTTGAGACAGTGATCTTGGGTTTTCTCTGGAGTGCCATCAAGGAAATCAAGGCTCCTTTCACGTTTGATGTGGAACAGGGACTTGCTCTGCATGCAGTGCAGGGGAATCGGGCCTCATGTCGCTGCGAGGGGGAAGTCTCATGGTTTTTCTCGAGTTGCGGAAGGAACCTGGGGTATATTCTCGAGTTACGACGGGGAGAGCCCTTCCAGACACGTGTTTGTTCAGCGACGTCAGGACTCCTGCCAAGGTGCGAGGGACACCTCGGGATTCTCCTCGAGTCTTGGCATGGCAATTGGGACGTGTCTCCACGTGAGGCGGGAGACCCAGGGTCCCTTTCCACGTGCCACAGGGATCCTGGGACTCCTATCCATTTTCAAGAGGAGTCAGGCATCGTCTCCTTTGGAAGCATTGATCTCCGCGGACCTCTCGAGTTTTCAAAGAATGTGAGGCCTCTGGTCGCCATGAGGCTGAGAACTGGGTCTTTCTCTGTGGTCTACACAGGGGATTCAGACATCCCTCCGTCTTGGGAGATGCAAGACGAGCCTGCATTCAATTCACTGCAGGGATTTCCGGACTTACTTCGAGTCAGAGCATCTCTGTGTCCATTCCACTAGAGGCCACAAACTCAGGGTCCCTCTCACATACCTGTAGCTGAGAGAAGCCTCCTCTTGAGGTGCTTGTGGAAACTTGGTTTTCCTCTTAAGTTGAAGCCAGGGACTAAGCTCTCATCTCGAGTTGATTTGGGGTCCACGGAGACCTTTCATGCTGCTACAGTGGCCTCAGGATCCCTCTAGACTTGAGACAGTGACTTTGGGTTTTCTCTGGAGTGCCATCAAGGAAATAAAGGCTCCTTTCACGTTTGATGTGGAACACGGAATTGCTTTGCCCGCAGTGCAGGGGAATCGGGCCTCATCTCGCGGCGAGGGGGAAGTCTCATGGTTTTTCTCGAGTTGCGGCCGGAACCTGGGGTATATTCTCGAGTTACGACGGGGAGGGCCCTTCCAGACACGTGTTTGTTCAGCTACGTCAGGACTCCTGCCTAGGTTCGAGGGACACCTCGGGATTCTCCTCGAGTCTTGGCATGGCAATTGGGACGCATCTCCACGTGAGGCCGGAGACCCAGGGTCCCTTTGCACGTGCCACAGGGATCCTGGGAGTCCTATCCATTTTCAAGAAGAGTCAGGCATCGTCTCCTTCGGAAATATTGATCTCCGCGGACCCCTAAAGTTTTCAAAGGTAATGAGGCCTCCGGTTGCATTGAAGTGGAGGACTAGGTCTTTCTCTGTGGTCTCCACAGGGGATTCAGACAACCCTTCGTCTTGGGAGATGCAAGACGAGCCTGCATTCAATTCACTGCAGTTATATCCGGCCTTACTTCGAGTCAGAGCATCTCGGTGTCCATTCCACTTGAGGCCACAAACTCAGGGTCCCTCTCACACACCTTTAGCTGAGAGAAGCCTCCTCTTGAGGTGCTTGTGGAAAGTTGGTATTCCTCTTGAGTCTAAGCCAGGGACTAAGCTCTCATCTCGAGTTGATTTGGGGTCCACGGAGCCCTTTCTTGTTTGTCCAGTGACCTCAGGATCCCTCTAGACTTGAGACAGTGATATTGGGTTTTCTCTGGAGTGCCATCAAGGAAATCAAGGCTCCTTTCAAGTTTGATGTGGAACTCGGAATTGCTCTGCATGCAGTGCAGGGGAATCGAGCCTCATCTCGCGGCTAGGGGGATGTCTCATTGTTTTTCTCGAGTTGCGGCCGGAACCTGGGGTATATTCTCGAGTTACGACGGGGAGGGTCCTTCCAGACACGTGTTTGTTCAGAGACGTCAGGCCTCCTGCCTAGGTGCAAGGGACACCTCAGGATTCTCCTCGAGTCTTGGCATGGCAATTGGGACGCGTCTCCACGTGAGGCGGGAGACCCAGGGTCCCTTTCCACGTGCCACAGGGATCCTGGGACTCCTATCCATTTTCAAGAGGAGTCAGGCATCGTCTCCTTTGGAAGCATTGATCTCCGCGGAGCTCTCGAGTTTTCAAAGGATGTGAGGCCTCCGCTCGCGATGAGGCGGAGAATTAGGTCTTTCTCTGTGGTCTCCACAGGGGATTCAGACAACCCTTCGTCTTGGGAGATGCAAGACGAGCCTGCATTCAATTCACTGCAGTTATATCCGGCCTTACTTCGAGTCAGAGCATCTCGGTGTCCATTCCACTTGAGGCCACAAACTCAGGGTCCCTCTCACACACCTGTAGCTGAGAGAAGCCTCCTCTTGAGGTGCTTGTGGAAAGTTGGTATTCCTCTTGAGTCTAAGCCAGGGACTAAGCTCTCATCTCGAGTTGATTTGGGGTCCACGGAGCCCTTTCTTGTTTGTCCAGTGACCTCAGGATCCCTCTAGACTTGAGACAGTGATCTTGGGTTTTCTCTGGAGTTCCATTAAGGAAATCAAGGCTCCTTTCATTTTTGATGTGAAATACGGAATTGCTCTGCATGCAGGGCAGGGGAATCGGGCCTCATTTCGCCTCGAGGGGGAAGTCTCAAGGTTTTTCTCGAGTTGCGGCCGGAACCTGGGGTATATTCTCGAGTTACGAAGGGGACGGCCCTTCCAGACACGGGTTTGTTCAGCGACGTGAGGACTCCTGCCTAGGTGCGAGGGACACCTCGGGATTCTCTTCGAGTCTTGGCATGGAAATTGGGACCCGTCTCCACGTGAGGCGGGAGACCCAGTGTCCCTTTCCACGTGCCACAGTGATCCTGGGACTCCTATGCATTTTCAAGAGGAGTCAGGCATCTTCTCCTTTGGAAGCATTGATCTCTGCAGACCTCTCGAGTTTTCAAAGGATGTGAGGCCTCCGGTAACGATGATGCTTAGGACTAGGTCTTTCTCTGTGGTCTCCACAGGGGATTCAGACATCCCTTTGTCTTGGGAGATGCAAGACGAGCCTGCATTCAATTCACTGCAGGGATATCTGGCCTTACTTCGAGTCAGAGCATCTCAGTGTCCATTCCACTTGAGGCAACAAACTCAGGGGCCCTCTCACATACCTGTAGCTGAGAGAAGCCTCCTCTTAAGGTGCTTGTGGAAAGTTGGTATTCCTCTTGAGTCGAAGCCAGGGACTAAGCTCTCATCTCGAGTTGATTTGGGGTCCACGGAGCCCTTTCGTGTTGCTCCAGTGACCTCAGGATCCCTCTAGACTTGAGACAGTGAACTTGGGTTTTCTCTGGAGTGCCATCAAGTAATCAAGGCTCCTTTCCTGTTTGATGTGGAACACGGAATTGCTCTGAACGCAGTGCAGGGGAATCGGGCCTCATCTCGCGGCGAGGGGGAAGTCTCATGGTTTTTCTCGAGTTGCGGCCGGAACCTGGGGTATATTCTCGAGTTACGACGTGGATGGCCCTTCCAGACACGTGTTTGTTCAGCGACGTCAGGACTCCTGCCTAGGTGCGAGGGACACCTCGGGATTCTCCTCGAGTCTTGGCATGGCAATTGGGACGCGTATCCACGTGAGGCGGGAGACCAAGGGTCCCTTTCCACGTGCCACAGGGATCCTGGGACTCCTATCCATTTTCAAGAGGAGTCAGGCATCGTCTCCTTTGGAAGCATTGATCTCCGCGGACCTCTCGAGTTTTCAAAGGATGTGAGGCCTCCTGTCGCGATGAGGCGGAGGACTAGGTCTTTCGCTGTGGTCTCCACAGCGGATTCAGATAACCCTTCGTCTTGGGAGATGCAAGAGGAGCCTTCATTCAATTCACTGCAGGGATATCCGGCCTTACTTCGAGTCAGAGCATCTCGGTGTCCATTCCACTTGAGGCCACAAACTCAGGGTCCCTCTCACATACCTGTAGCTAAGAGAAGCCTCCTCTTGAGGTGTTTGTGGAAAGTTGGTATTCCTCTTGATTCGAAGCCAGGGACTAAGCTCTCATCTCGAGTTGATTTGGGGTCCACGGAGCCCTTTCGTGTTGCTACAGTGACCTCAGGATCCCTCTAGACTAGAGACAGTGATCTTGGCTTTTCTCTGGAGTGCCATCAAGAAAATCAAGGCTCCTTTCACTTTTGATGTGGAATACGGAATTGCTCTGCACGCAGAGCAGGGGAATCGGGCCTCATTTCGCGGCGAGGGGGAAGTCTCATGGTTTTTCTCGAGTTGCGGCCGGAACCTGGGGTATATTCTCGAGTTACGACGGGGAGGGCCCTTCCAGACACGTGTTTGTTCAGCGACGTCAGGACTCCTGCCTAGGTGCAAGGGACACCTCGGGATTCTCCTCGAGTCTTGGCATGGCAATTGGGACGCCTCTCCACGTGAGGCGGGAGACCCAGGGTCCCTTTCCACGTGCCACAGGGATCCTGGCACTCCTATCCATTTTCAACAGGAGTCAGGCATCGTCTCCTTTGGAAGCATTGATCTCTGCAGACCTCTCGGGTTTTCAAAGGATGTGAGGCCTTCGGTCGAGATGAGGCAGAGAACTCGGTCTTTCTCTGTGGTCTCCACAGGGGATTCAGACATCCCTTCGTCTTGGGAGATGCAAGACGAGCCTGCATTCAATTCACTGCAGGGATATCCGGCCTTACTTCGAGTCAGAGCATCTCGGTGTCCATTCCACTTGAGGCCACAATCTCAGGGTCCCTCAAATATACCTGTAGCTGAGAGAAGCCTCCTCTTGAGGTGCTTGTGGAAAGTTGGTATTCCTCTTGAGTCTAAGCCAGGGACTAAGCTCTCATCTCGAGTTGATTTGGGGTCCACGGAGCCCTTTCCTGTTGGTCCAGTGACCTCAGGATCCCTCTAGACTTGAGACAGTGATCTTGGGTTTTCTCTGGAGTGCCATCAAGGAAATCAAGGATCCTTTCACGTTTGATGTGGAACACGGAATTGCTCTGCATGAAGTGCAGGGGAATCGGGCCTCAACTCGCGGCGAGGGGGAAATCTCATGGTTTTTCTCGAGTTGCGGCCGGAACCTGGGGTATATTCTCGAGTTACGACGGGGAGGGCCTTTCCAGACACGTGTTTGTTCAGCGACGTCAGGACTCCTGCCTAGGTGCGAGGGACAGCTCGGGATTCTCCTCGAGTCTTGGTATGGCAATGGGGACGCGTCTCCACGTGAGGCGGGAGACCCAGGGTCCCTTTCCACGTGCCACAGGGATCCTGGGACTCCTATCCATTTTCAAGGGGAGTCAGGCATCGTCTCCTTTGGAAGCATTGATCTCCGCAGACCTCTCGAGTTTTCAAACGATGTGAGGCCTCCGGTCTCGATGAGGCGGAGAACTAGGTCTTTCTCTGTCGTCTCCACAGGGGATTCAGACATCCCTTCGTCTTGGGAGATGCAAGACGAGCCTGCTTTCAATTCACTGCAGGGATATCCGGCCTTACATCTAGTCAGAGCATCTCAGTGTCCATTCCACTTGAGGCCACAAACTCAGGGTCCCTCTCACATACTTGTAGCTGACAGAAGCCTCCTCTTGAGGTGCTTGTGAAAAGTGGGTATTCCTCTTGAGTTGAAGCCAGGGACTAAGCTCTCATTTCGAGATGATTTGGGGTCCACAGAGCCCTTTCCTGTTGCTCCAGTGACCTCAGGATCCCTCTAGACTTGAGACAGTGATCTTGGGTTTTCTCTGGAATGCCATCAAGGAAATCAAGGCTCCTTTCACGTTTGATGTGGAACACGGAATTGCTCTGCACGCAGTGCAGGGGAATCGGGCCTCATCTCGCGGCGAGGGGGAAGTCTCATGGTTTTTCTCGAGTTGCGGCCGGAACCTGGGGTATGTTCTCGAGTTACGACGGGGAGGGCCCTTCCAGACACGTGTTTGTTCAGCGACGTCAGGACTCCTGACTAGGAGCGAGGTACACCTCGGGATTCTCCTCGAGTCTTGGCATGGCAATTGGGAGGCGTCTCCACGTGAGGCGGGAGACCCAGGGTCCCTTTCCCCGTGCCACAGGGATCCTGGGACTCCTATCCATTTTCAAGAGGAGTCAGGCATCGTCTCCTTTGGAAGCATTGATCACCGCGGACCTCTCGAGTTTTCAAAGGATGTGAGGCCTCCGCTCGCGATGAGGCAGAGAACTCGGTCTTTCTCTGTCATCTCCACAGGGGATTCAGACATCCCTTCGTCTTGGGAGATGCAAGACGAGCCTGCATTCAATTCACTGCAGGGATATCCGGCCTTACTTCGAGTCAGAGCATCTCAGTGTCCATTCCACTTGAGGCCACAAACTCAGGGTCCCTCTCACATACATGTAGCTGAGAGAAGCCTCCTCTTGAGGTACTTGTGGAAACTTGGTATTCCTCTTGAGTCGAAGCCAGGTTCTAAGCTCTCATCTCGAGTTGATTTGTGGTCCACGGAGCCCTTTAGTGTTGCTCCAGTGACCTCAGGATCCCTCTAGACTTGAGACAGTGAACTTGGATATTCTCTGGAGTGCCATCAAGGAAATCAAGGCTCCTTTCACGTTTGATGTGGAAAACGGAATTGCTCTGCACGCAGTGCAGGGGAATCGGGCCTCATCTCGCGGCGAAGTTGAAGTCTCATGGTTTTTCTCGAGTTGCGGCCGGAACCTGGGGTATACTCTCGAGTTACGACGGGGAGGGCCCTTCGAGACACGTGTTTGTTCAGCGACGTCAGGACTCCTGCCTAGGTGCGAGGGACACCTCGGGATTCTCCTCGAGTCTTGGCATGGCAACTGGGACGCGACTCCACGTGAGGCGGGAGACCCAGGGTCCCTTTCCATGTGCCACAGGGATCCTGGGACTCCTATCCATTTTCAAGAGGAGACAGGCATCGTCTCCTTCGGAAGTATTGATCTCCGCGGAACTCTCGAGTTTTCAAAGGATATGAGGCCTCCGGGTGCGTTGAGGTGGAGAATTAGGTCTTTCTATGTGGTCTCCACAGGGGATTCAGACAACCCTTCGTCTTGTGAGATGAAAGACGAGCCTGCATTCAATTCACTGCAGGGATATCCGGCCTTACTTCGAGTCAGAGCATCTGGGTGTCCATTCCACTTGAGGCCACAAACTCAGGGTCGCTCTCACATACTTGTAGCTGAGAGAAGCCTCCTCTTGAGGTGCTTGTGAAAAGTGGGTATTCCTCTTGAGTCGAAGCCAGGGACTAAGCTCTCATCTCGAGTTGATTTGGGGTCCACGGAGCCCTTTCCTGTTGCTCCAGTGACCTCAGGATCCCTCTAGACTTGAGACTGTGATCTTGTGTTTTCTCTGGAGTGCCATCAAGGAAATCAAGGCTCCTTTCACGTTTGATGTGGAAGACGGAATTGCTCTGCACGCAGTGCAGGGGAATCGGGCCTCATCTCGCGGCGAGGGGGAAGTCTCATGGTTTTTCTCGAGTTGCGGCCGGAACCTGGGGTATATTCATGAGTTACGACGGGGAGGGCCCTTCCAGACACGTGTTTGTTCAGCGACGTCAGGACTCCTGCCTAGGTGCGAGGGACACCTCGGGATTCTCCTCGAGTCTTCGCATGGCAATTGGGACGCGTATCCACGTGAGGCGGGAGACCAAGGGTCCCTTTCCACGTGCCACAGGGATCCTGGGACTCCTATCCATTTTCAAGAGGAGTCAGGCATCGTATCCTTTGGAAGCATTGATCTCCGCGGACCTCTCGAGTTTCCAAAGTATGTGAGGCCTCCGCTCGCGATGAGGCGGAGAATTAGGTCTTTCTCCGTGGTATCCACAGGGGATTCAGACATCCCTTCGTCTTGGGAGATGCAAGACGAGCCTGCATTCAATTCACTGCAGGGATATCTGGCCTTAGTTCGAGTCAGAGCATCTCGGTGTCCATTCCACTTGAGGCCACAAACTCAGGGTCCCTCTCCCGTACCTGTAGCTGAGAGAAGCCTCCTCTTGAGGTGCTTGTGGAAAGTTGGTATTCCTCTTGAGTCGAAGCCAGGGACTAAGCTCTCATCTCGAGTTGATTTGGGGTCCCCGGAGCCCTTTCGTGTTGTTCCAGTGACCTCAGGATCCCTCTAGACTTGAGACAGTGATCTTGGGTTTTCTCTGGAGTGCCATCAAGGAAATCAAGGCTCCTTTCACTTTTGATGTCGAACACGGAATTGCTCTGCACGCAGGGCAGGGGAATCGGGCCTCATCTCGCGGTGAGGGGAAAGTCTCATGGTTTTTCTCATGTTGTGGCCGGAACCTGGGGTATATTCTCGAGTTACTTCGGGGAGGGCCCTTCCAGACACGTGTTTGTTCAGCGACGTCAGGACTCCTGCCTAGGTGCGAGGGACAACTCGGAATTCTCCTCGAGTCTTGGCATGGCAATTGGGACGCGTCTCCACGTGTGGCGGGAGACCCAGTGTCCCTTTCTACGTGCCACAGGGATCCTGGTACTCCTATCTATTTTCAAGAGGAGTCAGGCATCGTCTCCTTAGGAAGCATTGACCTCCGTGGACCTATCGAGTTTTCAAAGGATGTGAGGCCTCCGGTCGCGTTGAGGTGGAGGACTAGGTCTTTCTCTGTGGTCTCCACAGGGGATTCAGACATCCCTTCGTCTTGGGAGATGCAAGACGAGCCTGCATTCAATTCACTGCAGGGATATCCGGTCTAACTTCGAGTCAGAGCATCTCGGTGTCCATTCCACTTGAGGCAACAAACTCAGGGTCCCTCTCACATACCTGTAGCTGAGAGAAGGCTCCTCTTGAGGTGCTTGTGGAAACTTGGTATTCCTCTTGAGTCGAAGCCAGGGACTAAGCTCTCATCTCGAGTTGATTTGGGGTCCACGAAGCCCTTTCCTGTTGCTCCAGTGACCTCAGGATCCCTCTAGACTTGAGACAGTGATCTTGGGTTTTCTCTGGAGTGCCATCAAGGCAATCAAGGCTCCTTTCACGTTTAATGTGGAACACGGAATTGCTCTGCACGCAGTGCAAGGGAATTGGGCCTCATGTCGCGTCGAGGGGGAAGTCTCATGGTTTTTCTCGAGTTGCGGCTGGAACCTGGGGTATATTCTCGAGTTACGACGGGGAGGGCCCTTCCAGACACGTGTTTGTTCAGCGACGTCAGGACTCCTGCCTAGGTGCGAGGGACACCTCGGGATTCTCCTCGAGTCTTGGCATGGCAATTGGGACGCGTCTCGACGTGAGGCGGGAGACCCAGGCTCCCTTTCCACGTGCCACAGTGATCCTGGGACTCCTATCCATTTTCAAGAGGAGTCAGGCATCGTCTCCATTGGAAGCATTGATCTCTGCAGACCTCTCGAGTTTTCAAAGGATGTGAGGCCTCCCGTCGCGATGAGGCGGAGGACTAGGACTTTCTCTGTGGTCTCCTCAGGGAATTCAGATATCCCTTCGTCTTGGGAGATGCAAGACGAGCCTGCATTCAATTCACTGCAGGGATATCCGGCCTTACTTCGAGTCAGAGCATCTCGGTGTCCATTCCACTTGAGGCCACAAACTCAGGGTCCCTCTCACATAATGTAGCTGAGAGAAGGCTCCACTTGAGGTGCTTGTGGAAACTTGGTATTCCTCTTGAGTCGAAGTCAGGGACTAAGCTCTCATCTCGAGTTGATTTGGGGTCCACGGAGCCCTTTCGTGTTGCTCCAGTGACCTCAGGATCCCTCTAGACTTGAGACAGTGATCTTGGGTTTTCTCTGGAGTGCCATCAAGGAAATCAAGGCTCCTTTCAAGTTTGATGTGGAACACGGAATTGCTCTGCATGCAGTGCAAGGGAATTGGGACTCATCTCACATCGATCGGAAAGTCTCATGGTTTTTCTCAAGTGGCGGCCGGAACCTGGGGTATATTCTCGAGTTACGACGGGGAGGGCCCTTCCAGACACGTGTTTGTTCAGCGACCTCAGGACTCCTGCCTAGGTGCGAGGGACACCTTGGGATTCTCCTCGAGTCTTGGCATGGCAATTGGGACGCGTCTCCACGTGAGGCGGGAGTCCCAGGGTCCCTTTCCACGTGCCACAGGGATCCTGGGACTCCTATCCATTTTCAAGAGGAGTCAGAAATCGTCTCCTTTGGAAGCAATGATCTCCGCGGACCTCTCGAGTTTTCAAAGGATGTGAGGCCTCCGGTCTTGATGTGGCGGAGAGCTAGGTCTTTCTCTGTGGTCTCCACAGGGGATTCAGACATCCCTTCGTCTTGGGAGATGCAAGACGAGCGTGCTTTCAATTCACTGCAGGGATATCCTTCCTTACTTCGAGTCAGAGCATCTCGGGGTCCAATCCACTTGAGGCCACAAACTCAGGGTCCCTCAAATATACCTGTAGCTGAGAGAAGCCTCCTCTTGAGGTGCTTGTGGAAAGTTGGTATTCCTCTTGAGTCGAAGCCAGGGACTAAGCTCTCATCTCGAGTTGATTTGGGGTCCACGGAGACCTTTCGTGTTGCTACAGTGGCCTCAGGATCCCTCTAGACTTGAGACAGTGATCTTGGGTTTTCTCTGGAGTGCCATCAAGGAAATCAAGGCTCCTTTCACGTTTGATGTGGAAAACGGAATTGCTCTGCATGCAGTGCAGGGGAATCGGGCCTCAACTCGCGGCGAGGGGGAAATCTCATGGTTTTTCTCGAGTTGCGGCCCGAACCTGGGGTATATTCTCGAGTTACGACGGGGAGGGCCCTTCCAGACACGTGTTTGTTCAGCGACGTCAGGACTCCTGCCTAGGTGCGAGGGACACCTCGGGATTCTCCTCGAGTCTTGGCATTGCAATTGGGACGCGTCTCCACGTGATGCGGGAGACCCAGGGTCCCTTTCCACGTGCCACAGGGATCCTGGGACTCCTATCCATTTTCAAGAGGAGTCAGGCATCGTCTCCTTTGGAAGCATTGATCTCCGCAGGCCTCTCGAGTTTTCAAAGGATGTGAGGCCTCCGGTCGCGATGAGGCGGAGGAATAGGTCTTTATCTGTGGTTTCCACAGGGGATTAAGACATCCCTTCATCTTGGGAGATGCAAGACGAGCCTGCATTCAATTCAATGCAGGGATATCCGGTCTAACTTCGAGTCAGAGCATCTCGGTGTCCATTCCACTTGAGGCAACAAACTCAGGGTCCCTCTCACATACCTGTAGCTGAGAGAAGGCTCCTCTTGAGGTGCTTGTGGAAACTTGGTATTCCTCTTGAGTCGAAGCCAGGGACTAAGCTCTCATCTCGAGTTGAATTGGGGTCCACGAAGCCCTTTCCTGTTGCTTCAGTGACCTCAGGATCCCTCTAGACTTGAGACAGTGATCTTGGGTTTTCTCTGGAGTGCCATCAAGGAAATCAAGGCTCCTTTCACGTTTAATGTGGAACACGGAATTGCTCTGCACGCAGTGCAAGGGAATTGGGCCTCATGTCGCGTCGAGGGGGAAGCCTCATGGTTTTTCTCGAGTTGCGGCTGGAACCTGGGGTATATTCGAGTTACGACGGGGAGGGCCCTTCCAGACACGTGTTTCTTCAGCGACGTCAGGACTCCTGCCTAGGTGCGAGGGACACCTCGGGATTCTCCTCGAGTCTTGGCATGGCAATTGGGACGCGTCTCAACGTGAGGCGGGAGACCCAGGCTCCCTTTCCACGTGCCACAGTGATCCTGGGACTCCTATCCATTTTCAAGAGGAGTCAGGCATCGTCTCCTTTGGAAGCATTGATCTCCGCAGACCTCTCGAGTTTTCAAAGGATGTGAGGCCTCCGGTCGCGATGAGGCGGAGACCTAGGACTTTCTCTGTGGTCTCCTCAGGGAATTCAGATATCCCTTCGTCTTGGGAGATGCAAGACGAGCCTGCATTCAATTCACTGCAGGGATATCCGGCCTTACTTCGAGTCAGAGCATCTCGGTGTCCATTCCACTTGAGGCCACAAACTCAGGGTCCCTCTCACATAATGTAGCTGAGAGAAGGCTCCACTTGAGGTGCTTGTGGAAACTTGGTATTCCTCTTGAGTCAAAGCCAGGGACTAAGCTCTCATCTCGAGTTGATTTGGGGTCCACGGAGCCCTATCGTGTTGCTCCAGTGACCTCAGGATCCCTCTAGACTTGAGACAGTGATCTTGGGTTTTCTCTGGAGTGCCATCAAGGAAATCAAGGCTCCTTTCAAGTTTGATGTGGAACACGGAATTGCTCTGCATGCAGTGCAAGGGAATTGGGCCTCATCTCGCGTCGAGGGGAAAGTCTCATGGTTTTTCTCGAGTGGCGGCCGGAACCTGGGGTATATTCTCGAGTTACGACGGGGAGGGCCCTTCCAGACACGTGTTTGTTCAGCGACCTCAGGACTCCTGCCTAGGTGCGAGGGACACCTTGGGATTCTCCTCGAGTCTTGGCATGGCAATTGGGACGCGTCTCCACGTGAGGCGGGAGTCCCAGGATCCCTTTCCACGTGCCACAGGGATCCTGGGACTCCTATCCATTTTCAAGAGGAGTCAGAAATCGTCTCCTTTGGAAGCAATGATCTCCGCGGACCTCTCGAGTTTTCAAAGGATGTGAGGCCTCCGGTCTTGATGTGGCGGAGAGCTAGGTCTTTCTCTGTGGTCTCCACAGGGGATTCAGACATCCCTTCGTCTTGGGAGATGCAAGACGAGCGTGCTTTCAATTCACTGCAGGGATATCCTTCCTTACTTCGAGTCAGAGCATCTCGGTGTCCAATCCACTTGAGGCCACAAACTCAGGGTCCCTCAAATATACCTGTAGCTGAGAGAAGCCTCCTCTTGAGGTGCTTGTGGAAAGTTGGTATTCCTCTTGAGTCGAAGCCAGGGACTAAGCTCTCATCTCGTGTTGATTTGGTGTCCACGGAGCCCTTTCGTTTTGCTCCAGTGACCTCACGATCCCTCTAGACTTGAGACAGTGATCTTGGCTTTTCTCTTTAGTGCCATCAAGTAAATCAAGGCTCCTTTCTCGTTTGTTGTGGAACACGGAATTGCTCTGCATGCAGTGCAGGGGAATCGGGCCTCATCTCGCGGCGAGGGGGAAATCTCATAGTTTTTCTCGAGCTGCGGGCGGAATCTAGGGTATATTCTCGAGTTTCGACGGGGAGGGCCCTGCCAGAAACATGTTTGTTCAGCGACGTCAGGACTCCTGCCTAGGTGCGAGGGACACCTCGGGATTCCCCTTCGGTCTTGGCATGGCAATTGGGAGGCGTCTCCACATGAGGCGGGAGACCCAGGGTCCCTTTCCACGTGCCACAGGGATCGTGGGACTCCTATCCATATTCAAAAGGAGTCAGGCATCGTCTCCTTTGGAAGCATTGATCTCCGCGGATCTCTCGAGTTTTCAAAGGATGTTAGGCCTCCGGTCGCGATGCGGCGGAGAACTAGGTCTTTCTCTGTGGTCTCCACAGGGGATTCAGACATCCCTTCGTCTTGGGAGATGCAAGACAAGCCTGCATTCAATTCACTGCACGGATATCCGGCCTTACTTCGAGTCAGAGCATCTCGGTGTCCATTCCACTTGAGGCCACAAACTCAGGGTCCCTCTCACATACCTGTAGCTGAGAGAAGTCTCCTCTTGAGGTCCTTGTGGAAAGTTGGTATTCCTCTTGAGTCGAAGCCAGGGACTAAGCTCTCATCTCGAGTTGATTTGGCGATCACGGAGCCCTTTCGTGACGCTACAGTCACCTCAGGATCCCTCTAGACTTGAGACAGTGATCTTGGGTTTTCTCTGGAGTGCCATCAAGGAAATCAAGGCTCCTTTCACGTTTGATGTGGAACACGGACTTGCTCTGCACGCAGTGCAGGGGAATCGGGCTTCATCTCACGGCGAGGGGGAAGTCTCATTGTTTTTCTCGAGTTGCGGCCAGAACCTGGGGTGGATTCTCCAGTTACGACGGGGAGGGCCGTTCCAGACACGTGTTTGTTCAGCGACATCAGGACTCCTGCCTAGGTGCTAGGGACACCTCGGGATTCTCCTCGAGTCTTGGCATGGAAATTGGGACGCCTTTCCACGTGAGGCGGGTGACGCAGGGTCCCTTTCCACGTGCCATAGGGATCCTGGGACTCCTATCCATTTTCAAGAGGAGTCAGGCATCGTCTCTTTGGAAGCATTGATCTCCTCGGACCTCTCGAGTTTTCAAAGGATGTGAGGCCTCCGTTCGCAATGAGGTGGAGAACTAGGTTTTTCTTTGGGGTCTCCCCAGGGGATTCAGACATCCCTTCGTCTTGGGAGATGAAAGACAAGCCTGCATTCAATTCACTGCAGGGATATCTGGCCTTACTTCGAGTCAGAGCATCTCGGTGTCCATTCCACTTGAGGCCACAAATTCAGGGTCCCTCTCACATATCTGTAGCTGAGAGAAGCCTCCTCTTGAGGTGCTTGTGGAAAGTTGGTATTCCTCTTGAGTCGAAGCCAGGGACTAAGCTCTCATCTCGAGAAGATTTGGGGTCCACGGAGCACTTTTGTGTTACTACAGTGACCTCAGGATCCCTCTAGACTTGAGACAGTGATTTTGGTTTTTCCCTGGAGTGCCATCAAGGAAATCAAGGCTCCTTTCACGTTTAATGTGGAACACGGAATTGCTCTGCACGCAGTGCAGGGGAATCGGGCCTCATCTCGCGGCGAGGGGGAAGTCTCATGGTTTTTCTCGAGATGCGGCTGGAACCTGTGGTATATTCTCGAGTTACAACGGGGAGAGCCCTTCCAGACCTGAGTTTGTTCAGCGACGTCAGGACTCCTGCCTAGGTTGGAAGGACATCTCGGGATTCTCCTCGAGTCTTGGCATGGCAATTGGGACGCGTCTCCAGGTGAGGCGGGAGACCCAGGGACCCGTTCCAAGTGCCACAGGGATCCTGGGACTCCTATCCATTTTCAAGAGGAGTCAGGCATCGTCTCCTTTGGAAGCATTGATCTCCGCGGACCTCTCGAGTTTTCAAAGGATGTGAGGCCTCCGATCACCATGAGGCGGAGAACTAGGTCTTTCTCTGTGGTCTCCACAGATGATTCAGACATCCCTTCGTCTTGGGAGATGCAAGACGAGCCTGCATTCAATTCACTGCAGGGATATCCGGCCTTACTTCGAGTCAGAGCATCTCGGTGTCCATTCCACTTGAGGCCACAATCTCCGTTTCCCTCTCACATACCTGTAGCTGAGAGAAGCCTCCTCTTGATGTGCTCTTGGAAAGTTGGTATTCCTCTTGAGTCGAAGCCAGGGACTAAGCTCTCATCTCGAGTTGATTTGGGGTGCACGGAGAAATTTCGTGTTGCTCCAGTGACCTCAGGATCCCTCTAGACTTGAGACAGTGATCTTGGTTTTTCTCTGGAGTGCCATCAAGGAAATCAAGGCTCCTTTCACGTTTGATGTGGAATACGGAATTGCTCTGCACGCAGTGCAGGGGAATCAGGCCTCATCTCGCGGCGAGGGGGAAGTCTCATGGTTTTTCTCGAGTTGCGGCCGGAACTTGGGGTATATTCTCGAGTTACGACGTGGAGGGCCCTTCCAGAAACGTGTTTGTTCAGCGACGTGAGGACTCCTGCCTAGGTGCGAGGGACACTTGGGGATTCTCCTCGAGTCTTGGCATGGAAATGGGGACGCGTCTCCACGTGAGGCGGGAGACCCAGGGTCCCTTTGCACGTGCCACAGGGATCCTGGGACTCCTATCCATTTTCAAGAGGAGTCAGGCATCGTCTCCTTTGGAAGCATTGATCTCCGCGGACCTCTCGAGTTTTGAAAGGATGTCAGGCTTCCGCTCGCGATGAGGCGGAGAACTCGGTCTTTCTCTGTCATCTCCACAGGGGATTCAGACATCCCTTTGTCTTGGGAGATGCAAGACGAGCCTGCATTCAATTCACTGCAGGGATATCTGGCCTTACTTCGAGTCAGAGCATCTCGGTGTCCGTTCCACTTGAGGCAACAAACTCAGGGGCCCTCTCACATACCTGTAGCTGAGAGAAGCCTCCTCTTAAGGTGCTTGTGGAAAGTTGGTATTCCTCTTGAGTCGAAGCCAGGGACTAAGCTCTCATCTCGAGTTGATTTGTGGTCCACGGAGCCCTTTCGTGTTGCTCCAGTGACCTCAGGATCCCTCTAGACGTGAGACAGTGACCTTGGGTTTTCTCTGGAGTGCCATCAAGGAAATCAAGTCTCCTTTCACGTTTGATGTGGAACACGGAATTGCGCTGCATGCAGTGCAGGGGAATCGGGCCTCAACTCGCGGCGAGGGGAAAATCTCATGGTTTTTCTCGAGTTGCAGCCAGAACCGGCGGTATAATCTCGAGTTACGACGGGGAGGGTCCTTCCAGACACGTGTTTGTTCAGCGACGTCAGGACTCCTGCCTAGGTGCGAGGGACACCTCGGGATTCTCCTCGAGTCTTGGCATGGCAATTGGGACGCGTCTCCACATGAGGCGGGAGACCCAGGGTCCCTTTCCAGGTGACACAGGGATCCTGGGACTCCTATCCATTTTCAAGAGGAGTCAGGCATCGTCTCCTTTGGAAGCATTGATCTCCGCGGACCTCTCGAGTTTTCAAAGGATGTGAGGCCTCCGGTCGCGAGGAGGCGGAGAACTAGGTCTTTCTCTGTGGTCTCCACAGGGGATTCAGACATCCCTTCATCTTGGGAGATGCAAGAGGAGCCTGCATTCAATTCACTGCAGGGATATCCGGCCTTACTTCGAGTCAGAGCATCTCGGTGTCCATTCCACTTGAGGCCACAAATTCAGGGTACCTCTCACATACCTGTAGTTGAGAGAAGCCTCCTCTTGAGGTGTTTGTGGAAAGTTGGTATTCCTCTTGAATCTAAGCCAGGGACTAAGCTCTCATCTCGAGTTGTATTGGGGTCCATGGAGCCCTTTTGTGTTGCTCCAGTGACCTCAGGATCGCTCTAGACTTGAGACAGTGATCTTGGATTTTCTCTGGAGTGCCATCAAGGAAATCAAGGCTCCTTTCACGTTTGATGTGGAACACGGAATTGCTCTGCATGCAGTGCAGGGGAATCGGGCCTCTACTCGCGGCGAGGGGGAAATCTCATGGTTTTTCACGAGTTGCGGCCGGAACCTGGGGTATATTCTCGAGTTACGACGGGGAGAGCCCTTCCAGACACGTGTTTGTTCAGCGACGTCAAGACTCCAGCCTAGGTGCGAGGGACACCTCGGTATTCTCCTCGAGTCTTGGCATGGCAATTGGGACGCGTATCCATGTGAGGCGGGAGACCCAGGGTACCTTTCCACGTGCCACAGGGATCCTGGGACTCCTATCCATTTTCAAGAAGAGTCAGGCATCTTCTCCTTTGGAAGCATTGATCTACGCGGACCTCTCGAGTTTTCAAAGGATGTGAGGCTTCTGCTCACGATGAGGCGGAGAACGAGGTCTTACTCTGTGGTCTCCACAGGGGATTCAGACAACCCTTCGTCTTGGGAGATGCAAGACGAGCTTGCATTCAATTCACTGCAGGGATATCCGGCGTTACTTCGAGTCAGAGCATCTCGGTGTCCATTCCACTTGAGGCCACAAACTCAGGGTCCCTCTCACATACCTGTAGCTGAGAGAAGCCTCCTCTTGAGGTGCTTGTGGAAAGTTAGTATTCCTCTTGAGTCGAAGCCAGGGACTAAGCTCTCATCTCGAGTTGATTTGGGGTCAACGGAGCCCTTTCGTGTTGCTCCAGTGACCTCAGGATCCCTCTAGACTTGAGACAGTGATCTTGGGTTTTCTCTGGAGTGCCATCAAGGAAATCAAGGCTCCTTTCACGTTTGATGTGGAACACGGAATTGCTCTGCATGCAGTGCAGGGGAATCGGGCCTCAACTCGCGGCGAGGGGGAAATCTCATGGTTTATCACGAGTTGCGGCCGGAACCTGGGGTATATTCTCGAGTTACGACGGGGAGGGCCCTGCCAGACACGTGTTTGTTCAGCGACGTCAAGACTCCAGCCTAGGTGCGAGGGACACCTCGGGATTCTCCTCGAGTCTTGGCATGGCAATTGGGACGCGTCTCCACGTGAGGCGGGAGACCAGGGTACCTTTCCACGTGCCACAGGGATTCTGGGACTCCTATCCATTTTCAAGAGGAGTCAGGCATCGTCTCCTTTGGAAGCATTGATCTCCGCGGACCTCTCGAGTTTTCAAAGGATGTGAGGCCTCCGGTCTCGATGAGGCGGAGGTCGAGGTCTTTCTCTGTGGTCTCCACAGGGGATTCAGACAACCCTTCGTCTTGGGAGATGCAAGACGAGCTTGCATTCAATTCACTGCAGGGATATCCGGCCTTACTTCGAGTCAGAGCATCTCGGTGTCCATTCCACTTGAGGCCACAAACTCAGGGTCCCTCTCACATACCTGTCGCTGCGAGAAGCCTCCTCTTGAGGTGCTTGTGGAAAGTTGGTATTCCTCTTGAGTCGAAGCCAGGGACTAAGCTCTCATCTCGAGTTGATTTGGGGTCCACGGAGCCCTTTCGTGATGCTCCATTGACCTCAGGATCCCTCTCGACCTGAGACAGTGATCTTGGGTTTTCTCTGGAGTGCCATCAAGGAAATCAAGGCCCCTTTCACGTTTGATGTGGAAAACGGAATTGCTCTGCACGCAGGGCAGAGGAATCGGGCCTCATCTCGCGGCGAGGGGGAAGTGTCATGGTTTTTCTCGAGTTGCGGCCGGAACCTGGGGTATATTCTCGAGTTACGACGGGGGGGGCCCTTCCAGACACGTGTTTGTTCAGCGACGTCAGGTCTCCTGCCTAGGTGCGAGGGACACCTCGGGATTCTCCTCGAGTCTTGGCATTGCAATTTGGACGCGTCTCCACGTGAGGCGGGAGACCCAGGGTCCCTTTCCACGTGCCACAGGGATCCTGGGACTCCTATCCATTTTCAAGAGGAGTCAGGCATCGTCTCCTTTGGAAGCATTGATATCCGCGGACCTCTCGAGTTTTCAAAGGATGTGAGGCCTCCGGTCTCGATGAGGCGGAGGTCGAGGTCTTTCTCTGTGGTCTCCACAGGGGATTCAGACAACCCTTCGTCTTGGGAGATGCAAGACGAGCCTGCATTCAATTCACTGCAGGGATATCCGGCCTTACTTCGAGTCAGAGCATCTCGGTGTCCATTCCACCTGAGGCCACAAATTCAGGGTCCCTCTCACATAACTGTAGCTGAGAGAAGCCTCCTATTGAGGTGCTTGTGGAAAGTTGGTATTCCTCTTGATTCGAAGCCAGGTACTAATCTCTCATCACGAGTTGATTTGGGGTCCACGGAGCACTTTGGTGTTGCTCCAGTTACCTCAGGATCCCTCTAGACTTGAGACAGTGATCTTGGGATTTCTCTGGAGTGCCATCAAGGATATCAAGGCTCCTTTCAAGTTTCATGTGGAACACGGAATTGCTCTGCACGCAGTGCAGGGGAATCGGGCCTCATCTCGCGGCGAGGGGGAAGTCTCATGGTTTTTCTAAAGTTGCGGCCGGAACCTGTGGTGTATTCTCGAGTTTCGACGGGGAGGGCCCTTCCAGACACGTGTTTGTTCAGCGACGTCAGGACTCCTGCCTAGGATAGAGGGACACCTCGGGATTCTCCTCGAGTCTTGGCATGGCAATTGGGACGCGTCTCCACGTGTGGCGGGAGACCCAGTTTCGTTTTTAACGTGCCACAGGGATCCTCGGACTCCTATTCATTTTCAAGAGGAGTCAGGCATCGTCTCCTTTGGAAGCGTTGATCTCCGCAGACCTCTCGAGTTTTCAAAGGATGTGAGGCCTCCGGTCTCGATGAGGCCGAGGACTAGGTCTTTCTCTGTGGTCTCCACAGGGGATTCACACATTCCTTCGTCTTGGGAGATGCAAGACGAGCCTGCATTCAATTCACTGCAGGGATATCCGGCCTTACTTCGAGTCAGAGCATCTCGGTGACCATTCCACTTGAGGCCACAAACTCAGGGTCCCTCTCACATACCTGTCGCTGCGAGAAGCCTCCTCTTGAGGTGCTTGTGGAAAGTTGGTATTCCTCTTGAGTCGAAGCCAGGGACTAAGCTCTCATCTCGAGTTGATTTGGGGTCCACGGAGCCCTTTCGTGATGCTCCATTGACCTCAGGATCCCTCTAGACTTGAGACAGTGATCTTGGGTTTTCTCTGGAGTGCCATCAAGGAAATCAAGGCTCCTTTCACGTTTGATGTGGAACAGGGAATTGCTCTGCACGCAGTGCGGGGGAATCGGGCCTCATCTCGCGTCGAGGGGGAAGTCTCATGGTTTTTCTCGAGTTGCGACCGGAACCTGGGGTATATTCTCGAGTTACGACGGGGAGGGCCCTTCCAGACACGTGTTTGTTCAGCGACGTCAGGACTCCTGCCTAGGTGCGAGGGACACCTCGGGATTCTCCTCGAGTCTTTGCATTGCAATTGGGACGCGTCTCCACGTGAGGAGGGAGACCCAGGGTCCCTTTCCACGTGCCACAGGGATCCTGGGACTCCTATCCATTTTCAAGAGGAGTCAGGCATCGTCTCCTTTGGAAGCATTGATCTCCGCGGACCTCTTGAGTTTTCAAAGGATGTGAGGCCTCCGGTCGCGATGAGGCGGAGAACTCGGTCTTTCTCTGTGGTCTCCACAGGGGATTCAGACAACCCTTCGTCTTGGGAGATGCAAGACGAGCCTGCATTCAATTCACTGCAGGGATATCCGGCCTTACTTCGAGTCAGAGCATCTCGGTGTCCATTCCACTTGAGGCCACAACTCAGGGTCCCTCTCACATACCTGTAGCTGAGAGAAGCCTCCTCTTGAGGTGCTTGTGGAAAGTTGGTATTCCTCTTGAGTGGAAGCCAGGGACTAAGCTCTCATCTCGAGTTGATTTGGGGTCCACGGAGCCCTTTTGTGTTGCTCCAGTGACCTCAGGATCCCTCTAGACTTGAGACAGTGATCTTGGGTTTTCTCTGGAGTGCCATCAAGGAAATCAAGGCTCCTTTCAAGTTTGATGTGGAACACGGAATTGCTCTGCACGCAGTGCAGGGGAATCGGGCCTCATCTCGCGGCAAGGGGGATGTCTCATGGATTTTCTCAAGTTGCGGCCGAAACCTGGGGTATATTCTCGAGTTATGACGGGGAGGGCCCTTCCAGACACGTGTTTGTTCAGCGACGTCAGGACTCCTGCCTAGGTGCGAGGGACACCTCGGGATTCTCCTCGAGTCTTGGCATGGCAATTGGGACGCGTCTCCACGTGAGGCGGGAGACCAGGGTACCTTTCCACGTGCCACAGGGATCCTGGGACTCCTATCCATTTTCAAGAGGAGTCAGGCATCGTCTCCTTTGGAAGCATTGATCTCCACGGACCTCTCGAGTTTTCAAAGGATATGAGGCCTCCGCTCGCGATGAGGCGGAGACGAGGTCTTTCTCTGTGGTCTCCACAGGGGATTCAGACAACCTTTCGTCTTGGGAGATGCAAGACGAGCCTGCATTCTATTCACTGCAGGGATATCCAGCCTTAATTCGAGTCAGAATATCTCGGTGTCAATTCCACCTGAGGCCACAAACTCAGGGTCCCTCTCACATACCTGTCGCTGCGAGAAGCCTCCTCTTGAGGTGCTTGTGGAAAGTTGGTATTCCTCTTGAGTCGAAGCCAGGGACTAAGCTCTCATCTCGAGTTGATTTGGGGTCCACGGAGCCCTTTCGTGATGCTCCATTGACCTCAGGATCCCTCTAGACCTGAGACAGTGATCTTGGGTTTTCTCTGGAGTGCCATCAAGGAAATCAAGGCCCCTTTCACGTTTGATGTGGAAAACGGAATTGCTCTGCACGCAGTGCAGGGGAATCGGGCCTCATCTCGCGGCGAGGGGGAAGTCTCATGGTTTTTCTCGAGTTGCGGCCGGAACCTGGGGTATATTCTCGAGTTACGACGGGGAGGGCCCTTCCAGACACGTGTTTGTTCAGCGACGTCAGGTCTCCTGCCTAGGTGCGAGGGACACCTCGGGATTCTCCTCGAGTCTTGGCATTGCAATTTGGACGCGTCTCCACGTGAGGCGGGAGACCCAGGGTCCCTTTCCACGTGCCACAGGGATCCTGGGACTCCTATCCATTTTCAAGAGGAGTCAGGCATCGTCTCCTTTGGAAGCATTGATATCCGCGGACCTCTCGAGTTTTCAAAGGATGTGAGGCCTCCGGTCTCGATGAGGCGGAGGTCGAGGTCTTTCTCTGTGGTCTCCACAGGGGATTCAGACAACCCTTCGTCTTGGGAGATGCAAGACGAGCCTGCATTCAATTCACTGCAGGGATATCCGGCCTTACTTCGAGTCAGAGCATCTCGGTGTCCATTCCACCTGAGGCCACAAACTCAGGGTCCCTCTCACATAACTGTAGCTGAGAGAAGCCTCCTATTGAGGTGCTTGTGGAAAGTTGGTATTCCTCTTGATTCGAAGCCAGGTACTAATCTCTCATCACGAGTTGATTTGGGGTCCACGGAGCACTTTGGTGTTGCTCCAGTGACCTCAGGATCCCTCTAGACTTGAGACAGTGATCTTGGGATTTCTCTGGAGTGCCATCAAGGATATCAAGGCTCCTTTCAAGTTTCATGTGGAACACGGAATTGCTCTGCACGCAGTGCAGGGGAATCGGGCCTCATCTCGCGGCGAGGGGGAAGTCTCATGGTTTTTCTAAAGTTGCGGCCGGAACCTGTGGTGTATTCTCGAGTTTCGACGGGGAGGGCCCTTCCAGACACGTGTTTGTTCAGCGACGTCAGGACTCCTGCCTAGGAGAGAGGGACACCTCGGGATTCTCCTCGAGTCTTGGCATGGCAATTGGGACGCGTCTCCACGTGTGGCGGGAGACCCAGTTTCGTTTTTAACGTGCCACAGGGATCCTGGGACTTCTATTCATTTTCAAGAGGAGTCAGGCATCGTCTCCTTTGGAAGCGTTGATCTCCGCGGACCTCTCGAGTTTTCAAAGGATGTGAGGCCTCCGGTCTCGATGAGGCCGAGGACTAGGTCTTTCTCTGTGGTCTCCACAGGGGATTCACACATTCCTTCGTCTTGGGAGATGCAAGACGAGCCTGCATTCAATTCACTGCAGGGATATGCGGCCTTACTTCGAGTCAGAGCTTCTCGGTGACCATTCCACTTGAGGCCACAAACTCAGGGTCCCTCTCACATACCTGTCGCTGCGAGAAGCCTCCTCTTGAGGTGCTTGTGGAAAGTTGGTATTCCTCTTGAGTCGAAGCCAGGGACTAAGCTCTCATCTCGAGTTGATTTGGGGTCCACGGAGCCCTTTCGTGATGCTCCATTGACCTCAGGATCCCTCTAGACTTGAGACAGTGATCTTGGGTTTTCTCTGGAGTGCCATCAAGGAAATCAAGGCTCCTTTCACGTTTGATGTGGAACAGGGAATTGCTCTGCACGCAGTGCGGGGGAATTGGGCCTCATCTCGCGTCGAGGGGGAAGTCTCATGGTTTTTCTCGAGTTGCGACCGGAACCTGGGGTATATTCTCGAGTTACGACGGGGAGGGCCCTTCCAGACACGTGTTTGTTCAGCGACGTCAGGACTCCTGCCTAGGTGCGAGGGACACCTCGGGATTCTCCTCGAGTCTTTGCATTGCAATTGGGATGCGTCTCCACGTGAGGAGGGAGACCCAGGGTCCCTTTCCACGTGCCACAGATATCCTGGGACTCCTATCCATTTTCAAGAGGGGTCAGGCATCGTCTCCTTTGGAAGCATTGATCTCCGCGGACCTCTCGAGTTTTCAAAGGATATGAGGCTACCGGTTGCGAGGAGGCGGAGGACTAGGTCTTTCTCTGTGGTCTCCACAGGGGATTCAGACCACCCTTCGTCTTGGGAGATGCAAGACTAGCCTGCATTAAATTCACTGCAGAGATATCCGGCCTTACTTCGAGTCAGAGCATCTCGGTGTCCATTCTACTTGAGGCCACAAACTCAGGGTCCCTCTCACATACCTGTAGCTGAGAGAAGCCTCCTCTTGAGGTGCTTGTGGAAAGTTTCCATTCCACTTGAGTCTAAGCCAGGGAATAAGCTCTCATCTCGAGTTGATTTGGGGTCCTCGGAGCCCTTTCGTGTTGCTACAGTTACCTCAGGATCCCTCTAGACTTGAGACAGTGATCTTGGGTTTTCTCTGGAGTGCCATCAAGGAAATCAAGGCCCCTTTCACGTTTGATGTGGAAAACGGAATTGCTCGGCACGCAGCACAGGGGAATCGGGGCTCATCTCGCGGCGAGGGGGAAGTCTCATGGTTTTTCACGAGTTGCGGCCGGAACCTGGGGTATATTCTCGAGTTACGACGGGGAGGGCCCTTCCAGACACGTGTTTGTTCAGCGATGTCAGGACTCCTGCCTAGGTGCGAGGGACACCTTGGGATTCTCTTCGAGTCTAGGCATGGCAATTTGGACGCGTCTCCACGTGAGGCGGGAGACCCAGGGTCCCTTTCCACGTGCCACAGGGATCCTGGGACTCCTATCCATTTTCAAGAGGAGTCAGGCATCGTCTCCTTTGGAAGCATTGATCTCCGCGGACCTCTCGAGTTTTCAAAGGATGTGAGGCCTCCGGTCGCGATGAGGCGGAGAACTCGGTCTTTCTCTGTGGTCTCCACAGGGGATTCAGACATCCCTTCGTCTTGGGAGATGCAAGACGAGCCTGCATTCAATTCACTGCAGGGATATCCGGCCTTACTTCGAGTCAGAGCATCTCGGTGTCCATTCCACTTGAGGCCACAAACTCAGGGTCCCTCTCACATACCTGTAGCTGAGAGAAGCCTCCTCTTGAGGTGCTTGTGGAAAGTTGGTATTCCTCTTGACTCGAAGCCAGGGACTAAGCTCTCATCTAGTGTTGAATTGGGGTCCACTGAGCCCTTTCGTTTTGCTAAAGTGACCTCAGGATCCCTCTAGACTTGAGACAGTGATCTTGGGTTTTCTCTAGATTGCCATCAAGGAAATCAAGGCTCCTTTCACGTTTGATGCGGAACACGGAATTGCTCTGCACGCAGTGCAGGGGAATCGGGCCTCATGTCGCGGCGAGGGGGAAGTCTCATGGTTTTTCTCGATTTGCGGCCGGAACCTGGGGTATATTCTGGAGTTACGACGGGGAGGGCCCTTCCAGACACGTGTTTGTTCAGCGACGTCAGGACTCCTGCCTAGGTGCGAGGGACACCTCGGGATTCTCCTCAAGTCTTGACATGGCAATTTGGACGCGTCTCCACGTGAGGCGGGAGACCCAGGGTTCCTTTCCACGTGCCCCAGAGATCCTGGGACTCCTATCCATTTTCAAGAGTAGTCAGGCATCGTCTCCTTTGGAAGCATTGATCTCCGCGGACCTCTCGAGTTTTCAAAGGATGTGAGGCCTGCGGTCACGATGAGGCGGAGAACTCGGTCTTTCTCTGTGGTCTCCACAGGGGATTCAGCCATCCCTTCGTCTTGGGAGATGCAAGACGAGCCTGCATTCAATTCACTGCAGGGATATCCGGCCTTACTTCGAGTCAGAGCATCGCGGTGTCCATTCCACTTGAGGCCACAAACTCAGCGTCCCTCTCACATACCTGTACCTGAGAGAAGCCTCCTCTTGAGGTGCTTGTGGAAAGTTGGTATTCCTCTTGAGTCGAAGCCAGGGCCTAAGCTATCATCTCGTGTTGATTTGGGGTCCACGGAGCCCTTTCGTGCTGCTACAGTGACCTCAGGATCCCTCTAGACTTGAGACAGTGACTTTGGGTTTTCTCTGGAATGCCATCAAGGGAATCAAGGCTCCTTTCACGTTTGATGTGGAACACGGTATTGCTCTGCACGCAGTGCAGGGGAATCGCGCCTCATCTCGCGGAGAGGGGGAAGTCTCATTGTTTTTCTCGAGTTGCGGCCGGAACCTGGGGTATATTCTCGAGTTATGACGGGGAGGGCCCTTCCAGACACGTGTTTGTTCAGCGACGTTAGGACTCCTGCCTAGGTGCGAGGGACAACTCGGGATTCTCCTCGAGTCTTGGCATGGCAATTGGGACGTGTCTCCACGTGAGGCGGGAGACCCAGGGTCCCTTTCCACGTGCCACAGGGATCCTGGGACTCCTATCTATTTTCAAGAGGAGTCAGGCATCGTCTCCTTTGGAAGCATTGATCTCCGCGGAACTCTCGAGTTTTCAAAGGATGTGAGGCCTCCGTTTGCGTTGAGGCGGAGGACTAGGTCTTTCTCTGTGGGCTCCACAAGGGATTCAGACATCGCTTCGTCTTGGGAGATGCAAGACGAGCCTGCTTTCAATTCACTGCAGGGATATCCGGCCTTAATTCGAGTCAGAGCATCTCGGTGTCCATTCCACTTGAGGCCACAAACTCAGGGTCCCTCTCACATACCTGTAGCTGAGAGAAGCCTCCTCTTGAGGTGCTTGTGGAAAGTTGGAATTCCTCTTGAGTCGAAGCCAGGGCGTAAGCTCTCATCTCGAGTTGATTTGGGGTCCACGGAGCCTTTTCGTGTTGCTCCAGTGACCTCAGGATCCCTCTAGACTTGAGACAGTGATCTTGGGTTTTCTCTGGAGTGCCATCAAGGAAATCAAGGCTCCTTTCACGTTTGATGTGGAACACGGAATTGCTCTGCACGCAGTGCAGGGGAATCGGGCCTCATCTCGTGGAGAGGGGGAAATCTCATGGTTTTTCTCGAGTTGCGGCCGGAACCTGGGGTATATTCTCGAGTTACGACGGGGAGGGCCCTTCCAGACACGGGTTTGTTCAGCGACGTGAGGACTCCTGCCTAGGTGCGAGGGACACCTCGGGATTCTCCTCGAGTCTTGGCATGGCAATTTGGACGCGTCTCCACGTGAGGCGGGAGACCCAGGGTTCCTTTCCACGTGCCACAGAGATCCTGGGACTCCTATCCATTTTCAAGAGGAGTCAGGCATCGTCTCCTTTGGAAGCATTGATCTCCGGGGACCTCTCGAGTTTTCAAAGGATGTGAGGCCTGCGGTCACGATGAGGCGGAGAACTCGGTCTTTCTCTGTGGTCTCCACAGGGGATTCAGCCATCCCTTCGTCTTGGGAGATGCAAGACGAGCCTGCATTCAATTCACTGCAGGGATATCCGGCCTTCCTTCGAGTCAGAGCATCTCGGTGTCCATTCCACTTGAGGCCACAAACTCAGGGTCCCTCTCACATACCTGTAGCTGAGAGAAGCCTCCTCTTGAGGTGCTTGTGGAAAGTTGGTATTCCTCTTGAGTCGAAGCCAGGGACTAAGCTCTCATCTCGAGTTGATTTGGGGTCCACGGAGCCCTTTCGTGTTGCTCCAGTGACCTCAGGATCCCTCTAGACTTGAGACAGTGATCTTGGGTTTTCTCTGGAGTGCCATCAAGGAAATCAAGGCTCCTTTCACGTTTGAAGTGGAACACGGAATTGCTCTGCACGCTGTGCAGGGGAATCGGGCCTCATCTCGCGGCGAGGGGGAAATCTCATGGTTTTTCTCGAGTTGCGGCCGGAACCTGGGGTATATTCTCGATTTACGATGGGGAGGGCCCTCCCAGACACGGGTTTGTTCAGCGACGTCAGCACTCCTGCCTAGGTGCGAGGGACACCTCGGGATTCTCCTCGAGTCTTGGCATGGCAATTTGGACGCGTCTCCACGTGAGGCGGGAGACCCAGGGTCCCTTTCCACGTGCCACAGGGATCTTATGACTCCTATCCATTTTCAAGAGGAGTCAGGCATCGTCTCCTTTGGAAGCATTGATCTCTGCGGACCTCTCGAGTTTTCAAAGGATGTGAGCCCTGCGGTCGCGATGAGGCGGAGAACTCGGTCTTTCTCTGTGGTCTCCACAGGGGATTCAGACATCATTTCGTCTTGGGAGATGCAAGACGAGCCTGCATTCAATTCACTGCAGGGATATCCGGCCTTACTTCGAGTCAGAGCATCTCGGTGTCCATTCCACTTGAGGCCACAAACTCAGGGGCCTTCTCACATACCTGTAGCTGAGAGAAGCCTCCTCTTGAGGTGCTTGTGGAAAGTTGGTATTCCTATTGAGTCGAAGCCAGGGACTAAGTTCTCATCTCGAGTTGATGTGGTGTCCACGGAGCCCTTTCTTGTTGCTCCAGTGACGTCAGGATCCCTCTAGACTTGAGACAGTGATCTTGGGTTTTCTCTGGAGTGCCATCAAGGAAATCAAAGCTCCTTTCACGTTTGATGTGGAACACGGAATTGCTCTGCACGCAGTGCAGGGGAATCGGGCCTCATTGAAAGGTTGCTGCTGAACGATAAGACGCGGGATTCTTGGCCTCCGGAGGAGACGAATTCAATCCGGGGCCAGAGACGAGGCTGGATCGCTCAGAGCTTTTGTGTAATAAAGTTTTATTAAAGTATAGAGAAAGCTTCTGACATAGGCATTAGAAGGGGGCAAAAGAGTACCCCCCTCCTAGTGTTTAGCTGTATGTTATATAGTCACTCACAGTCTGTTAATGAAATGAAAGGAATGTCATAAAATTTAGAATGGCATCAGATAATCCATCCCAGGCCATAAAACGATTGACTGGAATCTTGTAGAAGGGCAGAATACCAACAAATAGTTCCATTTACATAGATTAGGGGAACAATACCTGAGTAAGTAAGTTAGGCCTTTTGGCAGAACCAACTTGAAGGTAGAGTCTGGGGTTCATTAACATAGCTTAAGACAACATTTCCATACGAAAAAGGAATGTATTGGTTAACTCAAAGTCTGAGAGTAGTTAGCTTTAGGTGAGACCAGGTGTCATGGCAACACAGAATGTTAAGACAAACCTCCTTTTATTTTTTTTTTTTCTTTTTTAATTTTTATTATTATTTTTTTTTTTCCCAGAGGGTTTTGTCATACATTGATATGAATCAGCCATGGATTTACATGTATTCCCAATCCCGATCCCCCCTCCCACCTTTTAAATTTGTATAGAGAAGGAAAAACAGATTTCTTCCTGCCGCTTAAGAGAGATAAAAATGTCTGGCACTTACAGCCTCTTTCCTCCATTTGGAGACCCCTGGCCTTCCTGCCTGTTACCCTCTCATCATCTCGCGGCGAGGGGGAAGTCTCATGGTTTTTCTCCAGTTGCGGCCGGAACCTGGGGTATATTCTCGAGTTACGACGGGGAGGGCCCTTCCAGACACGTGTTTGTTCAGCGACGTCAGGACTCCTGCCTAGGTGTGAGGGACACCTCGGGATTCTCCTCGAGTCTTGGCATGGCAATTGGGACGCGTCTCCACGTGAGGCGGGAGACCCAGTGTCCCTTTCCACGTGCCACAATGATCCTGGGACGCCTATCCATTTTCAAGAGGAGTCAGGCATCGTCTCCTTTGGAAGCATTGATCTCTGCAGACCTCTCGAGTTTTCAAAGGATGTGAGGCCTCCGGTCGCAATGAGGCGGAGGACTAGGTCTTTCTCTGTGGTCTCCACAGGGGATTCAGACATCCCTTCGTCTTGGGAGATTCAAGACGAGCCTGCATTCAATTCACTGCAGGGATATCCGGCCTTACTTCGAGTCAGAGCATCTCAGTGTCCATTCCACTTGAGGCCACAAACTCAGGGTCCTTCTCACATACCTGTGGCTGAGAGAACCCTCCTCTTGAGGTGCTTGTGGAAAGTTGGTATTCCTCTTCAGTCGAAGCCAGGGACTAAGCTCTCATCTCGAGTGGATTTGGGGTCCACGGAGCCCTTTCGTGTTGCTCCAGTGACCTCAGGATCCCTCTAGACTTGTGACAGTGAATTTGGGTGTTCTCTGGAGTGCCATCAAGGAAATCAAGGCTCCTTTCACGTTTGATGTGAAACACGGAATTGCTCTGCCCGCAGTCCAGGGTAATCGGGCCTCATCTCGCGGCGAGGGGGAAGTGTCATGGTTTTTCTCGAGTTGCGGCCGGAACCTGGGGTATATTCTCGAGTTACGACGGGGAGGGCCTTTCCAGACACGTGTTTGTTCAGCGACGTCAGGACTCCTGCCTAGGTGTGAGGGACACCTCGGGATTCTCCTCGAGTCTTGGCATGGCAATTGGGACGCGTCTCCACGTGAGGCGGGAGACCCAGTGTCCCTTTCCACGTGCCACAATGATCCTGGGACGCCTATCCATTTTCAAGAGGAGTCAGGCATCGTCTCCTTTGGAAGCATTGATCTCTGCAGACCTCTCGAGTTTTCAAAGGATGTGAGGCCTCCGGTCGCAATGAGGCGGAGGACTAGGTCTTTCTCTGTGGTCTCCACAGGGGATTCAGACATCCCTTCGTCTTGGGAGATTCAAGACGAGCCTGCATTCAATTCACTGCAGGGATATCCGGCCTTACTTCGAGTCAGAGCATCTCGGTGTCCATTCCACTTGAGGCCACAAACTCAGGGTCCCTCAAATATACCTGTAGCTGAGAGAAGCCTCCTCTTGAGGTGCTTGTGAAAAGTTGGTATTCCTCTTGAGTGGAAGCTAGGGACTAAGCACTCATCTCGAGTTGATTTGGGGTCCGCGGGGCCCTTTCCTGTTGGTCCAGAGACCTCAGGATCGCTCTAGACTTGAGACAGTGATCTTGGGTTTTCTCTGGAGTGCCATCAAGGAAATCAAGGCTCCGTTCACATTTGATGTGGAACTCGGAATTGCTCTGCACGCAGTGCAAGGGAATCGGGCCTCATCTCGGGGCGAATGGGAAGTCTCATGGTTTTTCTTGAGTTGCGGACGGACCCTGGGGTATATTCTCGAGTTACCACGGGGAGGGCCCTTCCAGACACGTGTTTTTTCAGCGACGTCAGGACTCGGGCCTAGGTGCGAGGGACACCTCGGGATTCTCCTCGAGTCTTGGCATGGCAATTGGGACGCGTCTCCACGTGAGGGGGGAGACCTAGGGTCCCTTTCCACGTGCCACAGGGATCCTGGGACTCCTATCTATTTTCAAGAGGAGTCAGGCATCGTCTCCTTTGGAAGCATTGATCTCCGCGAACCTCTCGAATTTTCAAAGGATGTGAGGCATTTGGTCGCGATGAGGTGGAGAACTAGTTCTTTCTCTGTGGTCTCCACAGGGGATTCAGACATCCCTTCGTCTTGCGAGATGAAAGACGAGCCTGCTTTCAATTCACTGCAGGGATATCCGGCCTTACTTCGAGTCAGAGCATCTCAGTGTCCATTCCACTTGAGGCCACAAACTCAGGGTCCTTCTCACATACCTGTGGCTGAGAGAACCCTCCTCTTGAGGTGCTTGTGGAAAGTTGGTATTCCTCTTGAGTCGAAGCCAGGGACTAAGCTCTCATCTCGACTGGATTTGGGGTCCACGGAGCCCTTTCGTGTTGCTCCAGTGACCTCAGGATCCCTCTAGACTTGTGACAGTGAATTTGGGTGTTCTCTGGAGTGCCATCAAGGAAATCAAGGCTCCTTTCACGTTTGATGTGAAACACGGAATTGCTCTGCCCGCAGTCCAGGGTAATCGGGCCTCATCTCGCGGCGAGGGGGAAGTGTCATGGTTTTTCTCGAGTTGCGGCCGGAACCTGGGGTATATTCTCGAGTTACGACGGGGAGGGCCTTTCCAGACACGTGTTTGTTCAGCGACGTCAGGACTCCTGCCTAGGTGCGAGGGACACCTCGGGATTCTCCTCGAGTCTTGGCATGGCAATTGGGACGCGTCTCCACAGGAGGCGGGAGACCCAGGATCCCTTTCCACGTGCCACAGGGATCCTGGAACTCCTATCCATTTTCAAGAAGAGTCAGGCATCTTCTCCTTTGGAAGCATTGATCTCTGCGGACCTCTCGAGTTTTCAAAGGATGTGAGGCCTCCGTTCTCGATGAGGCGGAGGTCGAGGTCTTTCTCTGTGGTCTCCACAGGGGATTCAGACAGCCCTTCGTCTTGGGAGATGCAAGACGAGCTTGCATTCAATTCACTGCAGGGATATCCGGCCTTACTTCGAGTCAGAGCATCTCGGTGTCCATTCCACTTGAGGCCACAAACTCAGGGTCCCTCAAATATACCTGTAGCTGAGAGAAGCCTCCTCTTGAGGTGCTTGTGAAAAGTTGGTATTCCTCTTGAGTGGAAGCCAGGGACTAAGCACTCATCTCGAGTTGATTTGGGGTCCACGGAGCCATTTCCTGTTGTTCCAGAGACCTCAGGATCGCTCTAGACTTGAGACAGTGATCTTGGGTTTTCTCTGGAGTGCCATCAAGGAAATCAAGGCTCCGTTCACATTTGATGTGGAACTCGGAATTGCTCTGCACGCAGTGCAAGGGAATCGGGCCTCATCTCGGGGCGAATGGGAAGTCTCATGGTTTTTCTTGAGTTGCGGACGGACCCTGGGGTATATTCTCGAGTTACGACGGGGAGGGCCCTTCCAGACACGTGTTTGTTCAGCGACGTCAGGACTCGGGCCTAGGTGCGAGGGACACCTCGGGATTCTCCTCGAGTCTTGGCATGGCAATTGGGACGCGTCTCCACGTGAGGGGGGAGACCTAGGGTCCCTTTCCACGTGCCACAGGGATCCTGGGACTCCTATCTATTTTCAAGAGGAGTCAGGCATCGTCTCCTTTGGAAGCATTGATCTCCGCGGACCTCTCGAATTTTCAAAGGATGTGAGGCCTTTGGTCGCGATGAGGTGGAGAACTAGTTCTTTCTCTGTGGTCTCCACAGGGGATTCAGACATCCCTTCGTCATGCGAGATGAAAGACGAGCCTGCTTTCAATTCACGGCAGGGATATCCGGCCTTACTTCGAGTCAGAGCATCTCGGTGTCCATTCCACTTGAGGCCACAAACTCAGGGTCCCTCTCACATACCTGTCGCTGAGAGAAGCCTCCTCTTGAGGTGCTTGTGGAAAGTTGGTATTCCTCTTGAGTCGAAGCCAGGGACTAAGCTCTCATCTCGAGTTGATTTGTGGTCCACGGAGCCCTTTCGTGTTGCTCCAGTGACCTCAGGATCCCTCTAGACTTGAGACAGTGATCTTGGGTTTTCTCTGGAGTGCCATCAAGGAAATCAAGGCTCCTTTCACGTTTGATGTGGAACACGGAATTGCTCTGCACGCAGTGCAGGGGAATCGGGCCTCATCTCGCGGTGAGGGGGAAGTCTCAAGGTTTTTCTCGAGTTGCGGCCGGAACCTGGGGTATATTTTCGAGTTACGACGGGGAAGGCCCTTCCAGACACGTGTTTGTTCAGCGACGTCAGGACTCCTGCCTAGGTGCGAGGGACACCTTGGGATTCTCCTCGAGTCTTGGCATGGCAATTTGGACGCGTCTCCATGTGAGGCGGGAGACCCAGGATCCCTTTCCACGTGCCACAGGGATCCTGGGACTCCTATCCATTTTCAAGAGGAGTCAGGCATCGTCTCCTTCGGAAGTATTGGTCTCCGCGGACCTCTCGAGTTTTCAAAGGATATGAGGCCTCCGGTTGCGTTGAGGTGGAGGTCTAGGTCTTTCTCTGTGGTCTCTACAGGGGAATCAGACAACCCTTCGTCTTGGGAGATGCAAGACGAGCCTTCATTCAATTCACTGCAATAATATCCGGTCTTATTTCGAGTCAGAGCATCTCGGTGTCCATTCCACTTGAGGCCACAAACTCAGGGTCCCTCAAATATACCTGTAGCTGAGAGAAGCCTCCTCTTGAGGTGCTTGTGGAAAGTTGGTATTCCTCTTGAGTCGAAGCCAGGGACTAAGCTCTCATCTCGAGTTGATTTGGGGTCCACGGAGCCCTTTCCTGTTGGTCCAGTGACCTCAGGATCCCTCTAGACTTGAGACAGTGATCTTGGGTTTTCTCTGGAGTGCCATCAAGGAAATCAAGGCTACTTTCACGTTTGATGTGGAACACGGAATTGCTCTGCATGCAGTGCAGGGGAATCGGGCCTCAACTGGCGGCGAGGGGGAATCTCATGGTTTTTCACGAGTTGCGGCCAGAACCTGGGGTATATTCTCGAGTTACGACGGGGAGGGCCCTTCCAGACACGTGTTTGTTCAGCAACGTCAGGACTCCTGCCTAGGTGCGAGGGACACCTCGGGATTCTCCTCGAGTCTTGGCATGGCAATTGGGACGCGTCTCCACGTGAGGCGGGAGACCCAGTGTCCGTTTTCACGTTCCACAGGGATCCTGGGACTCCTATCCATTTTCACGAGGAGTCAGGCATCGTCTCCTTTGGAAGCATTGATCTCCGCGGAGCTCTCGAGTTTTCAAAGGATGTGAGGCCTCCGGTCGCGATGAGGCGGAGAACTCGGTCTTTCTCTGTGGTCTCCACAGGGGATTCAGACATCCGTTCTTCTTGGGAGATGCAAGACGAGCCTGCATTCAATTCACTGCAGGGATATCCGAGCTTACTTCGAGTCAGAGCATCTCGGTGTCCATTCCACTTGAGGCCAAAAACTCAGGGTTCCTCTCACATACCTGTAGCTGAGAGAAGCCTCCTCTTGAGGTGCTTGTGGAAAGTTGGTATTCCTCTTGAGTCTAAGCCAGGGACTAAGCTCTCATCTCGAGTTCATTTTGGGTCCACGCAGCCCTTTCGTGTTGCTCCAGTGACCTCAGGATCCCTCTAGAGTTGAGACAGTGATCTTGGGTTTTCTCTGGAGTGCCATCAAGGAAATCAAGGCTCCTTTCACTTTTGATGTGGAACACGGAATTGCTCTGCATGCAGTGCAGGGGAATCAGGCCTCAACTCGCGGCGAGGAGGAAATTTCATGGTTTTTCTCGAGTTGCGGCCGGAACCTGGGGTATATTCTCTAGTTACGACGGGGAGGGCACTTCCATACACGTGTTTGTTCAGCGACGTCAGGCCTCCTGTCTAGGTGCGAGGGACACCTCGGGATTCTCCTCGAGTCTTGGCATGGCAATTGGGAGGCATCTCCACGTGAGGCGGGAGACCCAGGGTCCCTTTCGACGTGCCACAGGGATTCTGGGACTCCTATCCATTTTCAAGAGGAATCAGGCACCGTCTTCTTTGGAAGCATTGATCTCCGCGGACCTCTCGAGTTTTCAAAGGATGTGAGGCCTCCGCTCGTGATGAGGCGGAGAACTCGGTCTTTCTCTGTCATCTCCACAGGGGATTCAGACATCCCTTCGTCTTGGGAGATGCAAGACGAGCCTGCATTCAATTCACTGCAGGGATATCCGGCCTTACTTCAAGTCAGAGCTTCTCGGTGTCCATTCCACTTGAGGCCACAAACTCAGGGTCCCTCTCACATACCTGTAGCTGAGAGAAGCCTCCTCTTGAGGTGCTTGTGGAAAGTTGGTATTCCTCTTGAGTCGAAGCCAGGGACTAAGCTCTCATTTCGAGTTGATTTGTGGTCCATGAAGCCCTTTCGTGTTGCTCCAGTGACCTCAGGATCCCTCTAGACTTGAGACAGTGATCTTGGGTTTTCTCTGGAGTGCCATCAAGGAAATCAAGGCTCCTTTCATTTTTGATGTGGAATACGGAATGGCTCTGCACGCAGGGCTGGGGAATCGGGCCTCATCTCGCGGCAAGGGGTAAGTCTCATGGTTTTTCTCGAGTTGCGGCCGGAACCTGGGGTATATTCTCGAGTTACCACGGGGAGGGCCCTTCCAGACACGTGTTTGTTCAGCGACGTCAGGACTCCTGCCTAGGTGCGAGGGACACCTCGGGATTCTCCTCGAGTCTTGGCATGGTAATTGGGACGCGTCTCCACGTGAGGCGGGAGACCCAGTGTCCCTTTCCACGTGCCACAGGCATCCAGGGACTCCTATCCATTTTCAAGAAGAGTCAGGCATCTTCTCCTTTGGAAGCATTGATCTCTGCGGACCTCTCGAGTTTTCAAAGGATGTGAGGCCTCCGGTCTCGATGAAGCGGAGAACTAGGTCTTTCTTTGTGGTTTCCACAGGGGATTCAGACAACCCTTCGTCTTGGGAGATGCAAGACGAGCCTGCATTCAATTCACTGCAGGGATATCCGGCCTTACTTCGAGTCAGAGCATCTCGGTGTCCATTCCACTTGAGGCCACAAACTCAGGGGCCCTCTCACATACCTGTAGCTGAGAGAACCCGCCTCTTGAGGTGCTTGTGGAAAGTTGGTATTCCTCTTGAGTCGAAGCCGGGGACTAAGTTTTCATCTCGAGTTGATTTGGGGTCCACAGAGCCCTTTCGTGTTGCGCCAGTGACCTCAGGATCCCTCTAGACTTGAGACAGTGATCTTGGGTTTTCTCTGGAGTGCCATCGAGGAAATCAAAGCTCCTTTCACGTTTGATGTGGAACACGGAATTGCTCTGCACGCAGTGCACGGGAATCGGGCCTCATCTCGCGGCAAGGGGGAAGTCTCATGGTTTTCTCGAGTTGCGGCCGGAACCTGGGGTATATTCTCGTGTTAGGACGGGGAGGGCCCTTCCAGACACGTGTTTGTTCAGCGACGTCAGGACTCCTGCCTAGGTGCGAGGGACACCTCGGGATTCTCCTCGAGTCTTTGCATGGCAATTTGGACGCGTCTCCACGTGAGGCGGGAGACCCAGTGTCCCTTTCCACGTGCAACAGGGATCCTGGGACTCCTATCCATTTTCAAGAGGAGTCAGGCAACCTCTCCTTTGGAAGCATTGATCTCCGCATACCTCTCGAATTTTCAAAGGATGTGAGGCCTCCGGTCGCGATGAGGCGGAGGACTAGGTCTTTCTCTGTCGTCTCCACAGAGAATTCAGACATCCCTTTGTCTTGCGAGATGCAAGACGAGAATGCATTCAATTCACTGCAGGGATATCCGGCCTTAAGTCGAGTGAGAGCATCTCGGTGTCCATTCCACTTGAGGCCACAAACTGGGGGTCCCTCAAATATACCTGTACCTGAGAGAAGCCTCCTCTTGAGGTGCTTGTGGAAAGTTGGTATTCGTCTTGACTCGAAGCCAGGGACTAAGCTCTCATCTCGAGGTGATTTGTGGTCCACGGAGCCCTTTCCTGTTGGTCCAGTGACCTCAGGATCCCTCTAGACTTGACACAGTGATCTTGGGTTTTCTCTGGAGTGCCATCAATTAAATCAAGGCTCCTTTCACGTTTGATGTGGAACACGGAATTGCTCTGCATGCAGTGCAGGGGAATCGGGCCTAAACTCGCTGCGAGGGGGAAATCTCATGGTTTTTCTCGATTTGCGGCCAGAACCTGGGGTATATTCTCGAGTTACGACGGGGAGGGCCCTTCCAGACACGGGTTTGTTCAGCGACGTCAGGACTCCTGCCTAGGAGCGAGGGAATCCTCGGGATTCTCCTCGAGTCTTGGCATGGCAATTGGGATGCGTCTCCACGTGAGGCGGGAGACCCAGGGTCCCTTTCCACGTGCCACAGGGATCCTGGAACTCCAATCCGTTTTCAAGAGGAGTCAGCCATCGTTTCCTTTCGAAGCATTGATCTCCGCAGACCTCTCAAGTTCTCAAGGATGTGAGGCCTCCGGTCGCGATGAGGCGGAGGGCTAGGTCTTTCTCTGTCGTCTCCACATGGGACTCAGACATCCCTTCGTCTTGGGAGATGCAAGATGAGCCTGCATTCAATTCACTGCAGGGATATCCGGGCTTACTTCGAGTCAGAGCATCTCGGTGTCCATTCCACTTGAGGCCACAAACTCAGGGTACCTCTCACATACCTGTAGCTGAGAGAAGCCTCCTCTTGAGGTGCTTGTGGAAAGTTGGTATTCCTCTTGACTCGAAGTCAGGGACTAAGCTCTCATCTAGTGTTGAATTGGGGTCCACTGAGCCCTTTCGTTTTGCTAAAGTGACCTCAGGATCCCTCTAGACTTGAGACAGTGATCTTGGGTTTTCTCTAGATTGCCATCAAGGAAATCAAGGCTCCTTTCACGTTTGATGCGGAACACGGAATTGCTCTGCACGCAGTGCAGGGGAATCGGGCCTCATGTCGCGGCGAGGGGGAAGTCTCATGGTTTTTCTCGATTTGCGGCCGGAACCTGGGGTATATTCTGGAGTTACGACGGGGAGGGCCCTTCCAGACACGTGTTTGTTCAGCGACGTCAGGACTCCTGCCTAGGTGCGAGGGACACCTCGGGATTCTCCTCGAGTCTTGACATGGCAATTTGGACGCGTCTCCACGTGAGGCGGGAGACCCAGGGTTCCTTTCCACGTGCCCCAGAGATCCTGGGACTCCTATCCATTTTCAAGAGGAGTCAGGCATCGTCTCCTTTGGAAGCATTGATCTCCGCGGACCTCTCGAGTTTTCAAAGGATGTGAGGCCTGCGGTCACGATGAGGCGGAGAACTCGGTCTTTCTCTGTGGTCTCCACAGGGGATTCAGCCATCCCTTCGTCTTGGGAGATGCAAGACGAGCCTGCATTCAATTCACTGCAGGGATATCCGGCCTTACTTCGAGTCAGAGCATCGCGGTGTCCATTCCACTTGAGGCCACAAACTCAGCGTCCCTCTCACATACCTGTACCTGAGAGAAGCCTCCTCTTGAGGTGCTTGTGGAAAGTTGGTATTCCTCTTGAGTCGAAGCCAGGGCCTAAGCTATCATCTCGTGTTGATTTGGGGTCCACGGAGCCCTTTCGTGCTGCTACAGTGACCTCAGGATCCCTCTAGACTTGAGACAGTGACTTTGGGTTTTCTCTGGAATGCCATCAAGGGAATCAAGGCTCCTTTCACGTTTGATGTGGAACACGGTATTGCTCTGCACGCAGTGCAGGGGAATCGCGCCTCATCTCGCGGAGAGGGGGAAGTCTCATTGTTTTTCTCGAGTTGCGGCCGGAACCTGGGGTATATTCTCGAGTTATGACGGGGAGGGCCCTTCCAGACACGTGTTTGTTCAGCGACGTTAGGACTCCTGCCTAGGTGCGAGGGACAACTCGGGATTCTCCTCGAGTCTTGGCATGGCAATTGGGACGTGTCTCCACGTGAGGCGGGAGACCCAGGGTCCCTTTCCACGTGCCACAGGGATCCTGGGACTCCTATCTATTTTCAAGAGGAGTCAGGCATCGTCTCCTTTGGAAGCATTGATCTCCGCGGAACTCTCGAGTTTTCAAAGGATGTGAGGCCTCCGTTTGCGTTGAGGCGGAGGACTAGGTCTTTCTCTGTGGGCTCCACAAGGGATTCAGACATCGCTTCGTCTTGGGAGATGCAAGACGAGCCTGCTTTCAATTCACTGCAGGGATATCCGGCCTTAATTCGAGTCAGAGCATCTCGGTGTCCATTCCACTTGAGGCCACAAACTCAGGGTCCCTCTCACATACCTGTAGCTGAGAGAAGCCTCCTCTTGAGGTGCTTGTGGAAAGTTGGAATTCCTCTTGAGTCGAAGCCAGGGCGTAAGCTCTCATCTCGAGTTGATTTGGGGTCCACGGAGCCTTTTCGTGTTGCTCCAGTGACCTCAGGATCCCTCTAGACTTGAGACAGTGATCTTGGGTTTTCTCTGGAGTGCCATCAAGGAAATCAAGGCTCCTTTCACGTTTGATGTGGAACACGGAATTGCTCTGCACGCAGTGCAGGGGAATCGGGCCTCATCTCGTGGAGAGGGGGAAATCTCATGGTTTTTCTCGAGTTGCGGCCGGAACCTGGGGTATATTCTCGAGTTACGACGGGGAGGGCCCTTCCAGACACGGGTTTGTTCAGCGACGTGAGGACTCCTGCCTAGGTGCGAGGGACACCTCGGGATTCTCCTCGAGTCTTGGCATGGCAATTTGGACGCGTCTCCACGTGAGGCGGGAGACCCAGGGTTCCTTTCCACGTGCCACAGAGATCCTGGGACTCCTATCCATTTTCAAGAGGAGTCAGGCATCGTCTCCTTTGGAAGCATTGATCTCCGCGGACCTCTCGAGTTTTCAAAGGATGTGAGGCCTGCGGTCACGATGAGGCGGAGAACTCGGTCTTTCTCTGTGGTCTCCACAGGGGATTCAGCCATCCCTTCGTCTTGGGAGATGCAAGACGAGCCTGCATTCAATTCACTGCAGGGATATCCGGCCTTACTTCCAGTCAGAGCATCTCGGTGTCCATTCCACTTGAGGCCACAAACTCAGGGTCCCTCTCACATACCTGTAGCTGAGAGAAGCCTCCTCTTGAGGTGCTTGTGGAAAGTTGGTATTCCTCTTGAGTCGAAGCCAGGGACTAAGCTCTCATCTCGAGTTGATTTGGGGTCCACGGAGCCCTTTCGTGTTGCTCCAGTGACCTCAGGATCCCTCTAGACTTGAGACAGTGATCTTGGGTTTTCTCTGGAGTGCCATCAAGGAAATCAAGGCTCCTTTCACGTTTGAAGTGGAACACGGAATTGCTCTGCACGCTGTGCAGGGGAATCGGGCCTCATCTCGCGGCGAGGGGGAAATCTCATGGTTTTTCTCGAGTTGCGGCCGGAACCTGGGGTATATTCTCGATTTACGATGGGGAGGGCCCTCCCAGACACGGGTTTGTTCAGCGACGTCAGCACTCCTGCCTAGGTGCGAGGGACACCTCGGGATTCTCCTCGAGTCTTGGCATGGCAATTTGGACGCGTCTCCACGTGAGGCGGGAGACCCAGGGTCCCTTTCCACGTGCCACAGGGATCTTATGACTCCTATCCATTTTCAAGAGGAGTCAGGCATCGTCTCCTTTGGAAGCATTGATCTCTGCGGACCTCTCGAGTTTTCAAAGGATGTGAGCCCTGCGGTCGCGATGAGGCGGAGAACTCGGTCTTTCTCTGTGGTCTCCACAGGGGATTCAGACATCATTTCGTCTTGGGAGATGCAAGACGAGCCTGCATTCAATTCACTGCAGGGATATCCGGCCTTACTTCGAGTCAGAGCATCTCGGTGTCCATTCCACTTGAGGCCACAAACTCAGGGGCCTTCTCACATACCTGTAGCTGAGAGAAGCCTCCTCTTGAGGTGCTTGTGGAAAGTTGGTATTCCTATTGAGTCGAAGCCAGGGACTAAGTTCTCATCTCGAGTTGATGTGGTGTCCACGGAGCCCTTTCTTGTTGCTCCAGTGACGTCAGGATCCCTCTAGACTTGAGACAGTGATCTTGGGTTTTCTCTGGAGTGCCATCAAGGAAATCAAAGCTCCTTTCACGTTTGATGTGGAACACGGAATTGCTCTGCACGCAGTGCAGGGGAATCGGGCCTCATTGAAAGGTTGCTGCTGAACGATAAGACGCGGGATTCTTGGCCTCCGGAGGAGACGAATTCAATCCGGGGCCAGAGACGAGGCTGGATCGCTCAGAGCTTTTGTGTAATAAAGTTTTATTAAAGTATAGAGAAAGCTTCTGACATAGGCATTAGAAGGGGGCAAAAGAGTACCCCCCTCCTAGTGTTTAGCTGTATGTTATATAGTCACTCACAGTCTGTTAATGAAATGAAAGGAATGTCATAAAATTTAGAATGGCATCAGATAATCCATCCCAGGCCATAAAACGATTGACTGGAATCTTGTAGAAGGGCAGAATACCAACAAATAGTTCCATTTACATAGATTAGGGGAACAATACCTGAGTAAGTAAGTTAGGCCTTTTGGCAGAACCAACTTGAAGGTAGAGTCTGGGGTTCATTAACATAGCTTAAGACAACATTTCCATACGAAAAAGGAATGTATTGGTTAACTCAAAGTCTGAGAGTAGTTAGCTTTAGGTGAGACCAGGTGTCATGGCAACACAGAATGTTAAGACAAACCTCCTTTTATTTTTTTTTTTTCTTTTTTAATTTTTATTATTATTTTTTTTTTTTCCCAGAGGGTTTTGTCATACATTGATATGAATCAGCCATGGATTTACATGTATTCCCAATCCCGATCCCCCCTCCCACCTTTTAAATTTGTATAGAGAAGGAAAAACAGATTTCTTCCTGCCGCTTAAGAGAGATAAAAATGTCTGGCACTTACAGCCTCTTTCCTCCATTTGGAGACCCCTGGCCTTCCTGCCTGTTACCCTCTCATCATCTCGCGGCGAGGGGGAAGTCTCATGGTTTTTCTCCAGTTGCGGCCGGAACCTGGGGTATATTCTCGAGTTACGACGGGGAGGGCCCTTCCAGACACGTGTTTGTTCAGCGACGTCAGGACTCCTGCCTAGGTGTGAGGGACACCTCGGGATTCTCCTCGAGTCTTGGCATGGCAATTGGGACGCGTCTCCACGTGAGGCGGGAGACCCAGTGTCCCTTTCCACGTGCCACAATGATCCTGGGACGCCTATCCATTTTCAAGAGGAGTCAGGCATCGTCTCCTTTGGAAGCATTGATCTCTGCAGACCTCTCGAGTTTTCAAAGGATGTGAGGCCTCCGGTCGCAATGAGGCGGAGGACTAGGTCTTTCTCTGTGGTCTCCACAGGGGATTCAGACATCCCTTCGTCTTGGGAGATTCAAGACGAGCCTGCATTCAATTCACTGCAGGGATATCCGGCCTTACTTCGAGTCAGAGCATCTCAGTGTCCATTCCACTTGAGGCCACAAACTCAGGGTCCTTCTCACATACCTGTGGCTGAGAGAACCCTCCTCTTGAGGTGCTTGTGGAAAGTTGGTATTCCTCTTCAGTCGAAGCCAGGGACTAAGCTCTCATCTCGAGTGGATTTGGGGTCCACGGAGCCCTTTCGTGTTGCTCCAGTGACCTCAGGATCCCTCTAGACTTGTGACAGTGAATTTGGGTGTTCTCTGGAGTGCCATCAAGGAAATCAAGGCTCCTTTCACGTTTGATGTGAAACACGGAATTGCTCTGCCCGCAGTCCAGGGTAATCGGGCCTCATCTCGCGGCGAGGGGGAAGTGTCATGGTTTTTCTCGAGTTGCGGCCGGAACCTGGGGTATATTCTCGAGTTACGACGGGGAGGGCCTTTCCAGACACGTGTTTGTTCAGCGACGTCAGGACTCCTGCCTAGGTGTGAGGGACACCTCGGGATTCTCCTCGAGTCTTGGCATGGCAATTGGGACGCGTCTCCACGTGAGGCGGGAGACCCAGTGTCCCTTTCCACGTGCCACAATGATCCTGGGACGCCTATCCATTTTCAAGAGGAGTCAGGCATCGTCTCCTTTGGAAGCATTGATCTCTGCAGACCTCTCGAGTTTTCAAAGGATGTGAGGCCTCCGGTCGCAATGAGGCGGAGGACTAGGTCTTTCTCTGTGGTCTCCACAGGGGATTCAGACATCCCTTCGTCTTGGGAGATTCAAGACGAGCCTGCATTCAATTCACTGCAGGGATATCCGGCCTTACTTCGAGTCAGAGCATCTCGGTGTCCATTCCACTTGAGGCCACAAACTCAGGGTCCCTCAAATATACCTGTAGCTGAGAGAAGCCTCCTCTTGAGGTGCTTGTGAAAAGTTGGTATTCCTCTTGAGTGGAAGCTAGGGACTAAGCACTCATCTCGAGTTGATTTGGGGTCCGCGGGGCCCTTTCCTGTTGGTCCAGAGACCTCAGGATCGCTCTAGACTTGAGACAGTGATCTTGGGTTTTCTCTGGAGTGCCATCAAGGAAATCAAGGCTCCGTTCACATTTGATGTGGAACTCGGAATTGCTCTGCACGCAGTGCAAGGGAATCGGGCCTCATCTCGGGGCGAATGGGAAGTCTCATGGTTTTTCTTGAGTTGCGGACGGACCCTGGGGTATATTCTCGAGTTACCACGGGGAGGGCCCTTCCAGACACGTGTTTTTTCAGCGACGTCAGGACTCGGGCCTAGGTGCGAGGGACACCTCGGGATTCTCCTCGAGTCTTGGCATGGCAATTGGGACGCGTCTCCACGTGAGGGGGGAGACCTAGGGTCCCTTTCCACGTGCCACAGGGATCCTGGGACTCCTATCTATTTTCAAGAGGAGTCAGGCATCGTCTCCTTTGGAAGCATTGATCTCCGCGAACCTCTCGAATTTTCAAAGGATGTGAGGCATTTGGTCGCGATGAGGTGGAGAACTAGTTCTTTCTCTGTGGTCTCCACAGGGGATTCAGACATCCCTTCGTCTTGCGAGATGAAAGACGAGCCTGCTTTCAATTCACTGCAGGGATATCCGGCCTTACTTCGAGTCAGAGCATCTCAGTGTCCATTCCACTTGAGGCCACAAACTCAGGGTCCTTCTCACATACCTGTGGCTGAGAGAACCCTCCTCTTGAGGTGCTTGTGGAAAGTTGGTATTCCTCTTGAGTCGAAGCCAGGGACTAAGCTCTCATCTCGACTGGATTTGGGGTCCACGGAGCCCTTTCGTGTTGCTCCAGTGACCTCAGGATCCCTCTAGACTTGTGACAGTGAATTTGGGTGTTCTCTGGAGTGCCATCAAGGAAATCAAGGCTCCTTTCACGTTTGATGTGAAACACGGAATTGCTCTGCCCGCAGTCCAGGGTAATCGGGCCTCATCTCGCGGCGAGGGGGAAGTGTCATGGTTTTTCTCGAGTTGCGGCCGGAACCTGGGGTATATTCTCGAGTTACGACGGGGAGGGCCTTTCCAGACACGTGTTTGTTCAGCGACGTCAGGACTCCTGCCTAGGTGCGAGGGACACCTCGGGATTCTCCTCGAGTCTTGGCATGGCAATTGGGACGCGTCTCCACAGGAGGCGGGAGACCCAGGATCCCTTTCCACGTGCCACAGGGATCCTGGAACTCCTATCCATTTTCAAGAAGAGTCAGGCATCTTCTCCTTTGGAAGCATTGATCTCTGCGGACCTCTCGAGTTTTCAAAGGATGTGAGGCCTCCGTTCTCGATGAGGCGGAGGTCGAGGTCTTTCTCTGTGGTCTCCACAGGGGATTCAGACAGCCCTTCGTCTTGGGAGATGCAAGACGAGCTTGCATTCAATTCACTGCAGGGATATCCGGCCTTACTTCGAGTCAGAGCATCTCGGTGTCCATTCCACTTGAGGCCACAAACTCAGGGTCCCTCAAATATACCTGTAGCTGAGAGAAGCCTCCTCTTGAGGTGCTTGTGAAAAGTTGGTATTCCTCTTGAGTGGAAGCCAGGGACTAAGCACTCATCTCGAGTTGATTTGGGGTCCACGGAGCCCTTTCCTGTTGTTCCAGAGACCTCAGGATCGCTCTAGACTTGAGACAGTGATCTTGGGTTTTCTCTGGAGTGCCATCAAGGAAATCAAGGCTCCGTTCACATTTGATGTGGAACTCGGAATTGCTCTGCACGCAGTGCAAGGGAATCGGGCCTCATCTCGGGGCGAATGGGAAGTCTCATGGTTTTTCTTGAGTTGCGGACGGACCCTGGGGTATATTCTCGAGTTACGACGGGGAGGGCCCTTCCAGACACGTGTTTGTTCAGCGACGTCAGGACTCGGGCCTAGGTGCGAGGGACACCTCGGGATTCTCCTCGAGTCTTGGCATGGCAATTGGGACGCGTCTCCACGTGAGGGGGGAGACCTAGGGTCCCTTTCCACGTGCCACAGGGATCCTGGGACTCCTATCTATTTTCAAGAGGAGTCAGGCATCGTCTCCTTTGGAAGCATTGATCTCCGCGGACCTCTCGAATTTTCAAAGGATGTGAGGCCTTTGGTCGCGATGAGGTGGAGAACTAGTTCTTTCTCTGTGATCTCCACAGGGGATTCAGACATCCCTTCGTCATGCGAGATGAAAGACGAGCCTGCTTTCAATTCACGGCAGGGATATCCGGCCTTACTTCGAGTCAGAGCATCTCGGTGTCCATTCCACTTGAGGCCACAAACTCAGGGTCCCTCTCACATACCTGTAGCTGAGAGAAGCCTCCTCTTGAGGTGCTTGTGGAAAGTTGGTATTCCTCTTGAGTCGAAGCCAGGGACTAAGCTCTCATCTCGAGTTGATTTGGGTTCCACGGAGCCCTTTCGTGTTGCTCCAGTGACCTCAGGATCCCTCTAGACTTGAGACAGTGATCTTGGGATTTCTCTGGAGTGCCATCAAGGAAATCAAGGCTCCTTTCATGTTTGATGTGGAACACGGAATTGCTCTGCACGCAGTGCACGGAATCGGGCATCATCTCGGGGCGAGGGGGAAGTCTCATGATTTTTCTCGAGTTGCGGACGGAACCTGGGGTATATTCTCGAGTTACGACGGGGAGGGCCCTTCCAGACACGTGTTTGTTCAGCGACGCCAGGACTCGGACCTAGGTGCGAGGGACACCTCGGGATTCTCCTCGAGTCTTGGCATGGCAATTGGGACGCGTCTCCACGTGAGGCGGGAGACCCAGTGTCCCTTTCCACGTGCCACAGGGATGCTGGGACTCCTATCCATTTTCAAGAGGAGTCAGGCATCGTCTCCTTTGGAAGCATTGATTTCCGCGGACCTCTCGAGTTTTCAAAGGATGTGAGGCCTCCTGTCGCGATGAGGCGGAGAACTAGGTCTTTCTCTGTGGTCTCCACTGGGGATTCAGACATCCCTTCGTCTTGGGAGATTAAAGACGAGCCTGCATTCAATTCACTGCAGGGATATCCGACCTTACATCCAGTCAGACCATCTCGGTGTCCAGTCCACTTGAGGCCACAAACTCAGGGTCCCTCTCACATACCTGTAGCTGAGAGAAGCCTCCTCTTGAGGTGCTTGTGGAAACTGCGTAATCCTCTTGAGTCGAAGCCAGACACTAAGCTCTCATCTCGAGTTGATTTGGGGTCCACGGAGCCCTTTCGTGTTGCTCCAGTGACCTGCGGATCCCTCTAGAATTGAGACAGTGATCTTGGGTTTTCTCTGGAGTGCCATCAAGGAAATCAAGGCTCCTTTCACGTTTGATGTGGAACACGGAATTACTCTGCACGCAGTGCAGGGTAATCGGGCCTCATCTCGCTGCGAGGGGGAAGTCTCATTGTTTTTCTCGAGTTGCGGACCGAACCTGGGGTATATTCTCAAGTTACCACGGGGAGGGCCCTTCCAGACACGTGTTTGTTTAGCGACAACAGGACTCCTGCCTAGGTGCAAGGGATACCTCGGGCTTCTCCTCGAGTCTTGGCATGGCAATTGGGACGCGTCTCCACGTGAGTCGGGAGACCCAGGGTCCCTTTCCACGTGCCACAGGGATCCTGGGACCCCTATCCATTTTCAAGAGGAGTCAGGCATCGTCTCCTTTGGAAGCATTGATCTCCGCGGACCTCTCGAGTTTTCAAAGGATGTGAGGCCTCCGGTCGCCATGAGGCGGAGAACTCGGTCTTTCTCTGTGGTCTCCACAGGGGATTCGGGCATCCCTTCATCTTGGGAGATGCAAGACGAGCCTGCATTCAATTCACTGCAGGGATATCCGGCCTTACTTCGAGTCAGAGCATCTCGGTGTCCATTCCACTTGAGGCCACAAACTCAGGGTCCCTCTCACATACCTGTAGCTGAGAGAAGCCTCTTCTTGAGGTGCTTGTGGAAAGTTGGTATTCCTCTTGTGTCGAAGCAAGGGACTAAGCTCTCATCTCGAGTTGATTTGGGGTCCATGGAGCCCTTTTTGTTGCTCCAGTGACCTCAGGATCCCTCTAGACTTGAGACAGTGACCTTGGGTTTTCTCTGGAGTGCCATCAAGGAAATCAAGGCTCCTTTCACGTTTGATGTGGAACACGGAATTGCTCTGCACGCAGTCCAGGGTAATCGGGCCTCATCTCGCGGCGAGGGGGAAATCTCATGGTTTTTCTCGAGTTGCGGCCGGAACCTGGGGTATATTCTCGAGTTACCACAGGGAGGGCCCTTCCAGACACGTGTTTGTTCAGCGACGTCAGGACTCCTGCCTAGGTGCGAGGGACACCTCGGGATTCTCCTCGAGTCTTGGAATGGCAATTTGGACGCGTCTCCACGTGAGGCGGGAGACCCAGGGTCCCTTTCCACGTGCCACAGGGATCCTGGGACTCCTATCCATTTTCAAGAGGAGTCAGGCATCGTCTCCTTTGGAAGCATTGATCTCCGCATACCTCTCGAATTTTCAAAGGATGTGAGGCCTCCGGTCGCGATGAGGCGGAGGACTAGGTCTTTCTCTGTGGTCTCCACAGCGGATTAAGACAGCCCTTCGTCTTGGGAGATGCAAGACGAGCTTGCATTCAATTCACTGCAGGGATATCCGGCCTTACTTCGAGTCAGAGCATCTCGGTGTCCATTCCACTTGAGGCCACAAACTCAGGGTCCCTCAAATATACCTGTAGCTGAGAGAAGCCTCCTCTTGAGGTGCTTGTGAAAAGTTGGTATTCCTCTTGAGTGGAAGCCAGGGACTAAGCACTCATCTCGAGTTGATTTGGGGTCCACGGAGCCCTTTCCTGTTTTTCCAGAGACCTCAGGATCGCTCTAGACTTGAGACAGTGATCTTGGGTTTTCTCTGGAGTGCCATCAAGGAAATCAAGGCTCCGTTCACATTTGATGTGGAACTCGGAATTGCTCTGCACGCAGTGCAAGGGAATCGGGCCTCATCTCGGGGCGAATGGGAAGTCTCATGGTTTTTCTTGAGTTGCGGACGGACCCTGGGGTATATTCTCGAGTTACGACGGGGAGGGCCCTTCCAGACACGTGTTTGTTCAGCGACGTCAGGACTCGGGCCTAGGTGCGAGGGACACCTCGGGATTCTCCTCGAGTCTTGGCATGGCAATTGGGACGCGTCTCCACGTGAGGGGGGAGACCTAGGGTCCCTTTCCACGTGCCACAGGGATCCTGGGACTCCTATCTATTTTCAAGAGGAGTCAGGCATCGTCTCCTTTGGAAGCATTGATCTCCGCGGACCTCTCGAATTTTCAAAGGATGTGAGGCCTTTGGTCGCGATGAGGTGGAGAACTAGTTCTTTCTCTGTGGTCTCCACAGGGGATTCAGACATCCCTTCGTCTTGCGAGATGAAAGACGAGCCTCCTTTCAATTCACTGCAGGGATATCCGGCCTTACTTCGAGTCAGAGCATCTCGGTGTCCATTCCACTTGAGGCCACAAACTCAGGGTCCCTCTCACATACCTGTAGCTGAGAGAAGCCTCCTCTTGAGGTGCTTGTGGAAAGTTGGTATTCCTCTTGAGTCGAAGCCAGGGACTAAGCTCTCATCTCGAGTTGATTTGGGTTCCACGGAGCCCTTTCGTGTTGCTCCAGTGACCTCAGGATCCCTCTAGACTTGAGACAGTGATCTTGGGTTTTCTCTGGAGTGCCATCAAGGAAATAAAGGCTCCTTTCATGTTTGATGTGGAACACGGAATTGCTCTGCACGCAGTCCAGGGTAATCGGGCCTCATCTCGGGGCGAGGGGGAAGTCTCATGATTTTTCTCGAGTTGCGGACGGAACCTGGGGTATATTCTCGAGTTACGATGGGGAGGGCCCTTCCAGACACGTGTTTGTTCAGAGACGCCAGGACTCGGACCTAGGTGCGAGGGACACCTCGGGATTCTCCTCGAGTCTTGGCATGGCAATTGGGACGCGTCTCCACGTGAGGCGGGAGACCCAGTGTCCCTTTCCACGTGCCACAGGGATGCTGGGACTCCTATCCATTTTCAAGAGGAGTCAGGCATCGTCTCCTTTGGAAGCATTGATTTCCGCGGACCTCTCGAGTTTTCAAAGGATGTGAGGCCTCCTGTCGCGATGAGGCGGAGAACTAGGTCTTTCTCTGTGGTCTCCACTGGGGATTCAGACATCCCTTCGTCTTGGGAGATTAAAGACGAGCCTGCATTCAATTCACTGCAGGGATATCCGGCCTTACTTCGAGTCAGAGCATGTCGGTGTCCATTCCACTTGAGGCCACAAACTCGGGGTCCCTCAAATATACCTGTAGCTGAGACAAGCCTCCTCTTGAGGTGCTTGTGGAAAGTTGGTATTCCTCTTGAGTCGAAGCCAGGGACTAAGCTCTCATCTCGATTTGATTTCGGGTCCACGGAGCCCTTTCATGCTGCTACAGTGGCCTCAGGATCCCTCTAGACTTGAGACAGTGATCTTGGGTTTTCTCTGGAGTGCCATCAAGGAAATCAAGGCTCCTTTCACTTTTGATGTGGAACACGGAATTGCTCTGCATGCAGTGCAGGGGAATCGGGTCTCAACTCGCGGCGAGGGGGAAATCTCATGGTTTTTCTCGAGTTGCGCCCCGAACCTGGGGTATATTCTCGAGTTACGACGGGGAGGGCCCTTCCAGACACGTGTTTGTTCAGCGACGTCAGGACTCCTGCCTAGGTGCGAGGGACACCTCGGGATTCTCCTCGAGTCTTGGCATGGCAATTGTGATGTGTCTCCACGTGAGGCGGGAGACCCAGGGTCCCTTTCCACGTGCCACAGGGATCCTGGGACCCCTATCCATTTTCAAGAGGAGTCAGGCATCGTCTCCTTTGGAAGCATTGACCTCCGCGGACCTCTCGAGTTTTCAAAGGATGTGAGGCCTCCGGTCTTGATGAGGCGGAGAATTAGGTCTTTATCTGTGGTCTCCACAGGGGATTCAGACATTCCTTCGTCTTGGGAGATGCAAGACGAGCCTGCATTCAATTCACTGCAGGGATATCCGGGCTTACTTCGAGTCAGAGCATCTCGGTGTCCATTCCACTTGAGGCCACAATCTCAGGGTCCCTCTCACATACCTGTTGCTGAGAGAAGCCTCCTCTTGAGGTGCTTGTGGAAAGTTGGTATTCCTCTTGAGTCGAAGCCAGGGACTAAGCTCTCATCTCGAGTTGATTTGGGGTCCATGTAGCCCTTTCGAATTGCTCCAGTGAACTCAGGATACCTCTAGACTTGAGACAGTGATCTTGGGTTTTCTCTGGAGTGCCATCAAGGAAATCAAGGCTCCTTTCACGTTTGATGTGGAACACGGAATTGCTCTGCATGCAGTGCAGGCGAATCGGGCCTCAACTCGCGGCGAGGGGGAATTCTCATGGTTTTTCTCGAGTTGCGGCCGGAACCTGGCGTATATTCTCGAGTTACGACGGGGACTGCCCTTCCAGACACGTGTCTGTTCAGCCACGTCAGGACTCCTGCCTAGGTGCGAGGGGCACCTCGGGATTCTCCTCGAGTCTTGGCATGGCAACTGGGACGCGTCTCCATGTGAGGCGGGAGACCCAGTGTCCTTTTCCACGTGCCACAGGCATCCTGGGACTCCTATCTATTTTCAAGAGGAGTCAGGCATCTTCTCCTTTGGAAGTATTGATCTCCACGGACCTCTCGAGTTTTCAAAGGATGTGAGGCCTCCGGACGAGATGAGGCAGAGAACTAGGTCTTTCTCTATGGCCTCCACAGGGGATTCAGACATCCCTTCGTCTTGGCAGACGCAAGAGGAGCCTGCATTGAATTCACTGCAGGGATATCTGGCCTTACTTCGAGTCAGAGCATCTCGGTTCCATTCCACTTGAGGCCACAAACTCAGGGTCCCTCTCACAAACCTGTAGCTGAGAGAAGCCTCCTCTTGAGGTGCTTGTGGAAAGTTGTTATTCCTCTTGAGTCCAAGCCAGGGACTAAGCTCTAATCTCGAGTTGATTTACGGTTCACGGAGCCCTTTCGTGTTGCTCCAGTGACCTCAGGATCCCTCTAGACTTGAGACAGTGATCTTGGGTTTTCTCTGGAGTGCCATCAAGGAAATCAAGGCTCCTTTCACGTTTGATAGGTAACACGGAATTGCTCTGCAAGCAGTTCAGGGGAATAGGGCCTCATCTCGCGGCGAGGGGGAAGTCTCATGGTTTTTCTCGAGTTGCGGCCGGAACCTGGGGTATATTCTCGAGTTACGACGGGGAGGGACCTTCCAGACATGTGTTTGCTCAGCAACGTCAGGACTACTGCCTAGGTGCGAGGGACACCTCGGGATTCTCCTCGAGTCTTGGCATGGCAATTGGGACGGGTCTCCACGTGAAGTGGAAGACCCAGGGTCCCTTTCCACGTGCCACAGTGATCCTGGGACTCCTATCCATTTTCAAGAGGAGTCAGGCATCGTCTCCTTTGGAAGCATTGATCTCCGCAGACCTCTCGAGTTTTCAAAGGATGTGAGGCCTCCAGTCGCGATGAGGCGGAGGACTAGGTCTTTCTCTGTCGTCTCCACAGGGGATTCAGACATCCCTTCGTCTTGGGAGATGCAAGACGAGCGTGCATTCAATTCACTGCAGGGAAATCCGGCCTTACTTCGAGTCAGAGCATCTCAGTATCCATTACACTTGAGGCCGCAAACTCAGGGTCCTCTCACATACCTGTAGCTGAGACAAGCCTCCTCTTGAGCTGCTTGTGGAAAGTTGGTATTCCTCTTGAGTCGAAGCCAGGGTCTAAGCTCTCATCTCGAGATGATTTGGGGTCCACGGAGCCCTTTCTTGCTGCTACAGTGACCTCAGGATCCCTCTAGACTTGAGACAGTGACTTTGGGTTTTCTCTGGAGTGCCATCAAGGGAATCAAGGCTCCTTTCACGTTTGATGTGGAACACGGATTTGCTCTGCACGCAGTGCAGTGGAATCGGGCCTCATCTCGCGGCGAGGGGGAAGTCTCATGGTTTTTCTCGAGTTGCGGCCGGAACCTGGGGTATATTCTCGAGTTATGACGGGGAGGGCCCTTCCAGAAACGTGTTTGTTCAGCGAAGTCAGGACTCCTTCCGAGGTGCGACGGACACCTCGGGATTCTCCTCGAGTCTTGGCATGGCAATTGGGACGCGTCTCCACGTGAGGCAGGAGACCCAGTGTCCCTTTCCATGTGCCACAGGGATCCTGGGACTCCTATCCATTTTCAAGAGGAGTCAGGCATCATCTCCTTTGGAAGCATTGATCTCCGCGGACCTCTCGAGTTTTCAAAGGATGTGAGGCCTCCGGTCGCGATGAGGCGGAGGACTAGGTCTTTCTCTGTCGTCTCCACAGGGGATTCAGACATCCCTTTATCTTGGGAGATGCAAGACGAGCCTGCATTCAATTCACTGCGGGGATATCCGGCCTTACTTCGAGTCAGAGCATATCGGTGTCCATTCCACTTGAGGCCACAAACTCAGGGTCCTCTCACATACATGTAGTTTAGAGAAGCCTCCTCTTGAGGTGCTTGTGGAAAGTTGGTATTCCTCTTGAGTCGAAGCCAGGGACTAAGCCCTCATCTCGAGTAGATTTGGGGACAACGGAGACCTTTCGTGTTGCTCCAGTGACCTCAGGATCCCTCTAGACTTGAGATAGTGATCTTTGGTTTTCTCTGGAGTGCCTTCAGGGAAATCAAGGCTCCTTTCACGTTTGATGTGGAACACGGAATTGCTCTGCACGCAGTGCAGTGGAATCGGGCCTCATCTCCCGGCGAGGGGGTAGTCTCATGGTTTTTCTCGAGTTGCGGCCGGAACCTGGGGTATATTCTCGAGTTACGACGGGGAGGGCCCTTCCAGACACGTGTTTGGTCAGCGACGTCAGGACTCCTTCCTAGGTGCGAGGGACACCTCGGGATTCTCCTCGAGTCTTGGCATGGCAATTGGGAGGCGTCTCCACGTGAGGCGGGAGACCCAGGGTCCCTTTCCACGTGCCACAGGGATCCTGGGACTCCTATCCATTTTCCAGAGGAGTCAGGCATCGTCTCCTTTGGAAGCATTGATTGCCGCGGACCTCTCGAATTTTCAAAGGATGTGAGGCCTACGGTCGCTATGAGGCGGAGGACTGGGACTTTCTCTGAGGTCTCCACAGGGGATTCAGACATCCCTTCATCTTGGGAGATGCAAGACGAGCCTGCATTCAATTCACTGCAGGGATATCCGGCCTTACTTCGAGTCAGAGCATCTCGGTGTCCATTCCACTGGAGGCCACACACTCAGGATCCCTCTCACATACCGGTAGCTGAGAGAAGCCTCCTCTTGAGGTGCTTGTGGAAAGTTGGTATTCCTCTTGAGTCGAAGCCAGGGACTAAGCTCTCATCTCGAGATGATATGGGGTCCAGGGAGCCCTTTCCTGTTGCTCCAGTGCCCTCAGGATCCTTCTAGACTAGAGACAGTGACTTTGGGTTTTTTCTGGAGTGCCATCAAGGAAATCAAGGCTCCTTTCACGTTTGATGTGGAAAACGGAATTTCTCTGCACGCAGTGCAGGGGAATCGGGCCTCATCTCGCGGCGAGGGGGAAGTCTCATGGTTTTTTTCGAGCTGCGGCCGGAACCTGGGGTATATCCTCGCGTTACGCCGGGGAGGGCCCTTCCAGACACGTGTTTGTTCAGCGACGTCAGGACTCCTGCCTACGTGCGAGGGACACCTCTGGATTATCCTCGAGTCTTGGCATGGCAATTGGGACGCGTCTCCAGGTGAGGCGGGAGACCCAGGGTCCCTTTCCACGTGCCACAGGGATCCTGGGACTCCTATCCATTTTCAAGAAGAGCCAGCTATCGTCTCCTTTGGAAGCATTGATCTCCGCAGACCTCTCGAGTTTTCAAAGGATGTGAGGCTCCGGTCGCGATGAGGCGGAGGCCTAGGTCTTTCTCTGTCGTATCCACAGGGGATTCAGACATCCCTTCGTCTTGGGAGATGCAAGACGAGCCTGCATTCAATTCACTGCAGGGATATCCGGCCTTACCTCGAGTCAGAGCATCTCGGTGTCCATTCCCCTTGATGCCACAAACTCAGGGTCCCTCTCACATACCTGTAGCTGAGAGAAGCCTCCTCTTGAGGTGCTTGTGGAAAGTTGGTATTCCTCTTGAGTCAAAGCCAGGGACTAAGCTCTCATCTCGAGTTGATTTGGGGTCCACGGAGCCCTTTCGTGTTGCTACAGTGACCTCAGGATCCCTCTAGACTTGAGACAGTGATCTTGGGTTTTCTCTGGAGTTCCATCAAGGAAATCAAGGCTCCTTTCACGTTTGATGTGGAACATGGAATTGCTCGGCACGCAGTGCAGGGGAATCGGGCCTCATCTCGCAGCGAGGGGGAAGTCTCATGGTTTTTCTCGAGTTGCGGCCGGAACCTGGGGTATATCCCGAGTTACGACGGTGAGGGCCCTTCCAGACACGTGTTTGTTCAGCGACGTCAGGACTCCTGCCTAGGTGCGAGGGACACCTCGGGATTCTCCTCGAGTCTTGGCATGGCAATTGGGAAGGCGTCTCCACGTGAGGCGGGAGACCCAGGGTCCCTTTCCACGTGCCACAGGGATCCTGGGACTCCTATCCATTTTCAAGAGGAGTCAGGCATCGTCTCCTTTGGAAGCATTGATCTTCGCGGACCTCTCGAGTTTTCAAAGGATGTGAGTTCTCTGGTCTCGATGAGGCGGAGAACGAGGTCTTTCTCTGTGGTCTCCACCGGGGATTCAGACAACCCTTCTTCTTGGGAGATGCAAGACTAGCCGGCATTCAATTCACTACAGGGATATCCGGCCTTACTTCGAGTCAGAGCATCTCGGTGTCCATTCCACTTGAGGCCACAAACTCAGGGTCCCTCTCACATACCTGTAGCTGAGAGAAGCCTCCTCTTGAGGTGCTTGTGGAAAGTTGGTATTCCTGTTGAGTCGAAGCCAGGGACTAAGCTCTCATCTCGAGTTGATTTGGGGTCCACGGAGCCCTTTCCTGTTGGTCCAGTGACCTCAGGATCCCTCTAGACTTGAGACAGTGATCTTGGGTTTTCTCTGGAGTGCCATCAAGGAAATCAAGGCTCTTTTCACGTTTGATGTGGAACACGGAATTGCTCTGCATGCAGTGCAGGGGAATCGGGCCTCATCTCGCGGCGAGGGGGAAGTCTCATGGTTTTTCTCAAGTTGCGGCCGGAACCTGTGGTATATTCTCGAGTTACGACCGGGAGGGCCCTTCCAGACACGTGTTTGTTCAGCGACGTCAGGACTCCTGCCTAGGTGCGAGGGACCCCTCGGGATTCTCCTCGAGTCTTGGCATGGCAATTGGGATGCGTCTCCACGTGAGGCGGGAGACCCAGGGTCCCTATCCACGTGCCACAGGGATCCTGGGGCTCCTATCCATTTTCAAGAGGAGTCGGGCATCGTCTCCTTTGGAAGCATTGATCTCCGCGGACCTCTCGAGTTTTCAAAGGATGTGAGGCCTCCGGTCGCGATGAGGCGGAGGACTAGGTCTTTCTCTGTGGTCTCCACAGGGATTTCAGACATCCCTTCGTCTTGGGAGATGCAAGACGAGCCTGCATTCAATTCACTGCAGGGATATCCGGCCTTACTTCGAGTCAGAGCATCTCGGTGTCCATTCCACTTGAGGCCACAAACTCAGGATCCCTCTCACATACCGGTAGCTGAGAGAAGCCTCCTCTTGAGGTGCTTGTGGAAAGTTGGTATTCCTCTTGAGTCGACGCCAGGGACTAAGCTCTCATCTCGAGTTGATTTGGGGTCCACAGAGCCCTTTCGTGTTGCTCCAGTGACCTCAGGATCCCTCTAGACTTGAGACAGTGATCTTGGGTTTTCTCTGGAGTGCCATCAAGGAAATCAAGGCTCCTTTCACGATTGATGTGGAACACGGAATTGCTCAGCACGCAGTGCAGGGGAATTGGGCCTCATCTCGCGTCGAGCGGGAAGCCTCATGGTTTTTCTCGAGTGGCGGCCGGAACCTGGGGTATATTCTCGAGTTACGACGGGGAGGGCCCTTCCAGACACGTGTTTGTTCAGCGACCTCAGGACTCCTGCCTAGGTGCGAAGGACACCTCGGGATTCTCCTCGAGTCTTGGCATGGCAATTGGGAGGCGTCTCCACGTGAGGCGGGAGACCCAGGGTCCCTTTCCACGTGCCACAGGGATCCTGGGACTCCTATCCATTTTCCAGAGGAGTCAGGCATCGTCTCCTTTGGAAGCATTGATTGCCGCGGACCTCTCGAATTTTCAAAGGATGTGAGGCCTACGGTCGCTATGAGGCGGAGGACTGGGACTTTCTCTGAGGTCTCCACAGGGGATTCAGACATCCCTTCATCTTGGGAGATGCAAGAAGAGCCTGCATTCAATTCACTGCAGGGATATCCGGCCTTACTTCGAGTCAGAGCATCTCGGTGTCCATTCCACTGGAGGCCACACACTCAGGATCCCTCTCACATACCGGTAGCTGAGAGAAGCCTCCTCTTGAGGTGCTTGTGGAAAGTTGGTATTCCTCTTGAGTCGAAGCCAGGGACTAAGCTCTCATCTCGAGATGATATGGGGTCCAGGGAGCCCTTTCCTGTTGCTCCAGTGCCCTCAGGATCCTTCTAGACTAGAGACAGTGACTTTGGGTTTTTTCTGGAGTGCCATCAAGGAAATCAAGGCTCCTTTCACGTTTGATGTGGAAAACGGAATTTCTCTGCACGCAGTGCAGGGGAATCGGGCCTCATCTCGCGGCGAGGGGGAAGTCTCATGGTTTTTTTCGAGCTGCGGCCGGAACCTGGGGTATATCCTCGCGTTACGCCGGGGAGGGCCCTTCCAGACACGTGTTTGTTCAGCGACGTCAGGACTCCTGCCTAGGTGCGAGGGACACCTCTGGATTATCCTCGAGTCTTGGCATGGCAATTGGGACGCGTCTCCAGGTGAGGCGGGAGACCCAGGGTCCCTTTCCACGTGCCACAGGGATCCTGGGACTCCTATCCATTTTCAAGAAGAGCCAGCTATCGTCTCCTTTGGAAGCATTGATCTCCGCAGACCTCTCGAGTTTTCAAAGGATGTGAGGCTCCGGTCGCGATGAGGCGGAGGCCTAGGTCTTTCTCTGTCGTATCCACAGGGGATTCAGACATCCCTTCGTCTTGGGAGATGCAAGACGAGCCTGCATTCAATTCACTGCAGGGATATCCGGCCTTACCTCGAGTCAGAGCATCTCGGTGTCCATTCCCCTTGATGCCACAAACTCAGGGTCCCTCTCACATACCTGTAGCTGAGAGAAGCCTCCTCTTGAGGTGCTTGTGGAAAGTTGGTATTCCTCTTGAGTCAAAGCCAGGGACTAAGCTCTCATCTCGAGTTGATTTGGGGTCCACGGAGCCCTTTCGTGTTGCTACAGTGACCTCAGGATCCCTCTAGACTTGAGACAGTGATCTTGGGTTTTCTCTGGAGTTCCATCAAGGAAATCAAGGCTCCTTTCACGTTTGATGTGGAACATGGAATTGCTCGGCACGCAGTGCAGGGGAATCGGGCCTCATCTCGCAGCGAGGGGGAAGTCTCATGGTTTTTCTCGAGTTGCGGCCGGAACCTGGGGTATATCCCGAGTTACGACGGTGAGGGCCCTTCCAGACACGTGTTTGTTCAGCGACGTCAGGACTCCTGCCTAGGTGCGAGGGACACCTCGGGATTCTCCTCGAGTCTTGGCATGGCAATTGGGAAGGCGTCTCCACGTGAGGCGGGAGACCCAGGGTCCCTTTCCACGTGCCACAGGGATCCTGGGACTCCTATCCATTTTCAAGAGGAGTCAGGCATCGTCTCCTTTGGAAGCATTGATCTTCGCGGACCTCTCGAGTTTTCAAAGGATGTGAGTTCTCTGGTCTCGATGAGGCGGAGAACGAGGTCTTTCTCTGTGGTCTCCACCGGGGATTCAGACAACCCTTCTTCTTGGGAGATGCAAGACTAGCCGGCATTCAATTCACTACAGGGATATCCGGCCTTACTTCGAGTCAGAGCATCTCGGTGTCCATTCCACTTGAGGCCACAAACTCAGGGTCCCTCTCACATACCTGTAGCTGAGAGAAGCCTCCTCTTGAGGTGCTTGTGGAAAGTTGGTATTCCTGTTGAGTCGAAGCCAGGGACTAAGCTCTCATCTCGAGTTGATTTGGGGTCCACGGAGCCCTTTCCTGTTGGTCCAGTGACCTCAGGATCCCTCTAGACTTGAGACAGTGATCTTGGGTTTTCTCTGGAGTGCCATCAAGGAAATCAAGGCTCTTTTCACGTTTGATGTGGAACACGGAATTGCTCTGCATGCAGTGCAGGGGAATCGGGCCTCATCTCGCGGCGAGGGGGAAGTCTCATGGTTTTTCTCAAGTTGCGGCCGGAACCTGTGGTATATTCTCGAGTTACGACCGGGAGGGCCCTTCCAGACACGTGTTTGTTCAGCGACGTCAGGACTCCTGCCTAGGTGCGAGGGACCCCTCGGGATTCTCCTCGAGTCTTGGCATGGCAATTGGGACGTGTCTCCACGTGAGGCGGGAGACCCAGGGTCCCTTCCAACGTGCCACAGGGATCCTGGAACTCCTATCCATTTTCCAGAGGAGTGAGGCATCGTCTCCTTTGGAAGCATTGATCTCCGCGGACCTCTCGAGTTTTCAAAGGATGTGAGGCCTCCGGTCGCGATGAGGCAGAGGACTAGGTCTTTCTCTGTGGTCTCCACGGGGGATTCAGACATCCCTTCGTCTTGGGAGATGCAAGAGGAGCCTGCATTCAATTCACTGCAGGGATATCCGGCCTTACTTCGAGTCAGAGGATCTCGGTGTACATTCCACTTGAGGCCACAAACTCAGGGTCCCTCTCACATACCTGTAGCTGAGAGAAGCCTCCTCTTGAGGTGCTTGTGGAAAGTTGGTATTCCTCTTGAGGCGAAGCCAGGGACTAAGCTCTCATCTCGAGTTGACTTGGGGTCCACGGAGCCCTTTCGTGTTGCTCCATGACCTCAGGATCCCTCTAGACTTAAGACAGTGATCTTGGGTTTTCTCTGGAGTGCCATCAAGGAAATCAAGTCTCCTTTCACGTTTGATGTGGAACACGGAATTGCACTGCACGCAGTGCAGGGGAATCGGGCTTCATCTCGCGGCGAGGGGGAAGTCTCATGATTTTTCTCCAGTTGCGGCCGGAACCTGGGGTATATTCTCGACTTACGATGGGGAGGGCCCTTCCAGACACGTGTTTGTTCAGCGACGTCAGGACTCCTGTCTAGGTGCGAGGGACACCTTGGGATTTTCCTCGAGTCTTTGCATGGCAATAGGGACGCGTCTCCACGTGAGGCGGGAGACCCAGGGTCCCTTTCCACGTGCCACAGGGATCCTGGGACTCCTATCCATTTTCAAGAGGAGTCAGGCATCGTCGCCTTCGGAAGTATTGATCTCCGCGGACCTCTCGAGTTTTCAAAGGATGTGAGGCCTCCTGTCGCGATGAGGCGGAGAACTAGGTCTTTCTTGTGGTCTCCACAGGGGATTAAGACATCCCTTCCTCTTGGGAGATGCAAGACGAGCCTGCATTCAATTCAATGCAGGGATATCCGGCCTTACTTCGAGTCAGAGCATCTCGGTGTCCATTCCACTTGAGGCCACAAACTCAGGGTCCCTCTCACATACCTGTAGCTGAGAGAAGCCTCCTCTTGAGGTGCTTGTGGAAAGTTGGTATTCCTCTTGAGTCGAAGCCAGGGACTAAGCTCTCATCTCGAGTTGATTTGGGGTCCACGGAGCCCTTTCATTTTGCAACAGTGACCTCAAGATCCCTCTAGACTTGAGACAGTGATCTTGGGTTTTCTCTGGAGTGCCATCAAGGAAATCAAGGCTCCTTTCACGTTTGATGTGGAACACGGAATTGCTCTGCACGCAGTGCAGGGGAATCGGGCTTCATCTCTCGGCGAGGTGGAAGTCTCATGGTTTTTCTCGGGTGCGGCCGGAACCTGGGGTATATTATCGAGTTATGACGGGGAGGGCCCTTCCAGACATGTGTTTGTTCAGCGACATCAGGACTCCTGCCTTGGTGCGAGGGACAACTCGGGATTCTCCTCGAGTCTTGGCATGGCAATTGGGACGCGTCTCCACGTGAAGCGGGAGACCCAGGGTCCCTTTCCAAGTGCCACAGTGATCCTGGGACTCCTATCCATTTTCAAGAGGAGTCAGGCATCATCTCCTTTCCAAGCATTGATCTCCACGGACCTCTCGAGTTTTCAAAGGATGTGAGGCCTCCGGACGCGATGAGGCGGAGAACTATGTCTTTCTTGTGGTCTTCACAGGGGATTCAGCCATCCCTTCGTCTTGGGAGATGCAAGACGAGCCTGCATTCAATTCACTGCTGGGATATCCGGCCTTACTTCTAGTCAGAGCATCTCGGTGTTCATTCCACTTGAGGCCACAAACTCAGGGTCCCTCTCACATACCTGTAGCTGAGAGAAGCCTCCTCTTGAGGTGCTTGTGGAAAGTTGGTATTCCTCTTGAGTCGAAGCCAGGGACTAAGCTCTCATCTCGAGTTGATTTGGGGTCCACGGAGCCCTTCCATGTTGCTCCAGTGACCTCAGGATCCCTCTAGACTTGAAACAGTGATCTTGGGTTTTCTCTGGAGTGCCATCAAGGAAATCAAGGCTCCTTTCACGTTTGATGTGGAACAAGGAGTTGCTCTGCACGCAGTGCAGGGAAATCGGGCCTCATCTCGCGGCGAGGGGGAAGTCTCATGGTTTTTCCCGAGTTGCGGCCGGAACCAGGGGTATATTCTCGAGTTAAGACGGGGAGGGCCCTTCCAGACCCGTGTTTGTTCAGCGACGTCAGGACTCCTGCCTAGGTGCGAGGGACACCTCGGGATTCTCCTCGAGTCTTGGCAAGGCAATAGGTACGCGTCTCCACGTGAGGCGGGAGACCGAGGGTCCCTTTCCAAGTGCCATGGGATCCTGGGACTCCTATCCATTTCAAGAGGAGTCAGGCATCGTCTCCTTTGAAAGCACTGATCTCCGCGGACATCTCGAGTTTTCAAAGATTTGAGGCCTCCGGTCGTGATGAGGCTGAGGACTAGGTCTTTCTCTGTGGTCTCCACAGGGGATTCAGACATAACTTCGTCTTGGGAGATGCAAGACGAGCCTGCATTCAATTCACTGCAGGGATATCCGACCTTACTTCGAGTCAGAGCATCTCGGTGTCCATTCTACTTGAGGCCACATACTCAGGGTCCCTCTCACATACATGTAGCTGAGAGAAGCCTCCTCATCAGGTGCTTGTGGAAAGTTGGTATTCCTCTTGAGTCGAGGCCAGGGACTAAGATCTCATCTCAAGTTGACTTGGGGTCCACGGAGCCCTTTCGTGTTGCTACAGTGACCTCAGGATCCCTCTAGACTTGAGACAGTGATCTTGGGTTTTCTCTGGAGTGCCATCAAGGAAATCAAGTCTCCTTTCACGTTTGATGTGGAACACGGAATTGCACTGCACGCAGTGCAGGGGAATCGGGCTTCATCTCGCGGCGAGGGGGAAGTCTCATGATTTTTCTACAGTTGCGGCCGGAACCTGGGGTATATTCTCGACTTACGACGGGGAGGGCCCTTCCAGACACGTGTTTGTTCAGCGACGTCAGGACTCCTGCCTAGGTGCGAGGGACACCTCTGGATTCTCCTCGAGTCTTGGCATCGCAATTGGGACGCGTCTCCACGTGAGGAGGGAGACCCAGGGTCCCTTTCCACGTGCCACAGGCATCCTGGGACTCCTATCCATTTTCAAGAGCAGTCAGGCATCGTCTCCTTTGGAAGCATTGATCCCCGCGTACCTCTCGAGTTTTCAAAGGATGTGAGGCCTCCGGTCGCGATGAGGCGGAGAACTAGGTCTTTCTCTGTGGTCTCCACAGGGGATTCAGACCTCCCTTCGTCTTGGGAGATGCAAGACGAGCCTGCCTTCAATTCACTGCAGGGATATCCGGCCTTACTTCGAATCACAGCATCTCGGTGACCATTTAACTTGAGGCCACAAACTGAGGGTCCCTCTCACATACCTGTAGCTGAGAAAAGCCTCCTCTTGAGGTGCTTGTGGAAAGTTGATATTCCTCTTTAGTCGAAGCCAGGCACTAAGCTCTCGTATCGAGTTGATTTGGGGTCCACGGAGCCCTTTCGTGTTGCTACAGTGCCCTCAGATTCCCTCTAGACTTGAGACAGTGATCTTTGGTTTTCTCTGGAGTGCCATCAAGGACATCAAGGCTCCTATCACGTTTGATGTGGAACACGGAATTGCTCTGCACGCAGTTCAGGGGAATCGTGCCTCATCTCGCGGTGAGGGGGAAGTCTCATGGTTTTTCTCGAGTTGCGGCCGGAACCTGGGGTATATTCGCGAGTTACGACGGGGAGGTCCCTTCCAGACACGTGTTTGTTCAGCGACGTGAGGATTCCTGCCTAGGTGCGAGGGATAACTCGGGATTCTCCTCGATTCTTGGAATGGCAATTGGGACGCGTCTCCACATGAGGCGGGAGACCCAGGGTCCCTTTGCACTTGCCACAGGGATCCTGGGTATCCTATCCATTTCCAAGAGGACTCAAGAATCGTCTCCTTTGGAAGCATTGATCTCCGCGGACCTCTCGAGTTTTCCAAGAATGTGAGGCCTCCGGTCGCGATGAGGCAGATAACTAGGTCTTTCTCTGTGGTCTCCACTGGGGATTCAGACATCACTTCTTCTTTGGAGATGCAAGACGAGCCTGCATTCAATTCACTGCAGGGATATCCGGCCTTATTTCGAGTCAGAGCATCTCGGTGTCCATTCCACTTGAGGCCACAAACTCAGGGTCCCTCTCACATACCTGTAGCTGAGAGAAGCCTCCTCTTGAGGTGCTTGTGGAAAGTTGGTATGCCTCTTGAGTCGAAGCCAGGGACTAAGCTCTCATCTCGAGTTGATTTGGGGTCCAGGAGCCGTTTCGTGTTGCTATAGTGAACTCAGGATCCCTCTAGACTTGAGACAGTGATCTTGGGTTTTCTCTGGAGTGCCACCAAGGAAATCAAGTCTCTTTTCACGTTTGATGTGGAACACGGAATTTCTCTGCACGCAGTGCAGGGGAAATGGGCCTCATCTCGCGGCGAGGGGGAAGTCTCAAGGTTTTTCTCGAGTTGCGACCGGAACCTGGGGTATATTTTCGAATTACGACGGGGAGGGCCCTTCCAGACACATGTTTGTTCAGCCACGTTCGGACTCCTGCCTTGGTGCGAGGGACAATTCGGGATTCTCCTCGAGTCTTGGCATGGCAATTGGGACGCGTATCCACGTGAGGCGGGAGACCCAGGGTCCCTTTCCACGTGCCACAGGGATCCTGGGACTCCTATCTATTTTCAAGAGCAGTCAGGCATCGTCTCCTTTGGAAGCATTGTTCTCTGCGGACCTCTTGAGTTTTCAAGGATGTGAGGCCTCCGGTCGCGATGAGGCCGAGATCTAGGTCTTTCTCTGTGGTCTCCACACGGGATTCAGACATCCCTTCATCTTGGGAGATGCAAGACAAGCCTGCATTCAATTCAAGGCAGGGATATACGGCCTTACTTCGAGTCAGAGCATCTCGGTGTTCATTCCACTTGAAGCCACAAACTCAGGGTCCCTCTCACATACCTGTAGCTGAGAGAAGCCTCCTCTTGAGGTGCTTGTGGAAAGTTGGTATTCCTCTTGAGTCGAAGCCAGGGTCTAAGCTCTCATCTCGAGTTGATTTGGGGTCCACGGAGCCCTTTCGTGTTGCTACAGTGCCCTCAGGATCCCTCTAGACTTGAGACAGTGATCTTGGGTTTTCTCTGGAGTGCCATTAAGGAAATCAAGGCTCCTTTCATGTTTGATTTGGAACACGGAATTGCTCTGCACGCAGTGCAGGGGAATCGGGCCTCATCTCGCAGCGAGGGGGAAGTCTCATGGTTTTTCTCGAGATGCGGCCGGAACCTGGGGTACAATCTCGAGTTACGACCAGAAGGGCCTTTCCAGACACGTGTTTATTCAGCGATGTCAGGACTCCTGCCTGGGTGCGAGGGACAACACGGGATTCTCCTCGAGTCTTCGCATGGCAATTGGGACGCGTCTCCACGTGAAGCGGGAGACCCAGGGTCCCTTTCCAAGTGCCACAGTGATCCTGGGACTCCTATCCATTTTCAAGAGGAGTCAGGCATCATCTCCTTTCCAAGCATTGATCTCCACGGACCTCTCGAGTTTTCAAAGGATGTGAGGCCTCCGGACGCGATGAGGCGGAGAACTATGTCTTTCTTGTGGTCTTCACAGGGGATTCAGACATCCCTTCGTCTTGGGAGATGCAAGACGAGCCTGCATTCAATTCACTGCTGGGATATCCGGCCTTACTTCTAGTCAGAGCATCTCGGTTTTCATTCCACTTGAGGCCACAAACTCAGGGTCCCTCTCACATACCTGTAGCTGAGAGAAGGCTCCTCTTGAGGTGCTTGTGGAAAGTTGGTATTCCTCTTGAGTCGAAGCCAGGGACTAAGCTCTCATCTCGAGTTGATTTGGGGTCCACGGAGCCCTTTCATGTTGCTTCAGTGACCTCAGGATCCCTCTAGACTTGAGACAGTGATCTTGGGTTTTCTCTGGAGTGCCATCAAGGAAATCAAGGCTCCTTTCACGTTTGATGTGGAACAAGGAGTTGCTCTGCACGCAGTGCAGGGAAATCGGGCCTCATCTCGCGGCGAGGGGGAAGTCTCATGGTTTTTCCCGAGTTGCGGCCGGAACCAGGGGTATATTCTCGAGTTAAGACGGGGAGGGCCCTTCCAGACACGTGTTTGTTCAGCGACGTCAGGACTCCTGCCTAGGTGCGAGGGACACCTCGGGATTCTCCTCGAGTCTTGGCAAGGCAATAGGTACGCGTCTCCACGTGAGGCGGGAGACCCAGGGTCCCTCTCCAAGTGCCATGGGATCCTGGGACTCCTATCCATTTCAAGAGGAGTCAGGCATCGTCTCCTTTGGAAGCATTGATCTCCGCGGACCTCTCGAGTTTTCAAAGATTTGAGGCCTCCGGTCGTGATGAGGCTGAGGACTAGGTCTTTCTCTGTGGTCTCCACAGGGGATTCAGACATAACTTCGTCGTGGGAGATGCAAGACGAGCCTGCATTCAATTCACTGCAGGGATATCCGGCCTTTCTTCGAGTCAGAGCATCTCGGTGTCCATTCTACTTGAGGCCACATACTCAGGGTCCCTCTCACATACCTGTAGCTGAGAGAAACCTCCTCTTCAGGTGCTTGTGGAAAGTTGGTGTTCCTCTTGAGTAGAGGCCATGGACTAAGCTCTCATCTCAAGTTGACTTGGGGTCCACGGAGCCCTTTCGTGTTGCTACAGTGACCTCAGGATCCCTCTAGACTTGAGACAGTGATCTTGGGTTTTCTCTGGAGTGCCATCAAGGAAATCAAGTCTCCTTTCACGTTTGATGTGGAACACGGAATTGCACTGCACGCAGTGCAGGGGAATCGGGCTTCATCTTGCGGCGAGGGGGAAGACTCATGATTTTTCTCCAGTTGCGGCCGGAACCTGGGGTATATTCTCGAGTTACGACGGGGAGGGCCCTTCCAGACACGTGTTTGTTCAGCGACGTCAGGACTCCTGCCTAGGTGCGAGGGACACCTCTGGATTCTCCTCGAGTCTTGGCATCGCAATTGGGACGCGTCTCCACGTGAGGAGGGAGACCCAGGGTCCCTTTCCACGTGCCACAGGCATCCTGGGACTCCTATCCATTTTCAAGAGGAGTCAGGCATCGTCTCCTTTGGAAGCATTGATCTCCGGGGACCTCTCGAGTTTTCAAAAGATGTGAGGACTCTGGTCGCGATGAGGCGGACAACTAGGTCTTTCTCTGTGGTCTCCACAGGGGATTCAGACATCCCTTCGTCTTGGGAGATGCAAGACGAGCCTGCATTCAATTCACTGCAGGGATATCCGGCCTTACTTCGACTCAGAACATCTCGGTATTCATTCCACGTGAGACCGCAAACTCAGGGTCCCTCTCACATACCTGTAGCTGAGAGAAGCCTCCTCTTGGGGTGCTTGTGGAAAGTTGATATTCCTCTTGAGTCGAAGCCAGGGACTAAGCTCTCATCTCGAGTTGATTTGGGGTCTACAGAGCCCTTTCGTGTTGCTACAGTGACCTCAGGATCCCTCTAGACTTGAGACAGTGATCTTGGGTTTTCTCTGGAGTGCCATCAAGGAAATCAAGGCTCTTTTCACGTTTGATGTGGGATACGGAATTGCTCTGCACGCAGTACAGCGGAATCGGGACTCATCTCCTGGCGAGGGGGAAGTCTCATGGTTTTTCTCGAGTTGCGGCCGGAACCTGGGGTATATTCTCGAGTTACGACGGGGAGGGCACTTCCAGACACGTGTTTGTTCAGCGACGTCAGGACTCCTGCCTAGGTGCGAGGGACACCCCTGGATTCTCCACGAGTCTTGGCATGGCAATTGGGACGCGTCTCCACGTGAGGCGGGAGACCCAGGGTCCCTTTCCACGTGCCACAGGCATCCTGGGACTCCTATCCATTTTCAAGAGGAGTCAGGCATCTTCTCCTTTGGAAGCATTGATCTCCACGGACCTCTCGAGTTTTCAAAGGATGTGAGGCCTCTGGTCACGATGAGGCGGAGAAAGAGGTCTTTCTTGTGGTCTTCACAGGGGATTCAGACATCCCTTCGTCTTGGGAGATGCAAGACGAGCCTGCATTCAATTCACTGCTGGGATATCCGGCCTTACTTCTAGTCAGAGCATCTCGGTTTTCATTCCACTTGAGGCCACAAACTCAGGGTCCCTCTCACATACCTGTAGCTGAGAGAAGCCTCCTCTTGAGGTGCTTGTGGAAAGTTGGTATTCCTCTTGAGTCGAAGCCAGGGACTAAGCTCTCATCTCGAGTTGATTTGGGGTCCACGGAGCCCTTTCATGTTGCTTCAGTGACCTCAGGATCCCTCTAGACTTGAGACAGTGATCTTGGGTTTTCTCTGGAGTGCCATCAAGGAAATCAAGGCTCCTTTCACGTTTGATGTGGAACAAGGAGTTGCTCTGCACGCAGTGCAGGGAAATCGGGCCTCATCTCGCGGCGAGGGGGAAGTCTCATGGTTTTTCCCGAGTTGCGGCCGGAACCAGGGGTATATTCTCGAGTTAAGACGGGGAGGGCCCTTCCAGACACGTGTTTGTTCAGCGACGTCAGGACTCCTGCCTAGGTGCGAGGGACACCTCGGGATTCTCCTCGAGTCTTGGCAAGGCAATAGGTACGCGTCTCCACGTGAGGCGGGAGACCCAGGGTCCCTCTCCAAGTGCCATGGGATCCTGGGACTTCTATCCATTTCAAGAGGAGTCAGGCATCGTCTCCTTTGGAAGCATTGATCTCCGCGGACCTCTCGAGTTTTCAAAGATTTGAGGCCTCCGGTCGTGATGAGGCTGAGGACTAGGTCTTTCTCTGTGGTCTCCACAGGGGATTCAGACATAACTTCGTCGTGGGAGATGCAAGACGAGCCTGCATTCAATTCACTGCAGGGATATCCGGCCTTTCTTCGAGTCAGAGCATCTCGGTGTCCATTCTACTTGAGGCCACATACTCAGGGTCCCTCTCACATACCTGTAGCTGAGAGAAACCTCCTCTTCAGGTGCTTGTGGAAAGTTGGTGTTCCTCTTGAGTAGAGGCCAGGGACTAAGCTCTCATCTCAAGTTGATTTGGGGTCCACGGAGCCCTTTCGTGTTGCTACAGTGACCTCAGGATCCCTCTAGACTTGAGACAGTGATCTTGGGTTTTCTCTGGAGTGCCATCAAGGAAATCAAGGCTCCTTTCACGTTTGATGTGGAACACGGAATTGCACTGCACGCAGTGCAGGGGAATCAGGCTTCATCTTGCGGCGAGGGGGAAGACTCATGATTTTTCTCCAGTTGCGGCCGGAACCTGGGGTATATTCTCGAGTTACGACGGGGAGGGCCCTTCCAGACACGTGTTTGTTCAGCGACGTCAGGACTCCTGCCTAGGTGCGAGGGACACCTCTGGATTCTCCTCGAGTCTTGGCATCGCAATTGGGACGCGTCTCCACGTGAGGAGGGAGACCCAGGGTCCCTTTCCACGTGCCACAGGCATCCTGGGACTCCTATCCATTTTCAAGAGGAGTCAGGCATCGTCTCCTTTGGAAGCATTGATCTCCGGGGACCTCTCGAGTTTTCAAAAGATGTGAGGACTCTGGTCGCGATGAGGCGGACAACTAGGTCTTTCTCTGTGGTCTCCACAGGGGATTCAGACATCCCTTCGTCTTGGGAGATGGAAGACGAGCCTGCATTCAATTCACTGCCGGGATATCCGGCCTTACTTCGACTCAGAACATCTCGGTGTTCATTCCACATGAGACCGCAAACTCAGGGTCCCTCACACATACCTGTAGCTGAGAGAAGCCTCCTCTTGGGGTGCTTGTGGAAAGTTGGTATTCCTCTTGAGTCGAAGCCAGGGACTAAGCTCTCATCTCGAGTTGATTTGGGGTCTACAGAGCCCTTTCGTGTTGCTACAGTGACCTCAGGATCCCTCTAGACTTGAGACAGTGATCTTGGGTTTTCTCTGGAGTGCCATCAAGGAAATCAAGGCTCTTTTCACGTTTGATGTGGGATACGGAATTGCTCTGCACGCAGTACAGCGGAATCGGGACTCATCTCCTGGCGAGGGGGAAGTCTCATGGTTTTTCTCGAGTTGCGGCCGGAACCTGGGGTATATTCTCGAGTTACGACGGGGAGGGCACTTCCAGACACGTGTTTGTTCAGCGACGTCAGGACTCCTGCCTAGGTGCGAGGGACACCTCTGGATTCTCCTCGAGTCTTGGCATGGCAATTGGGACGCGTCTCCACGTGAGGCGGGAGACCCAGGGTCCCTTTCCACGTGCCACAGGCATCCTGGGACTCCTATCCATTTTCAAGAGGAGTCAGGCATCTTCTCCTTTGGAAGCATTGATCTCCACGGACCTCTCGAGTTTTCAAAGGATGTGAGGCCTCTGGTCACGATGAGGCGGAGAACGAGGTCTTTCTCTGTGGACTCCACAGGGGATTCAGACATCCCTTCATCTTGGGAGATGCAAGACGAGCCTGCTTTCAATTCACTGCAGGGATATCCGGCCTTACTTCGAGTCAGAGCATCTCGGTGTCCATTCCACTTGAGGCCACAAACTCAGGGTCCCTCTCACATACCTGTAGCTGAGAGAAGCCTCCTCTTGAGGTGCTTGTGGAAAGTTGGTATACCTCTTGAGTCGAAGCCAGGGACTAAGCTCTCATCTCGAGTTGATTTGGGGTCCAGGAGCCGTTTCGTGTTGCTATAGTGACCTCAGGATCCCTCTAGACTTGAGACAGTGATCTTGGGTTTTCTCTGGAGTGCCATCAAGGAAATCAAGGCTCCTTTCACATTTGATGTGGAACAAGGAATTGTTCTGCACGAAGTGCACGGGAATCGGGCCTCATCTCGCAGCGAGGGGGAAGTCTCATGGTTTTTCCCGAGTTGCGACAGGAACCTGGGGTATATTCGCGAGTTACGACGGGGAAGGCCCTTCCAGACACGTGTTTGTTCAGCGACGTCAGGATTCCTGCCTAGGTGCGAGGGATAACTCGGGATTCTCCTCGAGTCTTGGCATGGCAATTGGGACGCGTCTCCACGTTAGGCGGGAGACCGAGGGTCCATTCCCCGTGCCACAGGGATCCTGGGACTCCTATCCTTTTTCAAGAGGAGTCAGGCATCGTCTCCTTTGGAAGCATTGATCTCCGCGGACCTCTCGAGTTTTCAAAGGATGTGAGGCCTCCAGTCGCGATGAGGCGGAGGACTAGGTCTTTCTCTGTGGTCTCCACAGGGGATTCAGACATCCCTTCATCTTGGGAGATGCAAGACGAGCCTGCATTCAATTCACTGCAGGGATATCCGGCCTTAATTCAAGTCAGAGCATCTCGGTGTCCATTCGACTTGAGGCCACAAACTCAGGGTCCCTCTCACATATCTGTAGCTGAGAGAAGCCTCCTCTTGAGGTGCTTGTGGAAAGTTGGTGTTCCTCTTGAGTCGAAGCCAGGGACTAAGCTCTCATCTCGAGTTGATTTGGGGTCCAGGGAGCCCTTCGTGTTGCTACAGTGACCTCAGGTTCCCTCTAGACTTGAGGCAGTGATCTTGGGTTTTCTCTGGAGTGCCATCAAGGAAATCAGGACTCCTTTCACGTTTGATGTGGAACACGGAATTGCTCTGCACCCAGTGCAGGGGAATCGGGCCTCATCTCACGGCGAGGGGGAAGTCTCATGGTTTTTCTCGAGTTGCGGCCGGAACCTGGGGTATATTCTCCAGTTGCGACGGGGAGGGCCCTTCCAGACACGTGTTTGTTCAGCGACGTCAGGACTCCTGCATGGGTGTGAGGGACACCTCGGGATTCTCCTCGACTCTTGGCATGGCAATTGGGACGCGTCTACATGTAGGCGGGAGACCCAGGGTCACTTTCCACGTGCCACAGGGATCCTGGGACTCCTATCCATTTTCAAGAGGAGTCAGGCATCATCTACCTTGGAAGCATTGATCTCCGAGTTTCCTCTCGAGTTTTCAAAGGATGTGAGGCCTCCGGTCGCGTTTAGGCGGAGGACTAGGTCTTTCTCTGTGGTCTACACAGGGGATTCAGACATCCCTTCGTCTTGGGAGATGCAAGACGAGCTTGCATTCAATTCACTGCAGGGATATCCGGCCTTACTTCGAGTCAGAGCATCTCGGTGTCCATTCCACTTGAGGCCACAAACTCAGGGTCCCTCTCACATACCTGTAGCTGAGAGAAGCCTCCTCTTGAGGTGCTTGTGGAAAGTTGGTATTCCTCTTGAGTCGAAGCCAGGGACTAAGCTCTCATCTCGACTTCATTTGGAGTCCACAGAGGCCTTTCGGGTTGCTCCAGTGACTTCAGGATCCCTCTAGACTTGAGACAGTGTTATTGGGTTTTCTCTGGAGTGCCATTAAGGAAATCAAGGCTCCTTTCAGGTTTGATGTGGAACACGGAATTGCTCTGCACGCAGTGCAGGGGAAACGGGCCTCATCTCACGGCGAGGGGGAAGTCTCATGGTTTTTCTCGAGTTCCGGCCGGAACCTGGGGTATATCTCGAGTTACGACGGGGAGGGCCCTTCCAAACACGTGTTTGTTCCGCGACGTCAGGACTCCTGCCTAGGTGCGATGGATACCTCGGGATTCTCCTCGAGTCTTGGCATGGCAATTGGGACGCGCCTCCACGTGAGGCGGGAGACCCAGGGTCGCTTTCCACGTGCCACAGGGATCCTGGGACTCCTATCCATTTTCAAGAGGAGTGAGGCATCGTCTCCTTTGGAAGCATTGATCTCCGCGGACCTCTTGAGTTTTCAAAGGATGTGAGGCCTCCGGTCGCGATGACGTGGATAACAAGGTCTTTCTCTGTGGTCTCCACAGGGGATTCAGACATCCCTTCGTCTTGGGAAATGCAAGACGAGCCTGCATTCAATTCACTGCAGGTATATCCGGACTCACTTCAAGTCAGAGCATCTCGGTGTCCATTCCACTTGAGGCCACAAAATCAGGGTCGCTTTCACATACCTTTAGCTGAGAGAAGCCTCCTTTTGAGGTGCTTGTGGAAAGTTGGTATTCCTCTTGAGTCGAAGCCGGGGACTAAGCTCTCATCTCGAGTTGATTTGGGGTCCACGGAGCCCTGTCGTGTTGCTCCAGTGACCTCAGGATCCCTCTAGACTTGAGACAGTGATCTTGGGTGTTCTCTGGAGTGCCATCAAGGAAATCAAGGCTCCTTTCACGTTTGATGTGGAACACGGAATTGCTCTGCACGCAGTGCAGGGGAATCGGGCCTCATCTCGGGGCGAGGGGGAAGTCTCATGGTTTTTCTCGAGTTGCGGCCGGAACCTGGGGTATATTCTCGAGTGACGACGGGGAGGCCCTTCCAGACACGTGTTTGTTCCGCGACGTCAGGACTCCTGCCTAGGTGCGAGGGACACCTCGGGATTCTCCTCGAGTCTTGGCATGGCAAATGGGACGCGTCTCCACGTGAGGCGGGAGACCCACGGTCCCTTTCCACGTGCCACAGGGATCCTGGGACTCCTATCCGTTTTCAAGAGGAGTCAGGCATCGTCTCCTTTGGAAGCATTGATCTCCGCGGACCTCTCGAGTTTTCAAAGGATGTGAGGCCTCCGGTCGCGATGAAGCAGAGGACTACGTCTTTCTCTGTCGTCTCCACAGGGGATTCAGACATCCCTTCGTCTTGGGAGATGCAAGACGCGCCTGCATTCAATTCACTGCAGGGATATCCGGCCTTACTTCGAGTCAGAGCATCTCCGTGTCCATTCCACTTAAGGCCACAAACTCAGGGTCCCTCTCACATACCTGTAGCTGAAAGAAGCCTCCTCTTGAGGTGCTTGTGGAAAGTTGGTATTCCTCTTGAGTCGAAGCCAGGGACTAAGCTCTCATCTCGAGTTGATTTGGGGTCCACGGAGCCCTTTCGTGTTGCTTCAGTGACCTCAGGATCCCTCTAGACTTGAGACAGTGATCTTGGGTTTTCTCTGGAGTGCCATCAAGGAAATCAGGACTCCTTTCACGTTTGATGTGGAACACGGAATTGCTCTGCACCCAGTGCAGGGGAATCGGGCCTCATCTCACGGCGAGGGGGAAGTCTCATGGTTTTTCTCGAGTTGCGGCCGGAACCTGGGGTATATTCTCCAGTTGCGACGGGGAGGGCCCTTCCAGACACGTGTTTGTTCAGCGACGTCAGGACTCCTGCATGGGTGTGAGGGACACCTCGGGATTCTCCTCGAGTCTTGGAATGGCAATTGGGACGAGTCTACACGTGAGGCGGGAGACTGAGGGACCCTTTCCCGTTGCCACAGGAATCCTGGGACTCCTATCCATTTTCAAGAGAAGTCAGGCATCGTCTCCTTTGGAAGCATTGATCTCCGAGTTTCCTCTCGAGTTTTCAAAGGATGTGAGGCCTCCGGTCGCAATGAGGCGGAGAACGAGGTCTTTCTCTGTGGTCTCCACAGGGGATTTAGACATCCCTTCTTCTTGGGAGATGCAAGACGAGCCTGCATTCAATTCACTGCACGAATATCCGGCCTTACTTCGAGTCAGAGAATCTCGGGGTCCATTCCACTTGAGGCCACAAACTCAGGGTCCCTCTCACATACCTGTAGCTGAGAGAAGCCTCCTCTTGAGGTGCTTGTGGAAAGTTGGTATTCCTCTTGAGTCGAAGCCAGGGACTAAGCTCTCATCTCGAGTTGATTTGGTGTCCACGGAGCCCTTTCGTGTTGCTACAGTGAACTCAGGATCCCTCTAGACTTGAGACAGTGATCTTGGGTTTTCTCTGGAGTGCCATCAAGGAAATCAAGGCTCCTTTCACGTTGATGTGGAACACGGAATAGCTCTGCGCGCAGTGCAGGGGAATCCGGCCTCATCTCACGGCGAGGGGGAAGTCTCATGGTTTTTCTCGAGTTGCGGCCGGAAACATGGATATAATCTCGAGTTACGACGGGGAGGCCACTTCCAGACACGTGTTTGTTCAGCGACGACAGGACTCCTGGCTAGGTGCGAACGACACCTCGGGATTCTCCTCGAGTCTTGGCATGGCAATTGGGATGCGTCTCCATGTGAGGCGGGAGACCAAGGGTCCCTTTCCACGCGCCACAGAGATCCTGGGACTCCTATCCATTTTCAAGAGGAGTCAGGCATCGTCTCCTTTGGAAGCATTGATCTCCGCGGACCTCTCGAGTTTTCAAAGGATGTGAGGCCTCCGTTCGAGATGAGGCGGAGAACGAGGTCTTTCTCTGTGGTCTCCACAGGGCATTCAGACATCCCTTCATCTTGGGAGATGCAAGACGAGCCTGCATTCAATTCACTGCAGGGATATCCAGCCTTACTTCGAGTCAGAGCATCGCGGTGTCCATTCCACTTGAGTCCACAAACTCAGGGTCCCTCTCACATACCTGTAGCTGAGAGAAGCCTCCTCTTGAGGTGCTTGTGGAAAGTTGGTATTCCTCTTGAGTCGAAACCATTGACTAAGCTCTCATCTCGTGTTGATTTGGGGTTCACGGAGCACTTTCGTGTTGCTACAGGGAGCTCAGGATCCCACTAGACTTGAGAGAGTGATCTTGGGTTTTCTCTGGAATGACATCAAAGAAATCAAGTCTCCTTTCACGTGTGATGTGGAACACGGAATTGCTCTGCACGCAGTGCAGGGGAATCGGGCCTCATCTCGCGTCGAGGGGGAAGTCTCATGGTTTTTCTCGAGTTGCGGCCGGAACCTGGGGTATATTCTCTAGTTACGACGGGGAGGACCCTTCCAGACACGTGTTTGTTCAGCGACGTCAGGACTCCTGCCTAGGTGCGAGGGACACCTCGGGATTCTCCTCGAGTCTTGGCATGGCAATTGGGACGCGTCTCCACGTGAGGCGGGAGACCCAGGGTCCCTTTCAACGTGCCACAGGGATCCTGGGACTCCTATCCATTTTCAAGAGGAGTCAGGCATCGTCTCCTTTGGAAGCATTGATCTCCCGGGACCTCTCGAGTTGTCAAAGGATTAGAGGCCTCCGGGAGCGATGAGGCGGAGAACGAGGTCTTTCTCTGTGGTCTCCACAGGGCATTCAGACATCCCTTCGTCTTGGGAGATGCAGGACGAGCCTGCATTCAATTCACTGCAGGGATATCCGGCCTTACTTCGAGTCAGAGCATCTCGGTGTCCATTCCACTTGAGGCCACAAACTCAGGGTACCTGTCAAATACCAGTAGCTGAGAGAAGCCTCCTCTTGAGGTGCTTGTGGAAAGTTGGTGTTCCTCTTGAGTCGAAGCCAGGGACTAAGCTCTCATCTCGAGTTGATTTGGGGTCCACGGAGCCCTTTTGTTTTGCTACAGTGACCTCGGGATCCCTCTAGTCTTGAGACAGTGATCTTGGGTTTTCTCTGGAGTGCCATCAAGGAAATCAAGGCTCCTTTCATGTTTGCTGTGGTACACGGAATTGCTCTGCACGCAGTGCAGGGGAATCGGGCCTCATCTCGCGGCGAGAAAGAAGTCTCATGGTTTGTCTCGAGTTGCGGCCAGAACCTGGGGTATATTCTCGTGTTACGACGGGGAGGACCCTTCCAGACACGTGTTCGCTCAGCGACATCAGGACTCCTGCCTAGGTGCGAGGGACACCTCAGGATTCTCCTCGAGTCTTGGCATGGCAATTGGGACATGTCTCCATGTGAGGTGGGAGACCCAGGTTCCCTTTCCACGTGCCACAGGGATCCTGGGACTCCTATCCATTTTCAAGAGAAGTCAGGCATCGTCTCCTTTGGAAGCATTGATCTCCGAGTTTCCTCTCGAGTTTTCAAAGGATGTGAGGCCTGCGGTCACTATGATGCGGAGAACGAGTTCTTTCTCTGTTGTCTCCACAGGGCATTCAGACATCCCTACGTCTTGGGAGATGCAAGACGAGCCTGCATTCAATTCACTGCAGGGATATCCGTCCTTACTTCGAGACAGAGCATCTCAGTGTCCATTCCACTTGAGGCCACAAAATTAGGGTTCCTCTCATATACTTGTAGCTGAGAGAAGCCGCCTCTAAGGGTGCTTGTGGAAACTTGGTATTCCTCTTGAGTCGAAGCCAGGGACTAAGCTCACATCTCGAGTTGATTTGTGGTCCACGGAGCCCTTTCGTGTTGCTCCAGTGACCTCAGGATCCCTCTAGACTTGAGACAGTGATCTTGGGTTTTCTCTGGAGTGCCATCAAGGAAATCAAGGCTCCTTTCACGTTTGATGTGGAACATGGAACTGCTCTGCACGCAGTGCAGGGGAATCGGGCCTCATCTCGCGGCGAGGGGGAAGTCTCATGGTTTTTCTCGAGTTGCGGACCGAACCTGGGGTATATTTCCGAGTTACGACGGGGAGGGCCCTTCCAGACATGTGTTTGTTCAGCGACGTCAGGACTCCTGCCTAGGTGGGATGGACACCTGGGATTTTCCTCGAGTCTTGGCATGGCAATTGGGACGTGTCTCCACGTGAGGCGGGAGACCCAGTGTCCCTTTCCACGTGCCACAGGGATCCTGGGACTCCTATCCATTTGCAAGAGGACTCAGGCATCGTCTCCTTTGGAAGCATTGATCTCCGCGGACCTCTCGAGTTTTCAAAGGATGTGAGGCCTCCAGTCGCGATGAGGCGGAGAACTAGGTCTTTCTCTGTGGTCTGCACAGGGGATTCAGACATCCCTTTGTCATGGGAGATGCAAGACGAGCCTGCATTCAATTCACTGCAGGGATATCCGGCCTTACTTCGAGTCAGAGCATCTCGTTGTCCATTCCACTTGAGGCCACAAAATTAGGGTTCCTCTCATATACTTGTAGCTGAGAGAAGCCGCCTCTAAGGGTGCTTGTGGAAACTTGGTATTCCTCTTGAGTCGAAGCCAGGGACTAAGCTCTCATCTCGATTTGATTTGGCGTTCACGGAGCCCTTTCGTGACGCTACAGTGACCTCAGTATCCCTCTAGATTTGAGACAGTGATCTTGGGTTTTCTCTGAAGTGCCATGAAGGAAAGCAAGGCTCCTTTCACGTTTGATGTGGAACACGGACTTGCTCTGCACGCAGTGCAGGGGAATCGGGCTTCATCTCGCGGCGAGGGGGAAGTCTCATGGTTTTTCTCGAGTTGCGGCCGGAACCTGGGGTATATTCTCGAGTTAAGACGGGGAGTGCCCTTCCAGACACGTGTTTGTTCAGCGACGTCAGGACTCCTGCCTAGGTGCGAGGGACACCTCCGGATCCTCCTCGAGTCTTGGCATGGCAATTGGGACGCGTCTGCACGTGAGGCGGGAGACCCAGGGTCCCTTTCCACGTGCCTCAGGGATCCTGGGACTCCTATACATTTTCAAGAGGAGTCAGTCATCGTCTCCTTTGTAAGCATTAATCTCCGCAGACCTCTCGCGTTTTCAAAGGATGTGAGGCCTCCGGTCGCGATGAGGCGGAGAACTAGGTGTTTCTCTGTGGTCTCCACATGGGATTCAGACATCCCTTCGTCTTGGGAGATGCATGATGACCCTGCATTCAATTTACTGCAGGGATATCTGGCCTTACTTCGAGTCAGAACATCTCGGGGTACATTCCACTTGAGGCCACAAACTCAGGGTCCCTCTCACATACCTGTAGCTGAGAGAAGCCTCCTCTTGAGGTGCTTGTGGAATGTGGGTATTCCTCTTGAGTCGAAGCCAGGGACGAAGCTCTCATCTCGAGTTGATTTGGGGTACACGGAGCCCTTTCTTTTTGCTACAGTTACCTCACGATCCCTCCTGACTTGAGAGACTGATCTTGGGTTTTCTCTGGAGTGCCATCAAGGAAATCAAGGCTCCTTTCACGTTTGATGTGGTACTCGGAATTGCTCTGCACGCAGTACAGGGGAATCGGGCCTCATCTCGTGGTGAGGGGGAAGTCTCATGGTTTTTCTCAAGTTGTGGCTGGAACCTGGGGTATATTCTCGAGTTACAACGGGGAGCGCCCTTCCAGACACGTGTTTGTCAGCGACGTCAGAACTCCTGCCTAGGTGCGAGGGACACCTCGGGATTCTCCTCGAGTCTTGGCATGGCAATTGGGACCCTCTCCACGTGAGGCGGGAGACCCAGTGTCCCTTTCCACGTGCCACAGGGATCCTGGAACTCCTATCCATTTTCAAGAGGAGTCAGGAGTCGTCTCCGTTGGAAGCATTGATCTCCGCGGACCTCTCGAGATTTCAAATGATGTGAGGCCTCCGGTCACGATGAGGCGGAGAACGAGGTCTTTCTCTGTGGTCTCCACAGGGGATTCAGACATCCCTTCTTCTTGGGAGATGCAAGAGGAGCCTGCATTCAATTCACTGCAGGGATATCCGGCCTTACTTCGAGTCAGAGCATCTCTGTGTCCATTCCACTTGAGGCCACAAACTCAGGGTCCCTCTCACATACCTGTAGCTGAGAGAAGCCTCCCTTTGAGGTGCTTGTGAAAAGTTGGTATTCCTCTTGAGTCGAAGCCAGGGACTAAGCTGTCATCTCGAGTTGATTTGGGGTCCACGGAGCCCTTTCGTGTTGCTCCAGTGACCTCAGGATCCCTCTAGACTTGAGACAGTGATCTTGGGTTTTCTCTGGAGTGCCATCAAGGAAATCAAGGCTCCTTTCACGTTTGATAGGTAACACAGAATTGCTCTGCAAGCAGTTCAGGGGAATAGGGCCTCATCTCGCGGCGAGGGGGAAGTCTCATTGTTTTTCTCGAGTTGCGGCCGGAACCTGGGGTATATTCTCGAGTTACGACGGGGACTGCCCTTCCAGACACGTGTTTGTTCAGCCACGTCAGGACTCCTGCCTAGGTGCGAGGGTCACCTCGGGATTCTCCTCGAGTCTTGGCCTGGCAATTGGGACGCGTCTCCACGTGAGGCAGGAGACCCAGTGTCCTTTTCCACGTGCCACAGGCATCCTGGGACTCCTATCTATTTTCAAGAGGAGTCAGGCATCGTCTCCTTTGGAAGCCTTGATCTCCGCGGACCTCTCGAGTTTTCAAAGGATGTGAGGCCTCCGGTCGCGTTGAGGCGGAGGACTAGGTCTTTCTCTGTGGTCTCCACAGGGGATTCAGACATCCCTTCCTCTTGGGAGATGCAAGACGAGCCTGCATTTAATTCACTGCAGCGATATCCGGCCTAAATTCGAGTCAGAGCATCTCAGTGTCCATTCCACTTGAGGCCACAAACTCAGGGTCCCTCTCACATACCTGTAGCTGAGAGAAGGCTCCTCTTGAGGTGCTTGTGGAAACTTGGTATTCCTCTTGAGTCGAAGCCAGGGACTAAGCTCTCATCTCGAGTTGATTTGGGGTCCACGGAGCCCTTTCTTGTTGCTCCTGTGACCTCAGGATCCCTCTAGACTTGAGACAGTGATCTTGGGTTTTCTCTGGAGTGCCATTAAGGAAATCAAGGCTCCTTTCACGTTTGATGTGGAACACGGAACTGCTCTGCACGCAGTGCAGGGGAATCGGGCCTCATCTCGTGGTGAAGGGGAAATCTCATGGTTTTTCTCGAGTTGCGGCCGGAACCTGGGGTATATTCTCGAGTTACGATGGGGAGGGCCCTTCCAGACACGTGTTTGTTCAGCGACGTCAGGACTCCTGCCTAGGTGGGATGGACACCCGGGATTCTCCTCGAGTCTTGGCATGGCAATTGGGACGTGTCTCCATGTGAGGCGGGAGACCCAGGGTCCCTTTCCACGTGCCACAGGGATCCTGGGACTCCTATCCATTTTCAAGAGGAGTCAGGCATCGTCTCCTTTGGAAGCCTTGATCCCCGCGGACATCTCGAGTTTTCAAAGGATGTGAGGCTTCCGGTCGGGATGAGGTGGAGAACTAGGTCTTTCTCTGTGGTCTCCACAGGGGATTCAGACATCCCTTCGTTTTGGGAGATGCAAGACGAGCCTGCATTCAATTCACTGCAGGGATATCCGGCGTTACTTCGAGTCAGAGCATCTCGGTGTCCATTCCACTTGAGGCCACAAACTCAGGGTCACTCTCACACACCTGTAGCTGAGAGAAGCCTCCTCTTGAGGTGCTTGTGGAAAGGTGGTATTCCTCTTGAGTCGAAGCCAGGGACTAAGCTCTCATTTCGAGTTGATTTGGGTTCCACGGAGCCCTTTCGTGTTGCTACATTGACCTCAGGATCCCTCTAGACTTAGGACAGTGATCTTGGGTTTTCTCTGGAGTGCCATTAAGGAAATCAAGGCTCCTTTCACGTTTGATGTGGAACACGGAATTGCTCTGCAGCCAGTCCAGGGAAATCGGGCCTCATCTCGCGGTGAGGGGGAAGTCTCATGGTTTTTCTCGAGTTGTGGCCGGAGCCTGGGGTATATTCTCGAGTTACGACGGGCAGGGCCCTTCCCACGTGTTTGTTCAGCGACGTCAGGACTCCTGCCTAGGTGCGAGGGACACCTCGGGATTCACCTCGAGTCTTGGCATGGCAATTGGGACAAGTCTCCACGTGAGGCGGGAGACCCAGGGTCCCTTTCCACGTGCCACAGGGATCCTGGTACTCCTATCCATTTTCAAGAGGAGTCAGGCATCGTCTCCTTTGGAAGCATTGATCTCCGCGGACCTCTCGAGTTTTCAAAGGATGTGAGGCCTCCCGTCGCGATGAGGAAGAGAACTAGGTCTTTCTCTGTGGTGTCCACAGGGGATTCAGACATCCCTTCGTCTTGGGAGATGCAAGACGAGCCTGCACTCAATTAACTGCAGGGATATCCGGACTTGTTTCGAGTCAGAGCATCTCGGTGTCCATTCCACCTGAGGCCACAAACACAGGGTCCCTCTCACATACCTGTAGCTTAGAGAAGCCTCCTCTTGAGGTGCTTGTGAAAAGTTGGTATTCCGCTTAAGTCGAAACCAGGGACTAAGCTCTCATGTCGAGTTGATTTGGGGTCCACAGAGCCCTTTCGTGTTGCTCCAGTGACCTCAGGATCCCTCTAGACTGGAGACAGTGACTTTGGGTTTTCTCTGGAGTGCTAACAAGGAAATCAAGGCTCCTTTCAAGTTTGATGTGGAACACGGAACTGCTCTGCACGCAGTGCAGGAGAATCGGGCGTCATCTCGCGGCGAGGGGGAAGTCTCATGGTTTTTCTTGAGTTGCGGCCGGAACCTGGGGTATATTCTCGAGTTATGACGGGGAGGGCCCTTCAGACAAGTGTTTGTTCAGCGACGTCAGGACTCCTGCCTAGGTGCGAGGGACACCTCGGGATTCTCCTCGTGTCTTGGCATGGCAATTGGGACGCGTCTCCACGTGAGGCGGGAGACCCAGGGTACCTTTCCACGTGCCACAGGGATCCTGGGACTCCTATCTATTTTCAAGAGGCGTCAGGCATCGTCTCCTTTGGAAGCATTGATCTCCGCGGACCTCTCGAGTTTTCAAAGGATGTGAGGCCTCCCGTCGCGATGAGGCGGGGAACTAGGTCTTTCTCTGTGGTCTCTACAGGGGATTCAGACATCCCTTCGTCTTGGGAGATGCAAGACGAGCTTGCATTCAATTCACTGCAGGGATATCCGGCCTTACTTCGAGTCAGAGCATCTCGGTGTCCATTCCACTTGAGGCCACAAACTCAGGGGACTACTCACATCCATGTAGCTGAGAGAAGCCTCCTCTTGAGGTGCTTGTGGAAACTTGGTATTCCTCTTGAGTCAAAGCCAGGGACTAAGCTCTCATCTCGAGTTGGTTTGGGGTCCACGGAGCCCTTTCGGGTTGCTCCAGTGACCTCAGGATCCCTCTAGACTTGAGACAGTGACTTTGGGTTTTCTCTGGAGTGCCATCAAGGAAATCAAGGCTCCTTTCACGTTTGATGTGGAACACGGAATTGCTCTGCACGCAGTGCAGGGGAATCGGGCCTCATCTCGCGGCAAGGGGGAAGTCTCATGGTTTTTCTCGAGTTGCGGCCGGAACCTGGGGTATATTCTCCAGTTACGACGGGGAGGGCCCTTCCAGACACGTGTTTGTTCAGCGACGTCAGGACTCCTGCCTAGGTGCGAGGGACACCTCGGGATTCTCCTCGAGTCTTGGCATGGCAATTGGGACGCGACTCCACATGAGGCGGGAGACCCAGGGTCCCTTTCCACGTGCCACAGGGATCCTGGGACTCCTATCCATTTTCAAGAGGAGTCAGGCATCGTCTCCTTTGGAAGCATTGATCTCCGCGGACCTCTCGAGTTTTCAAAGGATGTGAGGCCTCCGCTCGCGATGAGGCGGAGGACTAGGTCTTTCTCTGTCGTCTCCACAGGGGATACAGACATCCCTTCGTCTTGGGAGATGCAAGACGAGCCTGCATTCAATTCACTGCAGGGATATCCGGCCTTACTTCGAGTCAGAGCATCTCGGTGTCCATTACACTTGAGGCCACAAACTCAGGGTCCTCTCACATACCTGTAGCTGAGAGAAGCCTCCTCTTGAGGTGCTTGTGGAAAGTTGGTATTCCTCTTGAGTCGACGACAGGGACTAAGCTATCATCTCGAGTTGATTTGGGGTCCACGGAGCCCTTTCGTGTTGCTCCAGTGACCTCAGGATCCATCTAGACTTGAGACAGTGATCTTGGGTTTTCTCAGGAGTGCCATTAAGGAAATCAAGGCTCCTTTCACGTTTGATGTGGAACACGGAATTGCTCTGCACGCAGTGCAGGGGAATCGGGCCTCATCTCGTGGTGAAGGGGAAATCTCATGGTTTTTCTCGAGTTGCGGCCGGAACCTGGGGTATATTCTCGAGTTACGATGGGGAGGGCCCTTCCAGACACGTGTTTGTTCAGCGACGTCAGGACTCCTGCCTAGGTGGGATGGACACCCGGGATTCTTCTCGAGTCTTGGCATGGCAATTGGGACGTGTCTCCATGTGAGGCGGGAGACCCAGGGTCCCTTTCCACGTGCCACAGGGATCCTGGGACTCCTATCCATTTTCAAGAGGAGTCAGGCATCGTCTCCTTTGGAAGCATTGAACCCCGCGGACATCTCGAGTTTTCAAAGGATGTGAGGCCTCCGGTCGGGATGAGGTGGAGAACTAGGTCTTTCTCTGTGGTCTCCACAGGGGATTCAGACATCCCTTCGTTTTGGGAGATGCAAGACGAGCCTGCATTCAATTCACTGCAGGGATATCCGGCGTTACTTCGAGTCAGAGCATCTCGGTGTCCATTCCACTTGAGGCCACAAACTCAGGGTCACTCTCACACACCTGTAGCTGAGAGAAGCCTCCTCTTGAGGTGCTTGTGGAAAGGTGGTATTCCTCTTGAGTCGAAGCCAGGGACTAAGCTCTCATTTCGAGTTGATTTGGGTTCCACGGAGCCCTTTCGTGTTGCTACATTGACCTCAGGATCCCTCTAGACTTAGGACAGTGATCTTGGGTTTTCTCTGGAGTGCCATTAAGGAAATCAAGGCTCCTTTCACGTTTGATGTGGAACACGGAATTGCTCTGCAGCCAGTCCAGGGAAATCGGGCCTCATCTCGCGGCGAGGGGGAAGTCTCATGGTTTTTCTCGAGTTGTGGCCGGAGCCTGGGGTATATTCTCGAGTTACGACGGGCAGGGCCCTTCCCACGTGTTTGTTCAGCGACGTCAGGACTCCTGCCTAGGTGCGAGGGACACCTCGGGATTCACCTCGAGTCTTGGCATGGCAATTGGGACAAGTCTCCACGTGAGGCGGGAGACCCAGGGTCCCTTTCCACGTGCCACAGGGATCCTGGTACTCCTATCCATTTTCAAGAGGAGTCAGGCATCGTCTCCTTTGGAAGCATTGATCTCCGCGGACCTCTCGAGTTTTCAAAGGATGTGAGGCCTCCCGTCGCGATGAGGAAGAGAACTAGGTCTTTCTCTGTGGTCTCCACAGGGGATTCAGACATCCCTTCGTCTTGGGAGATGCAAGACGAGCCTGCACTCAATTAACTGCAGGGATATCCGGACTTGTTTCGAGTCAGAGCATCTCGGTGTCCATTCCACCTGAGGCCACAAACACAGGGTCCCTCTCACATACCTGTAGCTGAGAGAAGCCTCCTCTTGAGGTGCTTGTGGAAAGTTGGTATTCCGCTTAAGTCGAAACCAGGGACTAAGCTCTCATGTCGAGTTGATTTGGGGTCCACAGAGCCCTTTCGTGTTGCTCCAGTGACCTCAGGATCCCTCTAGACTGGAGACAGTGACTTTGGGTTTTCTCTGGAGTGCTATCAAGGAAATCAAGGCTCCTTTCAAGTTTGATGTGGAACACGGAACTGCTCTGCACGCAGTGCAGGAGAATCGGGCGTCAACTCGCGGCGAGGGGAAAGTCTCATGGTTTTTCTTGAGTTGCGGCCGGAACCTGGGTATATTCTCGAGTTATGACGGGGAGGGCCCTTCAGACAAGTGTTTGTTCAGCGACGTCAGGACTCCTGCCTAGGTGCGAGGGACACCTCGGGATTCTCCTCGTGTCTTGGCATGGCAATTGGGACGCGTCTCCACGTGAGGCGGGAGACCCAGGGTACCTTTCCACGTGCCACAGGGATCCTGGGACTCCTATCTATTTTCAAGAGGCGTCAGGCATCGTCTCCTTTGGAAGCATTGATCTCCGCGGACCTCTCGAGTTTTCAAAGGATGTGAGGCCTCCGGTCTCGATGAGGCGGGGAACTAGGTCTTTCTCTGTGGTCTCTACAGGGGATTCAGACATCCCTTCGTCTTGGGAGATGCAAGACGAGCTTGCATTCAATTCACTGCAGGGATATCCGGCCTTACTTCGAGTCAGAGCATCTCGGTGTCCATTCCACTTGAGGCCACAAACTCAGGGGACTTCTCACATCCATGTAGCTGAGAGAAGCCTCCTCTTGAGGTGCTTGTGGAAACTTGGTATTCCTCTTGAGTCGAAGCCAGGGACTAAGCTCTCATCTCGAGTTGGTTTGGGGTCCACGGAGCCCTTTCGGGTTGCTCCAGTGACCTCAGGATCCCTCTAGACTTGAGACAGTGACTTTGGGTTTTCTCTGGAGTGCCATCAAGGAAATCAAGGCTCCTTTCACGTTTGATGTGGAACACGGAATTGCTCTGCACGCAGTGCAGGGGAATCGGGCCTCATCTCGCGGCAAGGGGGAAGTCTCATGGTTTTTCTCGAGTTGCGGCCGGAACCTGGGGTATATTCTCCAGTTACGACGGGGAGGGCCCTTCCAGACACGTGTTTGTTCAGCGACGTCAGGACTCCTGCCTAGGTGCGAGGGACACCTCGGGATTCTCCTCGAGTCTTGGCATGGCAATTGGGACGCGACTCCACATGAGGCGGGAGACCCAGGGTCCCTTTCCACGTGCCACAGGGATCCTGGGACGCCTATCCATTTTCAAGAGGAGTCAGGCATCGTCTCCTTTGGAAGCATTGATCTCCGCGGACTTCTCGAGTTTTCAAAGGATTTGAGGCCTCTGGTCGCGTTGAGGCGGAGGACTAGGTGTTTCTCTGTCGTCTCCACAGGGGATTCAGACATCCCTTCGTCTTGGGAGATGCAAGACGAGCCTGCATTCAATTCACTGCAGGGATATCCGGCCTTACTTCGAGTCAGAGCATCTCGGTGTCCATTGCACTTGAGGCCACAAACTCAGGGTCCCCCTCACATACCTGTAGCTGAGAGAAGCCTCCTCTTGAGGTGCTTGTGGAAAGTTGGTATTCCTCTTTAGTCGAAGCCAGGGACTAAGCTCTCATCTCGAGTTGATTTGGGGTCCACGGAGCCCTTTCATGTTGCTCCAGTGACCTCAGGATCCCTCTAGACTTGAGACAGTGATCTTGGGTTTTCTCTGGAGTGCCATCAAGGAAATCAAGGGTCCTTTCACGTTCGATGTGGAACACGGAATTGCTCTGCACGCAGTGCAGGGGAATCTGGCCTCATCTCGCGGCGAGAGGGACGTCTCATGGTTTTTCTCGAGTTGCGGCCGAAACCTGGGGTATATTTTCGAGTTACGACGGGGAGGGCCCTTCCCACGTGTTTGTTCATTGACGTCAGGACTCCTGCCTAGGTGCGAGGGACACCTCAGGATTCTCCTCGAGTCTTGGCATGGCAATTGGGACGCATCTCCACGTGAGGCGGGACACCCAGGGTCCCTTTCCACGTGCCACACGGATCCTGGGATTCCTTTCCATTTTCAGGAGGAGTCAGCCATCGTCTCCTTTGAAAGCATTGATCTCCGCGGACCTCTCGAGTTTTCAAAGGATGTGAGGCCTCCGGTCGCGATGAGGCGGAGGACTAGGTCTTTCTCTGTGGTCTCCACAGGAGATTCAGACATCCCTTTGTCTTTGGAGATGCAAGACGAGCCTGCATTCAATTCACTGCAGGGATATCCGGCCTAACTTCGAGTCAGAGCATCTCGGTGTCAATTCCACTTGAGGCCACAAACTCAGGGTCCCTCTCACATACCTGTAGCTGAGAGAAGCCTCCTCGTGAGGTGCTTGTGGAAAGTTGGTATTCCTCTTGAGTCGAAGCCAGGGCCTAAGCTCTCATCTCGAGTTGATTTGGGGTCCACGGAGCACTTTCGTGTTGCTCCAGTGACCTCAGGATCCCTCTAGACTTGAGACAGTGATCTTGGGTTTTCTCTGGAGTGCCATCAAGGAAATCAAGGCTCCTTTCACGTTTGATGTGGAACATGGAACTGCTCTGCACGCAGTGCAGGGGAATCGGGCCTCATCTCGAGGCGAGGGGGAAGTCTCATGGTTTTTCTCGAGTTGCGGACCGAACCTGGGGTATATTCCCGAGTTACGACGGGGAGGGCCCTTCCAGACATGTGTTTGTTCAGCGACGTCAGGACTCCTGCCTAGGTGGGATGGACACCTGGGATTTTCCTCGAGTCTTGGCATGGCAATTGGGACGTGTCTCCACGTGAGGCGGGAGACCCAGTGTCCCTTTCCACATGCCACAGGGATCCTGGGACTCCTATCCATTTTCAAGAGGACTCAGGCATCGTCTCCTTTGGAAGCATTGATCTCCGCGGACCTCTCGAGTTTTCAAAGGATGTGAGGCCTCCAGTCGCGATGAGGCGGAGAACTAGGTCTTTTTCTGTGGTCTGCACAGGGGATTCAGACATCCCTTTGTCATGGGAGATGCAAGACGAGCCTGCATTCAATTCACTGCAGGGATATCCGGCCTTACTTCGAGTCAGAGCATCTCGTTGTCCATTCCACTTGAGGCCACAAAATTAGGGTTCCTCTCATATACTTGTAGCTGAGAGAAGCCGCCTCTAAGGGTGCTTGTGGAAACTTGGTATTCCTCTTGAGTCGAAGCCAGGGACTAAGCTCTCATCTCGATTTGATTTGGCGTTCACGGAGCCCTTTCGTGACGCTACAGTGACCTCAGTATCCCTCTAGATTTGAGACAGTGATCTTGGGTTTTCTCTGAAGTGCCATGAAGGAAAGCAAGGCTCCTTTCACGTTTGATGTGGAACACGGAATTGCTCTGCATGAAGTGCTGGGGATTCGGGCCTCATCTCGCGGCGAGGGGGAAGTCTCATGGTTTTTCTCGAGTTGAGGCCGGAACCTGGGGTATATTCTCGAGTTACGATGGGGAGGACCCTTCCAGACACGTGTTTGTTCAGCGACGTCAGGACTCCTGCCTAGGTGTGAGGGACACCTCGGGATTCTCCTCGAGTCTTGTCATGGCAATGGGGACGCGGCTCTACGTGAGGCGGGAGACCCAGTGTCCCTTTCCACGTGCCACAGGGATCCTGGGACTCCTATCGATTTTCAGGAGGAGTCAGGCATCGTCTCCTTTGGAAGCATTGATCTCCGCGGACCTCTCGAATTTTCAAAGGATGTGAGGCCTCCGGTCGCGTTGAGGCGGAGAATTAGGACTTTCTCTGTGGTCTCCACAGAGGATTCAGACATCCCTTCGTCTTGGGAGATGCAAGACAAGCCTACATTCAATTCACTGCAAGGATATCCGGCCTTACTTCGAGTCAGACCATCTCGGTGTCCATTCCACTTGAGGCCAGCAACTCAGGGTCCCTCTAAGATACCTGTAGCTGAGAGAAGCCTCCTCTTGAGGTGCTTATGGAAAGTTGGTATTCCTCTTGACTCGATGCCAGGGACTAAGCTCTCATCTCGAGTTGATTTGGGGTCCACGGAGCCCTTTGGTGTTGCTCCAGTGACCGCAGGATCCCTCTAGACTTGAGACAGTGATCTTGGGTTTTCTCTGGAGTGCCATCAAGGAAATCAAGGCTCCTTTCACGTTTGATGTGGAACACGAAATTGCTCTGCATGCAGTGCAGGGGAATCAGGCCTTATCTCGCGGCAAAGGGGAATTCTCATGGTTTTTCTCGAGTTGCGGCCGGAACCTGGGGTATATTCTCGAGTTAAGACCGGGAGGGCCCTTCCAGACACGTGTTTGTTCAGCGACGTCAGGACTCCTGCCTAGGTGCGAGGGACACCTCGGGATTCTCTTCGAGCCTTGGCATGTCAATTGGGACGCGTCTCCACGTGAGGCGGGAGACCCAGGGTCCCTTTCCACGTGCCACAGGGATCCTGGGACTCCTATCCATTTTCAAGAGGAGTCAGGCATTGTCTCCTTTGGAAGCATTGATCTCCGCGGACCTCACGAGTTTTCAAAGGATGTGAGGCCTCCGGTCGCGATGAGGCGGAGAACTAGGTTTTTCTCTGTGGTCTCCCCAGGGGATTCAGACATCCCTTTGTCTTGGGAGATGCAAGACGAGCCTGCATTCAATACACTGCAGGGATATCTGGCCTTACTTCGAGTCAGAGCATCTCGGTGTCCATTCCACTTGAGGCCACAAACTTAGGGTCCCTCTCACATACCTTTAGCTGAGAGTAGCCTCCTCTTGAGGTGCTTATGGAAAGTGGGTATTCCTCTTGAGTCGAAGCCAAGGAATAAGTTCTCATCTCGAGTTGATTTGGGGTCCACGGAAACCTTTCGTGTTGCTCCAGTGACCTCAGGATCCCTCTAGACTAGAGACAGTGATCTTGGGTTTTCTCTGGCGTGCCATCAAGGAAATCAAGGCTCCTTTCACGTTTGATGTGGAACACGGAATTGCTCTGCACGCAGTGCAGGGGAATTGGGCCTCATCTCGTGGCGAGGGGGAAGTCTCATAGTTTTTCGCGAGTTCCGGCCGGAACCTGGGGTATATTCTCGAGTTACGACGGGGAGGGCCCTTCCCACGTGTTTGTTCAGCGACGTCAGGACTCCTGCCTATGTGCAAGGGACAACTATGGATTCTCCTCGAGTCTTGGCATGGCAATTGGGACGCGTCTTCAAATGAGGCGGGAGACCCAGGGTCCCTTTCCACGTGCCACAGGGATCCTGGGACTCCTATCCATTTTCAAGAGGAGTCAGGCATCGTCTCCTTTGGAAGCATTGAACTCCGCGGACCTCTCGAGTTTTCAAAGGATGTGAGGCCTCCGGTCGCGTTGAGGCGGAGGACTAGGTCCTTCTCTGTGGTCTCCACAGGGGATTAAGACATCCCTTCGTCTTGGGAGATGCAAGACGAGCCTGCATTTAATTCACTGCAGCGATATCCGGCCTAACTTCGAGTCAGAGCATCTCAGTGTCCATTCCACTTGAGGCCACAAACTCAGGGTCCCTCTCACATACCTGTAGCTGAGAGAAAGCTCCTCTTGAGGTGCTTGTGGAAACTTGGTATTCCTCTTGAGTCGAAGCCAGGGACTAAGCTCTCATCTCGAGTTGATTTGGGGTCCACGGAGCCCTTTCTTGTTGCTCCTGTGACCTCAGGATCCCTCTAGACTTGAGACAGTGATCTTGGGTTTTCTCTGGAGTGCCATTAAGGAAATCAAGGCTCCTATCATGTTTGATGTGGAACACGGAATTGCTCTGCAGCCAGTCCAGGGAAATCGGGCCTCATCTCGCGGCGAGGGGGAAGTCTCATGGTTTTTCTCGAGTTGTGGCCGGAGCCTGGGGTATATTCTCGAGTTACGACGGGGAGGGCCCTTCCCACGTGTTTGTTCAGCGACGTCAGGACTCCGGCCAAGGTGCGAGGGACACCTCGGGATTCACCTCGAGTCTTGGCATGGCAATTGGGACAAGTCTCCACGTGAGGCGGGAGACCCAGGGTCCCTTTCCACGTGCCACAGGGATCCTGGGACTCCTATCCATTTTCAAGAGGAGTCAGGCATCGTCTCCTTTGGAAGTATTGATCTCTGCGGACCTCTCGAATTTTCAAACAGTGTGAGGCCTCCTGTCGCGATGAGGCGGAAAATTAGGTCTTTCTCTGTGGTCTCCACAGGGGATTCAGACATCCCTTCATCTTGGGAGATGCAAGACGAGCCTGCATTCAATTCACTGCAGGGATATCCGGCCTTACTTCGAGTCAGAGCATCTCGGTGTCCATTCCACTTGAGGCCACAAACTCAGGGTCCCTCTCCCGTACCTATAGCTGAGAGAAGCCTCCTCTTGAGGTGCTTGTGGAAAGTTGGTATTCCTCTTGAGTCGAAGCCAGGGAATAAGCTCTCATCTCGAGTTGATTTGGGGTCCACGGAGCCCTTTCGTGTTGCTCCAGTGACCTCAGGATCCCTCTACACTTGAGACAGTGTTCTTGGGTTTTCTCCGGAGTGCCATCAAGGAAATCAAGGCTCCTTTCAAGTTTGATGTGGAACACGGAATTGCTCTGCACGCAGTGCAGGGGAATCGGGCCTCATCTCGCGGCAAGGGGGATGTCTCATGGTTTTTCTCAAGTTGCGGCCGGAACCAGGGGTATATTCTCGAGTTACGACGGGGAGGGCCTTTGCAGACACGTGTTTGTTCAGCGACGTAAGGACTCCTGCCTAGGTGCGAGGAACACCTCGGGATTCTCCTCGAGTCTTGGCATGGCAATTGGGATGCGTCTCCACGTGAGGCGGGAGACCAAGGGTCCCTTTCCACGTGCCACAGGGATCCTGGGACTCCTATCCATTTTCAAGAGGAGTCAGGCATCGTCTCCTTTGGAAGCATTGATCCCCGCGGACATCTCGAGTTTTCTAAGGATGTGAGGCCTCCGGTCGTGATGAGGCGGAGACCTAGGTCTATCTCTGTGGTCTCCACAGGGGATTCAGACATCCCTTCGTCTTGGGAGACGCAAGACGAGACTGCATTCAATTCACTGCAGGGATATCCGGCCTTACTTCGAGTCAGAGCATCTCGTTGTCCATTCCACTTGAGGCCACAAACTCAGGGTCCCTCTCACATACCTGTAGCTGAGAGAAGCCTCCTCTTGAGGTGCTTGTGGACAGTTGGTATTCCTCTTGAGTCTAAGCCAGGGACTAAGATCTCATCTCGAGTTGATTTGTGGTCCAAGGAGCCATTTTGTGTTGCTCCAGTGACCTCACGATCCCTCTAGACTTGAGACAGTGATCTTGGGTTTTCTCTGGAGTGCCATCAAGGAAATCAAGGCTCCTATCATGTTTGATGTGGAACACGGAATTGCTCTGCACGCATTGCAGGTGAATTGGGCCTCATCTCGCGGCGAGGGGGAAGTCTCATGGTTTTTCTCGAGTTGCGGCCGAAACCTGGGGTATATTCTCGAGTTACGACGGGGAGGGCCCTTCCAGACACGTGTTTGTTCACCGACGTCAGGACTCCTGCCTAGGTGGGAGGGACACCTCGGGATTCTCCTCGAGTCTTGGCATGGCAATTGGGACCCGTCCCCACGTGAGGCGGGAGACCCAGGGTCCCTTTCCACGTGCCACAGGGTTCCTGGGACTCCTATCCATTTTCAAGAGGAGTCAGGCATCGTCTCCTTTGGAAGCCTTGATCTCCGCGGACCTCTCGAGTTTTCAAAGGATGTGAGGCCTCCGTTAGCGATGAGGCAGAGAACTAAGACTTTCTCTGTGGTCTCCACAGGGGATTCAGACATCCCTTCGTCTTGGGAGATGCAAGACGAGCCTGCATTCAATTCACTGCATGGATATCCGGCCTTAATTCGAGTCAGAGCATCTCGGTGTCCATTCCACTTGAGGCCACAAACTCAGGGTCCCTCTCACATACCTGTAACTGAGAGAAGCCTCCTCTTGAGGTGCTTGTGGAAAGTTGGTATTCCTCTTGAGTCGAAGCCAGGGACTAAGCTCTCATGTCGAGTTGATTTGGGGTCCACGGAGCCCTTTCGTGTTTCTCCAGTGACCTCAGGATCCCTCTAGACTTGAGACAGTGATCTTGGGTTTTCTCTGGAGTGCCATCAAGGAAATCAAGGCTCCTTTCACGTTTGATGTGGAACACGGAATTGCTCAGCACGCAGTGCAGGGGAATCGGGCCTCATCTCGCGGCGAGGGGGAAGTCTCATGGTTTTTCTCGAGTTGCGGCCGGAACCTGGGGTATATTCTCGAGTTAAGACCGGGAGGGCCCTTCCAGACACGTGTTTGTTCAGCGACATCAGGACTCCTGCCTAGGTGCGAGGTACACCTCGGGATTCTCCTCGAGTCTTGGCATGGCAATTGGGAGGCGTCTCCACGTGAGGCGGGAGACCCAGGGTCCCTTTCCACGTGCCACAGGGATCCTGGGACTCTATCCATTTTCAAGAGGAGTCAGGCATCGTCTCCTTTGTAAGCATTGATCTCCGCGGACCTCTCGAGTTTTCAAAGGATGTGAGGCCTCCGCTCGCGATGAGGCGGAGAACTAGGTCTTTCTCTGTGGTCTCCACAGGGGATTCAGACAACCCTTCGTCTTCGGAGAAGAAAGACGAGCCTGCATTCAATTCACTGCAGGGATATCCGGCCTTACTTCGAGTCAGAGCATCTCGGTGTCCATTCCACTTGAGGCCACAAACTCAGGGTCCCTCTCACATACCTGTAGCTGAGAGAAGCCTCCTCTTGAGGTGCTTTTGGAAAGTTGGTATTCCTCTTGACTCGAAGCCAGGGACTAAGCTCTCATCTCGAGTTGATTTGGGGTCCACGGAGCCCTTTCGTTTTGCTACAGTGACTTCAGAATCCCTCTAGACTTGAGACAGTGATCTTGGGTTTTCTCTGTAGTGCCATCAAGGAAATCAAGGCTCCTTTCATGTTTGATGTGGAACAAGGAATGTCTCTGCACGCATTGAAGGGGAATCGGACCTCATCTCGCGGCGAGGGGGAAGTCTCATGGTTTTTCTCGATTTGCGGCCGGAACCTGGGGTATATTCTCGAGTTACGACGGGGAGGGCCCTTCCATACACGTGTTTGTTCAGCGACGTCAGGACCCCTGCCTAGGTGCGAGGGACACCTCGGCATTCTCCTCGAATCTTTGCATTGCAATTGGGACGCGTCTCCACGTGAGGCAGGAGACCCAGTGTCCCTTTCCACGTGCCACAGATATCCTGGGACTCTTATCCATTTTCAAGAGGAGTCAGTCATCGTCTCCTTCGGAAGTATTGATCTCAGCGGACCTCTCGAGTTTTCAAAGGATGTGAGCCCTCGGTCGCGAGGAGGCGGAGGACTAGGTCTTTCTCTGTGGTCTCCACAGGGGATTCAGACATCCCTTCGTCTTGCGAGATGAAAGACGAGCCTGCATTCAATTCACTGCAGGATTATCCGGCCTTACTTCGAGTCAGAGCATCTGGGTGTCCATTCCACTTGAGGCCACAAACTCAGGGTCCCTCTCACATACCTGTACCTGAGAGAAGCCTCCTCTTGAGGTGATTGTGGAAAGTGGGTATTCCTCTTGAGTCGAAGCCAGGGACTAAGCTCTCATCTCGAGTTCATTTGGGGTCCACGGAGCCCTTTCGTGTTGCTCCAGTGACCTGCGGATCCCTCTAGACTTGAGACAGTGATCTTGGGTTTACTCTGGAGTGCCATCAAGGAAATCAAGGCTCCTTTCACGTTTGATGTGGAACACGGAATTGTTCTACACGCAGTGCAGGGGAATCGGGCCTCATCCAGCGGCGAGGGTGAAGTCTCATGGTTTTTCTCGAGTTGCGGCAGGAACCTGGGGTATATTCTCGAGTTACGACGGGGAGGGCCCTTCCAGACACGTGTTTGTTCAGCGACGTCAGGACTCCTGCCTAGGTGGGAGGGACACCTCGGGATTCTGCACGAGGCTTGGCATGGCAATGGGACGTGTCTCCACGTGAGGCGGGAGACCCAGGGTCCCTTTCCACGTGCCACAGGGATCCTGGGACTCCTATCCATTTTCAAGAGGAGTCAGGCATCGTCTCATTTGGAAGCATTGATCTCCGAGGACCTCTCGAATTTTCAAAGGATGTGAGGCCTCCGGTCCCTATGAGGCGGAGAACTAGGTCTTTCTCTGTGGTCTCCACAGGGGATTCAGACAACCCTTCGTCTTGAGAGATGCAAGACGAGCCTGCATTCAATTCCCTGCAGGGATATCCGGCCTTACTTCGAGTCAGAGCATCTCGGTGTCCATTCCACTTGAGGCCACAAATTCAGGGTCCCTCTCACATACCTGTAGCTGAGAGAAGCCTCCTCTTGAGGTGCTTGTGGAAAGATAGTATTACTCTTGAGTCGAAGCCAGGGACTAAGCTCTCATCTCGAGCTGATTTGGGGTCCAAGGAGCCCTTTCGTGTTTCTCCAGTGACCTCAGGATCCCTCTAGACTTGAGACAGTGATCTTGGGTTTTCTCTGGAGTGCCATCAAGGAAATTAAGTCTCCTTTCACGTTTCATGTGGAACACGGAATTGCTCTGCACGCAGTCCAGGGGAATCGGGCCAAATGTCGCGGCGAGGGGGAAGTCTCATGGTTTTTTTCTAGTTGCGGCCCGAACCTGGGGTATATTCTCGAGGTACGACGGGGAGGGCCCTTCTGGACACGTGTTTGTTCAGCGACGTCAGGACTCCTGCCTAGGTGAAAGGGACACCTCGGGATTCTCCTCGAGTCTTGGCATGGCAATTGGGAGGCATCTGCACGTGAGGCGGGAGACGCAGGGTCCCTTTCCACGTGCCACAGGAATCCTGGGACTCCTATCCATTTTCAAGAGAAGTCAGGCATCGTCTCCTTTGGAAGCATTGATCTCTGCGGACCTCTCGAGTTTTCAAAGGATGTGAGGCCTCCGGTCCAATGAGGCGGAGGACTAGGTCTTTCTCTGTGGTCTCCACAGGGGATTCAGACATCCCTTCGTCTTGGGAGATGCAAGACGAGCCTGCTTTCAATTCACTGCAGGGATATCCGGCCTTACTTCGAGTCAGAGCTTCTCGGTGTCCATTCCACTTGAGGCCACAATCTCAGGGTCCTCTCACATACCTGTAGTTGAGAGAAGCCTCCTCTTGAGTTGCTTGTGGAAAGTTGGTATTCCTCTTGAGTCGAAGCCAGGGACTAAGCTCTCATCTCGAGTTGATTTGGGGTCCAAGGAGCCCTTTCGTGTTGCTCCAGTGACCTCAGGATCCCTCTAGACTTGAGACAGTGATCTTGGGTTTTCTCTGGAGTGCCATCAAGGAAATCAAGGCTCCTTTCACGTTTGATGTGGAACACGGAACTGCTCTGCACGCAGTACAAGGGAATCGGGCCTCATCTCGGGGCGAATGGGAAGTCTCATGGTTTTTCTTGAGTTGCGGAAGGACCCTGGGGTATATTCTCGAGTTACGACGGGGAGGGCCCTTCCAGACACGTGTTTGTTCAGCGACGTCAGGACTCGGGCCTAGGTGCGACGGACACCTCGGGATTCTCCTCGAGTCTTGGCATGGCAATTGGGACGCGTTTCCACGTGAGGCGGGAGACCGAGGGTCCCTTTCCACGTGCCACAGGGATCCTGGGACTCCTATCTATTTTCAAGAGGAGTCAGGCATCGTCTCCTTTGGAAGCATTGATCTCCGCGGACCTCTCGAGTTTTCAAAGGATGTGAGGCCTCCTGTCGCGATGAGGCGGAGAACTAGGTCTTTCTCTGTGGTCTCCACAGGGGATTCAGAGATCCCTTTGTCTTGGGAGATGCAAGACGAGCCTGCATTCAATTCACTGCAGGGATATCCGGCCTTACTTCCAGTCAGAGCATCTCGGTGTCCAGTCCACTTGAGGCCACAAACTCAGGGTCCCTCTCACATAACTGTAGCTGAGAGAAGCCTCCTCTTGAGGTGCTTGTGGAAACTTGGTAATCCACTTGAGTCGAAGCCAGACACTAAGCTCTCATCTCGATTTTATTTGTGGTCCATGGAGCCCTTTCGTGTTGCTCCAGTTACCTCAGGTTCCCTCTAGACTTGAGAAAGTGATCTTGGGTTTTCTCTGGAGTGCCATCAAGGAAATCAAGGCTCCTTTCACGTTTGATGTGGAACACGGAATTGCTCTGCACGCAGTGCAGGGGAATCGGGCCTCATCTCGCGGCGAGGGGGAAGTCTCATGGTTTTTCTCGAGTTGCGGCCGGAACCTGGGGTATATTCTCGAGTTACGACGGGGAGGGCCCTTCCAGACACGTGTTTGTTCAGCGACGTCAGGACTCCTGCCTAGATGCGAGGGACACCTCGGGATTCTCCTCGAGTCTTGGCATGGCAATTGGGACGCGCATCCACGTGAGGCGGGAGACACAGGGTCCCTTTCCACGTGCCACAGGGATCCTGGGACTCCTATCCATTTTCAAGAGGAGTCAGGCATCTTCTCCTGTGGAAGCATTGATCTCCGCGGACCTCTTGAGTTTTCAAAGGATGTGAGGCCTCCGGTCGCGATGAGGCGGAGGACTAGGTCTTTCTCTGTGGTCCCCACAGCGGCTTCAGACATCCCTTCGTCTTGGGAGATGCAAGACGAGCCTGCATTCAATTCACTGCAGGGATATTCGGCCTTTCTTCGAGTCAGAGCATCTCGGTGTCCATTCCACTTGAGGCCACAAACTCAGGGTCCCTCTCACATACCTGTAGCTGAGAGAAGCCTCCTCTTGAGGTGCTTGTGGAAAGGTGGTATTCCTCTTGAGTCGAAGCCAGGGACTAAGCTCTCATCTCGAGTTGATTTGGGGTCCACGGAGAACTTTCATGTTGCTCCAGTGACCTCAGGATCCCTCTAGATTTGTGACAGTGTTCTTGGGTTTTCTCTGGAGTGCCATCAAGGAAATCAAGTCTCCTTTCACGTTTGATGTGGAACACGGAATTGCTCTGCACGCAGTCCAGGGGAATCGGGCCTCATGTCGCGGCGAGGGGGAAGTCTCATGGTTTTTCTCGAGTTGCGGCTGGAACCTGGGGTATATTCTCGAGTTACGACGGAGAGGGCCCTTCCAGACACGTGTTTGTTCAGCGACGTCAGGACTCCTGCCTAGGTGCGAGGGACACCTCGGGATTCTCCTCGAGTCTTGGCATGGCAATTGGGATGCGTCTCCACGTGAGGCGGGAGACCCAGTGTCCCTTTCCACGTGCCACAGGGATCCTGGGACTCCTATCCATTTTCAAGAGGAGTCAGGCATCGTCTCCTTTAGAAGCATTGATCTCCGCGGACCTCTCGAGTTTTCAAAAGATGTGAGGCCTCCGCTCGCGATGAGGCGGACGAGTAGGTCTTTCTCTGTCGTCTCCACCGGGGATTAAGACATCCCTTCGTCTTGGGAGATGCAAGACGAGCCTGCATTCAATTCACTGCAGGGATATCCAGCCTTACTTCAAGTCAGAGCATCTCGGTGTCCATTCCACTTGAGGCCACAATCTCTGGGTCCCTCTCACATACCGTTAGCTGAGAGAAGCCTCCTCTTGAGGTGCTCTTGGAAAGTTGGTATTCCTCTTGATTCGAAGCCAGGGACTAAGCTCTCATCTCGAATTGATTTGGGGTCCACGGAGCCCTTTCGTGTTGCTCCAGTGACCTCAGGATCCCTCTAGACTTGAGACAGTGATCTTGGGTTTTCTCTGGAGTGCCATCAAGGAAATCAAGGCTCCTTTCACGTTTGATGTGGAACACGGAATTGCTCTGCATGCAGTGCAGGGGAATCGCGCCTCATCACGCGGCGAGGGGGAAGTCTCATGGTTTTTCTCGAGTTGCGGCCGGAACCTGGGGTATATTCTCGAGTTACGACGGGGAGGGCCCTTCCAGACACGTGTTTGTTCAGCGACGTCAGGACTCCTGCCTAGGTGCGAGGGACACCTCGGGATTCTCCTCGAGACTTGGCATGGCAATTGGGACGCATCTCCACGTGAGGCGGGACACCCAGGGTCCCTTTCCACGTGCCACACGGATCCTGGGATTCCTTTCCATTTTCAGGAGGAGTCAGCCATCGTCTCCTTTGGAAGCATTGATCTCCGCGGACCTCTCGAGTTTTCAAAGGATGTGAGGCCTCCGGTCGCGATGAGGCGGAGGACTAGGTCTTTCTCTGTGGTCTTCACAGGAAATTCAGCCATCCCTTCGTCTTGGCAGATGCAAGACGAGCCTGCATCAATTCACTGCAGGGATATCCGGCCTAACTTCGAGTCAGAGCATCTCGGTGTCCATTCCACTTGAGGCCACAAACTCAGGGTCCCTCTCACATACCTGTAGCTGAGAGAAGCCTCCTCTTGAGGTGCTTGTGGAAAGTTGGTATTCCTCTTGAGTCAAAGCCAGGGACTAAGCTCTCATCTCGAGTTGATTTGGGGTCCACGGAGCCCTTTCGTGTTGCTCCAGTGACTTCAGGATCCCTCTAGACTTGAGACAGTGATCTTGGGTTTTCTCTGGAGTGCCATCAAGGAAATCAAGGCTCCTTTCACGTTTGATGTGGAACACGGAATTGCTCTGAATGCAGTGCAGGGGAATCAGGCCTTATCTCGCGGCGAAGGGGAATTCTCATGGTTTTTCTCGAGTTAAGGCCGGAACCTGGGGTATATTCTCGAGTTAAGACCGGGAGGGCCCTTCCAGACACGTGTTTGTTCAGCGACGTCAGGACTCCTGCCTAGGTGCGAGGGACACCTCGGGATTCTCCTCGAGTCTTGGCATCGCAATTGGACGCGTCTCCACGTGAGGCGGGAGACTCAGGGTCCCTTTCCACGTGCCACAGGGATCTTGGGACTCCTATCCATTTTCAAGAGGAGTCAGGCATTGTCTCCTTTGGAAGCATTGATCTCCGCGGACCTCACGAATTTTCAAAGGATGTGAGGCCTCCGGTCGCGATGAGGCGGAGAACTAGGTCTTTCACTGTGGTCTCCCCAGGGGATTCAGACATCCCTTTGTCTTGGGAGATGCAAGACGAGCCTGCATTCAATACACTGCAGGGATATCTGGCCTTACTTCAAGTCAGAGCATCTCGGTGTCCATTCCACTTGAGGCCCCAAACTTAGGGTCCCTCTCACATACCTTTAGCTGAGAGTAGCCTCCTCTTGAGGTGCTTGTGGAAAGTTGGTATTCCTCTTGAGTCGAATCCAAGGAATAAGTTCTCATCTCGAGTTGATTTGGGGTCCACGGAAACCTTTCGTGTTGCTCCAGTGACCTCAGGATCCCTCTAGACTAGAGACAGTGATCTTGGGTTTTCTCTGGCGTGCCATCAAGGAAATCAAGGCTCCTTTCACGTTTGATGTGGAACACGGAATTGCTCTGCACGCAGTGCAGGGAAATCGGGCCTCATCTCGCGGCGAGGGGGAAGTCTCATGGTTTTTTTCGAGTTGCAGCCGGAACCTTGGTTATATTCTCGAGTTACGACGGGGAGGGCCCTTCAGACACGTGTTTGTTCAGCGACGTCAGGAATCCTGCCTAGGTGGGATGGACACCTCGGGATTCTCCTCGTGTCTTGGCATGGCAATTGGGACGCGTCTCCACGTGAGGCGGGAAACAAAGTGTTCATTTCGACGTGCCACAGGTATCCTGGGACTCCTATCCATTTGCAAGAGGAGTCAGGCATCGTCTCGTTTCGAAGCATTGATCTCCGCGGACCTATCGAGTTTTCAAAGGATGTGAGGCCTCCGCTCGCAATGAGGCGGAAAACTAGGTCTTTCTCTGTGGTGTCCACAGGGGATTAAGACATCCCTTCGTCTTGGGAGATGCAAGACGAGCCTGCATTCCATTCTCTAAAGGGATATCCGTCCTTACTTCGAGTCAGAGCATCTCGTTGTCCATTCCACTTGAGGCCACAAACTCAGGGTCCCTCGCACATACCTGTAGCTGAGAGATGCCTCCTCTTATGGTGCTTGTGGAAAGTTGGTATTCCTCTTGAGTCGAAGCCAGGGACTAAGTTCTCATCTCGAGTTGATTTGGGGTCCACGGAGCCCTTTCGTGTTGCTCCAGTGACCTCAGGATCCCTCCAGCCTAGAGACAGTGATCTTGGGTTTTCTCTGGAGTGGCATCAAGGAAATCAAGGCTCCTTTCACGTTTGATGTGGAACACGGAATTGCTCTGCACGCAGTGCAGGCGAATCGGGCCTCATCTCGCGGCGAGGGGGAAGTCTCATGTTTTTTCTCAAGTTGCGGCGGGAACCTGGGGTATATTCTCGAGTTACGACGGGGAGGGCCCTTCCAGACACGTGTTTCTTCAGCGACGTCAGGACTCCTGCCTAGGAGCGAGGGACACCTCGGGATTCTCCTCGAGTCTTGGCATGGCAATTGGGAGGCGTCTCCACTTGAGGCGGGAGACCCAGGGTCCCTTTCCACGTGCCACAGGGATCCTGGGACTCCTATCCATTTTCAAGAGGAGTCAGGCATCGTCTCCTTTGTAAGCATTGATCTCCGCGGTCCTCTCGAGTTTTCAAAGGATGTGAGGCCTCCGCTCGCGATGAGGCGGAGAACTAGGTCTTTCTCTGTGGTCTCCACAGGGGATTCAGACATCCCTTCGTCTTGGGAGATGCAAGACGAGCCTGCATTCAATTCACTGCAGGGATATCCGGCCTTACTTCGAGTCAGAGCATCTCGGTGTCCATTCCCTTGAGGCCAGAAACTCAGGGTCCCTCTCACATACTTGTAGCTGAGAGAAGCCTCCTCTTGAGGTGCTTGTGGAAAGTCGGTGTTCCTCTTGAGTCGAAGCCAGGGACTAAGCTCTCATCTCGAGTTGATTTGGGGTCCACGGAGCCCTTTCGTGTTGCTACAGTGACCTCAGGATCCCTCTAGACTTGAGAGAGTTATCTTGGGTTTTCTCGGGAGTGCCATCAAGGATATCAAGGCTCCTTTCACGTTTGATGTGGAACACGGAATTGCTCTGCACGCAGTGCAGGGGAATCGGGCCTCATCTCGCGGCGAGGGCGAAGTCTCATTGTTTTTCTCGAGTTGCGGCCGGAACCTGGGGTATATTCTCGAGTTACGATGGGGAGGGCCCTTCCAGACACGTGTTTGTTCAGCGACGTCAGGACTCCTGCCTAGGTGCGCGGGACACTTCGGGATTCTCCTCGAGTCTTCGCATGACAATTGAGACGGGTCTCCACATGATGTGTGAGACCCAGTGTCCCTTTCCACGTGCCACAGGGATCCTGGGACTCCTATCCATTTTCAAGAAGAGTCAGGCATCCTCTCCTTTGGAAGCATTGATCTCCGCGGACCTCTCGAGTTTTCAAAGTATGTGAGGACTCCGGTCGCGATGAGCCGGAGATCTAGGTCTTTCTCTGTGGTCTCCACATGGGATTCAGACATCCCTCCGTCTTGGGAGATGCAAGACGAGCCTACGTTCAATTCACTGCAGGGATATCCGGCCTTACTTCGAGTCAGAGCATCTCGGTGTCCATTCCACTTGAGGCCACAAACTCAGGGTCCCTCTCACATACCTGTAGCTGAGAGAAGCCTCCTCTTGAGGTGCTTGTGGAAAGTTGGTATTCCTCTTGAGTCGAAGCCAGGGACTAAGCTCTCATCTCGAGTTGATTTGGGGTCCACGGAGCCCTTTCGTGTTGCTCCACTGACCTCAGGATCCCTCTAGACTTGAGACAGTGATCTTGGGTTTTCTCTGTAGTGTCATCAAGGAAATCAAGGCTCCTTTCACGTTTGATGTGGAACACGGAATTGCTCTGCACGCAGTGCAGGGGAATCGGGCCTCATCTTGCGGCAAGGGGGAAGTCTCATGGTTTTTCTTGAGTTGCGGCCCGAACCTGGGGTATATTCTCGAGTTACGACGGGAATGGCCCTTCCAGACACGTGTTTGTTCAGCGACGTCAGGACTCCTGCCTAGGGGCGAGGTACACCTCGGGATTCTCCCCGAGTCTTGGCATGGCAATTGGCACGCGTCTCCACGTGAGGCGGGAGACCCAGGGTCCCTTTCCACGTGCCACAGGGATCCTGGAACTCCTATCCATTTTCAAGAGGAGTCAGGCATCGTCTTCTTTGGAAGCATTGATCTCCGCAGACCTCTCGACTTTTCAAAGGATATGAGGCCTCCGGTCGCGATGAGGCGGAGGACTAGGTCTTTCTCTGTGATCTCCACAGCGGATTCAGACATCCCTTCCTCTTGGGAGATGCAAGACGAGCCTGCATTCAATTCACTGCAGGGATATCCGGCCTTACTTCGAGTCTGAGCATCTCAGTGTCCATTCCACTTGAGGCCACAAACTCAAGGTCCCTCTCACATACCAGTAGCTGAGAGAAGCCTCCTCTTGAGGTGCTTGTGGAAAGTTGGTATTCCTCTTGAGTCGAAGCCAGGGACTAAGCTCTCATCTCGAGTTGATTTGGGTTCCACGGATCCCTTTCGTTTTGCTACAGTAACTTCAGGATCCCTCTAGACTTGAGACAGTGATCTTGGGTTTTCTCTGGAGTGCCATCAAGGAAATCAAGGCTCCTTTCATGTTTGATGTGGAACACGGAATGGCTCTCCATGCATTGCAGGGGAATCGGGCCTCATCTCGCGGCGAGGGCGAAGTCTCATGGTTTTTCTCGAGTTGCGGCCGGAACCTGGAGTATATTCTCGAGTTACGACGGGGATGGCCCTTCCAGACACGTATTTGTTCAGCGACGTCAGGACTCCTGCCTAGGTGCGAGGGACACCTCGGGATTCTCCTCGAGTCTTGGCATGGCAATTGGGACGCGTCTCCACGTGAGGCGGGAGACCCAGGGTCCCTTTCCACGTGCCACAGGGATCCTGGGACTCCTATCCATTTTCAAGAGGAGTCAGGCATCGTCTCCTTTGGAAGCATTAATCTCCGCGGACCTCTCGAATTTTCAAAGGATGTTGGGCCTACGCTCGCGATGAGGCGGAGAATTAGGTCTTTCTCTGTGGTTTCCACAGGGGATTCAGACATCCCTACGTCTTGGGAGATGGAAGACGAGCCTGCATTCAATTCACTGCAGGGATATCCGGCCTTACTTCGAGTCAGAGCATCTCGGTGTCCATTCCACTTGAGGCCACAAACTCAGGGTCCCTCTCACATACCTGTAGCTGACAGAAGCCTCCTCTTGAGGTGCTTGTGAAAAGTGGGTATTCCTCTTGAGTCAAAGCCAGGGATTAAGCTCTCATCTCGAGTTGATTTGGGGTCCACGGAGCCCTTTCGTGTTGCTCCAGTGACCTCAGGATCCCTCTAGACTTGAGACAGTGACCTTGGGTTTTCTCTGGAGTGCCATCAAGGAAATCAAGGCTCCTTTCCTGTTTGTTGTGGAACACGGAATTGCTCTGCACGCAGTCCAGGGAAATCGGGCCTCATCTCACGGAGAGGGGGAAGTCTCATGGTTTTTCTCGAGTTGCGGCTGGAACCTGGGGTATATTCTCGAGTTACGACGGGGAGGGCCCTTCCAGACACGTGTTTGTTCAGCGACCTCAGGACTCCTGCCTAGGTGCGAGGGACACCTCGGGATTCTCCTCGAGTCTTGGCATGGCAATTGGGACGCGTCTCCACGTGAGGCGGGAGACCCAGGGTCCCTTTCCACGTGCCACAGGGATCCTGGGACTCCTATCCATTTTCAAGAGGAGTCAGGCATCGTCACCTTCGGAAGTATTGATCTAGGCGGAGCTCTCGAGTTTTCAAAGGATATGAGGCCTCCGGTTGCGTTGAGGTGGAGAACTAGGTCTTTCTATGTGGTCTCCACAGGGGATTCAGACATCCCTTGGTCTTCGGAGATGAAAGACGAGCCTGCATTCAATTCACTGCAGGGATATCCGGCCTTACTTCGAGTCAGAGCATCTCGGTGTCCATTCCACTTGAGGCCACAAACTCAGGGTCCCTCTCACATACCTGTAGCTGAGAGAAGCCTCCTCTTCAGGTGCTTGTGGAAAGTTGGTATTCCTCTTGACTCGAAGCCAGGGACTAAGCTCTCATCTCGAGTTGATTTGGGGTCCACGGAGCCCTTTCGTTTTGCTACAGTGACTTCAGGATCCCTCTAGACTTGAGACAGTGATCTTGGGTTTTCTCTGGAGTGCCATCAAGGAAATCAAGGCTCCTTTCATGTTTGATGTGGAACAAGGAATGGCTCTGCACGCATTGCAGGGGAATCGGGCCTCATCTCGCGGCGAGGGGGAAGTCTCATGGTTTTTCCCGAGTTGCGGCCGGAACCTGGGGTAGAATCTCGAGTTACGACCGGGATGGCCCTTCCAGACACGGGTTTGTTCAGCGACGTCAGGACTCCTGCCTAGGTGCGAGGGACACCTCGGGATTCTCTTCGAGGCTTGGCATGGTAATTGGGACCCGTCTACACGTGAAGCGGGAGACCCAGTGTCCCTTTCCACGTGCCACAGTGATCCTGGGACTCCTATGCATTTTCAAGAGGAGTCAGGCATCTTCTCCTTTGGAAGCATTGATCTCTGCAGACCTCTCGAGTTTTCAAAGGATGTGAGGCCTCCGGTCACGATGAGGTGGAGGACTAGGTCTTTCTCTGTGGTCTCCACAGGGGATTCAGACATCCCTTCGTCTTGGGAGATGCAAGACGAGCCTGCATTCAATTCACTGCAGGGATATCCGGCCTTATTTCGAGTCAGAGCATCTCGGTGTCCATTGCAATTGAGGCCACAAACTCAGGGTTCCTCTCACATACCTGTAGCTGACAGAAGCCTCCTCTTGAGGTGCTTGTGGAAAGTTGGTATTCCTCTTGAGTCGAAGCCAGGGACTAAGCTCTCATCTCGAGTTGATTTGGGGTCCACAGAGCCCTTCCGTGTTGCTCCAGTGACCTCAGGATCCCTCTAGACTTGAGACAGTGACCTTGGGTTTTCTCTGGAGTGCCATCAAGGAAATCAAGGCTCCTTTCCTGTATGTTGTGGAACACGGAATTGCTCTGCACGCAGTCCAGGGAAATCGGGCCTCATCTCACGGAGAGGGGGAAGTCTCATGGTTTTTCTCGAGTTGCGGCCGGAACCTGGGGTATATTCTCGAGTTACGACGGGGAGGGCCCTTCCAGACACGTGTTTGTTCAGCGACCTCAGGACTCCTGCCTAGGTGCGAGGGACACCTCGGGTTTCTCCTCGAGTCTTGGCATGGCAATTGGGACGCGTCTCCACGTGAGGCGGGAGACCCAGGGTCCCTTTCCACGTGCCACAGGGATCCTGGGACTCCTATCCATTTTCAAGAGGAGTCAGGCATCGTCACCTTCGGAAGTATTGATCTAGGCGGAGCTCTCGAGTTTTCAAAGGATATGAGGCCTCCGGTTGCGTTGAGGTGGAGAACTAGGTCTTTCTATGTGGTCTCCACAGGGGATTCAGACATCCCTTGGTCTTCGGAGATGAAAGACGAGCCTGCATTCAATTCACTGCAGGGATATCCGGCCTTACTTCGAGTCAGAGCATCTCGGTGTCCATTCCACTTGAGGCCACAAACTCAGGGTCCCTCTCACATACCTGTAGCTGAGAGAAGCCTCCTCTTCAGGTGCTTGTGGAAAGTTGGTATTCCTCTTGACTCGAAGCCAGGGACTAAGCTCTCATCTCGAGTTGATTTGGGGTCCACGGAGCCCTTTCGTTTTGCTACAGTGACTTCAGGATCCCTCTAGACTTGAGACAGTGATCTTGGGTTTTCTCTGGAGTGCAATCAAGGAAATCAAGGCTCCTTTCATGTTTGATGTGGAACAAGGAATGGCTCTGCACGCATTGCAGGGGAATCGGGCCTCATCTCGCGGCGAGGGGGAAGTCTCATGGTTTTTCCCGAGTTGCGGCCGGAACCTGGGGTATAATCTCGAGTTACGACCGGGATGGCCCTTCCAGACACGGGTTTGTTCAGCGACGTCAGGACTCCTGCCTAGGTGCGAGGGACACCTCGGGATTCTCTTCGAGGCTTGGCATGGTAATTGGGACCCGTCTACACGTGAGGCGGGAGACCCAGTGTCCCTTTCCACGTGCCACAGTGATCCTGGGACTCCTATGCATTTTCAAGAGGAGTCAGGCATCTTCTCCTTTGGAAGCATTGATCTCTGCAGACCTCTCGAATTTTCAAAGGATGTGAGGCCTCCGGTCATGATGAGGCGGAGGACTAGGTCTTTCTCTGTGGTCTCCACAGGGGATTCAGACATCCCTTCGTCTTGGGAGATGCAAGAGGAGCCTGCATTCAATTCACTGCAGGGATATCCGGCCTTATTTCGAGTCAGAGCATCTCGGTGTCCATTGCACTTGAGGCCACAAAATCAGGGTTCCTCTCACATACCTGTAGCTGACAGAAGCCTCCTCTTGAGGTGCTTGTGGAAAGTTGGTATTCCTCTTGAGTCGAAGCCAGGGACTAAGCTCTCATCTCGAGTTGATTTGGGGTCCACAGAGCCCTTTCGTGTTGCTCCAGTGACCTCAGGATCCCTCTAGACTTGAGACAGTGATCTTGGGTTTTCTCTGGAGTGCCATCAAGGAAATCAAGGCTCCTTTCATTTTTGATGTGGAATACGGAATGGCTCTGCACACAGGGCACGGGAATCGGGCCTCATCTCGCGGCAAGGGGGATGTCTCATGGTTTTTCTCAAGTTGCGGCTGGAACCAGGGGTATATTCTCGAGTTACGACGGGGAGGGCCTTTGCAGACACGTGTTTGTTCAGCGACGTCAGGACTCCTGCCTAGGTGCGAGGGACACCTCGGGATTCTCCTCGAGTCTTGGCATGGCAATTGGGACGCGTCTCCACGTGAGGCGGGAGTCCCAGTGTCCCTTTCCACGTGCCACAGGGATCTTGGGACTCCTATCCATTTTCAAGAGGAGTCAGGCATCGTCTCCTTTGGAAGCATTGACCTCCGCAGACCTCTCGAGATTTCAAAGGATGTGAGGCCTCCGGTCTTGATGAGGCGGAGAACTAGGTCTTTCTCTGTGGCCTCCACAGGGGATTCAGACATCCCTTCGTCTTGGGAGATGCAAGACGAGCCTGCTTTCAATTCACTGCAGGGATATCCGGCCTTACTTCGAGTCAGAGCATCTCGGTGTCCATTCCACTTGAGGCCACAAACTCAGGGTCCCTCTCACATACATGTAGCTGAGAGAAGCCTCCTCTTGAGGTGCTTGTGGAAAGTTGGTATTCCTCTTGAGTCGAAGCCAGGGACTAAGCTCTCATCTCGAGTTGATTTGGGGTACACGGAGCCCTTTCGTGTTGCTCCAGTGACCTCAGGATCCCTCTAGACTTGAGACAGTGATCTTGGGTTTTCTCTGGAGTGCCATCAAGGAAAGCAAGGCTCCTATCACGTTTGATGTGGAACACGGAATTGCTCTGCACGCAGTGCAGGGGAATCGGGCCTCATCTCGTGACGACGGGGTAGTCTCATGGTTTTTCACGAGTTGCGGCCGGAACCTGGGGTATATTCTCGAGTTACGATGGCGAGAGCCCTTCCAGACATGTGCTTGTTCAGCGACGTCAGGACTCCTGCCTAGGCGCAAGGGACAACTCGGGATTCTCCTCAAGGCTTGGCATGGCAATTGGGATGCGTCTCCACGTGAGGCGGGAGACCAAGGGTCCCTTTCCCCGTGCCACAGGGATCCTGGGACTCCTATCCATTTTCAAGAGTAGTCAGGCATCGTCTCCTTTGGAAGCATTGATCCCCGCGGACATCTCGAGTTTTCTAAAGATGTGAGGCCTCCGGTCGTGATGAGGCGGAGACCTAGGTCTATCTCTGTGGTCTCCACAGGGGATTCAGACAACCCTTCGTCTTGGGAGACGCAAGACGAGCCTGCATTCAATTCACTGCAGGGATATCCGGCCTTCCTTCGAGTCAGAGCATCTCGGTGTCCATTCCACTTGAGGCAACAAACTCAGGGTCCCTCTCACATACCTGTAGCTGAGAGAAGCCTCCTCTTGAGGTGCTTGTGGAAAGTTGGTATTCCTCTTGAGTCGAAGCCAGGGACTAAGATCTCATCTCGAGTTGATTTGTGGTCCAAGGAGCCATTTTGCGTTGCTCCAGTGACCTCAGGATCCCTCTAGACTTGAGACAGTGATCTTGGGTTTTCTGTGGAGTGCCATCAAGGAAATCAAGGCTCCTATCATGTTTGATGTGGAACACGGAATTGCTCTGCACGCATTGCAGGTGAATTGGGCCTCATCTCGCGGCGAGGGGGAAGTCTCATGGTTTTTCTCGAGTTGCGGCCGAAACCTGGGGTATATTCTCGAGTTACGACGGGAATGGCCCTTCCAGACACGTGTTTGTTCAGCGACGTCAGGACTCCTGCCTAGGGGCGAGGTACACCTCGGGATTCTCCCCGAGTCTTGGCATGGCAATTGGCACGCGTCTCCACGTGAGGCGGGAGACCCAGGGTCCCTTTCCACGTGCCACAGGGATCCTGGAACTCCTATCCATTTTCAAGAGGAGTCAGGCATCGTCTTCTTTGGAAGCATTGATCTCCGCAGACCTCTCGACTTTTCAGAGGATATGAGGCCTCCGGTCGCGATGAGGCGGAGGACTAGGTCTTTCTCTGTGATCTCCACAGCGGATTCAGACATCCCTTCCTCTTGGGAGATGCAAGACGAGCCTGCATTCAATTCACTGCAGGGATATCCGGCCTTACTTCGAGTCTGAGCATCTCAGTGTCCATTCCACTTGAGGCCACAAACTCAAGGTCCCTCTCACATACCAGTAGCTGAGAGAAGCCTCCTCTTGAGGTGCTTGTGGAAAGTTGGTATTCCTCTTGAGTCGAAGCCAGGGACTAAGCTCTCATCTCGAGTTGATTTGGGTTCCACGGATCCCTTTCGTTTTGCTACAGTAACTTCAGGATCCCTCTAGACTTGAGACAGTGATCTTGGGTTTTCTCTGGAGTGCCATCAAGGAAATCAAGGCTCCTTTCATGTTTGATGTGGAACACGGAATGGCTCTCCATGCATTGCAGGGGAATCGGGCCTCATCTCGCGGCGAGGGGGAAGTCTCATGGTTTTTCTCGAGTTGCGGCCGGAACCTGGAGTATATTCTCGAGTTACGACGGGGATGGCCCTTCCAGACACGTATTTGTTCAGCGACGTCAGGACTCCTGCCTAGGTGCGAGGGACACCTCGGGATTCTCCTCGAGTCTTGGCATGGCAATTGGGACGCGTCTCCACGTGAGGCGGGAGACCCAGGGTCCCTTTCCACGTGCCACAGGGATCCTGGGACTCCTATCCATTTTCAAGAGGAGTCAGGCATCGTCTCCTTTGGAAGCATTAATCTCCGCGGACCTCTCGAGTTTTCAAAGGATGTTGGGCCTACGCTCGCGATGAGGCGGAGAATTAGGTCTTTCTCTGTGGTTTCCACAGGGGATTCAGACATCCCTACGTCTTGGGAGATGCAAGACAAGCCTGCATTCAATTCACTGCAGGGATATCCGGCCTTACATCGAGTCAGAGCATCTCGGTGTCCATTCCACTTGAGGCCACAAAATCAGCGTCCCTCTCACATACCTGTAGCTGACAGAAGCCTCCTCTTGAGGTGCTTGTGTAAAGTGGGTATTCCTCTTGAGTCGAAGCCAGGGACTAAGCTCTCATCTCGAGTTGATTTGGGGTCCACGGAGCCCTTTCGTGTTGCTCCAGTGACCTCAGGATCCCTCTAGACTTGAGACAGTGACCTTGGGTTTTCTCTGGAGTGCCATCAAGGAAATCAAGGCTCCTTTCCTGTTTGTTGTGGAACACGGAATTGCTCTGCACGCAGTCCAGGGAAATCGGGCCTCATCTCACGGAGAGGGGGAAGTCTCATGGTTTTTCTCGAGTTGCGGCCGGAACCTGGGGTATATTCTCGAGTTACGACGGGGAGGGCCCTTCCAGACACGTGTTTGTTCAGCGACCTCAGGACTCCTGCCTAGGTGCGAGGGACACCTCGGGTTTCTCCTCGAGTCTTGGCATGGCAATTGGGACGCGTCTCCACGTGAGGCGGGAGACCCAGGGTCCCTTTCCACGTGCCACAGGGATCCTGGGACTCCTATCCATTTTCAAGAGGAGTCAGGCATCGTCACCTTCGGAAGTATTGATCTAGGCGGAGCTCTCGAGTTTTCAAAGGATATGAGGCCTCCGGTTGCGTTGAGGTGGAGAACTAGGTCTTTCTATGTGGTCTCCACAGGGGATTCAGACATCCCTTGGTCTTCGGAGATGAAAGACGAGCCTGCATTCAATTCACTGCAGGGATATCCGGCCTTACTTCGAGTCAGAGCATCTCGGTGTCCATTCCACTTGAGGCCACAAACTCAGGGTCCCTCTCACATACCTGTAGCTGAGAGAAGCCTCCTCTTCAGGTGCTTGTGGAAAGTTGGTATTCCTCTTGACTCGAAGCCAGGGACTAAGCTCTCATCTCGAGTTGATTTGGGGTCCACGGAGCCCTTTCGTTTTGCTACAGTGACTTCAGGATCCCTCTAGACTTGAGACAGTGATCTTGGGTTTTCTCTGGAGTGCCATCAAGGAAATCAAGGCTCCTTTCATGTTTGATGTGGAACAAGGAATGGCTCTGCACGCATTGCAGGGGAATCGGGCCTCATCTCGCGGCGAGGGGGAAGTCTCATGGTTTTTCCCGAGTTGCGGCCGGAACCTGGGGTAGAATCTCGAGTTACGACCGGGATGGCCCTTCCAGACACGGGTTTGTTCAGCGACGTCAGGACTCCTGCCTAGGTGCGAGGGACACCTCGGGATTCTCTTCGAGGCTTGGCATGGTAATTGGGACCCGTCTCCACGTGAGGCGGGAGACCCAGTGTCCCTTTCCACGTGCCACAGTGATCCTGGGACTCCTATGCATTTTCAAGAGGAGTCAGGCATCTTCTCCTTTGGAAGCATTGATCTCTGCAGACCTCTCGAATTTTCAAAGGATGTGAGGCCTCCGGTCACGATGAGGCGGAGGACTAGGTCTTTCTCTGTGGTCTCCACAGGGGATTCAGACATCCCTTCGTCTTGGGAGATGCAAGACGAGCCTGCATTCAATTCACTGCAGGGATATCCGGCCTTATTTCGAGTCAGAGCATCTCGGTGTCCATTGCACTTGAGGCCACAAACTCAGGGTTCCTCTCACATACCTGTAGCTGACAGAAGCCTCCAATTGAGGTGCTTGTGGAAAGTTGGTATTCCTCTTGAGTCGAAGCCAGGGACTAAGCTCTCATCTCGAGTTGATTTGGGGTCCACAGAGCCCTTTCGTGTTGCTCCAGTGACCTCAGGATCCCTCTAGACTTGAGACAGTGATCTTGGGTTTTCTCTGGAGTGCCATCAAGGAAATCAAGGCTCCTTTCATTTTTGATATGGAATTCGGAATGGCTCTGCACACAGGGCACGGGAATCGGGCCTCATCTCGCGGCAAGGGGGATGTCTCATGGTTTTTCTCAAGTTGCGGCTGGAACCAGGGGTATATTCTCGAGTTACGACGGGGAGGGCCTTTGCAGACACGTGTTTGTTCAGCGACGTCAGGACTCCTGCCTAGGTGCGAGGGACACCTCGGGATTCTCCTCGAGTCTTGGCATGGCAATTGGGACGCGTCTCCACGTGAGGCGGGAGTCCCAGTGTCCCTTTCCACGTGCCACAGGGATCTTGGGACTCCTATCCATTTTCAAGAGGAGTCAGGCATCGTCTCCTTTGGAAGCATTGACCTCCGCAGACCTCTCGAGATTTCAAAGGATGTGAGGCCTCCGGTCTTGATGAGGCGGAGAACTAGGTCTTTCTCTGTGGCCTCCACAGGGGATTCAGACATCCCTTCGTCTTGGGAGATGCAAGACGAGCCTGCTTTCAATTCACTGCAGGGATATCCGGCCTTACTTCGAGTCAGAGCATCTCGGTGTCCATTCCACTTGAGGCCACAAACTCAGGGTCCCTCTCACATACATGTAGCTGAGAGAAGCCTCCTCTTGAGGTGCTTGTGGAAAGTTGGTATTCCTCTTGAGTCGAAGCCAGGGACTAAGCTCTCATCTCGAGTTGATTTGGGGTACACGGAGCCCTTTCGTGTTGCTACAGTGACCTCAGGATCCCTCTAGACTTGAGACAGTGATCTTGGGTTTTCTCTGGAGTGCCATCAAGGAAAGCAAGGCTCCTATCACGTTTGATGTGGAACACGGAATTGCTCTGCACGCAGTGCAGGGGAATCGGGCCTCATCTCGTGACGACGGGGTAGTCTCATGGTTTTTCACGAGTTGCGGCCGGAACCTGGGGTATATTCTCGAGTTACGATGGCGAGAGCCCTTCCAGACATGTGCTTGTTCAGCGACGTCAGGACTCCTGCCTAGGCGCAAGGGACAACTCGGGATTCTCCTCGAGTCTTGGCATGGCAATTGGGATGCGTCTCCACGTGAGGCGGGAGACCAAGGGTCCCTTTCCCCGTGCCACAGGGATCCTGGGACTCCTATCCATTTTCAAGAGTAGTCAGGCATCGTCTCCTTTGGAAGCATTGATCCCCGCGGACATCTCGAGTTTTCTAAGGATGTGAGGCCTCCGGTCGTGATGAGGCGGAGACCTAGGTCTATTTCTGTGGTCTCCACAGGGGATTCAGACATCCCTTCGTCTTGGGAGACGCAAGACGAGCCTGCATTCAATTCACTGCAGGGATATCCGGCCTTACTTCGAGTCAGAGCATCTCGGTGTCCATTCCACTTGAGGCCACAAACTCAGGGTCCCTCTCACATACCTGTAGCTGAGAGAAGCCTCCTCTTGAGGTGCTTGTGGAAAGTTGGTATTCCTCTTGAGTCGAAGCCAGGGACTAAGCTCTCATCTCGAGTTGATTTGGGGTCCACGCAGCCCTTTAGTGTCGCTCCAGTGACCTCAGGATCCCTCTAGACTTGAGACAGTGATCTTGGGTATTCTCTGGAGTGCCATCAAGGAAATAAAGGCTCCTTTCACGTTTGATGTGGAACACGGAATTGCTCTGCACGCAGTGCAGGGGAATCGGGCCTTATCTCGCAGGGACGTTGAAGTCTCATGGTTTTTCTCGAGTTGCCGCCGGAACCTGGGGTATATTCTCGAGTTACGACGGGGAGGGCCCTTCCTGACACGTGTTTGTGCAGGGACGTCAGGACTGCTGCCTAGGTGCTAGGGACAACTCGGGATTCTCCTCGAGTCTTGGCATGGCAATTGGGACGCGTCTCCACGTGAGGCGGGAGACCCAGGGTCCCTTTCCAATTGCCACAGGGATGCTGGGACTCCTATCCATTTTCACGAGGAGTCAGGCATCGTCTCCTTTGGAAGCATTGATCTCCGCGGACCTCTCGAGGTTTCAAAGGATGTGAGGCCTGCGGTCGCGATGAGGTGGAGGACTGGTCTTTCTCTGTCGTCTCCACAGGGGATTCAGACATTCCTTCGTCTTGGGAGATGCAAGATGAGCCTGCATTCAATTCACTGCAGGGATATCCGGCCTTACTTCAAGTCAGAGCATCTCGGTGTCCATTCCACTTGAGGCCACAAACTCAGAATCCCTCTCACATACCTGTAGCTGAGAGAAGCCTCCTCTTGAGGTGCTTGTGGAAAGTTGGTATTCCTCTTGAGTCGAATCCCGGGACTAAGCTCTCATCTCGATTTGATTTGGGATCCACGGAGCCCTTTCGTGTTGCTCCAGTGACCTCAGGATCCCTCTAGACATGAAACAGTGATCTTGGGTTTTCTCTGGAGTGCCATCAAGGAAACTAAGGCTCCTTTCACGTTTGATGTGGAACACGGAATTACTCTGCACGCAGTGCAGGGGAAACGGGTCTCAGGTGTCGGCGAGGGGGAAGTCTCATGGTTTTTCTCGAGTTGCGGCCGGAACCTGGGGTATATTCTCGAGTTACAACGGGGAGGGCCCTTCCGGACACGTGTTTGTTCAGCGACGTCAGGACTCCTGCCTAGGTGCGAGGGACACCTCGGGATTCTCCTCGAGTCTTGGCATGGCAATTGGGACGCGTCTCCACGTGAGGCGGGAAACCCAGTGTCCCTTCCCACGTGCCACAGGGATCCTGGGACTCCTATCCATTTTCAAGAGGAGTCAGGCATCGTCTCCTTTGGAAGCATTGATCTCCGCAGACCTCTCGAGTTTTCAAAGGATGTGAGCCCTCCGGTCGCGATGAGGCGGAGGACTAGGTCTTTCTCTCTGGTCTCCACAGGGGATTCAGACATCCCTTCGTCTTGGGAGATGCAAGACGAGCCTGCATTCAATTCACTTCAGGGATATCCGGTCTTACTTCGAGTCAGAGCATCTTGGTGTCCATTCCACTTGAGATCACAAACTCCTGGGCCCTCTCACATACCTGTAGCTGAGAGAAGCCTCCTCTTGAGGTGCTTGTGGAAAGTTGGCATTCCTCTTGAGGCGAAGCCAGGGACTAAGCTCTCATCTCGAGTTGATTTGGGGTCCACGGAGCCCTTTCATATTGCTCCAGTGACCTCAGGATCCCTCTAGACTTGAGACAGTGATCTTGGGTATTCTCTGGAGTGCCATCACGGAAATCAAGGCACCTTTCACGTTTGATGTGGAACACGGAATTGCTCTGCACGCAGTGCAGGGGAATCGGGCCTCATCTCTCGGCGAGGGGGAAGTCTGATGGTTTTTCTCGAGTTGCGGCCGGAACCTGGGGTATATTCTCGAGTTACGACGGGGAGGGCCCTTCCAGACACGTGTTTGTTCAGCGACGTCAGGACTCCTGCCTAGGTGCGAGGGACACTTCAGGATTCTCCTCGAGTCCTGGCATGGCAATTGGGACGCGTCTCCACGTGAGGCGGGAGACCCAGGGTTCCTTTCCACGTGCCACAGGGATGCTGGGCCTCCTATCCATTTTCACGAGGAGTCAGGCATCGTCTCCTTTGGAAGCATTGATCTCCGCGGACCTCTCGAGGTTTCAAAGTATGTGAGGCCTGCGGTCGCGATGAGGTGGAGGACTGGTCTTTCTCTGTCGTCTCCACAGGGGATTCAGAGATCCCTTCCTCTTGGGAGATTCAAGACGAGCCTGCATTCAATTCACTGCAGGGATATCCGGCCTTACTTCAAGTCAGAGCATCTCGGTGTCCATTCCACTTGAGGCCACAAACTCAGAGTCCCTCTCACATACCTGTAGCTGAGAGAAGCCTCCTCTTGAGGTGCTTGTGGAAAGTTGGTATTCCTCTTGAGTCGAATCCCGGGACTAAGCTCTCATCTCGATTTGATTTGGGGTCCACGGAGCCCTTTCTTGTTGCTCCAGTGACCTCAGGATCCCTGTAGACATGAAACAGTGATCTTGGGTTTTCTCTGGAGTGCCATCAAGGAAATCAAGGCTCCTTTCACGTTTGATGTGGAACACGGAATTGCTCTGCACGCAGTGCAGGGGAATCGGCTCTCATCTCGCGGCGAGGGGGACGTCTCATGGTTTTTCTCGAGTTGCGGCCGGAACCTGGGGTATATTCTCGAGTTACGACAGGGAGGGCCCTTCCAGACACGTGTTTGTTCAGCGACAACAGGACTCCTGCCTAGGTGCAAGGGACACCTCGGGCTTCTCCTCGAGTCTTGACATGGCAATTGGGACGCGTCTCCACGTGAGGCGGGAGACCCAGGGTCCCTTTCCACATGCCACAGGCCTCCTGGGACTCCTATCCATTTTAAAGAGGAGTCAGGCATCTTCTCCTTTGGAAGCATTGATATCTGCGGACCTCTCGAGTTTTCAGAAGATGTGAGGCCTCCGGTCGCGATGAGGCGGAGAACTAGGTCTTTCTCTGTGGTCTCCACAGGTGATTCAGACATCCCTTCGTCTTGCGAGTTGCAAGACAAGCCTTCATTCAATTCACTGCAGGGATATCCGGCCTTACTTCGAGTCAGAGCATCTCGGTGTCCATTCCACTTGAGGCCACAAACTCAGGGTCCCTCTCACATAACAGTAGCTGAGAGAAGACTCCTCTTGTGGTGCTTGTGGAAAGTTGGTATTCCTCTTGAGTCGATGCCAGGGACTAAGCTCTCATCTCGAGTTGATTTAGGGTCCACGGAGCATTTTCGTGTTGCTCCAGTTACCTCAGGATCGCTCTAGACTTGAGACAGTGATCTTGGGTTTTCTCTGGCGTGCCATCAAGGAAATCAAGGCTCCGTTCACATTTGATGTGGAACACGGAATTGCTCTGCACGCAGTGCAAGGGAATCGGGCCTCATCTCGGGGCGAATGGGAAGTCTCATGGTTTTTCTTGAGTTGCGGACGGACCCTGGGATATATTCTCGAGTTACGACCGGGAGGGCCCTTCCAGACACGTGTTTGTTCAGCGACGTCAGGACTCGGGCCTAGGTGCGAGGGACACCTCGGGATTCTCCTCGAGTCTTGGCATGGCAATTGGGACGCGTCTCCACGTGAGGCGGGAGACCCAGTGTCCCTTTCCACGTGCCACAGGGATCCTGGGATTCCTATCCATTTTCAAGAGGAGTCAGGCATCGTCTCCTTTGGAAGCATTGATCTCGGCGGACCTCTCCAGTTTTCAAATGATGTGAGGCCTCCAGTCGCGATGAGGCGGAGAAATAGGTCTTTCTCTGTGGTCTCCACAGGGGATTCAGACATCCCTTTGTCTTGGGAGATGCAAGTCGAGCCTGCATTCAATTCACTGCAGGGATATCCGGCCTTACTTCGAGTCAGAGCATCTCGGTGTCCATTCTACTTGAGGCCACAAACTCAGGGTCCCTCTCACATACCTGTAGCTTAGAGAAGCCTCCTCTTGAGGTGCTTGTGGAAAGTTGGTATTCCTCAAGAGTAGAAGCCAGGGACTAAGCTCTCATCTCGAGTTGATTTGGGGTCCACGGAGCCCTTTCGTGTTGCTCCAGTGACCTCAGGATCCCTCTAGACTTGAGACAGTGATCTTGGGTTTTCTCTGGAGTGCCATCAAGGAAATCAAGGCTCCTTTCACGTTTGATGTGGAACACGGAATTGCTCTGCACGCAGTGCAGGGGAATCGGGCCTCAACTCGCGGCTAGGGGGAAGACTCATGGTTTTTCTCGAGTTGCGGCCGGAACCTGGGGTATATTCTCGAATTACGACGGGGAGGGCCCTTCCAGACACGTGTTTGTTCAGCGACGTCAGGACTCCTGCCTAGGTGCGAGGGACACCTCGGGATTCTCCTCGAGTCTTGGCATGGCAATTGGGACGCGTCTCCAAGTGAGGCGGGAGACCCAGGGTCCCTTTCGACGTGCCACAGGGATACTGGGACTCCTATCCATTTTCAAGAGGAGTCAGGCATCGTCTCCTTTGGAAGCATTGATCTCCGCGGACCTCTCGAGTTTTCAAAGGATGTGAGGCCTCCGTTTGCGTTGAGGCGGAGGACTAGGTCTTTCTCTGTGGTCTCCACAGGGGATTCAGACAACCCTTCGTCTTGGGAGATGCAAGACGAGCCTGCATTCAATTCACTGCAGGGATATCTGGCCTTACTTCGAGTCAGAGCATCTCGGTGTCCATTCCACTTGAGGCCACAAACTCAGGGTCCCTCTCAAATACCTGTAGCTGAGAGAAGCCTCCTCTTGAGGTGCTTGTGGAAAGTTGGTATACCTCTTGAGTTGATGCCAGGGACTAAGCTCTCATCTCGAGTTGATTTGGGGTCCACGGAGCCCTTTCCTGTTGCTCTAGTGACCTCAGGAACCCTCTAGACTTGAGACAGTTATCTTGGGTTTTCTCTGGAGTGCCATCAAGGAAATTAAGGCTCCTTTCACGTTTGATGTGGAACACGGAATTGCTCTGCACGCAGTGCAGGGGAAACGGGTCTCATGTCGCGGCGAGGGGGAAGTCTCATGGTTTTTCTCGAGTTGCGGCCGGAACCTGGGGTATATTCTCGAATTACGACGGGGAGGGCCCTTCCGGACACGTGTTTGTTCAGCGACGTCAGGACTCCTGCCTAGGTGCGAGGGACACCTCGGGATTCTCCTCGAGTCTTGGCATGGCAATTGGGACGCGTCTCCACGTGAGGCGGGAGACCCAGGGTCCCTTTCCACGTGCCACAGGGATCCTGGGACTCCTATCCATTTTCAAGAGGAGTCAGGCATCGTCTCCTTTGGAAGCATTAATCTCCGCGGACCTCTCGAGTTTTCAAAGGATGTTGGGCCTACGCTCGCGATGAGGCGGAGAATTAGGTCTTTCTCTGTGGTTTCCACAGGGGATTCAGACATCCCTACGTCTTGGGAGATGCAAGACAAGCCTGCATTCAATTCACTGCAGGGATATCCGGCCTTACATCGAGTCAGAGCATCTCGGTGTCCATTCCACTTGAGGCCACAAAATCAGCGTCCCTCTCACATACCTGTAGCTGACAGAAGCCTCCTCTTGAGGTGCTTGTGTAAAGTGGGTATTCCTCTTGAGTCGAAGCCAGGGACTAAGCTCTCATCTCGAGTTGATTTGGGGTCCACGGAGCCCTTTCGTGTTTCTCCAGTGACCTCAGGATCCCTCTAGACTTGAGACAGTGACCTTGGGTTTTCTCTGGAGTGCCATCAAGGAAATCAAGGCTCCTTTCCTGTTTGTTGTGGAACACGGAATTGCTCTGCACGCAGTCCAGGGAAATCGGGCCTCATCTCACGGAGAGGGGGAAGTCTCATGGTTTTTCTCGAGTTGCGGCCGGAACCTGGGGTATATTCTCGAGTTACGACGGGGAGGGTCCTTCCAGACACGTGTTTGTTCAGCGACCTCAGGACTCCTGCCTAGGTGCGAGGGACACCTCGGGTTTCTCCTCGAGTCTTGGCATGGCAATTGGGACGCGTCTCCACGTGAGGCGGGAGACCCAGGGTCCCTTTCCACGTGCCACAGGGATCCTGGGACTCCTATCCATTTTCAAGAGGAGTCAGGCATCGTCACCTTCGGAAGTATTGATCTAGGCGGAGCTCTCGAGTTTTCAAAGGATATGAGGCCTCCGGTTGCGTTGAGGTGGAGAACTAGGTCTTTCTATGTGGTCTCCACAGGGGATTCAGACATCCCTTGGTCTTCGGAGATGAAAGACGAGCCTGCATTCAATTCACTGCAGGGATATCCGGCCTTACTTCGAGTCAGAGCATCTCGGTGTCCATTCCACTTGAGGCCACAAACTCAGGGTCCCTCTCACATACCTGTAGCTGAGAGAAGCCTCCTCTTCAGGTGCTTGTGGAAAGTTGGTATTCCTCTTGACTCGAAGCCAGGGACTAAGCTCTCATCTCGAGTTGATTTGGGGTCCACGGAGCCCTTTCGTTTTGCTACAGTGACTTCAGGATCCCTCTAGACTTGAGACAGTGATCTTGGGTTTTCTCTGGAGTGCCATCAAGGAAATCAAGGCTCCTTTCATGTTTGATGTGGAACAAGGAATGGCTCTGCACGCATTGCAGGGGAATCGGGCCTCATCTCGCGGCGAGGGGGAAGTCTCATGGTTTTTCCCGAGTTGCGGCCGGAACCTGGGGTAGAATCTCGAGTTACGACCGGGATGGCCCTTCCAGACACGGGTTTGTTCAGCGACGTCAGGACTCCTGCCTAGGTGCGAGGGACACCTCGGGATTCTCTTCGAGGCTTGGCATGGTAATTGGGACCCGTCTCCACGTGAGGCGGGAGACCCAGTGTCCCTTTCCACGTGCCACAGTGATCCTGGGACTCCTATGCATTTTCAAGAGGAGTCAGGCATCTTCTCCTTTGGAAGCATTGATCTCTGCAGACCTCTCGAATTTTCAAAGGATGTGAGGCCTCCGGTCACGATGAGGCGGAGGACTAGGTCTTTCTCTGTGGTCTCCACAGGGGATTCAGACATCCCTTCGTCTTGGGAGATGCAAGACGAGCCTGCATTCAATTCACTGCAGGGATATCCGGCCTTATTTCGAGTCAGAGCATCTCGGTGTCCATTGCACTTGAGGCCACAAACTCAGGGTTCCTCTCACATACCTGTAGCTGACAGAAGCCTCCAATTGAGGTGCTTGTGGAAAGTTGGTATTCCTCTTGAGTCGAAGCCAGGGACTAAGCTCTCATCTCGAGTTGATTTGGGGTCCACAGAGCCCTTTCGTGTTGCTCCAGTGACCTCAGGATCCCTCTAGACTTGAGACAGTGATCTTGGGTTTTCTCTGGAGTGCCATCAAGGAAATCAAGGCTCCTTTCATTTTTGATATGGAATTCGGAATGGCTCTGCACACAGGGCACGGGAATCGGGCCTCATCTCGCGGCAAGGGGGATGTCTCATGGTTTTTCTCAAGTTGCGGCTGGAACCAGGGGTATATTCTCGAGTTACGACGGGGAGGGCCTTTGCAGACACGTGTTTGTTCAGCGACGTCAGGACTCCTGCCTAGGTGCGAGGGACACCTCGGGATTCTCCTCGAGTCTTGGCATGGCAATTGGGACGCGTCTCCACGTGAGGCGGGAGTCCCAGTGTCCCTTTCCACGTGCCACAGGGATCTTGGGACTCCTATCCATTTTCAAGAGGAGTCAGGCATCGTCTCCTTTGGAAGCATTGACCTCCGCAGACCTCTCGAGATTTCAAAGGATGTGAGGCCTCCGGTCTTGATGAGGCGGAGAACTAGGTCTTTCTCTGTGGCCTCCACAGGGGATTCAGACATCCCTTCGTCTTGGGAGATGCAAGACGAGCCTGCTTTCAATTCACTGCAGGGATATCCGGCCTTACTTCGAGTCAGAGCATCTCGGTGTCCATTCCACTTGAGGCCACAAACTCAGGGTCCCTCTCACATACATGTAGCTGAGAGAAGCCTCCTCTTGAGGTGCTTGTGGAAAGTTGGTATTCCTCTTGAGTCGAAGCCAGGGACTAAGCTCTCATCTCGAGTTGATTTGGGGTACACGGAGCCCTTTCGTGTTGCTACAGTGACCTCAGGATCCCTCTAGACTTGAGACAGTGATCTTGGGTTTTCTCTGGAGTGCCATCAAGGAAAGCAAGGCTCCTATCACGTTTGATGTGGAACACGGAATTGCTCTGCACGCAGTGCAGGGGAATCGGGCCTCATCTCGTGACGACGGGGTAGTCTCATGGTTTTTCACGAGTTGCGGCCGGAACCTGGGGTATATTCTCGAGTTACGATGGCGAGAGCCCTTCCAGACATGTGCTTGTTCAGCGACGTCAGGACTCCTGCCTAGGCGCAAGGGACAACTCGGGATTCTCCTCGAGTCTTGGCATGGCAATTGGGATGCGTCTCCACGTGAGGCGGGAGACCAAGGGTCCCTTTCCCCGTGCCACAGGGATCCTGGGACTCCTATCCATTTTCAAGAGTAGTCAGGCATCGTCTCCTTTGGAAGCATTGATCCCCGCGGACATCTCGAGTTTTCTAAGGATGTGAGGCCTCCGGTCGTGATGAGGCGGAGACCTAGGTCTATTTCTGTGGTCTCCACAGGGGATTCAGACATCCCTTCGTCTTGGGAGACGCAAGACGAGCCTGCATTCAATTCACTGCAGGGATATCCGGCCTTACTTCGAGTCAGAGCATCTCGGTGTCCATTCCACTTGAGGCCACAAACTCAGGGTCCCTCTCACATACCTGTAGCTGAGAGAAGCCTCCTCTTGAGGTGCTTGTGGAAAGTTGGTATTCCTCTTGAGTCGAAGCCAGGGACTAAGCTCTCATCTCGAGTTGATTTGGGGTCCACGCAGCCCTTTAGTGTCGCTCCAGTGACCTCAGGATCCCTCTAGACTTGAGACAGTGATCTTGGGTATTCTCTGGAGTGCCATCAAGGAAATAAAGGCTCCTTTCACGTTTGATGTGGAACACGGAATTGCTCTGCACGCAGTGCAGGGGAATCGGGCCTTATCTCGCAGGGACGTTGAAGTCTCATGGTTTTTCTCGAGTTGCCGCCGGAACCTGGGGTATATTCTCGAGTTACGACGGGGAGGGCCCTTCCTGACACGTGTTTGTGCAGGGACGTCAGGACTGCTGCCTAGGTGCTAGGGACAACTCGGGATTCTCCTCGAGTCTTGGCATGGCAATTGGGACGCGTCTCCACGTGAGGCGGGAGACCCAGGGTCCCTTTCCAATTGCCACAGAGATGCTGGGACTCCTATCCATTTTCACGAGGAGTCAGGCATCGTCTCCTTTGGAAGCATTGATCTCCGCGGACCTCTCGAGGTTTCAAAGGATGTGAGGCCTGCGGTCGCGATGAGGTGGAGGACTGGTCTTTCTCTGTCGTCTCCACAGGGGATTCAGACATTCCTTCATCTTGGGAGATGCAAGATGAGCCTGCATTCAATTCACTGCAGGGATATCCGGCCTTACTTCAAGTCAGAGCATCTCGGTGTCCATTCCACTTGAGGCCACAAACTCAGAATCCCTCTCACATACCTGTAGCTGAGAGAAGCCTCCTCTTGAGGTGCTTGTGGAAAGTTGGTATTCCTCTTGAGTCGAATCCCGGGACTAAGCTCTCATCTCGATTTGATTTGGGATCCACGGAGCCCTTTCGTGTTGCTCCAGTGACCTCAGGATCCCTCTAGACATGAAACAGTGATCTTGGGTTTTCTCTGGAGTGCCATCAAGGAAACTAAGGCTCCTTTCACGTTTGATGTGGAACACGGAATTACTCTGCACGCAGTGCAGGGGAAACGGGTCTCAGGTGTCGGCGAGGGGGAAGTCTCATGGTTTTTCTCGAGTTGCGGCCGGAACCTGGGGTATATTCTCGAGTTACAACGGGGAGGGCCCTTCCGGACACGTGTTTGTTCAGCGACGTCAGGACTCCTGCCTAGGTGCGAGGGACACCTCGGGATTCTCCTCGAGTCTTGGCATGGCAATTGGGACGCGTCTCCACGTGAGGCGGGAAACCCAGTGTCCCTTCCCACGTGCCACAGGGATCCTGGGACTCCTATCCATTTTCAAGAGGAGTCAGGCATCGTCTCCTTTGGAAGCATTGATCTCCGCAGACCTCTCGAGTTTTCAAAGGATGTGAGCCCTCCGGTCGCGATGAGGCGGAGGACTAGGTCTTTCTCTCTGGTCTCCACAGGGGATTCAGACATCCCTTCGTCTTGGGAGATGCAAGACGAGCCTGCATTCAATTCACTTCAGGGATATCCGGTCTTACTTCGAGTCAGAGCATCTTGGTGTCCATTCCACTTGAGATCACAAACTCCTGGGCCCTCTCACATACCTGTAGCTGAGAGAAGCCTCCTCTTGAGGTGCTTGTGGAAAGTTGGCATTCCTCTTGAGGCGAAGCCAGGGACTAAGCTCTCATCTCGAGTTGATTTGGGGTCCACGGAGCCCTTTCATATTGCTCCAGTGACCTCAGGATCCCTCTAGACTTGAGACAGTGATCTTGGGTATTCTCTGGAGTGCCATCACGGAAATCAAGGCACCTTTCACGTTTGATGTGGAACACGGAATTGCTCTGCACGCAGTGCAGGGGAATCGGGCCTCATCTCTCGGCGAGGGGGAAGTCTGATGGTTTTTCTCGAGTTGCGGCCGGAACCTGGGGTATATTCTCGAGTTACGACGGGGAGGGCCCTTCCAGACACGTGTTTGTTCAGCGACGTCAGGACTCCTGCCTAGGTGCGAGGGACACTTCAGGATTCTCCTCGAGTCCTGGCATGGCAATTGGGACGCGTCTCCACGTGAGGCGGGAGACCCAGGGTTCCTTTCCACGTGCCACAGGGATGCTGGGCCTCCTATCCATTTTCACGAGGAGTCAGGCATCGTCTCCTTTGGAAGCATTGATCTCCGCGGACCTCTCGAGGTTTCAAAGTATGTGAGGCCTGCGGTCGCGATGAGGTGGAGGACTGGTCTTTCTCTGTCGTCTCCACAGGGGATTCAGAGATCCCTTCCTCTTGGGAGATTCAAGACGAGCCTGCATTCAATTCACTGCAGGGATATCCGGCCTTACTTCAAGTCAGAGCATCTCGGTGTCCATTCCACTTGAGGCCACAAACTCAGAGTCCCTCTCACATACCTGTAGCTGAGAGAAGCCTCCTCTTGAGGTGCTTGTGGAAAGTTGGTATTCCTCTTGAGTCGAATCCCGGGACTAAGCTCTCATCTCGATTTGATTTGGGGTCCACGGAGCCCTTTCTTGTTGCTCCAGTGACCTCAGGATCCCTGTAGACATGAAACAGTGATCTTGGGTTTTCTCTGGAGTGCCATCAAGGAAATCAAGGCTCCTTTCACGTTTGATGTGGAACACGGAATTGCTCTGCACGCAGTGCAGGGGAATCGGCTCTCATCTCGCGGCGAGGGGGAAGTCTCATGGTTTTTCTCGAGTTGCGGCCGGAACCTGGGGTATATTCTCGAGTTACGACAGGGAGGGCCCTTCCAGACACGTGTTTGTTCAGCGACAACAGGACTCCTGCCTAGGTGCAAGGGACACCTCGGGCTTCTCCTCGAGTCTTGACATGGCAATTGGGACGCGTCTCCACGTGAGGCGGGAGACCCAGGGTCCCTTTCCACATGCCACAGGCCTCCTGGGACTCCTATCCATTTTAAAGAGGAGTCAGGCATCTTCTCCTTTGGAAGCATTGATATCTGCGGACCTCTCGAGTTTTCAGAAGATGTGAGGCCTCCGGTCGCGATGAGGCGGAGAACTAGGTCTTTCTCTGTGGTCTCCACAGGTGATTCAGACATCCCTTCGTCTTGCGAGTTGCAAGACAAGCCTTCATTCAATTCACTGCAGGGATATCCGGCCTTACTTCGAGTCAGAGCATCTCGGTGTCCATTCCACTTGAGGCCACAAACTCAGGGTCCCTCTCACATAACAGTAGCTGAGAGAAGACTCCTCTTGTGGTGCTTGTGGAAAGTTGGTATTCCTCTTGAGTCGATGCCAGGGACTAAGCTCTCATCTCGAGTTGATTTAGGGTCCACGGAGCATTTTCGTGTTGCTCCAGTTACCTCAGGATCGCTCTAGACTTGAGACAGTGATCTTGGGTTTTCTCTGGCGTGCCATCAAGGAAATCAAGGCTCCGTTCACATTTGATGTGGAACACGGAATTGCTCTGCACGCAGTGCAAGGGAATCGGGCCTCATCTCGGGGCGAATGGGAAGTCTCATGGTTTTTCTTGAGTTGCGGACGGACCCTAGGATATATTCTCGAGTTACGACCGGGAGGGCCCTTCCAGACACGTGTTTGTTCAGCGACGTCAGGACTCGGGCCTAGGTGCGAGGGACACCTCGGGATTCTCCTCGAGTCTTGGCATGGCAATTGGGACGCGTCTCCACGTGAGGCGGGAGACCCAGTGTCCCTTTCCACGTGCCACAGGGATCCTGGGATTCCTATCCATTTTCAAGAGGAGTCAGGCATCGTCTCCTTTGGAAGCATTGATCTCGGCGGACCTCTCCAGTTTTCAAATGATGTGAGGCCTCCGGTCGCGATGAGGCGGAGAAATAGGTCTTTCTCTGTGGTCTCCACAGGGGATTCAGACATCCCTTTGTCTTGGGAGATGCAAGTCGAGCCTGCATTCAATTCACTGCAGGGATATCCGGCCTTACTTCGAGTCAGAGCATCTCGGTGTCCATTCTACTTGAGGCCACAAACTCAGGGTCCCTCTCACATACCTGTAGCTTAGAGAAGCCTCCTCTTGAGGTGCTTGTGGAAAGTTGGTATTCCTCAAGAGTAGAAGCCAGGGACTAAGCTCTCATCTCGAGTTGATTTGGGGTCCACGGAGCCCTTTCGTGTTGCTCCAGTGACCTCAGGATCCCTCTAGACTTGAGACAGTGATCTTGGGTTTTCTCTGGAGTGCCATCAAGGAAATCAAGGCTCCTTTCACGTTTGATGTGGAACACGGAATTGCTCTGCACGCAGTGCAGGGGAATCGGGCCTCAACTCGCGGCTAGGGGGAAGACTCATGGTTTTTCTCGAGTTGCGGCCGGAACCTGGGGTATATTCTCGAATTACGACGGGGAGGGCCCTTCCAGACACGTGTTTGTTCAGCGACGTCAGGACTCCTGCCTAGGTGCGAGGGACACCTCGGGATTCTCCTCGAGTCTTGGCATGGCAATTGGGACGCGTCTCCACGTGAGGCGGGAGACCCAGGGTCCCTTTCCACGTGCCACAGGGATCCTGGGACTCCTATCCATTTTCAAGAGGAGTCAGGCATCGTCTCTTTTGGAAGCATTGATCTCCGCGGACCTCTCGAGTTTTCAAAGTATGTGAGGCCTCCGGTCGCAATGAGGCGAGGACTAGGTCTTTCTCTGTGGTCTCCACAGGGTATTCAGACATTCCTTCGTCTTGGGAGATGCAAGATGAGCCTGCATTCAATTCACTGAAGGGATATCCAGCCTTACTTCGAGTCAGAGCATCTCGGTGTCCATTCCACTTGAGGCCACAAACTCAGGGTCCCTCTCACATACCTGTAGCTGAGAGAAGCCTCCTCTTGAGGTGCTTGTGGAAAGTTGGTATTCCTCTTGAGTCGAAGCCAGGAACTAAGCTCTCATCTCGAGTTGATTTGGGGTCCACGGAGCCCTTTCGTGTTGCTCCAGTGAGCTCAGGATCCGTTTAGACTTGAGACAGTGATCTTGGGTTTTCTCTGGAGTGCCATCAAGGAAATCAAGGCTCCTTTCACGTTTGATGTGGAACACGGAATTTCTCTGCACGCAGTGCAGGAGAATCGGGCCTCATCTCCCAGCCAGCGGGAAGTCTCATGGTTTTTCTCGAGTTGTGGCCGGAACCTGGGGTATATTCTCGAGTTACGACGGGGAGGGTCCTTCCAGACACGTGTTTGTTCAGCGACGTCAGGACTCCTGCCTATGTGAGAGGGACACCTCGGGATTCTCCTCTAGTCTTGGCATGGCAATTGGGACGCGTCTCCACGTGAGGAGCGAGACCCAGTGTCCCTTTCCACGTGCCACAGGGATCCTGGGACTCCTATCCATTTTCAAGAGGAGTCAGGCATCGTCTCCTTTGGAAGCATTGATCTCCGCGGACCTCTCGAGTTTTCAAAGGATGTGAGGCCTCCGGTCGCGTTGAGGCGGACGACTAGGTCTTTCTCTGTGGTCTCCACAGGGGATTCAGACATCCCTTCGTCTTGGGAGATGCAAGACGAGCCTGCATTCAATTCACTGCAGGGATATCCGGCCTTACTTCAAGTCAGAGCATCTCGGTGTCCATTCCACTTGAGGCCACAAACTCAGCGTCCCTCTCACATACCTGTAGCTGAGAGAAGGCTCCTTTTGAGGTGCTTGTGGAAAGTTGGTATTCCTCTTGAGTCGAAGCCAGGGACTAAGCTCTCATCTCGAGTTGATTTGGGGTCCACGGAGCCCTTTCGTATTGCTCCAGTGACCTCAGGATCCCTCTAGACTTGAGACAGTGAACCTGGGCTTTCTCTGGAGTGCCATCAAGGAAATCAAGGCTCCTTTCACGTTTGATGTGGAACAAGGAATTGCTCTGCACGCAGTGCACTGGAATCGGGCCTCGTCTCGCGGCGAGGGGGAAGTCTCATGGTTTTTCTCGAGTTGCGGCCGGAACCTGGGGTATATTCTCGAGTTACGCCGGGCAGGGCCCTTCCAGACACGTGTTTGTTCAGCGACGTCAGGACTCCTGCCTAGGTGCGAGGGACACCTCGGGATTCTCCTCGAGTCTTGGCATGGCAATTGGGACGCGTCTCCACGTGAGGCGGGAGACCCAGGGTCCCTTTCCACGTGCCACAGGGATCCTGGGACTCCTATCCATTTTCAAGAGGAGTCAGGCATCGTCTCCTTTGGAAGCACTGATCCCCGCGGACATCTCGAGTTTTCAAAGGATGTGAGGCCTCCGGTCAGGATGAGGTGGAGAACTAGGTCTTTCTCTGTGGTCTACACAGGGGATTCAGACAACCCTTCGTTTTGGGAGATGCAAGACGAGCCTGCATTCAATTCACTGCAGGGATATCCGGCCTTACTTCGAGTCAGAGCATCTCGGTGTCCATTCCACTTGAGGCCACAAACTCAGGGTCCATCTCACATAACTGTAGCTGAGAGAAGACTCCTCTTGTGGTGCTTGTGGAAAGTTGGTATTCCTCTTGAGTCGAAGCCAGGGACTAAGGTCTCATCTCGAGTTGATTTAGGGTCCACAAAGCATTTACGTGTTGCTCCAGTTACCTCAGGATCACTCTAGACTTGAGACAGTGATCTTGGGTTTTCTCTGGAGTGCCATCAAGGAAATCAAGGCTCCTTTCATGTTTGATGTGGAACACGGAATTGCTCTGCACGCAGTGCACGGAATCGGGCCTCATCTCGGGGCGAGGGGGAAGTCTCATGATTTTTCTCGAGTTGCGGACGGAACTTGGGGTATATTCTCGAGTTACGACGGGGAGGGCCCTTCCAGACACGTGTTTGTTCAGCGACGTCAGGACTCGGGCCTAGGTGCGAGGGACACCTCGGGATTCTCCTCGAGTCTTGGCATGGCAATTGGGACACGTCTCCACGTGAGGCGGGAGACCCAGTGTCCCTTTCCACGAGCCACAGGGATCCTGGGACTCCTATCCATTTTCAAGAGGAGTCAGGCATCGTCTCCTTTGGAAGCATTGATCTTCGGGGACCTATCGAGTTTGCAAAGGATGTGAGCCCTCCGGTCGCGATGAGAAGGAGAACTAGGTCTTTCTCTGTGGTCTCCACAGGGGATTCAGACATCCCTTCGTCTTGGTAGATGCAAGACTAGCCTGCATTCAATTCACTGCAGGGATATCCGGCCTTACTTCGAGTCAGAGCATCTCGGTGTCCATTCCACTTGAGGCCACAAACTCAGGGTCCCTCTGACATACCTGTAGCTTAGAGAAGCCTCCTCTTGAGGTGCTTGTGAAAAGTTGGTATTCCTCTAGAGTAGAAGCCATGGGCTAAGCTCTCATCTCGAGTTGATTTGGGATCCACGGAGCCCTTTCGTATTGCTCCAGTGACCTCAGGAACCCTCTAGACTTGAGACAGTTATCTTGGGTTTTCTCTGGAGTGCCATCAAGGAAATTAAGGCTCCTTTCACGTTTGATGTGGAACACGGAATTGCTCTGCACGCAGTGCAGGGGAAACGGGTCTCATGTCGCGGCGAGGGGGAAGTCTCATAGTTTTTCTCGAGTTGCGGCCGGAACCTGGGGTATATTCTCGAATTACGACGGGGAGGGCCCTTCCGGACACGTGTTTGTTCAGCGACGTCAGGACTCCTGCCTAGGTGCGAGGGACACCTCGGGATTCTCCTCGAGTCTTGGCATGGCAATTGGGACGCGTCTCCACGTGAGGCGGGAAACCCAGTGTCCCTTCCCACGTGCCACAGGGATCCTGGGACTCCTATCCATTTTCAAGAGTCAGGCATCGTCTCCTTTGGAAGCATTGATCTCCGCAGACCTTCGAGTTTTCAAAGGATGTGAGCCCTCCGGTCGCGATGAGGCGGAGGACTAGGTCTTTCTCTGTGGTCTCCACAGGGAATTCAGACATCCCTTCGTCTTGGGAGATGCAAGACGAGCCTGCATTCAGTTCACTTCAGGGATATCTGGTCTTACTTCGAGTCAGAGCATCGCGGTGTCCATTCCACTTGAGATCACAAACTCCTGGGCCCTCTCACATACCTGTAGCTGAGAGAAGCCTCCTCTTGAGGTGCTTGTGGAAAGTTGGCATTACTCTTGAGGCGAAGCCAGGGACTAAGCTCTCATCTCGAGTTGATTTGGGGTCCACGGAGCCCTTTCATGTTGCTCCAGTGACCTCAGGATCCCTCTAGAGTTGAGACGGTGATCTTGGGTTTTCTCTGGAGTGCCATCAAGGAAATCAAGGCTCCTTTCACGTTTGATGTGGAACACGGAATTGCTCTGCACGCAGTGAAGGGGAATCGGGCCTCATCTCGCGGCGAGGGGGAAGTCTCATTGTTTTTCTCGAGTTGCGGCCGGAACCTGGGGTATATTCTTGAGTTACGACGGGGAGGGCCCTTCCAGACACGTGTTGGTTCAGCGACGTCAGGACTCCTGCCTAGGATCGAGGGACACTCTGGATTCTCCACGAGTCTTGGCATGGCAATTGGGACGCGTCTCCACGTGAGGCGGGAGACCCAGGATCCCTTTCCACGTCCCACAGGGATCCTGGGACTCCTATCCATTTTCAAGAGGAGTCAGGCATCGTCTCCTTTGGAAGCATTGATCTCCGCGGACCTCTCGAGTTTTCAAAGGATGTGAGGCCTCCTGTCGCGATGAGGCGGAGAACTAGTTCTTTCTCTGTGGTCTCCACTGGGGATTCAGACATCCCTTCGTCTTTGGAGATGCAAGACGAGCCTGCATTCAATTCACTGCAGGGATATCCGGCCTTACTTCGAGTCAGAGCATCTCTGTGTCCATTCTACTTGAGGCCACAAACTCAGGGGCCCTCTCACATACCTGTAGCTGAGAGAAACCTCCTGTTGAGGTGCTTGTGGAAAGTTGGTGTTCCTCTTGTGTTGAAGCCAGGGACTAAGCTCTCATCTCGAGTTGACTTGGGGTCCACGGAGCCCTTTCGTGTTGCTCCAGTGACCTCAGGATCCCTCTAGACTTGAGACAGTGATCTTGGGTATTCTCTGGAGTGCCATCACGGAAATCAAGGCACCTTTCACGTTTGATGTGGAACACGGAATTGCTCTGCACGCAGTGCAGGGGAATCGGGCCTCATCTCGCGGCGAGGGGGAAGTCTCATGGTTTTTCTCGAGTTGCGGCCGGAACCTGGGGTATATTCTCGAGTTACGACGGGGAGGGCCCTTCCAGACACGTGTTTGTTCAGCGACGTCAGGACTCCTGCCTAGGTGCGAGGGACACCTCAGGATTCTCCTCGAGTCCTGGCATGGCAATTGGGACGCGTCTCCACGTGAGGCGGGAGTCCCAGGGTTCCTTTCCACGTGCCACAGGGATGCTGGGACTCCTATCCATTTTCACGAGGAGTCAGGCATCGTCTCCTTTGGAAGCATTGATCTCCGCGGACCTCTCGAGGTTTCAAAGGATGTGAGGCCTGCGGTCGCGATGAGGTGGAGGACTGGTCTTTCTCTGTCGTCTCCACAGGGGATTCAGAGATCCCTTCCTCTTGGGAGATTCAAGACGAGCCTGCATTCAATTCACTGCAGGGATATCCGGCCTTACTTCAAGTCAGAGCATCTCGGTGTCCATTCCACTTGAGGCCACAAACTCAGAGTCCCTCTCACATACCTGTAGCTGAGAGAAGCCTCCTCTTGAAGTGCTTGTGGAAAGTTGGTATTCCTCTTGAGTCGAATCCCGGGACTAAGCTCTCATCTCGATTTGATTTGGGGTCCTCGGAGCCCTTTCGTGTTGCTCCAGTGACCTCAGGATCCCTCTAGACATGAAACAGTGATCTTGGGTTTTCTCTGGAGTGCCATCAAGGAAATCAAGGCTCCTTTGACGTTGGATGTGGAACACGGAATTGCTCTGCACGCAGTGCAGGGGAATCGGCTCTCATCTCGCGGCGAGGGGGAAGTCTCATGGTTTTTCTCGAGTTGCGGCCGGAACCTGGGGTATATTCTCGAGTTACGACAGGGAGGGCCCTTCCAGACACGTGTTTGTTCAGTGACAACAGGACTCCTGCCTAGGTGCAAGGGACACCTCGGGCTTCTCCTTGAGTCTTGACATGGCAATTGGGACGCGTCTCCACGTGAGGCGGGAGACCCAGGGTCCCTTTCCACATGCCCAGGCCTCCTGGGACTCCTATCCATTTTAAAGAGGAGTCAGGCATCTTCTCCTTTGGAAGCATTGATATCTGCGGACCTCTCGAGTTTTCAGAAGATGTGAGGCCTCCGGTCGCGATGAGGCGGAGAACTAGGTCTTTCTCTGTGGTCTCCACAGGTGATTCAGACATCCCTTCGTCTTGCGAGTTGCAAGACAAGCCTGCATTCAATTCACTGCAGGGATATCCGGCCTTACTTCGAGTCAGAGCATCTCGGTGTCCATTCCACTTGAGGCCACAAACTCAGGGTCCCTCTCACATAACAGTAGCTGAGAGAAGACTCCTCTTGTGGTGCTTGTGGAAAGTTGGTATTCCTCTTGAGTCGATGCCAGGGACTAAGCTCTCATCTCGAGTTGATTTAGGGTCCACGGAGCATTTTCGTGTTGTTCCAGTTACCTCAGGATCGCTCTAGACTTGAGACAGTGATCTTGGGTTTTCTCTGGAGTGCCATCAAGGAAATCAAGGCTCCGTTCACATTTGATGTGGAACACGGAATTGCTCTGCACGCAGTGCAAGGGAATCGGGCCTCATCTCGGGGCGAATGGGAAGTCTCATGGTTTTTCTTGAGTTGCGGACGGACCCTGGGATATATTCTCGAGTTACGACGGGGAGGGCCCTTCCAGACACGTGTTTGTTCAGCGACGTCAGGACTCGGGCCTAGGTGCGAGGGACACTTCGGGATTCTCCTCGAGTCTTGGCATGGCAATTGGGACGCGTCTCCACGTGAGGCGGGAGACCCAGGATCCCTTTCCACGTCCCACAGGGATCCTGGGACTCCTATCCATTTTCAAGAGGAGTCAGGCATCGTCTCCTTTGGAAGCATTGATCTCCGCGTACCTCTCGAGTTTTCAAAGGATGTGAGGCCTCCTGTCGCGATGAGGCGGAGAACTAGTTCTTTCTCTGTGGTCTCCACAGGGGATTCAGACATCCCTTCGTCTTTGGAGATGCAAGACGAGCCTGCATTCAATTCACTGCAGGGATATCCGGCCTTACTTCGAGTCAGAGCATCTCTGTGTCCATTCTACTTGAGGCCACAAACTCAGGGGCCCTCTCACATACCTGTAGCTGAGAGAAGCCTCCTGTTGAGGTGCTTGTGGAAAGTTGGTGTTCCTCTTGAGTTGAAGCCAGGGACTAAGCTCTCATCTCGAGTTGACTTGGGGTCCACGGAGCCCTTTCGTGTTGCTCCAGTGACCTCAGGATCCCTCTAGACTTGAGACAGTGATCTTGGGTATTCTCTGGAGTGCCATCACGGAAATCAAGGCACCTTTCACGTTTGATGTGGAACACGGAATTGCTCTGCACGCAGTGCAGGGGAATCGGTCCTCATCTCGCGGCGAGGGGGAAGTCTCATGGTTTTTCTCGAGTTGCGGCCGGAACCTGGGGTATATTCTCGAGTTACGACGGGGAGGGCCCTTCCAGACACGTGTTTGTTCAGCGACGTCAGGACTCCTGCCTAGGTGCGAGGGACACCTCAGGATTCTCCTCGAGTCCTGGCATGGCAATTGGGACGCGTCTCCACGTGAGGCGGGAGACCCAGGGTTCCTTTCCACGTGCCAAAGGGATGCTGGGACTCCTATCCATTTTCACGAGGAGTCAGGCATCGTCTCCTTTGGAAGCATTGATCTCCGCGGACCTCTCGAGGTTTCAAAGGATGTGAGGCCTGCGGTCGCGATGAGGTGGAGGACTGGTCTTTCTCTGTCGTCTCCACAGGGGATTCAGAGATCCCTTCCTCTTGGGAGATGCAAGACGAGCCTGCATTCAATTCACTGCAGGGATATCCGGCCTTACTTCAAGTCAGAGCATCTCGGTGTCCATTCCACTTGAGGCCACAAACTCAGAGTCCCTCTCACATACCTGTAGCTGAGAGAAGCCTCCTCTTGAGGTGCTTGTGGAAAGTTGGTATTCCTCTTGAGTCGAATCCCGGGACTAAGCTCTCATCTCGATTTGATTTGGGGTCCACGGAGCCCTTTCTTGTTGCTCCAGTGACCTCAGGATCCCTCTAGACATGAAACAGTGATTTTGGGTTTTCTCTGGAGTGCCATCAAGGAAATTAAGGCTTCTTTGACGTTTGATGTGGAACACGGAATTGCTCTGCACGCAGTGCAGGGGAATCGGCTCTCATCTCGCGGCGAGGGGGAAGTCTCATGGTTTTTCTCGAGTTGCGGCCGGAACCTGGGGTATATTCTCGAGTTACGACAGGGAGGGCCCTTCCAGACACGTGTTTGTTCAGCGACAACAGGACTCCTGCCTAGGTGCAAGGGACACCTCGGGCTTCTCCTCGAGTCTTGACATGGCAATTGGGACGCGTCTCCACGTGAGGCGGGAGACCCAGGGTCCCTTTCCACATGCCACAGGCCTCCTGGGACTCCTATCCATTTTAAAGAGGAGTCAGGCATCTTCTCCTTTGGAAGCATTGATATCTGCGGACCTCTCGAGTTTTCAGAAGATGTGAGGCCTCCGGTCGCGATGAGGCGGAGAACTAGGTCTTTCTCTGTGGTCTCCACAGGTGATTCAGACATCCCTTCGTCTTGCGAGTTGCAAGACAAGCCTTCATTCAATTCACTGCAGGGATATCCGGCCTTACTTCGAGTCAGAGCATCTCGGTGTCCATTCCACTTGAGGCCACAAACTCAGGGTCCCTCTCACATAACAGTAGCTGAGAGAAGACTCCTCTTGTGGTGCTTGTGGAAAGTTGGTATTCCTCTTGAGTCGATGCCAGTGACTAAGCTCTCATCTCGAGTTGATTTAGGGTCCACGGAGCATTTTCGTGTTGTTCCAGTTACCTCAGGATCGCTCTAGACTTGAGACAGTGATCTTGGGTTTTCTCTGGAGTGCCATCAAGGAAATCAAGGCTCCGTTCACATTTGATGTGGAACACGGAATTGCTCTGCACGCAGTGCAAGGGAATCGGGCCTCATCTCGGGGCGAATGGGAAGTCTCATGGTTTTTCTTGAGTTGCGGAAGGACCCTGGGGTATATTCTCGAGTTACGACGGGGAGGGCCCTTCCAGACACGTGTTTGTTCAGCGACGTCAGGACTCGGGCCTAGGTGCGAGGGACACCTCGGGATTCTCCTCGAGTCTTGGCATGGCAATTGGGACGCGTCTCCACGTGAGGCGGGAGACCCAGTGTCCCTTTCCACGTGCCACAGGGATGCTGGGACTCCTATCCATTTTCAAGAAGAGTCAGGCATCGTCTCCTTTGGAAGCATTGACCTCCACAGACCTCTCGAGTTTTCAAAGGATGTGAGGCCTATGGTCGCGATGAGGCGGAGGACTAGGTCTTTCTCTGTCGTCTCCACAGGGGATTCAGACGACCCTTCGTCTTGGGAGATGCAAGACGAGCCTGCATTCAATTCACTGCAGGGATATCTGGCCTTACTTCGAGTCAGAGCAGCTCGGTGTCCATTCCACTTGAGGCCACAAACTCAGGGTCCCTCTCACATACCTGTAGCTGAGAGAAGCCTCCTCTTGAGGTGCTTGTGGAATGTTGGTAATCCTCTTGAGTCGAAGCCAGACACTAAGCTCTCATCTCGAGTTGATTTGGGGTCCACGGAGCCCTTTCGTGTTGCTCCAGTGACCTCAGGATCCCTCTAGACTTGAGACAGTGATCTTGGGTTTTCTCTGGAGTGCCATCAAGGAAATCAAGGCTCCTTTCATGTTTGATGTGGAACACGGAATTGCTCTGCACGCAGTGCAGGGGAATCGGGCCTCATCTCGCGGCGAAGGGGAAGTCTCATGGTTTTTCTCGAGTTGCGGCCGGAACCTGGGGTATATTCTCGAGTTACGACGGGGAGGGCCCTTCCAGACACGTGTTTGTTCAGCGACGTCAGGACTCCTGCCTAGGTGCGAGGGACACCTCGGGATTCTCCTCGAGTCTTGGCATGGCAATTGGGACGCGTCTCCACTTGAGGCGGTGGACCCAGTGTCCCTTTCCACGTGCCACAGGGATCCTGGGACTCCTATCCATTTTCAAGAGGAGTCAGGCATCGTCTCCTTTGGAAGCATTGATCTTTGGGGACCTCTCGAGTTTTCAAAGGATGTGAGGCCTCCGGTCGCGTTGAGAAGGAGAACTAGGTCTTTCTCTGTGTTCTCCACAGGGGATTCAGACATCCCTTCGTCTTGGGAGATGCAAGACGAGCCTGCATTCAATTCACTGCAGGGATATCCGGCCTTACTTCGAGTCAGAGCATCTCGGTGTCCATTCTACTTGAGGCCACAAACTCAGGGTCCCTCTGACATACCTGTAGCTTAGAGAAGCCTCCTCTTGAGGTGCTTGTGGAAAGTTGGTATTCCTCAAGAGTAGAAGCCATGGGCTAAGCGCTCATCTCGAGTTGATTTGGGGTCCACGGAGCCCTTTCGTATTGCTCCAGTGACCTCAGGATCCCTCTAGACTTGAGACAGTGATCTTGGGTTTTCTCTGGAGTGCCATCAAGAAAATCAAGGCTCCTTTCACGTTTGATGTGGAACACGGAATTGCTCTGCATGCAGTGCAGGTAAATCGGGCCTCAACTCGCGGCTAGGGGGAAGGCTCATGGTTTTTCTCGAGTTGCGACCCGAACCTGTGGTATATTCTCGAGTTACGACGGGGAGGGCCCTTCCAGACACGTGTTTGTTCAGCGACGTCAGGAATCCTGCCTAGGTGGGAGGGACACCTCGGGATTCTGCTCGAGTCTTGGCATGGCAATTGGGACGCGTCTCCACGTGAGGCGGGAGACCCAGGGTCCCTTTCCACGTGCCACAGGGATCCTGGGACTCCTATCCATTTTCAAGAGGAGTCAGGCATCGTCTCCTTTGGAAGCATTGATCTCCGCAGACCTCTCGAGTTTTCAAAGGATGTGAGGCCTATGGTCGCGATGAGGCGGAGGACTAGGTCTTTCTCTGTCGTCTCCACAGGGGATTCAGACATCCCTTCGTCTTGGGAGATGCAAGACGAGCCTGCATTCAATTCACTGCAGGGATATCCGGCCTTACTTCAAGTCAGAGCATCTCGGTGTCCATTCCACTTGAGGCCACAAACTCATGGTCCCTCTCACATACCTGTAGCTGAGAGAAGCCTCCTCTTGAAGTGCTTGTGGAAAGTTGGTATTCCTCTTGAGTCGAAGCCAGACACTAAGCTCTCATCTCGAGTTGATTTGGGGTCCAGGGAGCCTTTTCGTGTTGCTACAGTGATCTCAGGATCCCTCTAGACTTGAGGCAGTGATCTTGGGTTTTCTCTGGAGTGCCATCAAGGAAATCAAGGCTCCTTTCACGTTTGATGTGGAACACGCAATTGCTCTGCACGCAGTGCAGGGGAATCGGGCCTCATCTCGCAGCGAGGGGGAAGACTCATGGTTTTTCTCGAGTTGCGGCCGGAACCTGGGGTATATTCTCGAGTTACGACGGGGAGGGCCCTTCCAGACACGTGTTTGTTCAGCGACGTCAGGACTCCTGCCTAGGTGCGAGGGACACCTCGGGATTCTCCTCGAGTCTTGGCATGGCAATTGGGACGCGTCTCCACGTGAGGCGGGAGACCCAGGGTCCCATTCGACGTGCCACAGGGATCCTGGGACACCTATCCATTTTCAAGAGGACTCAGGCATCGTCTCCTTTGGAAGCATTGATCTCCGCGGACCTCTCGAGTTTTCAAAGGATGTGAGGCCTCCGGTCGCGATGAGGTGGAGAACTAGGTCTTCTCTGTGGTCTCCACAGGGGATTCAGACATCCCTTCGCCTTGGGAGATGGAAGACAAGCCTGCATTCAATTCACTGCAGGGATATCCGGCCTTACTTCGAGTCACAGCATCTCGGTATCCATTCCACATGAGGCCACAAACTCTGGGTCCCTCTCATATACCTGTAGCTGAGAGAAGCCTCCTCTTGAGGTGCTTGTGGAAATTTGGTATTCCTCTTGAGTCAAAGCCAGGGACTAAGCTCTCATCTCGAGTTGATTTGTGGTCCACAGAGACCTTTCGTGTTGCTCCAGTGACCTCAGGATCCCTCTAGACTTGAGACAGTGACTTTGGGTTTTCTCTGGAGTGCCATCAAGGAAATAAAGGCTCCTTTCACGTTTAATGTGGAACACGGAATTGATCTGCACACAGTGCAGGGGAATCGGGCCTTATCTCGCGGTGAGGGGTAAGTCTCATGGTTTTTCTCGAGTTGCGGCCGGAACCTGGGGTATATTCTCGAGTTACGACGGGGAGGGCCCTTCCTGACACGTGTTTGTGCAGCGACGTCAGGACTGCTGCCTAGGTGCTAGGGACAACTCGGGATTCTCCTCGAGTCTTGGCATGGCAATTGGGACGCGTCTCCACGTGAGGCGGGAGACCCAGGGTCCCTTTCCAATTGCCACAGGGATGCTGGGACTCCTATCCATTTTCACGAGGAGTCAGGCATCGTCTCCTTTGGAAGCATTGATCTCCGCGGACCTCTCGAGGTTTCAAAGGATGTGAGGCCTGCGGTCGCGATGAGGTGGAGGACTGGTCTTTCTCTGTCGTCTCCACAGGGGATTCAGACATTCCTTCGTCTTGGGAGATGCAAGACGAGCCTGCATTCAATTCACTGCAGGGATATCCGGCCTTACTTCAAGTCAGAGCATCTCGGTGTCCATTCCACTTGAGATCACAAACTCCTGGGCCCTCTCACATACCTGTAGCTGAGAGAAGCCTCCTCTTGAGGTGCTTGTGGAAAGTTGGCATTCCTCTTGAGGCGAAGCCAGGGACTAAGCTCTCATCTCGAGTTGATTTGGGGTCCACGGAGCCCTTTCATATTGCTCCAGTGACCTCAGGATCCCTCTAGACTTGAGACAGTGATCTTGGGTATTCTCTGGAGTGCCATCACGGAAATCAAGGCACCTTTCACGTTTGATGTGGAACACGGAATTGCTCTGCACGCAGTGCAGGGGAATCGGGCCTCATCTCTCGGCGAGGGGGAAGTCTGATGATTTTTCTCGAGTTGCGGCCGGAACCTGGGGTATATTCTCGAGTTACGACGGGGAGGGCCCTTCCAGACACGTGTTTGTTCAGCGACGTCAGGACTCCTGCCTAGGTGCGAGGGACACTTCAGGATTCTCCTCGAGTCCTGGCATGGCAATTGGGACGCGTCTCCACGTGAGGCGGGAGTCCCAGGGTTCCTTTCCACGTGCCACAGGGATGCTGGGACTCCTATCCATTTTCACGAGGAGTCAGGCATCGTCTCCTTTGGAAGCATTGATCTCCGCGGACCTCTCGAGGTTTCAAAGGATGTGAGGCCTGCGGTCGCGATGAGGTGGAGGACTGGTCTTTCTCTGTCGTCTCCACAGGGGATTCAGAGATCCCTTCCTCTTGGGAGATTCAAGACGAGCCTGCATTCAATTCACTGCAGGGATATCCGGCCTTACTTCAAGTCAGAGCATCTCGGTGTCCATTCCACTTGAGGCCACAAACTCAGAGTCCCTCTCACATACCTGTAGCTGAGAGAAGCCTCCTCTTGAGGTGCTTGTGGAAAGTTGGTATTCCTCTTGAGTCGAATCCCGGGACTAAGCTCTCATCTCGATTTGATTTGGGGTCCACGGAGTCCTTTCCTGTTGCTCTAGTGACCTCAGGATCCCTCTAGACATGAAACAGTGATCTTGGGTTTTCTCTGGAGTGCCATCAAGGAAATCAAGGTTCCTTTCACGTTTGATGTGGAACACGGAATTGCTCTGCACGCAGTGCAGGGGAATCGGCTCTCATCTCGCGGCGAGGGGGAAGTCTCATGGTTTTTCTCGAATTGCGGCCGGAACCTGGGGTATATTCTCGAGTTACGACAGGGAGGGCCCTTCCAGACACGTGTTTGTTCAGCGACAACAGGACTCCTGCCTAGGTGCAAGGGACACCTCGGGCTTCTCCTCGAGTCTTGACATGGCAATTGGGACGCGTCTCCACGTGAGGCGGGAGACCCAGGGTCCCTTTCGACGTGCCACAGGGATCCTGGGACTCCTATCCATTTTCAAGAGGAGTCAGGCATCGTCTCCTTTGGAAGCATTGAACTCCGCGGACCTCTCGAGTTTTCAAAGGATGTGAGGCCTCCGTTCGCGTTGAGGCGGAGGACTAGGTCTTTCTCTGTGGTCTCCACAGGGGATTCAGACAACCCTTCACCTTGGGAGATGCAAGACGAGCCTGCATTCAATTCACTGCAGGGATATCCGGCCTTACTTCGAGTCAGAGCATCTCGGTGTCCATTCCACTTGAGGCCACAAACTCAGGGTCACTCTCACGTACCTGTAGCTGAGAGAAGCCTCCTCTTGAGGTGCTTGTGGAAAGTTGGTATACCTCTTGAGTCGATGCCAGGGACTAAGCTCTCATCTCGAGTTGATTTGGGGTCCACGGAGTCCTTTCGTGTTGCTCTAGTGACCTCAGGAACCCTCTAGCCTTGAGACAGTTATCTTGGGTTTTCTCTGGAGTGCCATCAAGGAAACTAAGGCTCCTTTCACGTTTGATGTGGAACACGGAATTGCTCTGCACGCAGTGCAGGGGAAACGGGTCTCATGTGTCGGCGAGGGGGAAGTCTCATGGTTTTTCTCGAGTTGCGGCCGGAACCTGGGGTATATTCTCGACTTACGACGGGGAGGGCCCTTCCGGACACGTGTTTGTTCAGCAACGTCAGGACTCCTGCCTAGGTGCGAGGGACACCTCGGGATTCTCCTCGAGTCTTGGCATGGCAATTGGGACGCGTCTCCACGTGAGGCGGGAAACCCAGTGTCCCTTCCCACGTGCCACAGGGATCCTGGGACTCCTATCCATTTTCAAGAGGAGTCAGGCATCGTCTCCTTTGGAAGCATTGATCTCCGCAGACCTCTCGAGTTTTCAAAGGATGTGAGCCCTCCGGTCGCGATGAGGCGGAGGACTAGGTCTTTCTCTGTCGTTTCCACAGGGGATTCAGACATCCCTTCATCTTGGGAGATGCAAGACGAGCCTGCATTCAATTCACTGCAGGGATATCCGGCCTTACTTCGAGTCAGAGCATCTCGGTGTCCATTCCACTTGAGGCCACAAACTCAGGGTCCCTCTCACATACCTGTAGCTGAGAGAAGCCTCCTCTTGCGGTGCTTGTGGAAAGTCGGTATTCCTCTTGAGTCGAAGCCAGGGACTAAGCTCTCATCTCGAGTTGATTTGGGGTCCACGGAGAACTTTCATGTTGCTCCAGTGACCTCAGAATCCCTCTAGATTTGTGACAGTGATCTTGGGTTTTCTCTGAGTGCCATCGAGGAAATCAAGTCTCCTTTCACGTTTGATGTGGAACACGGAATTGCTCTGCACGCAGTCCAGGGGAATCGGGCCTCATCTTGCAGCGAGGGGGAAGTCTCATGGTTTTTTCGAGTTGCGGCCGGATCCTGGGGTATATTCTCGAGTTACGATGGGGAGGGCCCTTCCAGACACGTGTTTGTTCAGCGACGTCAGGACTCCTGCCTAGGTGTGAGGGACACCTCGGGTTTCTCCTCGAGTCTTGGCATGGCAATTGGGACGTGTCTCCACGTGTGGCGGGAGACCCAGTGTCGTTTTTAACGTGCCACAGGGATCCTGGGACTCCTATCTATTTTCAAGAGGAGTCAGGCATCGTCTCCTTTGTAAGCATTGATCTCCGGGGAACTCTCGAGTTTTCAAAGGATGTGAGGCCTCCGTTCGCATTGAGGCGGAGGACTAGGTCTTTCTCTGTGGTCTCCACAGGGGATTCATACATCCCTTCGTCTTGGGAGATGCAAGACGAGCCTGCATTCAATTCACTGCAGGGATATCCAGCCTTACTTCGAGTCAGAGCATCTCGGTGTCCATTCCACTTGAGGCCACAAACTAAGGGTCCCTCTCACATACCTGTAGCTGAGAGAAGCCTCCTCTTGAGGTGCTTGTGGAAAGTTGGTATTCCTCTTGAGTCGAAGCCAGGGCCTAAGCTCTCATCTCGAGTTGATTTGTGGTCCACGGAGCCCTTTCGTGTTGCTCCAGTGACCTCAGGATCCCTCTAGACTTGAGACAGTGATCTTGGGTTTTCTCTGGAGTGCCATCAAGGAAATCAAGGCTCCTTTCACGTTTGATGTGAACACGGTATTGCTCAGCATGCAGTGTAGGGGAATCAGGCCTCAACTCGCGGCGAGGGGGAAGTCTCATGGTTTTTCACGAGTTGCGGCCGGAACCTGGGGTATATTCTCGAGTTACGACGGGGATGGCACTTCCAGACACGTGTTTGTTCAGCGACTTCAGGACTCCTGCCTAGGTGCGAGGGACACCTCGGGATTTTCCTCGAGTCTTGGCATGGCACTTGGGACGCGTCTCCACGTGAGGCGGGAGACCCAATATCCCTTTCCACGTGCCACAGGGATCCTGGGCCTCCTATCCATTTTCAAGAGGAGTCTGGCATCATCTCCTTTGGAAGCATTGATCTCCGCGGACCTCTCGAGTTTTCAAAGGATGTGAGGCTTCCGCTCCCAATGAGGCGGAGAACTCGGTCTTTCTCTGTCATCTCCACACGGGATTCAGACATCTCTTTGTCTTGGGAGATGCAAGACGAGCCTGCATTCAATTCACTGCAGGGATATCTGGCCTTACAACGAGTCAGAGCATCTCGGTGTTCATTCCACTTGAGGCAACAAACTCAGGGGCCCTCTCACATACCTGTAGCTGAGAGAAGCCTCCTCTTAAGGTGCTTGTGGAAAATTAGTATTCCTCTTGAGTCGAAGCCAGGGCCTAAGCTCTCATCTCGAGTTGATTTGTGGTCCACGGAGCCCTTTCGTGTTGCTCCAGTGACCTCAGGATCCCTCTAGACTTGAGACAGTGAACTTGGGTTTTCTCGTGAGTGCCATCAAGGAAATCAAGGCTCCTTTCATTTTTGATGTGGAATACGGAATTGCTCTGCACGAAGGGCAGGGGAATCGGACCTCATCTCGCGGCGAGGGGGAAGTCTCATGGTTTTTCACGAGTTGCGGCCGGAACCTGGGGTATATTCTCGAGTTACGACGGGGATGGCACTTCCAGACACGTGTTTGTTCAGCGACTTCAGGACTCCTGCCTAGGTGCGAGGGACACCTCGGGATTTTCCTCGAGTCTTGGCATGGCACTTGGGACGCGTCTCCACATGAGGCGGGAGACCCAATGTCCCTTTCGACGTGCCACAGGGATCCTGGGCCTCCTATCCATTTTCAAGAGGAGTCAGGCATCGTCTCCTTTGGAAGCATTGAACTCCGCGGACCTCTCGAGGTTTCAAAGGATGTGAGGCCTCCGTTCGCGTTGAGGCGGAGGACTAGGTCTTTCTCTGTGGTCTCCACAGGGGATTCAGACAACCCTTCACCTTGGGAGATGCAAGACGAGCCTGCATTCAATTCACTGCAGGGATATCCGGCCTTACTTCGAGTCAGAGCATCTCGGTGTCCATTCCACTTGAGGCCACAAACTCAGGGTCACTCTCACATACCTGTAGCTGAGAGAAGCCTCCTCTTGAGGTGCTTGTGGAAAGTTGGTATTCCTCTTGAGTCGAAGCCAGGGACTAAGCTCTCATCTCGAGTTGATTTGGGGTCCACGGAGTCCTTTCGTGTTGCTCTAGTGACCTCAGGAACCCTCTAGACTTGAGACAGTGATCTTGGGTTTTCTCTGGAGTGCCATCAAGGAAACTAAGGCTCCTTTCACGTTTGATGTGGAACACGGAATTGCTCTGCACGCAGTGCAGGGGAAACGGGTCTCATGTGTCGGCGAGGGGGAAGTCTCATGGTTTTTCTCGAGTTGCGGCCGGAACCTGGGGTATATTCTCGACTTACGACGGGGAGGGCCCTTCCGGACACGTGTTTGTTCAGCGACGTCAGGACTCCTGCCTAGGTGTGAGGGACACCTCGGGTTTCTCCTCGAGTCTTGGCATGGCAATTGGGACGTGTCTCCACGTGTGGCGGGAGACCCAGTGTCGTTTTTAACGTGCCACAGGGATCCTGGGACTCCTATCTATTTTCAAGAGGAGTCAGGCATCGTCTCCTTTGTAAGCATTGATCTCCGCGGAACTCTCGAGTTTTCAAAGGATGTGAGGCCTCCGTTCACATTGAGGCGGAGGACTAGGTCTTTCTCTGTGGTCTCCACAGGGGATTCATACATCCCTTCGTCTTGGGAGATGCAAGACGAGCCTGCATTCATTCACTGCAGGGATATCCAGCCTTACTTCGAGTCAGAGCATCTCGGTGTCCATTCCACTTGAGGCCACAAACTAAGGGTCCCTCTCACATACCTGTAGCTGAGAGAAGCCTCCTCTTGAGGTGCTTGTGGAAAGTTGGTATTCCTCTTGAGTCGAAGCCAGGGCCTAAGCTCTCATCTCGAGTTGATTTGTGGTCCACGGAGCCCTTTCGTGTTGCTCCAGTGACCTCAGGATCCCTCTAGACTTGAGACAGTGATCTTGGGTTTTCTCTGGAGTGCCATCAAGGAAATCAAGGCTCCTTTCACGTTTGATGTGGAACACGGTATTGCTCAGCATGCAGTGTAGGGGAATCAGGCCTCAACTCGCGGCGAGGGGGAAGTCTCATGGTTTTTCACGAGTTGCGGCCGGAACCTGGGGTATATTCTCGAGTTACGACGGGGATGGCACTTCCAGACACGTGTTTGTTCAGCGACTTCAGGACTCCTGCCTAGGTGCGAGGGACACCTCGGGATTTTCCTCGAGTCTTGGCATGGCTCTTGGGACGCGTCTCCACATGAGGCGGGAGACCCAATGTCCCTTTCCACGTGCCACAGGGATCCTGGGCCTCCTATCCATTTTCAAGAGGAGTCTGGCATCGTCTCCTTTGGAAGCATTGATCTCCGCAGACCTCTCGAGGTTTCAAAGGATGTGAGGCCTCCGGTCGCGATGAGGCGGAGAACTAGGTCTTCTCTGTGGTCTCCACAGAGGATTCAGACATCCCTTCGTCTTGGGAGACGCAAGAAGAGCCTGCATTCAATTCACTGCAGGGATAACCGGCCTTACTTCGAGTCAGAGCATCTCGGTGTCCATTCCACTTGAGGCAACAAACTCAGGGTCCGTCAAATATACCTGTAGCTGAGAGAAGCCTCCTCTTCAGGTGCTTGTGGAAAGTTGGTATTCCTCTTGAGTCGAAGCCAGGGACTAAGCTCTCATCTCGAGTTGATTTTGGGTCCACGGAGCCCTTTCGTGTTGCTCCAGTGACCTCAGGATCCCTCTAGACTTGAGACAGTGATCTTGGGTTTTCTCTGGAGTGCCATCAAGGAAATTAAATCTCCTTTCACGTTTGATGTGGAACACGGAATTGCTCTGCACGCATCCAGGGGAATCGGGCCAAATGTCGCGGCGAGGGGGAAGTCTCATGGTTTTTCTCGAGTTGCGGCCGGAACCTGGGGTATATTCTCGAGTTACGACGGGGAGGGCCCTTCCAGACACTTGTTTGTTCAGCGACGTCAGGACTCCTTCCTAGGTGCGCGGGACACCTCGGGATTCTCCTCGAGTCTTGGCATGGCAATTGGGAGGCGTCTCCACGTGAGGCGGGAGACCCAGGGTCCCTTTCCACGTGCCACAGTGATCCTGGGACTCCTACCCATTTTCAAGAGGGGTCAGGCATCGTCTCCTTTGGAAGCATTGATCTCCGCGGACCTCTCGAGTTTTCAAAGGATGTGAGGCTTCCGCTCCCAATGAGGCGGAGAACTCGGTCTTTCTCTGTCATCTCCACACGGGATTCAGACATCTCTTTGTCTTGGGAGATGCAAGACGAGCCTGCATTCAATTCACTGCAGGGATATCTGGCCTTACAACGAGTCAGAGCATCTCGGTGTTCATTCCACTTGAGGCAGCAAACTCAGGGGCCCTCTCACATACCTGTAGCTGAGAGAAGCCTCCTCTTAAGGTGCTTGTGGAAAATTAGTATTCCTCTTGAGTCGAAGCCAGGGCCTAAGCTCTCATCTCGAGTTGATTTGTGGTCCACGGAGCCCTTTCGTGTTGCTCCAGTGACCTCAGGATCCCTCTAGACTTGAGACAGTGAACTTGGGTTTTCTCGTGAGTGCCATCAAGGAAATCAAGGTTCCTTTCATTTTTGATGTGGAATACGGAATTGCTCTGCACGCAGGGCAGGGGAATCGGACCTCATCTCGCGGCGAGGGGGAAGTCTCATGGTTTTTCTCGAGTTGCGGCCGGAACCTGGGGTATATTCTCGAGTTACGACGGGGAGGGCCCTTCCAGACACGTGTTTGTTCAGCGACGTCAGGACTCCTGCCTAGGTGCCAGGGACACCTCGGGATTCTCCTCGAGTCTTGGCATGGCAATTTGGACGCGTCTCCACGTGAGGCGGGAGACCCAGGGTCCCTTTCCAAGTGCCACAGGGATCCTGGGACTCTTATCCATTTTCAAGAAGAGTCAGGCATCTTCTGCTTTGGAAGCATTGATCTCCGCGGACCTCTCGAGTTTTCAAAGGATGTGAGGCCTCCGGTCGCGATGAGGCGGAGAACGAGGTCTTTCTCTGTGGTCTCCAAAGGGGATTCAGACAACCCTTCGTCTTGGGAGATGCAAGACGAGCCTGCATTTAATTCACTGCAGGGATATCCGGCCTTACTTTGAGTCAGAGCATCTCGGTGTCCATTCCACTTGAGGCCACAAACTCTGGGTCCCTCTCACATACCTGTAGCTGAGAGAAGCCTCCTCTTGAGGTGCTTGTGGAAAGTTGGTATTTCTCTTGAGTCGAAGCCAGGGACTAAGCTCTCATCTCGAGTTGATTTGGGGTCCACGGAGCCCTTTCGTGTTGCTCCAGTGACCTCAGGATCGCTCTAGACTTGAGACAGTGATCTTGGGTTTTCTCTGGAGTGCCATCAAGGAAATCAAGGCTCCTTTCACGTGTGATGTGGAACACGGAATTGCTCTGCACGCAGTGCAGGGGAATCGGGCCTCATCTCGCGGCGTGGGGGAAGTCTCGTGGTTTTCTCGAGTTGCGGACGGAACCTGGGGTATATTCTCGAGTTACGACAGGTGGGCCCTTCCTGACACGTGTTTGTTCAGCGACGTCAGGACTCCTGCCTAGGTGCGAGGGACACCTCGGGATTCTCCTCGAGTCTTGGCATGGCAATTGGGACGCGTCTCCACGTGAGGCGGGAGACCCAGTGTAACTTCCCACGTGCCACAGTGATGCTGGGACTCCTATCCATTTTCAAGAGGAGTCAGGCATCGTCTCCTTTGGAAGCATTGATCTCTGCAGACCTCTCGAATTTTCAAAGGATGTGAGGCCTCCGGTCTCGATGAGGCGGAGCACTAGGTCTTTCTCTGTGGTCTCCACAGGGGATTCAGACATCCCTTCTTCTTGGGAGATGAAAGACGGGCTTGCATTCAATTCACTGCAGGGTTATCCGGCCTTACTTCGAGTCAGAGCATCTCGGTGTCCATTCCACTTGAGGCCACAAACTCAGGGTACCTCTCACATACATGTAGCTGAGAGAACCCTCCTCTTGAGGTGCTTGTGGAAACTTGGTATTCCTCTTGAGTCGAAGCCAGGGACTAAGCTCTTATCTCGAGTTGATTTGGGGTCCACGGAGCCCTTTCGTGTTGCTCCGGTGACCTCAGGATCCCTGTAGACTTGAGACAGTGATCTTTGGTTTTCTCTGGAGTGCCATCAAGGAAATCAAGGCTCCTTTCACGTTTGATGTGGAACACGGAATTGCTCTGCACGCAGTGCAGGGCAATACGGCCTCATCTCGCGGCGAAGGGGAAGTCCTATGGTTTTTCTCGAGTTGCGGCCGGAACCTGGGGTACATTCTCGAGTTTCGACGGGGAGGGCCCTTCCAGACACGTGTTTGTTCAGCGACGTCAGGACTCCTGCCTAGGTGCGAGGGACAACTCGGGATTCTCCACGAGTCTTGGCATGGCAATTGGGACGCGTCTCCACGTGAGGCGGGAGATCCAGGGTCCCTTTCCACTTGCCACAGGGATCCTGGGACTCCTATCCATTTTCAAGAGGAGTCAGGCATTGTCTGCTTTGGAAGCATTGATCTCCGTGGACCCCTCGAGTTTTCAAAGGATGTTAGGCCTCCGTTCGCTTTGAGGCGCAGGACTAGGTCTTTCTCTGTGGTCTCCACAGGGGATTCAGACATCCCTTCGTCTTGCGAGATGCAAGACGAGCCTGCATTCAATTCACTGCAGGGATATCTGGCCTTACTTTGAGTCAGAGCATCTCGGTGTCCATTCCACTTGAGGCCACAAACTCAGGGTCCCTCTCACCTACCTGTTGCTGAGAGAAGCCTCCTCTTGAGGTGCTTGTGGAAAGTTGGTATTCCTCTTGAGTCGAAGCCAGGGAATAAGCTCTCATCTCGAGTTGATTTCGGGTCCACGGAGCCCTTTCGTGTTGCTCCAGTGAACTCAGGATCCCTCTAGACTTGAGACAGTGATCTTGGGTTTTCTCTGGAGTGCCATCAACGAAATCAAGACTCCTTTCACTTTTGATGTGGAACACGGAATTGCTCTGCACGCAGTGCAGGAGAATCCGGCCTCATCTCGCTGTGAGGGGGAAGTCTCATGGTTTTTCTCGAGTTGCGGCCGGAACCTGGGGTATATTCTCGAGTTACGACGGGGAGGGCCCTTCCGTACACGTGTTTGTTCAGCCACGTCAGGACTCCTGCCTAGGTGCGAGGGACACCTCGGGATTCTCCTCGAGTCTTGGCATGGAATTGGGACGCGTCTCCACGTGAGGCGGGAGACCCAGGGTCCCTTTCCACGTGCCACAGGGATCCTGGGACTCCTATCCATTTTCAAGAGGTGTCAGGCATCGTCTCCTTTGGAAGCATTGATCTCCGCGGACCTCTCGAGTTTTCAAAGGATCTGAGGCCTCCGGTCGCGTTGAGGCGGAGGACTAGGTCTTTCTCTGTGGTCTCCACAGGGGATTCAGACATCCCTTCGTCTTGGGAGATGCAAGACGAGCCTGCATTCAATTCACTGCAGGGATATCCGGCCTTACTTCGAGTCAGAGCATCTCGGTGTCCATTCCACTTGAGGCCACAAACTCAGGGTCCTTCTCACATACCTGTGGCTGAGAGAACCCTCCTCTTGAGGTGCTTGTGGAAAGTTGGTATTCCTCTTGAGTCGAAGCCAGGGACTAAGCTCTCATCTCGAGTTGATTTGGGGTCCACGGAGCCCTTTCGTGTTGCTCCAGTCACCTCAGGATCCCTCTAGACTAGAGACAGTCATCTTGGGTTTTCTCTGGAGTGCCATCAAGGAAACAAAGGCTCCTTTCACGTTTGATGTGGAACACGGAATTGCTCTCCACGCAGTCCAGGGGAATCGGGCCTCATCTCGCGGCGAGGGGGAAGTCTCATGGTTTTTCTCGAGTTGCGGCCGGAACCTGGGGTATATTCTCGAGTTACGACGGGGAGTGCCCTTCCAGACACGTGTTTGTTCAGCGACCTCAGGACTCCTGCCTAGGTGCGAGGGACACCTCGGGATTATCCTCGAGTCTTGGCATGGCAATTGGGACCCGTCTCCACGTGTGGCGGGAGACCCAGTGTCCCTTTCCACGTGCCACAGGGATCCTGGGACTCCTATCCAATTTCAAGGGGAGTCAGGCATCGTCTCCTTTGGAAGCATTGATCTCCGCGGACCTCTCGAGTTTTCAATGGATGTGAGGCCTCCTGTCGCGTTGAGGCGGAGGACTAGGTCTTTCTCTGTGTTCTGCCCAGGGGATTCAGACATCCATTTGTCTTGGGAGATGCAAGATGAGCCTGTATTCAATTCATTGCAGGGATATCCGGCCTTACTTCGAGTCAGAGCATCTCGGTGTCCATTCCACTTGATGCCACAATCTCAGGGTCCCTTTCACATACCTGTAGCTGAGAGAAGCCTCCTCTTGAGGTGCTTGTGGAAAGTTGGTATTCCTCTTGAGTCGAAGCCAGGGACTAAGCTCTCATCTCGAGTTGATTTGGGGTCCACGGAGCACTTTCGTGTTGCTCCAGTGACCTCAGGATCCCTCTAGACATGAGACAGTGATCTTGGGTTTTCTCTGGAGTGCCATCAAGGAAATCAAGGCTCCTTTCATTTTTGATGTGGAATACGGAATTGCTCTGCCAGCAGTGCAGGGGAATCGGGCCTCATCTCGCGGAGAGGGGAAAGTCTCATGGTTTCTCTCGAGTTGCGGCCGGAACCTGGGGTATATTCTCGAGTTACGACGGGGAGGGTCCTTCCAGACACGTGTTTGTTCAGCGACCTCAGGACTCCTGCCTAGGTGCTAGGGACACCTCGGGATTCTCCTCGAGTCTTGCCATGGCAATTGGGACGCGTCTCCACGTGAGGCGGGAGACCCAGTGTCCCTTTCCACGTGCCACAGTGATCCTGGAACTCCTATCCATTTTCAAGAGGAGTCAGGCATCGTCTCCTTTGGAAGCATTGATCTCTGCAGACCTCTCGAGTTTTCAAAGGATGTGAGGCCTCCGGTCACGATGAGGCGGAGGACTAGGTCTTTCTCTGTGGTCTCCACAGGGGATTCAGATATCCCTTCGTCTTGGGAGATGCAAGACGAGCCTGCATTCAATTCACTGGAGAGATATCCGGCCTTTCTTTGAGTCAGAGCATCTCGGTGTCCATTCCACTTGATGCCACAAATCAGGGTCCCTCTCACATACTTGTAGCTGAGAGAAGCCTCCTCTTGAGGGGCTTTTGGAAAGTTCGTATTCCTCTTGAGTCGAAGCCAGGGACTAAGCTCTCATCTCGAGTTGCTTTGGGGTCCACGGAGCCCTTTCGTGTTGCTCCAGTGACCTCAGGATCCCTCTAGACTTGAGACAGTGATCTTGGGTTTTCTCTGGAGTGTCATCAAGGAAATCAAGGCTCCTTTCACGTTTGATGTGGAACACGGAATTGCTCTGCACGCAGTGCAGGGGAATCGGGCCTCATCTCGCGGTGAAGGGGAAATTTCATGGTTTTTCTCGAATTGCGGCCGGAAACTGGGGTATATTCTCGAGTTACGACGGGGAGGGCCCTTCCAGACACGTGTTTGTTAAGCGACGTCAGGACTCCTGCCTAGGTGCGAGGGACACCTCGGGATTCTCCTCGAGTCTTGGCAGGGCAATTGGCATGCGTCTCCACGTGAGGCGGGAGACCCAGTGTCCCTTTCCACGTGCCACAGTGATCCTGGGACTCCTATCCATTTTCAAGAGGAGTCAGGCATCGTCTCCTTTGGAAGCATTGATCTCTGCAGACGTCTCGAGTTTTCAAAGGATGTGAGGCCTCCGGTCGCGATGAAGCGGAGGACAAGGTCTTTCTCTGTCGTCTCCACAGGGGATTCAGACATCCCTTCGTCTTGGGAGATGCAAGACGAGCCTGCATTCAATTCACTGCAGGGATATCCAGCCTTACTTCGAGTCAGAGCATCTCGGTGTCCATTCCACTTGAGTCCACAAACTCAGGGTCCCTCTCACATACCTGTAGCTGAGAGAAGCCTCCTCTTGAGGTGCTTGTGAAAAGTTGGTATTCCTCTTGAGTCGAAGCCAGGGACTAAGCTCTCATCTCGAGTTGATTTGGGGTCCACGGAGACCTTTCGTGTTGCTCCAGTGACCTCAGGATCCCTCTAGACTTGAGACAGTGATCTTGGGTTTTCTCTGGAGTGCCATCAAGGAAATCAAGGCTCCTTTCACGTTTGATGTGGAACACGGAATTGCTCTGCACGCAGTGCAGGGGAATCGGGCCTCATCTCGGGGCGAGGGGGAAGTCTCAGGGTTTTTCTCGAGTTGCGGCCGGAACCTGGGGTATATTCTCGAGTTACGACGTGGAGTGCCCTTCCAGACACGTGTTTGTTCCGCGACATCAGGACTCCTGCCTAGCTGCGAGGGACACCTCGGGATTCTCCTCGAGTCTTGGCATGGCCATTCGGACGCGTCTTCACGTGAGGCTGGAGACCCAGGGTCCCTTTCCACGTGCCACAGGGATCCTGGGACTCCTATCCATTTTCAAGAGGAGTCAGGCATCGTCTCCTTTGGAAGCATTCATCTCCGCGGACCTCTCGAGTTTTCAAAGGATGTGAGGCCTCCGGTCGCGATGAGGCGGAGAACTCGGTCTTTCTCTGTGGTCTCCACAGGGGATTCAGACATCCCTTCGTCTTGGGAGATGCAAGACGAGCCTGCATTCAATTCACTTCAGGGATATCTGGCCTTACTTTTAGTCAGAGCATCTCGGTGTCCATTCCACTTGAGGCCACAAACTCAGGGTCCTTCTCACATACCTGTGGCTGAGAGAACCCTCCTCTTGAGGTGCTTGTGGAAAGTTGGTATTCCTCTTGATTCGAAGCCAGGGACTAAGCTCTCATCTCGAGTTGATTTGGGGTCCACGGTGCCCTTTCGTGTTGCTCCAGTCACCTCAGGATCCCTCTAGACTTGAGACAGTCATCTTGGGTTTTCTCTGGAGTGCCATCAAGGAAACAAAGGCTCCTTTCACGTTTGATGTGAAACACGGAATTGCTCTCCACGCAGTCCAAGGGAATCGGGCCTCATCTCGCGGCGAGGGGGAAGTCTCATGGTTTTTCTCGAGTTGCGGCCGGAACCTGGGGTATATTCTCGAGTTACGACGGGGAGGGCCCTTCCAGACACGTGTTTGCTCAGCGAAGTCAGGAATCCTGCCTAGGTGCGAGGGACACCTCGGGATTCTCCTCGAGTCTGGGCATGGCAATTGGGACGCGTCTCCACGTGAGCCGGGAGACTCAGGGTCCCTTTCCAAGTGCCACAGGGATCCTGGGACTCCTATCCATTTTCAAGAAGAGTCAGGCATCGTCTCCTTTCGAAGCATTGATCTCCGCAAACCTCTCGAGTTTTCAAAGAATGTGAGGCCTCAGGTCTTGATGAGGCGGAGGACTAAGTCTTTCTCTGTCGCCTCCACAGGGGATTCAGACATCCATTCATCTTGGGAGATGCAAGACGAGCCTACATTCAATTCACTGCAGGGATATCTGGCCTTATTTCAAGTCAGAGCATCTCGGTGTCCATTCCACTTGAGGCCACAAACTCATGGTCCCTAACACATACCTGTAGGTGAGAGAAGCCTCCTCTTGAGGTGCTTGTTGAAAGTTAGTATTCCTCTTGAGTTGAAGCCAGGGAGTAAGCTCTCTTCTCGAGTTGATTTGGGGTCCACGTATCCCTTTCGTGTTTCTCCAATGACCTCAGGATCCCTCTAGACTTGAGACAGTGATCTTCGGTTTTCTCTGGAGTGCCATCAAGGAAATCAAGGCTCCTTTCACGTTTGATGTGGAACACGGAATTGCTCTGCACACAGTGCAGGGGAATCGGGCCTCATCTCGCGGCGAGGGGGAAGTCTCATGGTTTTTCTCGAGTTGCGGCCGAAACCTGGGGTATATTCTCGAGTTAGGACGGGGAGGGCCCTTCCAGACACGTGTTTGTTCAGCGACGTCAGGACTCCTGCCTAGGTGCGAGGGACACCCCGGGATTCTCCTCGAGTCATGGCATGGCAATTGGGTCGCGTCTCCACGTAAGGTGGGAGACCCAGGGTCCCTTTGCACGTGCCACAGGGATCCTGGGACTCCTATCCATTTTCAAAAGGAGTCAGGCATGGTCTCCTTTGGAAGCATTGATCTCCGCGGTCTTCTCGAGTTTTCAAAGGATGTGAGGCCTCCGGTCGCGATGAAGTGGAGGACTAGGTCTTTCTCTGTGGTCTCCACAGGGGATTCAGAATCCCTTCGTCTTAGGAGATGCAAGCCGAGCCTGCATTCAATTCACTGCAGGGATATCCAGCCTTAGTTCGAGTCAGAGCATCTCGGTGTCCATTCCACTTGAGGCCACAAACTCAGGGTCCCTCTCACATACCTGTAGCTGACAGAAGCCTCCTCTTGAGGTGCTTGTGAAAAGTTGGTGTTCTACTTGAGTCGAAGCCAAGGACTAAGCTCTCATCTCGAGTTGATTTGGGGTCCATGGAGCCATTTCGTGTTGCTCCAGTAACCTCAGGATCCCTCTAGACTTGAGACAGTGATCTTGGGTTTTCTCTGGAGTGCCATCAAGGAAATCAAGGCTCCTTTCACGTTTGATGTGGAACACGGAATTGCTCTGCACGCAGTGCAGGGGAATCGGGCCTCATCTCGCGGCGAGGGGGAAGTCTCATGGTTTTTCTCGAGTTGCGGCCAGAACCTGTGGTATATTCTCGAGTTCCGACGGGGAGGGCCCTTCCAGACACGTGTTTGTTCAGCGACATCAGGACTCCTGCCTAGGTGGGAGGGACACCTCGGGATTCTCCTCGAGTCTTGGCATGGCAATTGGGACGCATCTCCACGTGAGGTGGGAGACCCAGGGTCCCTTATAACGTGCCACCGGGATCCTGGGACTCCTATCCATTTTCAAGAGGAGTCAGGCATCGTCTCCTTTGGAAGCATTGATCTCCGGGGACCTCTCGAGTTTTCAAAGGATGTGAGGCCTCCGTTCGCGTTGAGGCGGAGGACTAGGTCTTTCTCTGTGGTCTCCACAGGGGATTCAGACAACCCTTCGTCTTGGGAGATGCAAGACGAGCCTGCATTCAATTCACTGCAGGGATATCCGACCTTATTTCGAGTCAGAGCATCTCGGTGTCCATTCCACTTGAGGCCACAAACTCAGGGTCCCTCTCACATACCTGTAGCTGAGAGAAGCCTCCCCTTGAGGTGCTTGTGGAACGTGGGTATTCCTCTTGAGTCGAAGCCAGGGACTAAGCTCTCATCTCGAGTTGATTTGTGGTCCACGGAGCCCTTTCGTGTTGCTCCAGTGACCTCAGGATCCATCTAGACTTGAGACAGTGATCTTGGGTTTTCTCTGGAGTGCCATCCAGGAAATCAAGGTTCCTTTCACGTTTGATGTGGAACACGGAATTGGTCTGCACGCAGTGCAGGGGAATCGGGCCTCATCTCGGGGCGAGGGGGAAGTCTCATGGTTTTTCTCGAGTTGCGGCCGGAACCTGGGGTATATTCTCGAGTTACGAAGGGGAGGGCCCTTCCAGACACGTGTTGTTCAGCGACGTCAGGACTCCTGCCTAGGTGCGAGGGACACCTCGGGATTCTCCTCGAGTCTTGGCATGGCAATTGGGATGCGTCTCCACGTGAGTCGGGAGACCCAGGGTCCCTTTCCACGTGCCACAGGGATCCTGGGTCTCCTAACCATTTTCAAGAGGAGTCAGGCATCGTCTCCTTTGGAAGCATTGATCTCCGCGGACCTCTCGAGTTTTCAAAGGATGTGAGGCCTCCGGTCGCGATGAGGCGGAGAACTAGGACTTTCTCTGTGGTCTCCACAGGGGATTCAGACATCCCTTCATCTTGGGAGATGCAAGACGAGCCTGCATCCAATTCACTGCAGGGATATCCGGCCTTTCTTACAGTCAGAGCACCTCGGTGTCCATTCCAATTGAGGCCACAAACTCAGGGTACCTCTCACATACATGTAGCTGAGAGAAGCCTCCTCTTGAGGTGCTTGTGGAAACTTGGTATTCCTCTTGAGTCGAAGCCAGGGACTAAGCTCTCATCTCGAGTTGATTTGGGGTCCACAGAGGCCTTTCGTGTTGCTCCAGTGACCTCAGGATCCTTCTAGACTTGAGACACTGATCTTGGGTTTTCTCTGGAGTGGCATCAAGGAAATCAAGGCTCCTTTCACGTTTGATGTGGAACACGGAATTGCTCTTCACGCAGTGCAGGGGAATCGGGCCTCATCTCGCGGCGAGGGGGAAGTCTCATGGTTTTTCTCGAGTTGCGGCCGGTACCTGGGGTGTATTCTCGAGTTACGACGGGGAGGGCCCTTCCAGAAACGTGTTTGTTCAGCGACGTCAGGACTCCTGCCTAGGTGCGAGGGACACCTCGGGATTCTCCTCGAGTCTTGGCATGGCAATTGGGACGCGTCTCCCCGTGAGGCGGGAGACCCAGGGTCCCTTTCCACGTGCCACAGGGATCCTGGGATTCCTATCCATTTTCAAGAAGAGTCAGGCATCGTCGCCTTTGGAAGCATTGATCTCCGCGGACCTCTCGAGTTTTCAAAGGATGTAAGGCCTCCGGTCGCGATGAGGCGGAGGACTAGGTCTTTCTCTGTGGTCTCCACAGGGGATTCAGACATCCCTTCGTCTTGGGAGATGCAAGACGAGGCTGCATTCACTTCACTGCAGGGATATCCGGCCTTACTTCGAGTCAGAGCATCTCGGTGTCCATTCCACTTGAGGCCACAAACTCAGGGTCCCTCTCACCTACCTGTTGCTGAGAGAAGCCTACTCTTGAGGTGCTTGTGGAAAGTTGGTATTACTCTTCAGTCGAAGCCAGGGACTAAGCTCTCATCTCGAGTTGATTTGGGGTCCATGGAGCCCTTTCTTGTTGCTACAGTTACCTCAGGATCCCTCTAGACTTGAGACAGTGATCTTGGGTTTTCTCTGGAGTGCCATCAAGGAAATCAATACTCCTTTCACGTTTGATGTGGAAAAAGGAATTGCTCTGCACGCAGGGCAGGGGAATCGGGCCTCATCTCACGGCGAGGGGGAAGTGTCATGGGTTTTCTCGAGTTGCGGCCGGAACCTGGGTATATTCTCGAGTTATGACGGGGAGGGCCCTTCCAGACACGTGTTTGTTCAGCGACGTCAGGACTCCTGCCTAGGTGCGAGGGACACCTCGGGATTCTCCTCGAGTCTTGGCATGGCAATTGGGACGTGCCTGCACGTGAGGTGGGAGACCCAGGGTCCCTTTCCACGTGCCACAGGGATCCTGGGACTCCTATCCATTTTCAAGAGGAGTCAGGCATCGTCTCCTTTGGAAGCATTGATCTCCGCGGACCTCTGGAGTTTTCAAAGGATGTGAGGCCTCCGCTCGCGATGTGGCTGAGGACTAGGTCTTTCTCTGTGGTCTCCACAGGGGATTCAGACATCCCTTCGTCTTGGGAGATGCAAGACGAGCCTGCATTCAATTCACTGCAGGGATATCCGGCCTTACTTCGAGTCAGAGCATCTCGGTGTCCATTCCACTTGAGGCCACAAATTCAGGGTCCCTCTCACATACCTGTAGCTGAGAGAAGCCTCCTCTTTAGGTGCCTGTGGAAAGTTGGTATTCCTCTTGATTCGAAGCCAGGGACTAAGCTCTCATTTGAAGTTGATTTGGGGTCCACGGAGCCCTTTCCTGTTGCTCCAGTGACCTCAGGATCCCTCTAGACTTGAGACAGTGAACTTGGGTTTTCTCTGGAGTACCATCAAGGAAATCAAGGCTCCTTTCACGTTTGCTGTGGAACACGGAATTGCTCTGCACGCAGGGCAGGGGAATCGGGCCTCATGTCGCGGCGAGGGGGAAGTCTCATGGTTTTTCTCAAGTTGCGGCCAGAACCTGGGGTATATTCTCGAGTTACGACGGGGAGGACCCTTCCAGACACGTGTTTTTTCAGCGACGTCAGGACTCCTGCCTAGGTGCGAGGGACACCTCGGGATTCTCCTCGAGTCTTGGCATGGCAATTGGGACGTGTCTCCACGTGAGGCAGGAGACCCAGGGTCCCTTTCCACGTGCCACAGGGATCCTGGGACTCCTATCCATTTTCAAGATGAGTCAGATATGGTCTCCTTCGGAAGTATTGATCTCCGCGGACCTCTCGAGTTTTCAAAGGATATGAGGCCTCCGGTTGCGTTGAGGTGGAGGACTAGGTCTTTCTCTGTGGTCTCCACAGGGGATTCAGACAACCCTTCGTCTTGGGAGATGCAAGACGAGCTTGCATTCAATTCACTGCATGGATATCCGGCCTTACTTCGAGTCAGAGCATCTCGGTGTCCATTCCACTTGAGGCAACAAACTCAGGGGCACTCTCACATACCTGTAGCTGAGAGAAGCCTCCTCTTGAGGTGCTTGTGGAAAGTTGGTATTCCTCTTGAGTCGAAGCCAGGGACTAAGCTCTCATCTCGAGTTGATTTGGGGTCCATGGAGCCCTTTCCTGTTGGTCCAGTGACATCAGGATCCCTCTAGACTTGAGACAGTGAACTTGCGTTTTCTCTGGAGTGCCATCAAGGAAATCAAGGCTCCTTTCACGTTTGATGTGGAAAACGGAATTGCTCTGCACGCAGGGCAGGGGAATCGGGCCTCATCTCGCGGCGAGAGGGAAGTCTCATGGTTTTTCTCGAGTTGCGGCCAGAACCAGGGGTATATTCTCGAGTTACGATGGGGAGGGCCCTACCAGACACGTGTTTGTTCAGCGACGTCAGGACTCCTGCCTAGGTGCGAGGGACACCTCGGGATTCTCCTCGAGTCTTGGCATGTCAATTGGGACGTGTCTCCACGTGAGGCGGGAGACCCAGGGTCCCTTTCCACGTGCCACAAGGGATCCTGGGACTCCTATCCATTTTCAAGAGGAGTCAGGCATCGTCTCCTTCGGAAGTATTGATCTCCGCGGACCTCTCGAGTTTTCAAAGGATATGAGGCCTCCGGTTGCGTTGAGGTGGAGGACTAGGTCTTTCTCTGTGGTCTCCACAGGGGATTCAGACAACCCTTCGTCTTGGGAGATGCAAGACGAGCCTGCATTCAATTCACTGCAGGGATATCCGGCCTTACTTCGAGTCAGAGCATCTCGGTGTCCATTCCACTTGAGGCCACAAACTCAGGGTCCCTCTCACATACCTGTAGCTGAGAGAAGCCTCCTCTTGAGGTGCTTGTGGAAAGTTGGTATTCCTCTTGAGTCGAAGCCAGGGACTAAGCTCTCATCTCGAGTTGATTTGGGGTCCACGGAGCCCTTTCGTTATGCTCCAGTGTCCTCAGGATCCCTCTAGACTTGAGACAGTGATCTTGGGTTTTCTCTGGAGTGCCATCAAGGAAATCAAGGCTCCTTTCACGTTTGATGTGGAACACGGAATTGCTCTGCACGCAGGGCAGGGGAATCGGGCCTCATCTCGCGGCGAGGGGGAAGTCTCATGGTTTTTCTCGAGTTGAGGCCGGAACCTGGGGGGTATTCTCGAGTTACGACAGGGAGGGCCCTTCCAGACACGTGTTTGTTCAGCGACGTCAGGACTCCTGCCTAGGTGCGAGGGACACCTCGGGATTCTCCTCGAGTCTTGGCATGGCAATTGGGACGTGTCTCCACGTGAGGCGGGAGACCCAGTGTCCCTTTCCACGTGCCACAGGGATCCTGGGACTCCTATCCATTTTCAAGAGGAGTCAGGCATCGTCTCCTTTGGAAGCATTTATCTCCGCGGACCTCTCGAGATTTCAAAGGATGTGACGCCTCCGGTCGCGATGAGGCGGAGGACTATGTCTTTCTCTGTGGTCTCCACATGGGATTCAGTCATCCCTTCGTCTTGGGAGATGCAAGACGAGCCTGCATTCAATTCACTGCAGGGATATCCGGCCTTACTTCGAGTCAGAGCATTTCGGTGTCCATTCGAATTGAGGCCACAAACTCAGGGTGCCTCTCACCTACCTGTAGCTGAGAGAAGCCTCCTCTTTGGTGCTTTTGGAAAGTTGGTATTCCTCTTGAGTCGAAGCCAGGGACTAAGCTCTCATCTCGAGTTGATTTGGGGTCTACGGAGCCCTTTCGTGTTGCTCCAGTGACCTCAGGCTCCCTCTAGACTTGAGACAGTGATCTTGGGTTTTCTCTGGAGTGCCATCAAGGAAATCAAGGCTCCTTTCACGTTTGATGTGGAACACGGAATTGCTCTGCACGCAGTGCAGGGGAATCGGGCCTCATCTCGCGACGAGGGGGAAGTCTCATGGTTTTTCTCGAGTTGCGGCCGGAACCTGGGGTATGTTCTCGAGTTACGACGGGGAGGGCCCTTCCAGACACGTGTTTGTTCAGCGACGTCAGGACTACTGCCTAGGTGCGAGGGACACCTCGGGATTCTCCTCCAGTCTTGGCATGGCAATTGGGACGCGTCTCCCCGTGAAGCGGGAGACCCAGTGTCCCTTTCCACGTGCCACAGGGATCCTGGGACTCCTAACCATTTTCAAGAGGAGTCAGGCATCGTCTCCTTTGGAAGCATTGATCTCCGCGGACCTCTCGAGTTTTCAAAGGATGTGAGGCCTCCGGTCGCGAAGAGGCGGAGAACTAAGTCTTTCTCTGTGGTCTCCACAGAGGATTCAGACATCCCTTCTTCTTGGGAGGTGCAAGATGAGCTTGCATTCAATTCACTGCAGGGATATCCGGCCTTACTTCGAGTCAGAGCATCTCCGTGTCCATTCCACTTGAGGCCACAAATCAGGGTACCTCTCACATACATGTAGCTGAGAGAAGCCTCCTCTTGAGGTGCTTTTGGAAAGTTGGTATTCCTCTTGAGTCAAAGCCAGGGACTAAGCTCTCATCTCGAGTTGATTTGGGGTCCACGGAGCCCTTTCGTGTTGCTCCAGTGACCTCAGGATCCCTCTAGACTTCAGACAGTGACTTTGGGTTTTCTCTGTAGTGGCATCAAGGAAATCAAGGCTCCTTTCACGTTTGATGTGGAACACGGAATTGCTCTGCACGCAATGCAGGAGAATCGGGCCTCATCTCGTGGCGATGGGGAAGTCTCAAGGTTTTTCTCGAGTTGCGGCCGGAACCTGGGGTATATTCTCGAGTTACGACGGGGAGGGCCCTTCCAGACACGTGTTTGTTCAGCGACGTCAGGACTCCTGCCTAGGTGTGAGGGATACCTCGGGATTCTCCTCGAATCTTGCATGGCAATTGGGACGTGTCTCCACGTGAGGCGGGAGACCCAGGGTCCCTTTCCACGTGCCACAGGGATCCTGGGACTCCTATCCATTTTCAAGAGGAGTCAGGCATCGTCTCCTTTGGAAGCATTGATCTCCGCGGACCTCTCGAGTTTTCAAATGATGTGAGGCCACCGGTCGCGTTGAGGCGGACGACTAGGTCTTTCTCGGTGTTCTGCACAGGGGATTCAGACATCCCTTCGTCTTGGGAGATGCAAGACGAGCCTGCATTCAATTCACTGCAGGGATATCTGGCCTTACTTCGAGTCAGAGCATCTCGGTGTCCATTCCACTTGAGGCCACAAACTCAGGGTCCCTCTCACATACCTGTAGCTGAGAGAAGCCTCCTATTGAGGGGCTTGTGGAAAGTTCGTATTCCTCTTGAGTTGAAGCCAGGGACTAATCTCTCATCTCGAGTTGATTTGGGGTCCACGGAGCACTTTCGTGTTGCTCCAGTGACCTCAGGATCACTCTAGACTTGAGACAGTGATCTTGGGTTTTCTCTGGAGTGCCATCAAGGAAATCAAGTCTCCTTTCACGTTTGATGTGGAGCACGGAATTGCTCTCCACGCATTGCAGGGGAATCGGGCCTCAACTCGCGGCCAGGGGGAAATCTCATGGTTTTTCTCGAGTTGCGGCCGGAACCTGGGGTATATTCTCGAGTTATGACGGGGAGGGCCCTTCCAGACACGTGTTTGTTCAGCGACGTCAGGACTCCTGCCTAGGTGCGAGGGACACCTCGGGATTCTCCTCGAGTCTTGGCATGTCAATTGGGACGTGTCTCCACGTGAGGCGGGAGACCCAGTGTCCCTTTCCACTTACCACAGGGATCCTGGGACTCCTATCCATTTTCAAGAGGAGTCAGGCATCGTCTCCTTGGAAGCATTGATCTCCGTGGAACTCTCGAGTTTTCAAAGGATGTGAGGCCTCCCCTCGCGATGAGGTGGAGAATTATGTCTTTCTCTGTGGTCTCCGCAGGGGATTCAGACATCCCTTCGTCTTGGGAGATGCAAGATGAGCCTGCATTCAATTCACTGCAGGGATATCCGGCCTTACTTCGAGTCAGAGCATCTCGGTGTCCATTCCAATTGAGGCCGCAAAATCAGGGTCCCTCTCACATACCTGTACCTGAGAGAAGCCTCCTCTTGAGGTGTTTGTGGAAAGTTGTTATTCCTTTGACTCGAAGCCAGGGACTAAGCTCTCATCTCGAGTTGATTTGGGGTCCATGGAGCCCTTTCGTGTTGCTACAGTGACGTCAGGATCCCTCTAGACTTGGGACAGTGATCTTGGGTTTTCTCGGGAGTGCCGTCAAGAAAATCAAGGCACCTTTCATTTTTGATGTGGAATACGGAATGGCTCTGCACGCAGGGCAGGGGAATCGGGCCTCATCTCGCGGCGAGGAGGAAGTCTCATGGTTTTTCTCGAGTTGCGGCTGGAACCTGGTGTATATTCTCGAGTTACGACGGAGAGGGCCCTTCCAGACACGTGTTTGTTCAGCGACGTCAGGACTCGTGCCTAGGTGCGAGGGACACCTCGCGATTCTCCTCGAGTCTTGGCATGGCAATTGGGCCGCGTCTCCACGTGAGGCGGGAGACCCAGGGTCCCTTTCCACGTGCCACAGGGATCCTGGGACTCCTATCCATTTTCAAGAGGAGTCAGGCATCGTCTCCTTTGGAAGCATTGATCTCCGCGGACCTCTCGAGTTTTCAAAGGATGTGAGGCCTCCGGTCACGATGAGGCGGAGGACTAGGTCTCTCTCTGTGGTGTCCACAGGGGTTTCAGACATCCTTTCATCTTGGGAGATGCAAGACGTGCCTGCATTCAATTCACTGCATGGATATCCGGCCTTACTTCGAGTCAGAGCATCTCGGTGTCCATTCCACTTGAGGCAACAAACTCAGGGTCCCTCTCACATACCTGTAGCTGACAGAAGCCTCCTCTTGAGGTGCTTGTGGAAAGTTGGTATTCCTCTTGAGTCGAAGCCAGGGACTAAGCTCTCATCTCGAGTTGACTTGGGGTCCACGGAGCCCTTTCGTGTTGCTCCAGTGACCTCAGGATCCCTCTAGACTTGAGACAGTGACCTTGGGTTTTCTCTGGAGTGCCATCAAGGAAATCAAGGCTCCTTTCACGTTTGATGTGGAACACGGAATTGCTCTGCATGCAGTACAGGGGAATCGGGCCTCAACTCGCGGCGAGGGGGAAATCTCATGGTTTTTCTCGAGTTGCGGCCGGAACCTTGTGTATATTCTCGAGTTACGACCGGGAGGGCCCTTCCAGACACGTGTTTGTTCAGCGAGGTCAAGACTCCTGCCTAGGTGCGAGGGACACCTCGGGATTCTCCTCGAGTCTTGGCATGGCAATTGGGACGCGTCTCCACGTTAGGCGGGAGACCCAGTGTCCCTTTCCACGTGCCACAGGGATCCTGGGACTCCTATCCATTTTCAAGAGGAGTCAGGCATCGTCTCCTTTGGAAGCATTCATCTCCGCGGACCTCTTGAGATTTCCAAGAATGTGAGGCCTCCGGTCGCGATGAGGCGAGAACTAGGTCTTTCTCTGTGGTCTCCACAGGGGATTCAGACATCCCTTCTTCTTGGGAGATGCAAGACGAGCCTGCATTCAATTCACTGCAGGGATATCTGGCCTTACTTCGAGTAAGAGCATCTCGGTGTCCATTGCACTTGAGGCCACAAACTCAGGGTCCTTCTCACATACCTGTGGCTGAGAGAACCCTCCTCTTGACGTGCTTGTGGAAAGTTGGTATTCCTCTTGAGTCGAAGCCAGGTACTAAGCTCCCATCTCGAGTTGATTTGGGATCCACGGAGCCCTTTCGTGTTGCTCCAGTGACCTCAGGATCCCTCTAGACTTGAGACAGTGAATTTGGGTTTTCTCTGGAGTGCCATCAAGGAAATCAAGGCTCCTTTCACATTTGATGTGGAACACGGATTTGCTCTGCACGCAGTGCAGGGGAATCGGGCCTCATCTCGCGGCGAGGGGGAAGACTCATGGTTTTTCTCGAGTTGCGGCCGGAACCTGGGGTATATTCTCGAGTTACGACAGGGAGGGCCCTTCCAGACAAGTGTTTGTTCAGCGACGTCAGGACTCCTGCCTAGGTGCCAGGGACACCTCGGGATTCTCCTCGAGTCTTGGCATGGCAATTCGGACACGTCTCCAGGTGAAGCGGGAGACCCACGGTCCCTTTCCACGTTCCACAGGGATCCTGGGACTCCTATCCATTTTCAAGAGGAGTCAGGCATCGTCTCCTTTGGAAGCATTGATCTCCGCGGACCTCTCGAGTTTGCAAAGGATGTGAGGCCTCCGGTCGCGTTGAGGCGGACGACTAGGTCTTTCTCGGTGTTCTGCACAGGGGATTCAGACATCCCTTCGTCTTGGGAGATGCAAGACGAGCCTGCATTCAATTCACTGCAGGGATATCCGGCCTTACTTCGAGTCAGAGCATCTCGGTGTCCATTCCACTTGAGGCCACAAACTCAGGGTCCCTCTCACATACCTGTAGCTGAGAGAAGCCTCCTCTTGAGGGGCTTGTGGAAAGTTCGTATTCCTCTTGAGTTGAAGCCAGGGACTAATCTCTCATCTCGAGTTGATTTGTGGTCCACTGAGCCCTTTCATGTTGCTACAGTGACCTCAGGATCGCTCTAGACTTGAGACAGTGATCTTGGGTTTTCTCTGGAGTTCCATCAAGGAAATCAAGGCTCCTTTCATTTTTGATGTGGAATACGGAATTGCTCTGCACGCAGGGCAGTGGAATCGGGCCTCATCTCGTGGCGAGGGGTAAGTCTCATGGTTTTTCTCGAGTTGAGGCTCGAACCTGGGGTATAATCTCGAGTTACGTCGGGGAGGGCCCTTCCAGACACGTGATTATTCAGCGACGTCAGGACTCCTGCCTAGGTGCGAGGGACACCTCGGGATTCTCCTCGAGTCTTGGCACGGCAATTAGGACGCGACTCCACCTGAGGCGGGAGACACAGGGTCCCTTTCCACGTGCCACAGTGATACTGGGACTCCTATCCATTTTCAACAGGAGTCAGGCATCGTCTCCTTTGGAAGCATTGATCTCTGCAGACCTCTCGAGTTTTCAAAGGATGTGAAGCCTCCGGTCGCGATGAGCCGGAGGACTAGGTCTTTTTCTGTGGTCTCCACAGGGGATTCACACATCCCTTCATCTTGGGAGATGCAAGAGGTGCCTGCATTCAATTCACTGCAGGGATATCCGGCCTTACTTCGAGTCAGAGCATCTCGGTGTCCATTGCACTTTAGGTCACAATCTCAGGGTCCCTCTCACATACCTGTAGCTGACAGAAGCCTCCTCTTGAGGTGCTTGTGGAAAGTTGGTATTCCTCTTGAGTCGAAGCCAGGGACTAAGCCCTCATCTCGAGTTGATTTGGGGTCCACGGAGCCCTTTCGTGTTGCTCCAGTGACCTCAGGATCCCTCTAGACTTGAGACAGTGATCTTGGGTTTTCTCTGGAGTGCCATCAAGGAAATCAAGGCTCCTTTCACGTTTGATGTGGAACACGGAATTGCTCTGCATGCAGTACAGGGGAATCGGGCCTCAACTCGCGGCGAGGGGAAATCTCATGGTTTTTCTCGAGTTGCGGCTGGAACCTTGGGTATATTCTCGATTTACGACGGGAGGGCCCTTCCAGACACGTGTTTGTTCAGCGACTTCAGGACTCCTGCCTAGGTGCGAGGGACACCTCGGGATTCTCCTCGAGTTTTGGCATGGCAATTGGGACACGTCTCCACATGAGGCGGGAGACCCAGGGTCCCTTTCCACGTGCCACAAGATCCTGGGACTCCTATCCATTTTCAAGAGGAGTCAGGCATCGTCTCCTTCAGAAGCATTGATCTCCGCGGACCTCTCGAGTTTTCAAAGGATGTGAGGCCTCCGGTCGCGTTGAGGCAGACGACTAGGTCTTTCTCTGTGGTCTCCACAGGGGATTCAGACAACCGTTCGTCTTGGGAGATGCAAGACGAGCCTGCACTCAATTCACTGCAGGGATATCCGGCCTTACTTCGAGTCAGACCATCTCGGTGTCCATTCCAATTGAGGCCACAAACTCAGGTTCCCTCTCACATACCTGTAGCTGAGAGAAGCCTCCTCTTGAGGTGCTTGTGGAAACTTGGTGTTCCTCTTGAGTCGAAGCCAAGAACTAAGCTCTCATCTCGAGTTGACTTGGAGTCCACAGAGCCCTTTCGTGTTGCTCCATTGACCTCAGTATCCCTCTAGACTTGAGACAGTGATCTTGGGTTTTCTCTGGAGTGCCATCAAGGAAATCAAGGCTCCTTTCACGTTTGATGTGGAACACGGAATTGCTCTGCACGCAGTGCAGGGGAATCGGGCCTCAACTCGCGGGGAGGGGGAAATCTCATGGTTTTTCTCGAGTTGCGCCAGGAACCTTGGGTATATTCTCGAGTTACGATGGGGAGGGCCCTTCCAGACACGTGTTTGTTCAGCGACGTCAGGACTCCTGCCTAGGTGCGAGGGACACCTCGGGATTCTCCTCGAGTCTTGGCATGGCAATTGGGACACGTCTCCAGGTGAAGCGGGAGACCCACGGTCCCTTTCCACGTGCCACAGGGATCCTGGGACTCCTATCCATTTTCAAGAGGAGTCAGGCATCGTCTCCTTTGGAAGCATTGATCTCCGCGGACCTCTCGAGTTTTCAAAGGATGTGAGGCCTCCGGTCGCGTTGAGGCGGACGACTAGGTCTTTCTCGGTGTTCTGCACAGGGGATTCAGACATCCCTTCGTCTTGGGAGATGCAAGACGAGCCTGCATTCAATTCACTGCAGGGATATCCGGCCTTATTTCGAGTCAGAGCATCTCGGTGTCCATTCCACTTGAGGCCACAAACTCAGGGTCCCTCTCACATACCTGTAGCTGAGAGAAGCCTCCTATTGAGGTGCTTGTGGAAAGTTCGTATTCCTCTTGAGTTGAAGCCAGGGACTAATCTCTCATCTCGAGTTGATTTGGGGTCCACGGAGCCCTTTCGTGTTGCTCCAGTGACCTCAGGATCCCTCTAGACTTGAGACAGTGATCTTGGGTTTTCTCTGGAGTGCCATCAAGGAAATCAAGGCTCCTTTCACATTTGATGTGGAGCACAGAATTGCTCTCCACGCATTGCAGGGGAATCGGGCCTCATCTCGCGGCGAGGGGTAAGTCTCATGGTTTTTCTCGAGTTGCGGCCGGAACCTGGGGTATATTCTCGAGTTACGAAGGGGAGGGCCTTTCCAGACACGTGTTTGTTCAGCGACGTCAGGACTCCTGCCTAGGTGCGAGGGACACCTCGGGATTCTCCTCGAGTCTTGGCATGGCAATTTGGACGCGTCTCCACGTGAGGCGGGAGACCCAGTGTCCCTTTCCACGTGCCACAGTGATCCTGGGACTCCTATCCATTTTCAAGAGGAGTCAGGCATCGTCTCCTTTGGAAGCATTGATCTCCACGGAACTCTCGTGTTTTCAAAGGATGTGAGGCCTCCCCTCGCGATGAGGCGGAGAATTATGTCTTTCTCTGTGGTCTCCACAGGGGATTCAGACATCCCTTCATCTTGGGAGATGCAAGACGAGCCTGCATTCAATTCACTGCAGGGATATCCGGCCTTACTTCGAGTCAGAGCATCTAGGTGTCCATTCCACTTGAGGCCGAAAACTCAGGGTCCCTCTCACATACCTGTAGCTGAGAGAAGCCTCCTCTTGAGGTGTTTGTGGAAAGTTGGTATTCCTCTTGAGTCGAAGCCAGGGACTAAGCTCTCATCTCGAGTTGATTTGGGGTCCACGGAGCCCTTTGGTGTTGCTCCAGTGACCTCAGGATCCCTCTAGACTTGAGACAGTGATCTTGGATTTTCTCGGGAGTGCCATCAAGGAAATCAAGGCCCCTTTCATTTTTGATGTGGAATACGGAATGGCTCTGCACGCAGGGCAGGGGAATCGGGCCTCATCTCGCGGCGAGGAGGAAGTCTCATGGTTTTTCTCGAGTTGCGCTGGAACCTGGGGTATATTCTCGAGTTACGACGGGGAGGGCCCTTCCAGACACGTGTTTGTTTAGCGACGTCAGGACTCCTGCCTAGGTGCGAGGGACACCTCGGGATTCTCCTCGAGTCTTGGCATGGCAATTGGGACTTGTGTCCACGTGAGGCGGGATACCCAGGATCCCTTTCCACGTGCCACAGGGATCCTGGGACTCCTATCCATTTTCAGGAGGAGTCAGGCATCGTCTCCTTTGGAAGCATTGATCTCTGCAGACCTCTCGAGTTTTCAAAGGATGTGAGGCGTCCGGTCGCGATGAGGCGGAGGACTAGGTCTTTCTCTGTGGTCTCCACAGGGGTTTCAGACATCCTTTCATCTTGGAGATGCAAGACGTGCCTGCATTCATTTCACTGCAGGGATATCCGGCCTTACTTCGAGTCAGAGCATCTCGGTGTCCATTGCACTTGAGGTCACAAACTCAGGGTCCCTCTCACATACCTGTAGCTGACAGAGGCCTCCTCTTGAGGTGCTTGTGGAAAGTTGGTATTCCTCTTGAGTCGAAGCCAGGGACTAAGCTCTCATCTCGAGTTGATTTGGGGTCCACGGAGCCCTTTCGTGTTGCTCCAGTGACCTCAGGATCCCTCTAGACTTGAGACAGTGATCTTGGGTTTTCTCTGGAGTGCCATCAAGGAAATCAAGGCTCCTTTCACGTTTGATGTGGAACACGGAATTGCTCTGCATGCAGTACAGGGGAATCGGGCCTCAACTCGCGGGGAGGGGGAAATCTCATGGTTTTTCTCGAGTTGCGGCCGGAACCTTGGGTATTTTCTCGAGTTACGATGGGGAGAGCCCTTCCAGACACGTGTTTGTTCAGCGACGTCAGGACTCCTGCCTAGGTGCGAGGGAGACCTCGGGATTCTCCTCGAGTCTTGGCATGGCAATTGGGACACGTCTCCAGGTGAGGCGGGAGACCCACGGTCCCTTTCCACGTGCCACAGGGATCCTGGGACTCCTATCCATTTTCAAGAGGAGTCAGGTATCGTCTCCTTTGGAAGCATTGATCTCCGCGGACCTCTCGAGGTTTCAAAGGATGTGAGGCCTCCGGTCGCGTTGAGGCGGACGACTAGGTCTTTCTCTGTGTTCTCCACAGGGGATTCAGACATCCCTTCGTCTTGGGAGATGCAAGACGAGCCTGCATTCAATTCACTGCAGGGATATCCGGCCTTACTTCGAGTCAGAGCATCTCGGTGTCCATTCCACTTGAGGCCACAAACTCAGGGTCCCTCTCACATACCTGTAGCTGAGAGAAGCCTCCTCTTGAGGGGCTTGTGGAAAGTTCGTATTCCTCTTGAGTTGAAGCCAGGGACTAATCTCTCATCTCGAGTTGATTTGGGGTCCACGGAGCCCTTTCTTGTTGCTCCAGTGACCTCAGGATCCCTCTAGACTTGAGACAGTGATCTTGGGTTTTCTCTGGAGTGCCATCAAGGAAATCAAGGCTCCTTTCACGTTTGATGTGGAGCACGGAATTGCTCTCCACGCATTGCAGGGGAATCTGGCCTCAAATCGCGGCGAGGCGGAAGTCTCATGGTTTTTCTCGAGTTGCGGCCGGAACCTGGGGTATATTCTCGAGTTACGACAGGGAGGGCCTTTCCAGACACGTGTTTGTTCAGCGACGTCAGGACTCCTGCCTAGGTGCGAGGGACACCTCGGGATTCTCCTCGAGTCTTGGCATGGCAATTGGGACGTGTCTCCACGTGAGGCGGGAGACCCAGTGTCCCTTTCCACGTGCCACAGGGATCCTGGGACTCCTATCCATTTTCAAGAGGAGTCAGGCATCGTCTCCTTGGAAGCATTGATCTCCGTGGAACTCTCGAGTTTTCAAAGGATGTGAGGCCTCCCCTCGCGATGAGGCGGAGAATTATGTCTTTCTCTGTGGTCTCCACAGGGGATTCAGACATCCCTTCGTCTTGGGAGATGCAAGACGAGCCTGCATTCAATTCACTGCAGGGATATCCGGCCTTACTTCGAGTCAGAGCATCTCGGTGTCCATTCCAATTGAGGCCGCAAAATCAGGGTCCCTCTCACATACCTGTACCTGAGAGAAGCCTCCTCTTGAGGTGTTTGTGGAAAGTTGGTATTCCTCTTGACTCGAAGCCAGGGACTAAGCTCTCATCTCGAGTTGATTTGGGGTCCATGGAGCCCTTTCGTGTTGCTACAGTGACGTCAGGATCCCTCTAGACTTGGGACAGTGATCTTGGGTTTTCTCGGGAGTGCCGTCAAGAAAATCAAGGCACCTTTCATTTTTGATGTGGAATACGGAATGGCTCTGCACGCAGGGCAGGGGAATCGGGCCTCATCTCGCGGCGAGGAGGAAGTCTCATGGTTTTTCTCGAGTTGCGGCTGGAACCTGGTGTATATTCTCGAGTTACGACGGAGAGGGCCCTTCCAGACACGTGTTTGTTCAGCGACGTCAGGACTCCTGCCTAGGTGCGAGGGACACCTCGCGATTCTCCTCGAGTCTTGGCATGGCAATTGGGCCGCGTCTCCACGTGAGGCGGGAGACCCAGGGTCCCTTTCCACGTGCCACAGGGATCCTGGGACTCCTATCCATTTTCAAGAGGAGTCAGGCATCGTCTCCTTTGGAAGCATTGATCTCCGCGGACCTCTCGAGTTTTCAAAGGATGTGAGGCCTCCGGTCACGATGAGGCGGAGGACTAGGTCTCTCTCTGTGGTGTCCACAGGGGTTTCAGACATCCTTTCATCTTGGGAGATGCAAGACGTGCCTGCATTCAATTCACTGCATGGATATCCGGCCTTACTTCGAGTCAGAGCATCTCGGTGTCCATTCCACTTGAGGCAACAAACTCAGGGTCCCTCTCACATACCTGTAGCTGACAGAAGCCTCCTCTTGAGGTGCTTGTGGAAAGTTGGTATTCCTCTTGAGTCGAAGCCAGGGACTAAGCTCTCATCTCGAGTTGACTTGGGGTCCACGGAGCCCTTTCGTGTTGCTCCAGTGACCTCAGGATCCCTCTAGACTTGAGACAGTGACCTTGGGTTTTCTCTGGAGTGCCATCAAGGAAATCAAGGCTCCTTTCACGTTTGATGTGGAACACGGAATTGCTCTGCATGCAGTACAGGGGAATCGGGCCTCAACTCGCGGCGAGGGGGAAATCTCATGGTTTTTCTCGAGTTGCGGCCGGAACCTTGTGTATATTCTCGAGTTACGACCGGGAGGGCCCTTCCAGACACGTGTTTGTTCAGCGAGGTCAAGACTCCTGCCTAGGTGCGAGGGACACCTCGGGATTCTCCTCGAGTCTTGGCATGGCAATTGGGACGCGTCTCCACGTTAGGCGGGAGACCCAGTGTCCCTTTCCACGTGCCACAGGGATCCTGGGACTCCTATCCATTTTCAAGAGGAGTCAGGCATCGTCTCCTTTGGAAGCATTCATCTCCGCGGACCTCTTGAGATTTCCAAGAATGTGAGGCCTCCGGTCGCGATGAGGCGAGAACTAGGTCTTTCTCTGTGGTCTCCACAGGGGATTCAGACATCCCTTCTTCTTGGGAGATGCAAGACGAGCCTGCATTCAATTCACTGCAGGGATATCTGGCCTTACTTCGAGTAAGAGCATCTCGGTGTCCATTGCACTTGAGGCCACAAACTCAGGGTCCTTCTCACATACCTGTGGCTGAGAGAACCCTCCTCTTGACGTGCTTGTGGAAAGTTGGTATTCCTCTTGAGTCGAAGCCAGGTACTAAGCTCCCATCTCGAGTTGATTTGGGATCCACGGAGCCCTTTCGTGTTGCTCCAGTGACCTCAGGATCCCTCTAGACTTGAGACAGTGAATTTGGGTTTTCTCTGGAGTGCCATCAAGGAAATCAAGGCTCCTTTCACATTTGATGTGGAACACGGATTTGCTCTGCACGCAGTGCAGGGGAATCGGGCCTCATCTCGCGGCGAGGGGGAAGACTCATGGTTTTTCTCGAGTTGCGGCCGGAACCTGGGGTATATTCTCGAGTTACGACAGGGAGGGCCCTTCCAGACAAGTGTTTGTTCAGCGACGTCAGGACTCCTGCCTAGGTGCCAGGGACACCTCGGGATTCTCCTCGAGTCTTGGCATGGCAATTCGGACACGTCTCCAGGTGAAGCGGGAGACCCACGGTCCCTTTCCACGTTCCACAGGGATCCTGGGACTCCTATCCATTTTCAAGAGGAGTCAGGCATCGTCTCCTTTGGAAGCATTGATCTCCGCGGACCTCTCGAGTTTGCAAAGGATGTGAGGCCTCCGGTCGCGTTGAGGCGGACGACTAGGTCTTTCTCGGTGTTCTGCACAGGGGATTCAGACATCCCTTCGTCTTGGGAGATGCAAGACGAGCCTGCATTCAATTCACTGCAGGGATATCCGGCCTTACTTCGAGTCAGAGCATCTCGGTGTCCATTCCACTTGAGGCCACAAACTCAGGGTCCCTCTCACATACCTGTAGCTGAGAGAAGCCTCCTCTTGAGGGGCTTGTGGAAAGTTCGTATTCCTCTTGAGTTGAAGCCAGGGACTAATCTCTCATCTCGAGTTGATTTGTGGTCCACTGAGCCCTTTCATGTTGCTACAGTGACCTCAGGATCGCTCTAGACTTGAGACAGTGATCTTGGGTTTTCTCTGGAGTTCCATCAAGGAAATCAAGGCTCCTTTCATTTTTGATGTGGAATACGGAATTGCTCTGCACGCAGGGCAGTGGAATCGGGCCTCATCTCGTGGCGAGGGGTAAGTCTCATGGTTTTTCTCGAGTTGAGGCTCGAACCTGGGGTATAATCTCGAGTTACGTCGGGGAGGGCCCTTCCAGACACGTGATTATTCAGCGACGTCAGGACTCCTGCCTAGGTGCGAGGGACACCTCGGGATTCTCCTCGAGTCTTGGCACGGCAATTAGGACGCGACTCCACCTGAGGCGGGAGACACAGGGTCCCTTTCCACGTGCCACAGTGATACTGGGACTCCTATCCATTTTCAACAGGAGTCAGGCATCGTCTCCTTTGGAAGCATTGATCTCTGCAGACCTCTCGAGTTTTCAAAGGATGTGAAGCCTCCGGTCGCGATGAGCCGGAGGACTAGGTCTTTTTCTGTGGTCTCCACAGGGGATTCACACATCCCTTCATCTTGGGAGATGCAAGAGGTGCCTGCATTCAATTCACTGCAGGGATATCCGGCCTTACTTCGAGTCAGAGCATCTCGGTGTCCATTGCACTTTAGGTCACAATCTCAGGGTCCCTCTCACATACCTGTAGCTGACAGAAGCCTCCTCTTGAGGTGCTTGTGGAAAGTTGGTATTCCTCTTGAGTCGAAGCCAGGGACTAAGCCCTCATCTCGAGTTGATTTGGGGTCCACGGAGCCCTTTCGTGTTGCTCCAGTGACCTCAGGATCCCTCTAGACTTGAGACAGTGATCTTGGGTTTTCTCTGGAGTGCCATCAAGGAAATCAAGGCTCCTTTCACGTTTGATGTGGAACACGGAATTGCTCTGCATGCAGTACAGGGGAATCGGGCCTCAACTCGCGGCGAGGGGAAATCTCATGGTTTTTCTCGAGTTGCGGCTGGAACCTTGGGTATATTCTCGATTTACGACGGGAGGGCCCTTCCAGACACGTGTTTGTTCAGCGACTTCAGGACTCCTGCCTAGGTGCGAGGGACACCTCGGGATTCTCCTCGAGTTTTGGCATGGCAATTGGGACACGTCTCCACATGAGGCGGGAGACCCAGGGTCCCTTTCCACGTGCCACAAGATCCTGGGACTCCTATCCATTTTCAAGAGGAGTCAGGCATCGTCTCCTTCAGAAGCATTGATCTCCGCGGACCTCTCGAGTTTTCAAAGGATGTGAGGCCTCCGGTCGCGTTGAGGCAGACGACTAGGTCTTTCTCTGTGGTCTCCACAGGGGATTCAGACAACCGTTCGTCTTGGGAGATGCAAGACGAGCCTGCACTCAATTCACTGCAGGGATATCCGGCCTTACTTCGAGTCAGACCATCTCGGTGTCCATTCCAATTGAGGCCACAAACTCAGGTTCCCTCTCACATACCTGTAGCTGAGAGAAGCCTCCTCTTGAGGTGCTTGTGGAAACTTGGAGTTCCTCTTGAGTCGAAGCCAAGAACTAAGCTCTCATCTCGAGTTGACTTGGAGTCCACAGAGCCCTTTCGTGTTGCTCCATTGACCTCAGTATCCCTCTAGACTTGAGACAGTGATCTTGGGTTTTCTCTGGAGTGCCATCAAGGAAATCAAGGCTCCTTTCACGTTTGATGTGGAACACGGAATTGCTCTGCACGCAGTGCAGGGGAATCGGGCCTCAACTCGCGGGGAGGGGGAAATCTCATGGTTTTTCTCGAGTTGCGCCAGGAACCTTGGGTATATTCTCGAGTTACGATGGGGAGGGCCCTTCCAGACACGTGTTTGTTCATCGACGTCAGGACTCCTGCCTAGGTGCGAGGGACACCTCGGGATTCTCCTCGAGTCTTGGCATGGCAATTGGGACACGTCTCCAGGTGAAGCGGGAGACCCACGGTCCCTTTCCACGTGCCACAGGGATCCTGGGACTCCTATCCATTTTCAAGAGGAGTCAGGCATCGTCTCCTTTGGAAGCATTGATCTCCGCGGACCTCTCGAGTTTTCAAAGGATGTGAGGCCTCCGGTCGCGTTGAGGCGGACGACTAGGTCTTTCTCGGTGTTCTGCACAGGGGATTCAGACATCCCTTCGTCTTGGGAGATGCAAGACGAGCCTGCATTCAATTCACTGCAGGGATATCCGGCCTTATTTCGAGTCAGAGCATCTCGGTGTCCATTCCACTTGAGGCCACAAACTCAGGGTCCCTCTCACATACCTGTAGCTGAGAGAAGCCTCCTATTGAGGTGCTTGTGGAAAGTTCGTATTCCTCTTGAGTTGAAGCCAGGGACTAATCTCTCATCTCGAGTTGATTTGGGGTCCACGGAGCCCTTTCGTGTTGCTCCAGTGACCTCAGGATCCCTCTAGACTTGAGACAGTGATCTTGGGTTTTCTCTGGAGTGCCATCAAGGAAATCAAGGCTCCTTTCACATTTGATGTGGAGCACAGAATTGCTCTCCACGCATTGCAGGGGAATCGGGCCTCATCTCGCGGCGAGGGGTAAGTCTCATGGTTTTTCTCGAGTTGCGGCCGGAACCTGGGGTATATTCTCGAGTTACGAAGGGGAGGGCCTTTCCAGACACGTGTTTGTTCAGCGACGTCAGGACTCCTGCCTAGGTGCGAGGGACACCTCGGGATTCTCCTCGAGTCTTGGCATGGCAATTTGGACGCGTCTCCACGTGAGGCGGGAGACCCAGTGTCCCTTTCCACGTGCCACAGTGATCCTGGGACTCCTATCCATTTTCAAGAGGAGTCAGGCATCGTCTCCTTTGGAAGCATTGATCTCCACGGAACTCTCGTGTTTTCAAAGGATGTGAGGCCTCCCCTCGCGATGAGGCGGAGAATTATGTCTTTCTCTGTGGTCTCCACAGGGGATTCAGACATCCCTTCATCTTGGGAGATGCAAGACGAGCCTGCATTCAATTCACTGCAGGGATATCCGGCCTTACTTCGAGTCAGAGCATCTAGGTGTCCATTCCACTTGAGGCCGAAAACTCAGGGTCCCTCTCACATACCTGTAGCTGAGAGAAGCCTCCTCTTGAGGTGTTTGTGGAAAGTTGGTATTCCTCTTGAGTCGAAGCCAGGGACTAAGCTCTCATCTCGAGTTGATTTGGGGTCCACGGAGCCCTTTGGTGTTGCTCCAGTGACCTCAGGATCCCTCTAGACTTGAGACAGTGATCTTGGATTTTCTCGGGAGTGCCATCAAGGAAATCAAGGCCCCTTTCATTTTTGATGTGGAATACGGAATGGCTCTGCACGCAGGGCAGGGGAATCGGGCCTCATCTCGCGGCGAGGAGGAAGTCTCATGGTTTTTCTCGAGTTGCGCTGGAACCTGGGGTATATTCTCGAGTTACGACGGGGAGGGCCCTTCCAGACACGTGTTTGTTTAGCGACGTCAGGACTCCTGCCTAGGTGCGAGGGACACCTCGGGATTCTCCTCGAGTCTTGGCATGGCAATTGGGACTTGTGTCCACGTGAGGCGGGATACCCAGGATCCCTTTCCACGTGCCACAGGGATCCTGGGACTCCTATCCATTTTCAGGAGGAGTCAGGCATCGTCTCCTTTGGAAGCATTGATCTCTGCAGACCTCTCGAGTTTTCAAAGGATGTGAGGCGTCCGGTCGCGATGAGGCGGAGGACTAGGTCTTTCTCTGTGGTCTCCACAGGGGTTTCAGACATCCTTTCATCTTGGAGATGCAAGACGTGCCTGCATTCAATTCACTGCAGGGATATCCGGCCTTACTTCGAGTCAGAGCATCTCGGTGTCCATTGCACTTGAGGTCACAAACTCAGGGTCCCTCTCACATACCTGTAGCTGACAGAGGCCTCCTCTTGAGGTGCTTGTGGAAAGTTGGTATTCCTCTTGAGTCGAAGCCAGGGACTAAGCTCTCATCTCGAGTTGATTTGGGGTCCACGGAGCCCTTTCGTGTTGCTCCAGTGACCTCAGGATCCCTCTAGACTTGAGACAGTGATCTTGGGTTTTCTCTGGAGTGCCATCAAGGAAATCAAGGCTCCTTTCACGTTTGATGTGGAACACGGAATTGCTCTGCATGCAGTACAGGGGAATCGGGCCTCAACTCGCGGGGAGGGGGAAATCTCATGGTTTTTCTCGAGTTGCGGCCGGAACCTTGGGTATTTTCTCGAGTTACGATGGGGAGAGCCCTTCCAGACACGTGTTTGTTCAGCGACGTCAGGACTCCTGCCTAGGTGCGAGGGAGACCTCGGGATTCTCCTCGAGTCTTGGCATGGCAATTGGGACACGTCTCCAGGTGAGGCGGGAGACCCACGGTCCCTTTCCACGTGCCACAGGGATCCTGGGACTCCTATCCATTTTCAAGAGGAGTCAGGTATCGTCTCCTTTGGAAGCATTGATCTCCGCGGACCTCTCGAGGTTTCAAAGGATGTGAGGCCTCCGGTCGCGTTGAGGCGGACGACTAGGTCTTTCTCTGTGTTCTGCACAGGGGATTCAGACATCCCTTCGTCTTGGGAGATGCAAGACGAGCCTGCATTCAATTCACTGCAGGGATATCCGGCCTTACTTCGAGTCAGAGCATCTCGGTGTCCATTCCACTTGAGGCCACAAACTCAGGGTCCCTCTCACATACCTGTAGCTGAGAGAAGCCTCCTCTTGAGGGGCTTGTGGAAAGTTCGTATTCCTCTTGAGTTGAAGCCAGGGACTAATCTCTCATCTCGAGTTGATTTGGGGTCCACGGAGCCCTTTCTTGTTGCTCCAGTGACCTCAGGATCCCTCTAGACTTGAGACAGTGATCTTGGGTTTTCTCTGGAGTGCCATCAAGGAAATCAAGGCTCCTTTCACGTTTGATGTGGAGCACGGAATTGCTCTCCACGCATTGCAGGGGAATCTGGCCTCAAATCGCGGCGAGGCGGAAGTCTCATGGTTTTTCTCGAGTTGCGGCCGGAACCTGGGGTATATTCTCGAGTTACGACAGGGAGGGCCTTTCCAGACACGTGTTTGTTCAGCGACGTCAGGACTCCTGCCTAGGTGCGAGGGACACCTCGGGATTCTCCTCGAGTCTTGGCATGGCAATTGGGACGTGTCTCCACGTGAGGCGGGAGACCCAGTGTCCCTTTCCACGTGCCACAGGGATCCTGGGACTCCTATCCATTTTCAAGAGGAGTCAGGCATCGTCTCCTTGGAAGCATTGATCTCCGTGGAACTCTCGAGTTTTCAAAGGATGTGAGGCCTCCCCTCGCGATGAGGCGGAGAATTATGTCTTTCTCTGTGGTCTCCACAGGGGATTCAGACATCCCTTCGTCTTGGGAGATGCAAGACGAGCCTGCATTCAATTCACTGCAGGGATATCCGGCCTTACTTCGAGTCAGAGCATCTCGGTGTCCATTCCAATTGAGGCCGCAAAATCAGGGTCCCTCTCACATACCTGTACCTGAGAGAAGCCTCCTCTTGAGGTGTTTGTGGAAAGTTGGTATTCCTCTTGAGTCGAAGCCAGGGACTAAGCTCTCATCTCGAGTTGATTTGGGGTCCACGGAGCCCTTTCGTGTTGCTACAGTGACCTCAGGATCCCTCTAGACTTGAGACAGTGATCTTGGGTTTTCTCGGGAGTGCCATCAAGAAAATCAAGGCTCCTTTCATTTTTGATGTGGAATACGGAATGGCTCTGCACGCAAGGCAGGGGAATCGGGCCTCATCTCGCGGCGAGGAGGAAGTCTCCTGGTTTTTCTCGAGTTGGGGCTGGAACCTGGGGTATATTCTCGAGTTACGATGAAGAGGGCCCTTCCAGACACGTGTTTGTTCAGCGACGTCAGGACTCCTGCCTAGGTGCGAGGGACACCTCGCGATTCTCCTCGAGTCTTGGCATGGCAATTGGGCCGCGTCTCCACGTGAGGCCGGAGACCCAGGGTCCCTTTCCACGTGCCACAAGATCCTGGGACTCCTATCCATTTTCAAGAGGAGTCAGGCATCGTCTCCTTCAGAAGCATTGATCTCCGCGGACCTCTCGAGTTTTCAAAGGATGTGAGGCCTCCGGTCGCGTTGAGGCAGACGACTAGGTCTTTCTCTGTGGTCTCCACAGGGGATTCAGACAACCGTTCGTCTTGGGAGATGCAAGACGAGCCTGCACTCAATTCACTGCAGGGATATCCGGCCTTACTTCGAGTCAGACCATCTCGGTGTCCATTCCAATTGAGGCCACAAACTCAGGTTCCCTCTCACATACCTGTAGCTGAGAGAAGCCTCCTCTTGAGGTGCTTGTGGAAACTTGGTGTTCCTCTTGAGTCGAAGCCAAGAACTAAGCTCTCATCTCGAGTTGAATTGGAGTCCACAGAGCCCTTTCGTGTTGCTCCATTGACCTCAGTATCCCTCTAGACTTGAGACAGTGATCTTGGGTTTTCTCTGGAGTGCCATCAAGGAAATCAAGGCTCCTTTCACGTTTGATGTGGAACACGGAATTGCTCTGCACGCAGTGCAGGGGAATCGGGCCTCAACTCGCGGGGAGGGGGAAATCTCATGGTTTTTCTCGAGTTGCGCCCGGAACCTTGGGTATATTCTCGAGTTACGATGGGGAGGGCCCTTCCAGACACGTGTTTGTTCAGCGACGTCAGGACTCCTGCCTAGGTGCGAGGGACACCTCGGGATTCTCCTCGAGTCTTGGCATGGCAATTGGGACACGTCTCCAGGTGAGGCGGGAGACCCACGGTCCCTTTCCACGTGCCACAGGGATCCTGGGACTCCTATCCATTTTCAAGAGGAGTCAGGCATCGTCTCCTTTGGAAGCATTGATCTCCGCGGACCTCTCGAGTTTTCAAAGGATGTGAGGCCTCCGGTCGCGTTGAGGCGGACGACTAGGTCTTTCTCGGTGTTCTGCACAGGGGATTCAGACATCCCTTCGTCTTGGGAGATGCAAGACGAGCCTGCATTCAATTCACTGCAGGGATATCCGGCCTTATTTCGAGTCAGAGCATCTCGGTGTCCATTCCACTTGAGGCCACAAACTCAGGGTCCCTCTCACATACCTGTAGCTGAGAGAAGCCTCCTATTGAGGTGCTTGTGGAAAGTTCGTATTCCTCTTGAGTTGAAGCCAGGGACTAATCTCTCATCTCGAGTTGATTTGGGGTCCACGGAGCCCTTTCGTGTTGCTCCAGTGACCTCAGGATCCCTCTAGACTTGAGACAGTGATCTTGGGTTTTCTCTGGAGTGCCATCAAGGAAATCAAGGCTCCTTTCACATTTGATGTGGAGCACAGAATTGCTCTCCACGCATTGCAGGGGAATCGGGCCTCATCTCGCGGCGAGGGGTAAGTCTCATGGTTTTTCTCGAGTTGCGGCCGGAACCTGGGGTATATTCTCGAGTTACGAAGGGGAGGGCCTTTCCAGACACGTGTTTGTTCAGCGACGTCAGGACTCCTGCCTAGGTGCGAGGGACACCTCGGGATTCTCCTCGAGTCTTGGCAAGGCAATTTGGACGCGTCTCCACGTGAGGCGGGAGACCCAGTGTCCCTTTCCACGTGCCACAGTGATCCTGGGACTCCTATCCATTTTCAAGAGGAGTCAGGCATCGTCTCCTTTGGAAGCATTGATCTCCACGGAACTCTCGTGTTTTCAAAGGATGTGAGGCCTCCCCTCGCGATGAGGCGGAGAATTATGTCTTTCTCTGTGGTCTCCACAGGGGATTCAGACATCCCTTCGTCTTGGGAGATGCAAGACGAGCCTGCATTCAATTCACTGCAGGGATATCCGGCCTTACTTCGAGTCAGAGCATCTAGGTGTCCATTCCACTTGAGGCCGAAAACTCAGGGTCCCTCTCACATACCTGTAGCTGAGAGAAGCCTCCTCTTGAGGTGTTTGTGGAAAGTTGGTATTCCTCTTGAGTCGAAGCCAGGGACTAAGCTCTCATCTCGAGTTGATTTGGGGTCCACGGAGCCCTTTCGTGTTGCTCCAGTGACCTCAGGATCCCTCTAGACTTGAGACAGTGATCTTGGATTTTCTCGGGAGTGCCATCAAGGAAATCAAGGCCCCTTTCATTTTTGATGTGGAATACGGAATGGCTCTGCACGCAGGGCAGGGGAATCGGGCGTCATCTCGCGGCGAGGAGGAAGTCTCATGGTTTTTCTCGAGTTGCGCTGGAACCTGGGGTATATTCTCGAGTTACGACGGGGAGGGCCCTTCCAGACACGTGTTTGTTTAGCGACGTCAGGACTCCTGCCTAGGTGCGAGGGACACCTCGGGATTCTCCTCGAGTCTTGGCATGGCAATTGGAACTTGTGTCCACGTGAGGCGGGAGACCCAGGATCCCTTTCCACGTGCCACAGGGATCCTGGGACTCCTATCCATTTTCAGGAGGAGTCAGGCATCGTCTCCTTTGGAAGCATTGATCTCTGCAGACCTCTCGAGTTTTCAAAGGATGTGAGGCGTCCGGTCGCGATGAGGCGGAGGACTAGGTCTTTCTCTGTGGTCTCCACAGGGGTTTCAGACATCCTTTCATCTTGGAGATGCAAGACGTGCCTGCATTCAATTCACTGCAGGGATATCCGGCCTTACTTCGAGTCAGAGCATCTCGGTGTCCATTGCACTTGAGGTCACAAACTCAGGGTCCCTCTCACATACCTGTAGCTGACAGAAGCCTCCTCTTGAGGTGCTTGTGGAAAGTTGGTATTCCTCTTGAGTCGAAGCCAGGGACTAAGCTCTCATCTCGAGTTGATTTGGGGTCCACGGAGCCCTTTCGTGTTGCTCCAGTGACCTCAGGATCCCTCTAGACTTGAGACAGTGATCTTGGGTTTTCTCTGGAGTGCCATCAAGGAAATCAAGGCTCCTTTCACGTTTGATGTGGAACACGGAATTGCTCTGCATGCAGTACAGGGGAATCGGGCCTCAACTCGCGGGGAGGGGGAAATCTCATGGTTTTTCTCGAGTTGCGGCCGGAACCTTGGGTATATTCTCGAGTTACGATGGGGAGAGCCCTTCCAGACACGTGTTTGTTTAGCGACGTCAGGACTCCTGCCTAGGTGCGAGGGAGACCTCGGGATTCTCCTCGAGTCTTGGCATGGCAATTGGGACACGTCTCCAGGTGAGGCGGGAGACCCACGGTCCCTTTCCACGTGCCACAGGGATCCTGGGACTCCTATCCATTTTCAAGAGGATTCAGGTATCGTCTCCTTTGGAAGCATTGATCTCCGCGGACCTCTCGAGGTTTCAAAGGATGTGAGGCCTCCGGTCGCGTTGAGGCGGACGACTAGGTCTTTCTCTGTGTTCTGCACAGGGGATTCAGACATCCCTTCGTCTTGGGAGATGCAAGACGAGCCTGCATTCAATTCACTGCAGGGATATCCGGCCTTACTTCGAGTCAGAGCATCTCGGTGTCCATTCCACTTGAGGCCACAAACTCAGGGTCCCTCTCACATACCTGTAGCTGAGAGAAGCCTCCTCTTGAGGGGCTTGTGGAAAGTTCGTATTCCTCTTGAGTTGAAGCCAGGGACTAATCTCTCATCTCGAGTTGATTTGGGGTCCACGGAGCCCTTTCTTGTTGCTCCAGTGACCTCAGGATCCCTCTAGACTTGAGACAGTGATCTTGGGTTTTCTCTGGAGTGCCATCAAGGAAATCAAGGCTCCTTTCACGTTTGATGTGGAGCACGGAATTGCTCTCCACGCATTGCAGGGGAATCTGGCCTCAAATCGCGGCGAGGCGGAAGTCTCATGGTTTTTCTCGAGTTGCGGCCGGAACCTGGGGTATATTCTCGAGTTACGACAGGGAGGGCCTTTCCAGACACGTGTTTGTTCAGCGACGTCAGGACTCCTGCCTAGGTGCGAGGGACACCTCGGGATTCTCCTCGAGTCTTGGCATGGCAATTGGGACGTGTCTCCACGTGAGGCGGGAGACCCAGTGTCCCTTTCCACGTGCCACAGGGATCCTGGGACTCCTATCCATTTTCAAGAGGAGTCAGGCATCGTCTCCTTGGAAGCATTGATCTCCGTGGAACTCTCGAGTTTTCAAAGGATGTGAGGCCTCCCCTCGCGATGAGGCGGAGAATTATGTCTTTCTCTGTGGTCTCCACAGGGGATTCAGACATCCCTTCGTCTTGGGAGATGCAAGACGAGCCTGCATTCAATTCACTGCAGGGATATCCGGCCTTACTTCGAGTCAGAGCATCTCGGTGTCCATTCCAATTGAGGCCGCAAAATCAGGGTCCCTCTCACATACCTGTAGCTGAGAGAAGCCTCCTCTTGAGGTGTTTGTGGAAAGTTGGTATTCCTCTTGACTCGAAGCCAGGGACTAAGCTCTCATCTCGAGTTGATTTGGGGTCCACGGAGCCCTTTCGTGTTGCTACAGTGACCTCAGGATCCCTCTAGACTAGAGACAGTGATCTTGGGTTTTCTCGGGAGTGCCATCAAGAAAATCAAGGCTCCTTTCATTTTTGATGTGGAATACGGAATGGCTCTGCACGCAAGGCAGGGGAATCGGGCCTCATCTCGCGGCGAGGAGGAAGTCTCCTGGTTTTTCTCGAGTTGCGGCTGGAACCTGGGGTATATTCTCGAGTTACGATGAAGAGGGCCCTTCCAGACACGTGTTTGTTCAGCGACGTCAGGACTCCTGCCTAGGTGCGAGGGACACCTCGCGATTCTCCTCGAGTCTTGGCATGGCAATTGGGCCGCGTCTCCACGTGAGGCCGGAGACCCAGGGTCCCTTTCCACGTGCCACAGGGATCCTGGGACTCCTATCCATTTTCAAGAGGAGTCAGGCATCGTCTCCTTTGGAAGCATTGATCTCTGCAGACCTCTCGAGTTTTCAAAGGATGTGAGGCCTCCGGTCGCGATGAGGCGGAGGACTAGGTCTCTCTCTGTGGTGTCCACAGGGGTTTCAGACATCCTTTCATCTTGGGAGATGCAAGACGTGTCTGCATTCAATTCACTGCATGGATATCCGGCCTTACTTCGAGTCAGAGCATCTCCGTGTCCATTCCACTTGAGGCCACAAACTCAGGGTCCCTCTCACATACCTGTAGCTGACAGAAGCCTCCTCTTGAGGTGCTTGTGGAAAGTTGGTATTCCTCTTGAGTCGAAGCCAGGGTCTAAGCTCTCATCTCGAGTTGATTTGGGGTCCACGAAGCCGTTTCGTGTTGCTCCAGTGACCTCAGGATCCCTCTAGACTTGAGACAGTGATCTTGGGTTTTCTCTGGAGTGCCATCAAGGAAATCAAGGCTCCTTTCACGTTTGATGTGGAACACGGAATTGCTCTGCATGCAGTACAGGGGAATCGGGCCTCAACTCGCGGCGAGGGGGAAGACTCATGGTTTTTCTCGAGTTGCGGCCGGAACCTGGGGTATATTCTCGAGTTACGACAGGGAGGGCCCTTCCAGACACGTGTTTGTTCAGCGACGTCAGGACTCCTGCCTAGGTGCCAGGGACACCTCGGGATTCTCCTCGAGTCTTGGCATGGCAATTCGGACACGTCTCCAGGTGAAGCGGGAGACCCACGGTCCCTTTCCACGTTCCACAGGGATCCTGGGACTCCTATCCATTTTCAAGAGGAGTCAGGCATCGTCTCCTTTGGAAGCATTGATCTCCGCGGACCTCTCGAGTTTGCAAAGGATGTGAGGCCTCCGGTCGCGTTGAGGCGGACGACTAGGTCTTTCTCGGTGTTCTGCACAGGGGATTCAGACATCCCTTCGTCTTGGGAGATGCAAGACGAGCCTGCATTCAATTCACTGCAGGGATATCCGGCCTTACTTCGAGTCAGAGCATCTCGGTGTCCATTCCACTTGAGGCCACAAACTCAGGGTCCCTCTCACATACCTGTAGCTGAGAGAAGCCTCCTCTTGAGGGGCTTGTGGAAAGTTCGTATTCCTCTTGAGTTGAAGCCAGGGACTAATCTCTCATCTCGAGTTGATTTGGGGTCCACGGAGCCCTTTCTTGTTGCTCCAGTGACCTCAGGATCCCTCTAGACTTGAGACAGTGATCTTGGGTTTTCTCTGGAGTGCCATTAAGGAAATCAAGGCTCCTTTCACGTTTGATGTGGAACACGGAATTGCTCTCCACGCATTGCAGGGGAATCGGGCCTCATCTCGCGGCGAGGGGGAAGTCTCATGGTTTTTCTCGAGTTGCGGCCGGAACCTGGGGTATATTCTCGAGTTACGACGGGGAGGGCCTTTCCAGACACGTGTTTGTTCAGCGACGTCAGAACTCCGGCCTAGGTGCCAGGGACACCTCGGGATTCTCCTCGAGTCTTGGCATGGCAATTTGGACGCGTCTCCACGTGAGGCGGGAGACCCAGTGTCCCTTTCCACGTGCCACAGTGATCCTGGGACTCCTATCCATTTTCAAGAGGAGTCAGGCATCGTCTCCTTTGGAAGCATTGATCTCCGCGGACCTCTCGAGTTTTCAAAGGATGTGAGGCCTCCGCTCGCGATGAGGCGGAGAATTAGGTCTTTCTCTGTGGTCTCCACAGGGGACTCAGACATCCCTTCGTCTTGGGAGATGCAAGACGAGCCTGCATTCAATTCACTTCAGTGATATCCGGCCTTCCTTCGAGTCAGAGCATCTCGGTGTCCATTCCACTTGAGGCCACAAACTCAGGGGCCCTCTCACATACCTGTAGCTGAAAGAAGCCTCCTCTTGAGGTGCTTGTGGAAAGTTGGTATTCCTCTTGAGTCGATGCCAGGGACTAAGCTCTCATCTCGAGTTGATTTGGGGTCCACTGAGCCCTTTCATGTTGCTACAGTGACCTCAGGATCGCTCTAGACTTGAGACAGTGATCTTGGGTTTTCTCTGGAGTCCCATCAAGGAAATCAAGGCTCCTTTCATTTTTTATGTGGAATATGGAATTGCTCTGCACGCAGGGCAATGGAATCGGGCCTCATCTCGTGGCGAGGGGTAAGTCTCATGGTTTTTCTCGAGTTGAGGCTCGAACCTGGGGTATAATCTCGAGTTACGTCGGGGAAGGCCCTTCCAGACACGTGATTATTCAGCGACGTCAGGACTCCTGCCTAGGTGGGAGGGACACCTCAGGATTCTCCTCGAGTCTTGGCACGGCAATTAGAACGCGACTCCACCTGAGGCGGGAGAACCAGGGTCTCTTTCCACGTGCCACAGTGATACTGGGACTCCTATCCATTTTCAACAGGAGTCAGGCATCGTCTCCTTTGGAAGCATTGATCTCTGCAGACCTCTCGAGTTTTCAAAGGATGTGAAGCCTCCGGTCGCGATGAGGTGGAGGACTAGGTCTTTTTCTGTGGTCTCCACAGGGGATTCAGACATCCCTTCGTCTTGGGAGATTCAAGACGAGCCTGCTTTCAATTCACTGCAGGGATATCCGGCCTTACTTCGAGTCAGAGCATCTCGGTGTCCATTCCACTTGAGGCCACAAACTCAGGGGCCCTCTCACATACCTGTAGCTGAGAGAAGCCTCCTCTTGAGGGGCTTGTGGAAAGTTCGTATTCCTCTTGAGTTGAAGCCAGGGACTAATCTCTCATCTCGAGTTGATTTGTGGTCCACGGAGCCCTTTCGTGTTGCTCCAGTGACCTCAGGATCCCTCTAGACTTGAGACAGTGATCTTGGGTTTTCTCTGGAGTGCCATCAAGGAAATCAACGCTCCTTTCACGTTTGATGTGGAACACGGAATTGCTCTGCACGCAGTGCAGGGGAATCGGGCCTCATCTCGTGGCGAGGGGGAATTCTCATGGTTTTTCTCGAGTTGCGGCCGGAACCTGGGGTATATTCTCGAGTTACGACGGGGAGTGGCCTTCCAGACACGTGTTTGTTCAGCGACGTCAGGACTCCTGCCTAGGTGCGAGGGACACCTCGGGATTCTCCTCGAGTCTTGGCATGGCAATTGGGACGCTTCTCCACGTGAACCGGGAGAACCAGGGTCCCCTTCCACGTGGACAGGGATGCTGGGACTCCTATCCATTTTCAAGAGGAGTCAGGCATCGTCTCCTTTGGAAGCATTGATCTCCGCGGACCTCTCGAGTTTTCAAAGGATGTGAGGCCTACGGTCGCGATGAGGCAGAGGACTAGGTCTTTCTCTGTGGCCTCCACAGGGGATTCAGACATCCCTTCGTCTTGGGAGATGCAAGACGAGCCTGCATTCAATTCACTGCAGGGATATCCGGCCTTACTTCGAGTCAGAGCATCTCGGTGTCCATTCCACGTGAGGCCACAAACTCAGGGTCCCTCTCACATACATGTAGCTGAGAGAAGCCTCCTCTTGAGGTGCTTGTGGAAAGTTGGTATTCCTCTTGTGTCGAAGCCAAGGACTAAGCTCTCATCTCGAGTTGATTTGTGGTTCACGGAGCCCTTTTGTGTTGCTCCAGTGACCTCAGGATCCCTCTAGACTTGAGACAGTGATCTTGGGTTTTCTCTGGAGTGCCATCAAGGAAATCAAGGCTCCTTTCACGTTTGATGTGGAACACGGAATTGCTCTGCACGCAGTGCAGGGGAATCGGGCCTCATGTCGCTGCGAGGGGGAAGTCTCATGGTTTTTCTCGAGTTGCGGCCGGAACCTGGGGTATATTCTCGAGTTATGACAGGGAGGGCCCTTCCAGACACGTGTTTGTTCAGCGACGTCAGGACTCCTGCCTAGGTGCGAGGGACACCTCGGGATTCTCCTCGAGTCTTGGCATGGCAATTGGGACGCGTCTCCACGTGAGGCGGGAGACTCAGTGTCCCTTTCCACGTGCCACAGGGATCCTGGGACTCCTATCCATTTTCAAGAGGAGTCAGGCATCGTCTCCTTTGGAAGCATTGATCTCCACGGACCTCTCGAGTTTTCAAAGGATGTGAGGCCTCCGGTCGCCATGAGGCTGAGAACTAGGTCTTTCTATGTGGTCTCCACAGGGGATTCAGACATCCCTTCGTCTTGGGAGATGCAAGACTAGCCTGCATTCAATTCACTGCAGGGATTTCCGGCCTTACTTCGAGTCAGAGCATCTCGGTGTCCATTCTACTTGAGGCCACATACTCGGGGTCCCTCTCACATACCTGTAGCTGAGAGAAACCTCCTCTTGAGGGTCTTGTGGAAATATCGTATTCCTCTTAAGTCGAAGCCAGGGACTAAGCTCTCATCTCGAGTTGATTTGGGGTCCACGGAGCCCTTTCGTGTTGCTCCAGTGACCTCAGGATCCCTCTAGACTTGAGACAGTGATCTTGGGTTTTCTCTGGAGTGCCATCAAGGAAATCAAGGCTCCTTTCATTTTTGATGTCGAACACGGAATTGCTCTGCACGCAGTGCAGGGGAATTGGGCCTCATCTCGCGGCGAGGGGGAAGTCTCATGGTTTTTCTCGAGTTGCGGCCGGAACCTGGGGTATATTCTCGAGTTACGACGGGGAGGGCCCTTCCAGACACGTGTTTGTTCAGCGACGTCAGGACTCCTGCCTAGGTGCGAGGGACACCTCGGGATTCTCCTCGAGTCTTGGCATGGCAATTGGGACGCGTCTCCACGTGAGGCGGGAGACCCAGTGTCCCTTTCCACGTGCCAAAGGGATCCTGGGACTCCTATCCATTTTCAAGAGGAGTCAGGCATTTTCTCCTTTGGAAGCATTGATCTCCGCGGACCTCTCGAGTTTTCAAAGGATGTGAGGCCTCCGGTCGCGATGAGGCGGAGAACTAGGACTTTCTCTGTGGTCTCCACAGGGGATTCAGACATCCCTTCGTCTTGGGAGATGCAAGACGAGCCTGCATTCAATTCACTGCAGGGATATCCGGCCTTACTTCCAGTCAGAGCATCACAGTGTCCATTCCACTTGAGGCCACAAACTCAGGGTCCCTCTCACATACCTATAGCTGAGAGAAGCCTCCTCTTGAGGTGCTTGTGGAAAGTTGGTATTCCTCTTGAGTTGAAGCCAGGGACTAATCTCTCATCTCGAGTTGATTTGGGGTCCACGGAGCCCTTTTGTGTTGCTCCTGTGACCTCAGCATCCCTCTAGACTTGAGACAGTGATCTTGGGTTTTCTCTGGAGTGCCATCAAGGAAATCAAGGCTCCTTTCACGTTTGCTGTGGAACACGGAATTGCTCTGAACGCAGGGCAGGGGAATCGGGCCTCATGTCGTGGCGAGGGGGAAGTCTCATGGTTTTCCTCGACTTGCGGCCCGAAATTGGGGTATATTCTCGAGTTACGACGGGGAGGGCCCTTCCAGACACGTGTTTGTTCAGCGACATCAGGACTCCTGCCTAGGTGCGAGGGACACCTCGGGATTCTCCTCGAGTCTTGGCATGGCAATTGGGACGTATCTCCACGTGAGGCGGGAGACCCAGTGTCCCTTTCCACGTGCCACAGGGATCCTGGGACTCCTATCCATTTTCAAGAGGAGTCAGACATCGTCTCCTTCGGAAGTATTGATCTCCGCGGACCTCTCGAGTTTTCAAAGGATATGAGGCCTCCGGTTGCGTTGAGGTGGAGGACTAGGTCTTTCTCTGTGGTCTCCACAGGGGATTCAGACAACCCTTCGTCTTGGGAGATCCAAGACGAGCCTGCATTCAATTCACTGCAGGGATATCCGGCCTTACTTCGAGTCAGAGCATCTCGGTGTCCATTCCACTTGAGGCAACAAACTCAGGGGCCCTCTCACATATCTGTAGCTGAGAGAAGCCTCCTCTTCAGGTGCTTGTGGAAAGTTGGTATTCCTCTTGAGTCTAAGCCAGGGACTAAGCTCTCATCTCGAGTTGATTTGGGGTCCACAGAGCCCTTTCCTGTTGGTCCAGTGACCTCAGGATCCCTATAGACTTGAGACAGTGATCTTGGGTTTTCTCTGGAGTGCCATCAAGGAAATCAAGTCTCCTTTCACGTTTGATGTGGAACACGGAATTGCTCTGCATGCAGTGCAGGGGAATCGGGTCTCAACTCGTGGCGAGGGGGAAATCTCATGGTTTTTCTCGAGTTGCGGCCCGAACCTGGGGTATATTCTCGAGTTACGACGGGGAGGGCCCTTCCAGACACGTGTTTGTTCAGCGACGTCAGGACTCCTGCCTAGGTGCGAGGGACACCTCGGGATTCTCCTCCAGTCTTGTCATGGCAATTTGGACGCGTCTTCACGTGAGGCGGGAGACCCAGGGTCCCTTTCCACGTGCCACAGGGATCCTGGGACTCCTATCCATTTTCAAGAGGAGTCAGGCATCGTCTCCTTTGGAAGCATTGATCTCCGCGGACCTCTCAAGTTTTCAAAGGATGTGAGGCCTCCGGTCACGATGAGGCGGAGAACTCCGTCTTTCTCTGTGGTCTCCACAGGGGATTCAGACATCCCTTCGTCTTGGGAGATGCAAGACGAGCCTGCATTCAATTCACTGCAGAGATATCTGGCCTTACTTCGAGTCAGAGCATCTCGGTGTCCATTCCACTTGAGGCAACAAACTCAGGGGCCCTCTCACATACCTGTAGCTGAGAGAAGCCTCCTCTTGAGGTGCTTGTGGAAAGTTGGTATTCCTCTTGAGTCGAAGCCAGGGACTAAGCTCTCATCTCGAGTTGATTTGGGGTCCACGGAGCCCTTTCGTGTTGCTCCAGTGACCTCAGGATCCCTCTAGACTTGAGACAGTGATCTTGGGTTTTCTCTGGAGTGCCATCAAGGGAATCAAGGCTCCTTTCACGTTTGATGTGGAACACGGAATTGCACTGCACGCAGTGCAGGGGAATCGGGACTCATCTCGCGGCGAGGGGGAATTCTCATTGTTTTTCTCGAGTTGAGGCCGGAACCTGGGGTATATTCTCGAGTTACGATGGGGAGGGCCCTTCCAGACACGTGTTTGTTCAGCGACGTCAGGACTCCTGCCTCGGTTCGAGGGACACTTCGGGATTCTCCTCGAGTCTTGGCATGGAAATTGGGACGCGTCTCCACGTGAGGCGGGAGAACCAGGGTTCCTTTCCACGTGCCACAGTGATCCTGGGACTCCTATCCATTTTCGAGAGGAGTCAGGCATCGTCTCCTTTGGAAGCATTGATCTCCGCAGACCTCTCGAGTTTTCAAAGGATGTGAGGCCTCCGGTCGCGAATACACGGAGGACTTGGTCTTTCTCTGTGGCCTCCACAGGGGATTCAGACATCCCTTTGTCTTGGGAGATGCAAGACGAGCCTGCATTCTATTCACTGCAGGGATATCCGGTCTTACTTCGAGTCAGAGCATCTCGGTGTCCATTCCACTTGAAGAAACAAACTCAGGGGCCCTCTCACATACCTGTACCTGAGAGAAGCCTCCTCTTGAGGTGCTTGTGGAAAGTTGGTATTCCTCTTGAGTCGAAGCCAGGGACTAAGCTCTCATCTCGAGTTGATTTGTGGTCCACGGAGACCTTTCATGTTGCTGCAGTGACCTCAGGATCCCTCTAGACTTGAGACAGTGACCTTGGGTTTTCTCTGGAGTGCCATCAAGGAAATCAAGGCTCCTTTCACGTTTGCTGTGGAACACTGAATTGCTCTGAACGCAGGGCAGGGGAATCCGGCCTCATGTCGTGGCGAGGGAGAAGTCTCATGGTTTTTCTCGAGTTGCGGCCGGAACCTGGGGTATATTCTCGAGTTACCACGGGGAGGGCCCTTCCAGACAGGTGTTTGTTCAGCGACGTCAGGACTCCTGCCTAGGTGCGAGGGACACCTCGGAATTCTCCACGAGTCTTGGCATGGCAATGGGGAGGTGTCTCCACGTGAGGCGGGAGACCCAGGGTCCCTTTCCATGTGCCACAGGGATCCTGGGACTCCTATCCATTTTCAAGAGGAGTCAGGCATCGTCTCCTTCGAAAGTATTGATCTCCGCGGATCTCTCGAGTTTTCAAAGGATATGAGGCCTCCGGTTGCGTTGAGGTGGAGGACTATGTCTTTCTCTGTGGTCTCCACAGGGGATTCAGACAACCCTTCGTCTTGGGAGATGCAAGAGGAGCCTGCATTCAATTCACTGCAGGGATATCCGGCCTTACTTCGAATCAGAGCATCTCGGTGTCCATTCCACTTGAGGCCACAAACTCAGGGTTCCTCTCACATACCTGTAGCTGAGAGAAGCCACCACTTGAGGTGCTTGTGGAAAGTTGGTATTCCTCTACAGTCGAAGCCAGGGACTAAACTCTCATCTCGAGGTGATTTGGGGTCCACGGAGCCCTTTGGTGTTGCTCCAGTGACCTCAGGATCCCTCTAGACTTGAGACAGTGATCTTGGGTTTTCTCTGGAGTGCCATCAAGGAAATCAAGGCTCCTTTCACGTTTGATGTGGAACACGGAATTGCTCTGCACGCAGTGCATGGGAATCGGGCCTCATCTCGCGGCGAGGGGGAAGTCTCATGGTTTTTCTCGAGTTGCGGCCGGAACCTGGGGTATATTCTCGAGTTACGATGGGGAGGGCCCTTCCAGACAAGTGTTTGTTCAGCGACGTCAGGACTCCTGCCTAGGTGCGAGGGACACCTCGGGATTCTCCTCGAGTCTTGGCATGGCAATTGGGACGCGTTTCGACATGAGGCGGGAGACCCAGGTTCCCTTTCCACGTCCCACAGGGATCCTGGGACTCCTATCCATTTTCAAGAGGAGTCAGGCATCGTCTCCTTTGGAAGCATTGATCTCCGTGGACCTCTCGAGTTTTCAAAGGATGTGAGGCCTCCGCTCGCGATGAGGCGGAGGACTAGGTATTTCTCTGTGGTTTCCACAGCAGATTCAGACATCCCTTCGTCTTGGGAGATGCAAGACGAGCCTGCATTCAATTCACTGCAAGGATATCCGGCCTTACTTCGAGTCAGAGCATCTCGGTGTCCATTCCACTTGAGGCCACAAACTCGGGGTCCCTCAAATATACCTGTAGCTGAGAGAAGCCTCCTCTTGAGGTGCTTGTGGAAAGTTGGTATTCCTCTTGAGTCGAAGCCAGGGAATAAGCTCTCATCTCGAGTTGATTTGGGGTCCACGGAGCCATTTCCTGTTGGTCCAGTGACCTCAGGATCCCTCTAGACTTGAGACAGTTATCTTGGGTTTTCTCTGGAGTGCCATCAAGGAAATCAAGGATCCGTTCACGTTTCATGTGGAACACGGAATTGCTCTGCATGCAGTGCAGGGGAATCGGGTCTCAACTCGCGGCTAGGGGGAAATCTCATGGTTTTCCTCGACTTGCGGCCCGAAACTGGGGTATATTCTCGAGTTACGACGGGGAGGGCCCTTCCAGACACGTGTTTGTTCAGCGACGTCAGGACTCCTGCCTAGGTGCGAGGGACACCTCGGGATTCTCCTCGAGTCTTGGCATGGCAATTGGGACGCGTCTCCACGTGAGGCGGGAGACCCAGGGTCCCTTTCCACGTGCCACAGGGATCCTGGGACTCCTATCCATTTTCAAGAGGAGTCAGGCATCGTCTCCTTTGGAAGCATTGATCTCCGCGGACCTCTCGAGTTTTCAAAGGATGTGAGGCCTCCGGTCGCGATGAGGCGGAGAACTCGGTCTTTCTCTGTGGTCTCCACAGGGGATTCAGACATCCCTTCGTCTTGGGAGATGCAAGACGAGCCGGCATTCAATTCACTGCAGGGATATCCGGCCTTACTTCGAGTCAGAGCATCTCGGTGTCCATTCCACTTGAGGCAAGAAACTCAGGGGCCCTCTCACACACCTGTAGCTGAGAGAAGCCGCCTCTTGAGGTGCTTGTTGAAAGTTGGTATTCCTCTTGAGTCGAAGCCAGGGACTAAGCTCTCATCTCGAGTTGATTTGGGGTCCACGGAGCCCTTTCGTGTTTCTCCAGTGACCTCAGGATCCCTCTAGACTTGAGATAGTGATCTTGGGTTTTCTCTGGAGTGCCATCAAGGAAATCAAGTCTCCTTCACGTTTGATTTGCAACTCGGAATTGCTCTGCAAGCAGTCCAGGGGAATCGGGCCTCATGTCACGGCGAGGGGGAAGTCTCATGGTTTTTCTCGAGTTGCGGCCGGAACCTGGGGTATATTCTCGAGTTACGACGGGGAGGTCCCTTCCAGACACGTGTTTGTTCAGTGACGTCAGGACTCCTGCCTAGGTGCGAGGGACAACTCGGGATTCACCTCGAGTCTTGGCATGGCAATGGGGAGGTGTCTCCACGTGAGGCGGGAGACCCAGGGTCCCTTTCCACGTGCCACAGGGATCCTGGGACTCCTATCCATTTTCAAGAGGAGTCGGGCATCGTCTCCTTTGGAAGCATTGATATCTGTAGACCTCTCGAGTTTTCAAAGGATGCGAGGCCTCCGCTCGCGATGAGGCGGAAAAATAGGTCTTTCTCTGTGGCCTCCACAGGGGATTCAGACATCCCTTCGTCTTGGGAGATGCAAGACGAGCCTGCATTCAATTCACTGCAGGGATATCCGGCCTTACTTCGAGTCAGAGCATCTCGGTGTCCATTCCACTTGAAGCCACAAAATCAGGGTCCCTCTCACATTCCTGTAGCTGAAAGAAGCCTCCTCTTGAGGTGCTTGTAGAAAGTTGGTATTCCTCTTGAGTCGAAGCCAAGGACTAAGCTCTCATCTCGAGTTGATTTGTGGTCCACGGAGCCCTTTCGTGTTGCTCCAGTGACCTCAGGATCCCTCTAGACTTGAGACAGTGATCTTGGGTTTTCTCTGGATTGCCATCAAGGAAATCAAGGCTCCTTTCATGTTTGATGTGGAACACGGAATTGCTCTGTACGCAGTGCAGGGGAATCGGGCCTCATCTCCGGGCGAGGGGGAAGTCTCATGGTTTTTCTCGAGTTGCGGCCGGAACCTGGGGTGTATTCTCGAGTTACGACGGGGAGGGCCCTTCCAGACACGTGTTTGTTCAGCGACGTCAGGACTCCTGCCTAGGTTCGAGGGACACCTCGGGATTCTCCTCGAGACTTGGAATGGCAATTGAGACGCGTCTCCACGTGAAGCGGGAGACCCAGGGTCCCCGTCCATGTGGACAGGGATCCTGGGACTCCTAACCATTTTCAAGAGGAGTCAGGCATCGTTTCCTTTGGAAGCATTGATCTCCGCGGACCTCTCGAGTTTTCAAAGGATGTGAGACCTCCGCTCGCGATGAGGCGGAGAACTCGGTCTTTCTCTGTCATCTCCACAGGGGATTCGGACATCCCTTCATCTGGGAGATGCAAGACGAGCCTGCATTCAATTCACTGCAGGGATATCCGGCCTTACTTCGAGTCAGAGCATCTCGGTGTCCATTCCACTTGAGGCCACAAACTCAGGCGACCTCTCACATACCTGTAGCTGAGAGAAGCCTCCTCTTGAGGTGCTTGTGGAAAGTTGGTATTCCTCTTGAGTCGAAGCCAGGAACTAAGCTCTCATCTCGAGTTGATTTGGGATCCACGGAGAACTTTCGTTTTGCTCCACTGACCTCAGGATCCCTATAGACTTGAGACAGTGATCTTGGGTTTTCTCTGGAGTGCCATCAAGGAAATCAAGGCTCCTTTCACGTTTGATGTGGAACACGGAATTGCTCTGCACGCAGTGCAGGGGAATCGGGCCTCATCTCGCGGCGAGGGGGGAGTCTCATGGTTTTTCTCGAGTTGAGGCCGGAACCTGGGGTATATTCTCGAGTTACGACGGGCAGGGCCCTTCCAGACACGTGTTTGTTCAGCGACGTCAGGACTCCTGCCTAGGTGCGAGGGACACCTCGGGATTCTCCTCGATTCTTGGCATGGCAATTGGGACGCGTCTCCACGTGAAGCGGGAGACCCAGGGTCCCCGTCCATGTGGACAGGGATCCTGGGACGCCTAACCATTTTCAAGAGGAGTCAGGCATCGTCTCCTTTGGAAGCATTGATCTCCGCGGACCTCTCGAGTTTTAAAAGGATGTGAGGCCTCCGCTCGCGATGAGGCGGAGAACTCGGTCTTTCTCTGTCACCTCCACAGGGGATTCAGACAACCCTTCATCTTGGGAGATGCAAGACGAGCCTGCATTCAGTTCACTGCAGGGATATCCGGCCTTACTTCGAGTCAGAGCATCTCAGTGTCCATTCCACTTGAAGAAACAAACTCAGGGGCCCTCTCACATACCTGTAGCTGAGAGAAGCCTCCTCTTGAGGTGCTTGTGGAAAGTTGGTATTCCTCTTGAGTCGAAGCCAGGGACTAAGCTCTCATCTCGAGTTGATTTGTGGTCCACGGAGACCTTTCATGTTGCTGCAGTGACCTCAGGATCCCTCTAGACTTGAGACAGTGACCTTGGGTTTTCTCTGGAGTGCCATCAAGGAAATCAAGACTCCTTTCACGTTTGCTGTGGAACACTGAATTGCTTTGAACGCAGGGCAGGGGAATCCGGCCTCATGTCGTGGCGAGGGGGAAGTCTCATGGTTTTTCTTGAGTTGCGGCCGGAACCTGGGGTATATTCTCGAGTTACGACGGGGAGGGCCCTTCCAGACACGTGTTTGTTCAGCGACGTCAGGACTCCTGCCTAGGTGCGAGGGACACCTCGGAATTCTCCTCGAGTCTTGGCATGGCAATTGGGACGTATCTCCACGTGAGGCGGGAGACCCAGGGTCCCTTTCCACGTGCCACCGGGATCCTGGGACTCCTATCCATTTTCAAGAGGAGTCAGACATCGTCTCCTTCGGAAGTATTGATCTCCGCGGACCTCTCGAGTTTTCAAAGGATATGAGGCCTCCGGTTGCGTTGAGGTGGAGGACTAGGTCGTTCTCTGTGGTCTCCACAGGTGATTCAGACAACCCTTCGTCTTGGGAGATACAAGACGAGCCTGCATTCAATTCACTGCAGGGATATCCGGCCTTACTTCGAGTCAGAGCATCTCGGTGTCCATTCCACTTGAGGCCACAAACTCAGGGTCCCTCTCACATACCTGTAGCTGAGAGAAGCCTCCTCTTGAGGTGCTTGTGGAAAGTTGGTATTCCTCTTGAGTCGAAGCCAGGGACTAAGCTCTCATCTCGAGTTGATTTTGGATCCACGGAGAACTTTCGTTTTGATCCAGTGACCTCAGGATCCCTCTAGACTTGAGACAGTGATCTTGGGTTTTCTCTGGAGTGCCATCAAGGAAATCAAGGCTCCTTTCACGTTTGATGTGGAACACGGAATTGCTCTGCACGCAGTGCAGGGGAAGCGGGTCTCATCTCGCGGCGAGGGGGAAGTCTCATGGTTTTTCTCGAGTTGCGGCCGGAAGCTGGGGTATATTCTCGAGTTACCACGGGGAGGGCCCTTCCAGACAGGTGTTTGTTCAGCGACGTCAGGACTCCTGCCTAGGTGCGAGGGACACCTCGGGATTTTCCTCGAGTCTTGGCATGGCAATGGGGAGGTGTCTCCACGTGAGGCGGGAGACCCAGCTTCCCTTTCCACGTGCCACAGGGATCCTGGGACTCCTATCCATTTTCAAGAGGAGTCAGGCATCGTCTCCTTCGGAAGTATTGATCTCCGCGGACCTCTCGAGTTTTCAAAGGATATGAGGCCTCCGGTTGCGTTGAGGTGGAGGACTAGGTCTTTCTCTGTGGTCTCCACAGGGGATTCAGACAACCCTTCGTCTTGGGAGATGCAAGAGGAGCCTGCATTCAATTCACTGCAGGGATATCCGGCCTTACTTCGAATCAGAGCATCTCGGTGTCCATTCCACTTGAGGCCACAAACTCAGGGTTCCTCTCACATACCTGTAGCTGAGAGAAGCCTCCTCTTGAGGTGCTTGTGGAAAGTTGGTATTCCTCTTGAGTCGAAGCCAAGGACTAAGCTCTCATCTCGAGTTGATTTGTGGTCCACGGAGCCCTTTCGTGTTGTTCCAGTGACCTCAGGATCCCTCTAGACTTGAGACAGTGATCTTGGGTTTTCTCTGGAGTGCCATCAAGGAAATCAAGGCTCCTTTCACGTTTGATGTGGAGCACGGAATTGCTCTGCACGCAGTGCAGGGGAATCGGGCCTCATCTCCTGGCGAGGGGGAAGTCTTATGGTTTTTCTCGAGTTGCGGCCGGAACCTGGGGTATATTCTCAAGTTACGACGGGGAGGGCCCTTCCAGACACGTGTTTGTTCAGCGACATCAGGACTCCTGCCTAGGTGCAAAGGACACCTCGGGATTCTCCTCGAGTCTTGGCATGGCAATTGGGACGCGTCTCCACGTGAAGCCGGAGACCCAGGGTCCCCGTCCATGTGGACAGGGATCCTGGGACTCCTAACCATTTTGAAGAGGAGTCAGGCATCGTCTCCTTTGGAAGCATTGATCTCCGCGGACCTCTCGAGTTTTCAAAGGATGTGAGGCCTCCGCTCGCGATGAGGCGGAGAACTCGGTCTTTCTCTGTCATCTCCACAGGGGATTCGGACATCCCTTCATCTTGGGAGATGCAAGACGAGCCTGCATTCAATTCACTGCAGGGATATCCGGCCTTACTTCGAGTCAGAGCATCTCGGTGTCCATTCCACTTGAAGAAACAAACTCAGGGGCCCTCTCACATACCTGTAGCTGAGAGAAGCCTCCTCTTGAGGTGCTTGTGGAAAGTTGGTATTCCTCTTGAGTCGAAGCCAGGGACTAAGCTCTCATCTCGAGTTGATTTGTGGTCCACGGAGAACTTTCATGTTGCTGCAGTGACCTCAGGATCCTTCTAGACTTGAGACAGTGACCTTGGGTTTTCTCTGGAGTGCCATCAAAGAAATCAAGGCTCCTTTCACGTTTGCTGTGGAACACTGAATTGCTCTGAACGCAGGGCAGGGGAATCGGGCCTCATGTCGTGGCGAGGGGGAAGTCTCATGGTTTTTCTCGAGTTGAGGCCGGAACCTGGGGTATATTCTCGAGTTACGACGGGGAGGGCCCTTCCAGACACGTGTTTGTTCAGCGACGTCAGGACTCCCGCCTAGGTGCGTGGGACACCTCGGGATTCTCCTCGAGTCTTCGCATGGCAATTGGGACGCGTCTCCACATGTGGCGGGAGATCCAGTGTCCCTTTCCACGTGCCACAGGGATCCTGGGACTCCTATCCATTTTCAAGAGGAGTCAGGCATCGTGTCCTTTGGAAGCATTGATCTCCGCGGACCTCTCGAGTTTTCAAAGGATTTGAGGCTTCCGGTCGCGATGAGGCGGAGAACTAGGTCTTTAACTGTGGTCTCCACAGGGGATTCAGACATCCCTTCGTCTTGGGAGATGCAAGACGAGCCTGCATTCAGTTCACTGCAGGGATATCCGGCCTTACTTCAAGTCAGAGCATCTCGGTGTCCATTCCACTTGAGGCCACAAACTCATGGTCCCTCTCACATACCTGTAGCTGAGAGAAGCCTCCTCTTGAGGTGCTTGTGGAAAGTTGGTATTCCTCTTGAGTCGAAGCCAGGGACTAACCTCTCATCTCGAGTTTATTTGGGGTCCATGGAGCCCTTTCGTGTTGCTCCAGTGACCTCAGGATCCCTCTAGACTTGAGACAGTGATCTTGGGTTTACTCTGGAGTGCCATCAAGGAAATCAAGGCTCCTTTCACGTTTGATGTGGAACATGGAGTTGCTCTGCACGCAGTGCAGGGGAATCGGGCCTCATCTCGCGGCGAGGGGGAAGTCTCATGGTTTCTCTCGAGTTGTGGCAGGAACCTGGGGTATATTCTCGAGTTACGACGGGGAGGGCCCTTCCAGAGACGTGTTTGTTTAGCGATGTCAGGACTCCTGCCTAGGTGCGAGGGACACCTCGGGATTCTCCTCGAGTCTTGGCATGGCAATTGGGAGGCATCTCCACGTGAGGCGGGAGACCCAGGGTCCCTTTCCACGTGCCACAGGGATCCTGGGACTCCTATCCATTTTCAATAAGAGTCAGGCATCGTCTCCTTTGGAAGCATTGATCTCCGCAGACCTCTCGAGTTTTCAAAGGATGTGAGGCCTCCGGTCGCGATGAGGCGGAGAACGCGGTCTTTCTCTGTGGTCTCCACAGGGGATTCAGACAACCCTTCGTCTTGGGAGATGCAAGACGAGCCTGCATTCAATTCACTGCAGGCATATCCGGCCTTACTTCGAGTCAGAGCATCTCGGTGTCCATTCCACTTGAGGCCACAAACTCAGGGTCCCTCTCACATACCTGTAGCTGAGAGAAGCCTCCTCTTGAGGTGCATGTGGAAATTTGGTATTCCTCTTGAGTCGAAGCCAGGGACTAAGCTCTCATCTCGAGTTGATTTGGGGTCCACGGAGCCCTTTCCTGTTGGTCCAGTGACCTCAGGATCCCTCTAGACTTGAGACAGTGATCTTGGATTTTCTCTGGAGTGCCATCAAGGAAATCAAGGCTCCTTTCACGTTTGATGTGGTACACGGAATTGCTCTGCACGCAGTGCAGGGGAATCGGGCCTCAACTCGCGGCGAGGGGGAAGTCTCATGGTTTTTCTCGAGTTACGGCCTGAACCTGGGGTATATTCTCGAGTTACAACGGGGAGGGCCCTTCCAGACACGTGTTTGTTCAGCGACGTCAGGACTCCTGCCTAGGTGCGAGGGACACCTCGGGATTCTCCTCGAGTCTTGGCATGGCAATTTGGACGGGTCTCCACATGAGGCGGGAGACCCAGGGTCCCTTTCCACGTGCCACAGGGATCCTGGGACTCCTATCCATTTTCAAGAGGAGTCAGGCATCGTCTCCTTTGGAAGCATTGATCTCCGCAGACCTCTCGAGTTTTCAAAGGATGTGAGGCCTCCGGTCGCGATGAGGCGGAGAACTCGGTCTTTCTCTGTGGTCTCCAAAGGGGATTCAGACATCCCTTCGTCTTGGGAGATACAAGACGAGCCTGCATTCAATTCACTGCAGGGATATCCGGCCTTACTTCGAGTCAGAGCATCTCGGTGTCCATTCCACTTGAGGCCACAAACTCAGGGTCCCTCTCACATACCTGTAGCTGAGAGAAGCCTCCTCTTGAGGTGCTTGTGGAAAGTTCGTATTCCTCTTGAGTCGAAGCCAGGGACTAATCTCTCATCTCGTGTTGATTTGGGGTCCATGGAGCCCTTTCGTGTTGCTCCAGTGACCTCAGGATCCGGCTAGACTTGAGACAGTGATCTTGGGTTTTCTCTGGAGCGCCATCAAGGAAATCAAGGTTCCTTTCAAGTTTGATGTGGAACACAGAATTGCTCTGCACTGAGTGCAGGGGAATCGGGCCTCATCTCGCGGCAAGGGGGATGTCTCATGGTTTTTCTAAGTAGCGGCCGGAACCTGGGGTATATTCTCGAGTTACGACGGGAAGGGCCGTTCCAGACACGTGTTTGTTCAGCGACGTCAGGACTCCTGCCTAGGTGCGAGGGACACCTCGGGATTCTCCTCGAGTCTTGGCAAGGCAATTGGGACGCGTCTCCACGTGAGGCGGTGGACCCAGGGTCCCTTTCCACGTGCCACAGGGATCCTGGGACTCCTATCCATTTTCAAGAGGAGTCAGGCATCGTCTCCTTTAGAAGCATTGATCTCCGCAGACCTCTCAAGTTCTGAAAGAATGTGAGGCCTCCGGTCGCGATGAGGCGGAGGACTAGGTCTTTCTCTGTCGTCTCCACAGGGGATTCAGACATCCCTTCGTCTTGGGAGATTCAACACGAGCCTGCATTCAATTCACTGTAGGGATATCCGGCCTTACTTCGAGTCAGAGCATCTCGGTGTCCATTCCACTTGAGGCCACAAACTCAGGGGCCCTCTCACATAGCTGTAGCTGAGAGAAGCCTCCTCTTGGGGTGCTTGTGGAAAGTTCGTATTCCTCTTGAGTCGAAGCCAGGGACTAAGCTCTCATCTCGAGTTGATTTGGGGTCCACGGAGCCCTTTCGTGTTGCTCCAGTGACCTCAGGGTCCCTCTAGACTTGAGACAGTGATCTTGGGTTTTCTCTGGAGTGCCATCAAGGAAATCAAGGCTCCTTTCAATTTTGATGTAGAATACGGAATTGCTCTGCACGCAGGGCAAGGGAATCGGTCCTCATCTCGCGGCAAGGGGAAAGTCTCATGGTTTTTCTCGAGTTGCGGCCGGAACCTGGGGTATATTCTCGAGTTACGACGGGGAGGGCCCTTCGAGACACGTGTTTGTTCAGCGACGTCAGGACTCCCGCCTAGGTGCGTGGGACACCTCGGGATTCTCCTCGAGTCTTGGCATGGCAATTTGGACGGGTTTCCACGTGAGGCGGGAGACCCACGGTCCCTTTCCACGTGCCACAGGGATCCTGGGACTCCTATCCATTTTCAAGAGGAGTCAGGCATCGTCTCCTTTGGAAGCATTGATCTCCGCGGACCTCTCGAGTTTTCAAAGGATTTGAGGCTTCCGGTCGCGATGAGGCGGAGAACTAGGTCTTTAACTGTGGTCTCCACAGGGGATTCAGACATCCCTTCGTCTTGGGAGATGCAAGACGAGCCTGTATTCAGTTCACTGCAGGGATATCCGGCCTTACTTCAAGTCAGAGCATCTCGGTGTCCATTCCACTTGAGGCCACAAACTCATGGTCCCTCTCACATACCTGTAGCTGAGAGAAGCCTCCTCTTGAGGTGCTTGTGGAAAGTTGGTATTCCTCTTGAGTCGAAGCCAGGGACTAAGCTCTCATCTCGAGTTTATTTGGGGTCCATGGAGCCCTTTCGTGTTGCTCCAGTGACCTCAGGATCCCTCTAGACTTGAGACAGTGATCTTGGGTTTACTCTGGAGTGCCATCAAGGAAATCAAGGCTCCTTTCACGTTTGATGTGGAACACGGAGTTGCTCTGCATGCAGTGCAGGGGAATCGGGCCTCATCTCGCGGAGAGGGGGAAGTCTCATGGTTTCTCTCGAGTTGTGGCAGGAACCTGGGGTATATTCTCGAGTTACGACGGGGAGGGCCCTTCCAGACACGTGTTTGTTTAGCGATGTCAGGACTCCTGCCTAGGTGCGAGGGACACCTCGGGATTCTCCTCGAGTCTTGGCATGGCAATTGGGACGCGTCTCCACGTGAGGCGGGAGACCCAGGGTCCCTATCCACGTTCCACAGGGATCCTGGGACTCCTATCCATTTTCAAGTCATCGTCACCTTTGGAAGCATTGATCTCCGCGGACCTCTCGAATTTTCAAAGGACGTGAGGCCTCCGTTCGCGTTGAGGCGGAGGACTGGGTCTTTCTCTGTGGACTCCACAGGGTATTCAGACAACCCTTCGTCTTGGGAGATGCAAGATGAGCCTGCATTCAATTCACTGCAGAAATATCCGGCTTTACTTCAAGTCAGAGCATCTCGGTGTCCATTCCACTTGAACCACAAACTCAGGGGCCCTCTCACATACCTGTAGCTGAGAGAAGCCTCCTCTTGAGGTGCTTGTGGAAAGTTGGTATTCCTCTTGAGTCGAAGCCAGGGATTAAGCTCTCATCTGGAGTTGATTTGTGGTCCACAGAGACCTTTCGTGTTGCTCCAGTGACCTCAGGATCCCTCTAGACTTGAGACAGTGATCTTGGGTTTTCTCTGGAGTGCCATCAAGGAAATCAAGGCTCCTTTCACGTTTGATGTGGAACACGGAATTGCTCTGCACGCAGTGCATGGAAATCGGGCCTCATCTCAGGGTGAAGGGGAAGTCTCATGGTTTTTCTCGATTTGCGGCTGGGACCTGGTGTATATTCTCGAGTTACGACGGGGAGGACCCTTCCAGACACGTGTTTGTTCAGCGACGTCAGTACTCCTGTCTAGGTGCGAGGGACACCTCGGGATTCTCCTCGAGTCTTGGCATGGCAATTGGGACGCGTCTCCACGTGAGGTGGGAGACCCAGGGTCCCTTTCCACGTGCCACAGGGATCCTGGGACTCCTATCCATTTTCAAGAGGAGTCAGGCATCGTCTCCTTTGGAAGCATTGTTCTCCGCGGACCTCTCGAATTTTCAAAGGATGTGAGGCCTCCGGTCGCGATGAGGCGGAGGACTAGTTCTTTCTCTGTGGTCTGCACAGGGGATTCAGACATCCCTTCGTCTTGGGAGATGCAAGACGAGCCTGCATTCAATTCATTGCAGGGATATCCGGCCTTACTTCGAGTCAGAGCATCTCGGTGTCCATTCCACTTGACGCCACAAACTCAGGGTCCCTCTCACATACCTGTAGCTGAGAGAAGCCTCCTCTTGAGGTGCTTGTGAAAAGTTGGTATTCCTCTTGAGTCGATGCCAGGGACTAAGCTCTCATCTCGAGTTGATTTGGGGTCCATGGAGCCCTTTCCTGTTGGTCCAGTGACCTCAGGATCCCTCTAGACTTGAGACAGTGATCTTGGGTTTTCTCTGGAGTGCCATCAAGGAAATCAAGGCTCCTTTCACGTTTGATGTGGAACACGGAATTGCTCTGCACGCAGTGCAGGGGAATCGGGCCTCATCTCTCGGCGAGGGGGAAGTCTCATGGTTTCTCTCGAGTTGCGGCCGGAACCTGGGGTATATTCTCGAGTTACGATGGGGAGGGCCGTTCCAGACACGTGTTTGTTCAGCGACGTCAGGACTCCTGCCTAGGTGCAAGGGACCCCTCGATATTCTCCTCGAATCTTGGCATGGCAATTGGGAAGCGTCTCCACGTGAGGCGGGAGATCCAGCGTCCCGTTCTACATGCCACAGGGATCCTGGGACTCCTATCCATTTTCAAGAGGAGTCCGGCATCGTCTCCTTTGGAAGCATTGATCTGCGCGGACCTCTCGAGTTTTCAAAGGATGTGAGGCCTCCGGTACGATGAGGCGGAGGACTAGGTCTTTCTCTGTCGTCTCCACAGGGGATTCAGACATCGCTTCGTCTTGGGAGATGCAAGACGAGTCTGCATTCAATTCACTGCAGGGATATCCGGCCTGACTTCAAGTCAGAGCATCTCGGTGTCCATTCCACTTGAGGCCACAAACTCAGAGGCCCTCTCACATACCTGTAGCTGAGAGAAGCCTCCTCTTGAGGTGCTTGTGGAAAGTTGGTATTCCTCTTGAGTCGAAGCCAGGGACTAAGCTCTCTTCTCGAGTTGATTTGGGGTCCACGGAGCCCTTTCGTGTTGCTCTAGTGACCTCAGGATCCCTCTAGACTAGAGACAGTGATCTTGGGTTTTCTCTGGAGTGCCATCAAGGAAATCAAGGCTCCTTTCATGTTTGATGTGGAATACGGAATTGCTCTGCACGCAGGGCAGGGGAATCGGCCCTCATCTTCCAGGGGAGGGGGAAGTCTCATGGTTTTTCTCGAGTTGCGGCCGGAACCTGGGGTATATTCTCGAGTTACGACCGGGAGGGCCCTTCCAGACACGTGTTTGTTCAGCGACATCAGGACTCCTGCCTAGGTGCGAGGGACACCTCGGGATTCTCCTCGAGTCTTGGCATGGCAATTGGGACGCGTCTCCACGTGAGGCCGGAGACCCACGGTCCCTTTCCACGTGCCACAGGGATCCAGGGACTCCTATCCATTTTCAAGAGGAGTCAGGCATCGTCTCCTTTGGAAGCATTGATCTCCGCAGACCTCTCGAGTTTTCAAAGGATGTGAGGCCTCCGGTCGCGATGAGGCTGAGAACTAGGTCTTTGTCTGTGGTCTCCACAGGGGATTCAGACATCCCTTCGTCTTGGGAGATGCAAGACGAGCCTGCATTCAATTCACTGCAGGGATATCTGGCCTTACTTCGAGTCAGAGCATCTCGGTGTCCATTCCACTTGAGGCCACAAACTCAGGGTCCCTCTCACATACCTGTAGCTGAGAGAAGCCTCCTCTTGAGGGGCTTGTGGAAAGTTCGTATTGCTCTTGAGTCGAACCAGGGACTAAGCTCTCATGTCGAGTTGATTTGGGGTCTACGGAGCCCTTTCGTTTTGCTCCAGTGACGACAGGATCCCTATATACTTGAGACAGTGATCTTGGGTTTTCTCTGGAGTGCCGTCAAGGAAATCAAGGCTCCTTTCACGTTTGCTGTGGAACACTGAATAGCTCTGCACGCAGTGCAGGGAAATCGGGCCTCATCTCGCGGCGAGGGGGAAGTCTCATGGTTTTTCTCGAGTTGCGGCCTTAACCTGGGGTATATTCTCGAGTTACGACGAGGAGGGCCCTTCCAGACACGTGTTTCTACAGCGACGTCAGGACTCCTGCCTAGGTGCGAGGGACACCTCGGGATTCTCCTCGAGTCTTGGCATGGCAATTGGGATGCGTCTCCACGTGAGGCGGGAGACCCAGGGTCCCTTTCCACGTGCCACAGGGATCCTGGGACTCCTATCCATTTTCAAGAGGAGTCAGGCATCGTCTCCGTTGGAAGCATTGATCTTCGCGGACCTCTCGAGTTTTCAAAGGATGTGAGGCCTCCGCTCGCGATGAGGCAGAGAATTAGGTCTTTCTCTGTGGTCTCCACAGGGGATTCAGACATCCCTTCGTCTTGGGAGATGCAAGACAAGCCTGCATTCAATTCACTGCAGGGGTATCGGGCCTTACTTCGAATCAGAGCATCTCGGTGTCCATTCCACTTGAGGCCACAAACTCAGAGGCCCTCTCACATACCTGTAGCTGAGAGAAGCCTCCTCTTGAGGTGATTTTGAAAACTGGATATTCCTCTTGAGTCAAAGCCAGGGACTAAGCTCTCATCTCGAGTTGATTTGGGGTCCACGGAGCCCTTTCATGTTGCTTCAGTGACCTCAGGATCCCTCTAGACTTGAGACAGTGATCTTGGGTTTTCTCTGGAGTGCCATCAAGGAAATCAAGGCTCCTTTCACGTTTGATGTGGAACACGGATTTGCTCTGCACGCAGTGCAGGGGAATCGGGCCTCATCTCGCGGCGAGGGGGAAGTCTCATGGTTTTTCTCGAGTTGCGGCCGGAACCTGGGGTATATTCTCGAGTTACGATGGGGAGGGCCCTTCCAGACAGGTGTTTGTTCAGCGACGTCAGGACTCCTGCCTAGGTGCGAGGGACACCTCGGGATTCTCCTCGATTCTTGGCATGGCAATTGGGACGCGGCTCCACGTGAAGCGGGAGACCCAGTGTCCCCGTCCATGTGGACAGGGATCCTGGGAATTCTAACTATTTTCAAGAGGAGTCAGGCATCGTCTCCTTTGGAAGCATTGATCTCCGCGGACCTCTCGAGTTTTCAAAGGATGTGAGGCCTCCGGTCGCGATGAGGCGGAGGACTAGGTCTTTCTCTGTGGTCTCCACAGGGGATTCAGACATCCCTTCCTCTTGGGAGATGCAAGACGAGCCTGCATTCAATTCACTGCAGGGATATCCGGCCTTACTTCGAGTCAGAGCATCTCGGTGTCCATTTCACTTGAGGCCACAAACTCAGGGTCCCTCTCACATACCTGTAGCTGAGAGAAGCCTCCTCTTGAGGTGCTTGTGGAAAGTTGGTGTTCCTCTTGAGTCGAAGCCAAGGACTAAGCTCTCATCTCGAGTTGACTTGGGGTCCACGGAGCCCTTTCTTGTTGCTCCAGTGACCTGAGGATCCCTCTAGACTTGAGCCAGTGATCTTGGGTTTTCCGTGGAGTGCCATCAAGGAAATCAAGGCTCCTTTCACGTTTGATGTGGAACACGCAATTGCTCTGTACGCAGTGCAGGGGAATCGGGCCTAATCTCGGAGCGAGGGGGAAGTCTCATGGTTTTTCTCGAGTTGCGGCCGGCACCTGGGGTATATTCTCGAGTTACAATGGGGAGGGCTCTTCCAGACACGTGTTTGTTCAGCCACGTCAGGACTCCTGCCTAGGTGCGAGGGACACCTCGGGATTCTCCTCGAGTCTTGGCATGGCATTTGGGACGCGTCTACACGTGAGGCGGGAGACCCAGGGTCCCTTTCCATGTGCCACAGGGATCCTGGGAGTCCTATCCATTTTCAAGAGGAGTCAGGCATCGTCTCCTTTGGAAGCATTGATCTCCGCGGACGTCTCGAGTTTTCAAAGGATGTGAGGCCTCCGTTCGCGTTGAGGCGGAGGCCTAGGTCTTTCTCTGTGGTCTCCGCAGGGGATACAGACAACCCTTCGTCTTGGGAGATGCAAGACGAACCTGCATTCAATTAACTGCAGGGATATCCAGCCTTAAATCGAGTCAGAGCATCTCGGTATCCATTCCACTTGAGGCCACAAACTCAGGGTCCCTCTCACATACCTGTAGCTGAGAGAAGCCTCCTCTTGAGGTGCTTGTGGAAAGTTGGTGTTCCCCTTGAGTCGAAGTCAAGGACTAAGCTCTCATCTTGAGTTGATTTGGGGTCCACGGAGCCCTTTCGTGTTGCCCCAGTGACCTCAGGATCCCTCTAGACTTGAGACAGTGATCTTGGGTTTTCTCTGGAGTGCCATCAAGGAAATCAAGGCTCCTTTCACGTTTGATGTGGAACACGGAATTGCTCTGCACGCAGTGCAGGGGAATCGGGCCTCATCTCGGGGCGAGGGGGAAGTCTCATGGTTTTTCTCCAGTTGCGGCCGGAACCTGTGGTATATTCTCGAGTTACGACGGGGAGGGCCCTTCCGGACAAGTGTTTGTTCAGCGATGTCAGGACTCCTGCCTAGGTGCGAGGGACACCTCGGGATTCTCCTCGAGTCTTGGCATGGCAATTGGGACGCGTCTCCACGTGAGGCCGGAGACCCAGGGTCCCTTTCCACGTGCCACATGTATCCTGGGACTCCTATCCATTTTCAAGAGGAGTCATTCATCATCTACTTTAGAAGCATTGATCTCTGCGTACCTCTCGAGTTTTCAAAGGATGTGAGGCCTCCGTTCGCGTTTAGGCGGAGGACTAGGTCTTTCTCTGTTGTCTCCACAGGGGATTCAGACAACCCTTCGTCTTGGGAGATGCAAGAGTAGCCTGAATTCAATTCACTGCAGGGAAATCCGGGCTTACTTCGAGACAGAGCATCTCGGTGTCCATTCCACTTGAGGCCACAAACTCAGGGGCCCTCGCACATACCTGTAGCTGAGAGAAGCCTCCTCTTGAGGTGCTTGTGGAAAGTTGGTGTTCCTCTTGAGTCGAAGCCAAGGACTAAGCTCTCATATCGAGTTGACTTGGGGTCCACGGAGCCCTTTCGTGTTGCTCCAGTGACCTCAGGATCCCTCTAGACTTGAGACAGTGATCTTGGGTTTTCTCTGGAGTGCCATCAAGGAAATCAAGGCTCCTTTCACGTTTGATGTTGAACACGGATTTGCTCTGCACGCAGTGCAGGGGAATCGGGCCTCATCTCGCGGCGAGGGGAAAGTCTCATGGTTTTTCTCGAGTTGCGGCCGGAACCTGGGGTATATTCTCGAGTTACGACGGGGAGTGCCCTTCCAGACACGTGTTTGTTCAGCGACGTCAGGACTCCTGCCTAGGTGCGAGGGACACCTCGGGATTCTCCTCGTGTCTTGGCATGGCAATTGGGATGCGTCTCCACGTGAGGAGGAAGACCCAGGGTCCCATTCCACGTGCCACAGGGATCCTGGGACTCCTATCCATTTTCAAGAAGAGTCAGGCATCGTCTCCTTTGGAAGCATTCATCTCCGCAGACCTCTCGAGTTTTCAAAGGATGTGATGCCTCCGGTCTCGATGAGGCGGAGGACTAGGTTTTTCTCTGTCATCTCCACAGGGGATTCAGACATCCCTTCGTCTTGGGAGATGCAAGACGAGCCTGCATTCAATTCACTGCAGGGATATCCGGCCTTACTTTGAGTCAGAGCCTCTCGGTGTCCATTCAGCTTGAGGCCACAAACTCAGGGTCCCTCTCACATACCTGTCGCTGCGAGAAGCCTCCTCTTGAGGTGCTTGTGGAAAGTTGGTATTCCTCTTGAGTCGAAGCCAGGGACTAAGCTCTCATCTCGAGTTGATCTGTGGTCCACGGAGCCCTTTCGTGTTCTTCCAGTGACCTCAGGATCCCTCTAGGCTTGAGATAGTGATCTTGGGTTTTCTCTGGAGTGCCATCAAGGAAATCAAGGCTCCTTTCACGTTTGATGTGGACCACGGAATTGTTCTGCACGCAGTGTATGGGAATCGGGCCTCATCCAGCGGCGAGGGGGAAGTCTCATGGTTTTTCTCGAGTTGCGGCCGGAACCTGGGGTATATTCTCGAGTTACGACCGGGAGGGCCCTTCCAGACACGTGTTTGTTCAGCGACATCAGGACTCCTGCCTAGGTGCGAGGGACACCTCGGGATTCTCCTCGAGTCTTGGCATGGCAATTGGGACGCGTCTCCACGTGAGGCCGGAGACCCACGGTCCCTTTCCACGTGCCACAGGGATCCTGGGACTCCTATCCATTTTCAAGAGGAGTCAGGCATTGTCTCCTTTGGAAGCATTGATCTCCGCGGACCTCTCGAGTTTTCAAGGATGTGAGGCCTCCGGTCGCGATGAGGCGGAGAACTAGGTCTTTCTCTGTGGTCTCCACAGGGGATTCAGACAACCCTTCGTCTTGGGAGATGCAAGACGAGCTTGTATTCAATTCACTGCAGGGATATCCGGCCTTACTTCGAGTCAGAGCATCTCGGTGTCCATTCCACTTGAGGCCACAAACTCAGGGTCCCTCTCACATACATGTAGCTGAGAGAAGCCTCCTCTTGAGGTGCTTGTGGAAAGTTAGTATTCCTCTTGAATCGAAGCCAGGGACTAAGCTCTCATCTCGAGTTGATTTGGGGTCCACGGAGCCCTTTTGTGTTGCTCCAGTGACCTCAGGATCCCTCTAGACTTGAAACAGTGATCTTGGGTTTTCTCTGGAGTGCCATCAAGGAAATCAAGGCTCCTTTCACGTTTGATGTGGAACAAGGAATTGCTCTGCAGGCAGTGCACTGGAATCGGGCCTCGTCTTGCGGCGAGGGGGATGTCTCATGGTTTTTCTCGAGTTGCGGCCAGAACCTGGGGTATATTCTCGAGTTACGACGGGGAGGGCCCTTCCAGACACGTGTTTGTTCAGCGACGTCAGGACTCCTGCCTAGGTGCGAGGGACACCTCTGGATTCTCCACGAGTCTTGGCGTGGCAATTGGGACGCGTCTCCACGTGAGGCGGGAGACCCAGTGTCCCTTTCCACGTGCCACAGGGATCCTGGGACTCCTATCCATTTTCAAGAGGAGTCAGGCATCGTCTCCTTTGGAAGCATTGATCTCCGCGGACCTCTCGAGTTTTCAAAGGATGTGAGGCCTCCGGACGCGATGAGTCGGAGGACTAGGTCTTTCTCTGTGGCCTCCACAGGGGATTCAGACATCCCTTCGTCTTGGGAGATGCAAGACGAGCCTGCATTCAATTCACTGCAGGGATATCCGGCCTGACTACGAGTCAGAGCGTCTCGGTGTCCATTTCACTTGAGGCCACAAACTCAGGGTCCTCTCACATACCTGTAGTTGAGAGAAGCCTCCTCTTGAGGTCCTTGTGGAAATTTGGTATTCCTCTTGAGTCGAAGCCAGGGACTAAACCCTCATCTTGAGTTGATTTGGGGACAACGGAACCCTTTCGTGTTGCTCCAGTGACCTCAGGATCCCTCTAGACTTGAGATAGTGATCTTTGGTATTCTCTGGAGTGCCTTCAGGGATATCAAGGCTCCTTTCACGTTTGATGTGGAACACGGAATTGCTCTGCACGCAGTGCAGGGGAATCGGGCCTCATGTCGCGGCGAAGGGGAATTCTCATGGTTTTTCTCGAGTTGCGGCCGGAACCTGGGGTATATTCTCGAGTTACGACGGGGAGGGCCCTTCCAGACACGTGTTTGTTCAGCGACGTCAGGACTCCTTCCTAGGTGCGAGGGACACCTCGGGAGTCTCCTCGAGTCTTGGCATGGCAATTTGGACGCGTCTCCACGTGAGGCGGGAGACCCAGGGTCCCTTTCCACGTGCCACAGGGATCCTGGGACTCCTATCCATTTTCAAGAAGAGTCAAGCATCGTCTCCTTTGGAAGCATTGACCTCCTCAGACCTCTGGAGTTTTCAAAGCATGTGAGGCCTCCGCTCGCGATGAGGCGGAGGACTAGGAATTTCTCTGTGGTCTCCACAGGGGATTCAGATATCCCTTCGTCTTGGGAGATGCAAGATGAGCCTGCATTCAATTCACTGTTGGGATATCCGGCCTTACTTCGAGTCAGAGCATCTCGGTGTCCATTCCACTTGAGGCCACAAACTCAGGGTCCCTCTCACATACCTGTAGCTGAGAGAAGCCTCCTCTTGAGGTGCTTGTGAAAAGTTGGTATTCCTCTTGAGTCGAAGCCAGGGACTAAGCTCTCATCTCGAGTTGATTTGGGGTCCACGGAGCCCTTTCGTGTTGCTCCAGTGACCTCAGGATCCCTCTAGACTTGAGACAGTGACTTTGGGTTTTCCCTGGAGTGCCATCAAGGAAATCAACGCTCCTTTCACGTTTTATGTGGAACACGGAATTGCTCTGCATGCAGTGCAGGGGAATCGGGGCTCATCTTGCGGCGAGGGGGAAGTCTCATAATTTTTCTCGAGTTGCCGCCGGAACCTGGGGTATATTCTCGAGTTACGATGGGGAGGGCCCTTCCAGACACGTGTTTGTTCAGCGACGTCAGGACGCCTGCCTAGGTGCGAGGGACACCTCGGGATTCTCCTCGAGTCTTGGCATGGCAATTGGGACGTGTCTCCACGTGAGGCGGGAGACCCAGGGTCCCTTTCCCCGTGGACAGGGATCCTGGGACTCCTATCCATTTTCAAGAGGAGTCACGCATCGTCTCCTTTGGATGCATTGATCTCCGCGGACCTCTCGAGTTTTCAAAGGATGTGAGGCCTCCGGTCGCGTTGAGGAGGGGGACTAGGTCTATCTCTGTGGTCTCCACAGGGGATTCAGACATCCCTTCGTCTTGGGAGATGCAAGACGAGCCTGCATTCAATTCAATGCAGGGATATCCGGCCTTACTTCGAGTCAGAGCATCTCGGTGTCCATTCCACTTGAGGCCACAAACTCAGGGTCCCTCTCACATACCTGTAGCTGAGAGAAGCCTCCTCTTGAGGTGATTGTGAAAAGTGGGTATTCCTCTTGAGTCAAAGCCAGGGACTAAGCTCTCATCTCGAGTTGTCTTGGGGTCCACGGAGCCCTTTCGTGTTTCTCCAATGACCTCAGGATCCCTCTAGACTTGAGACAGTGATCTTGGGTTTTCTCTGGAGTGCCATCAAGGAAATCAAGGCTCCTTTCACGTTTGATGTGGAACACGGATTCGCTCTGCACGCAGCGCAGGGGAATCCGGCCTCATCTCGCGGCGAGGGGGAAGTCTCATGGTTTTTCTCGAGTTGCGGCCGGAACCTGGGTTATATTCTCGAGTTACGACGGGGAGGGCCCTTCCAGACACGTGTTTGTTCAGCGATGTCAGGACTCCTGCCTAGGTGCGAGGGACACCTCGGGATTTTCCTCGAGTCTTGGCATGGCAATTGGGACGCGTCTCCACGTGAAGCGGGAGACCCAGGGTCCCCGTCCATGTGGACAGGGATCCTGGGAATTCTCACTATTTTCAAGAGGAGTCAGGCATCGTCTCCTTTGGAAGCATTGATCTCCGCGGACCTCTCGAGTTTTAAAAGGATGTGAGGCCTCCGGTCGCGATGAGGCGGAGAACTAGGTCTTTCTCTGTGGGCTCCACAGGGGATTCAGACATCCCTTCCTCTTGGGAGATGCAAGACGAGCCTGCATTCAATTCACTGCAGGGATATCCGGCCTTACTTCGAGTCAGAGCATCTCGGTGTCCATTCCACTTGAGGCCACAAACTCAGGGTCCCTCTCACATACCTGTAGCTGAGAGAAGCCTCCGCTTGAGGTGCTTGTGGAAAGTTGGTATTCCTCTTGAGTCGAAGCCAGGGACTAAGCTCTCATCTCGAGTTGATTTGGGGTCCACGGAGCCCTTTCGTGTTGCTCCAGTGACCTCAGGATCCCTCTAGACTTGAGATAGTGATCTTGGGTTTTCTCTGGAGTGCCATCAAGGAAATCAAGGCTCCTTTCACGTTTGATGTGGAACTCGGAATTGCTCTTCACGCAGTGCAGGAGAATTGGGCCTCATCTCGCAGCGAGGGGGAAGTCTCATGGTTTTTCTCGAGTTGCGGCCGGAACCTGGGGTATATTCTCGAGTTACGACGGGGAGGGCCCTTCCAGACACGTGTTTGTTCAGCGACGTCAGGACTCCTGCCTCGGTGCGAGGGACAACTCGGGATTCTCCTCGAGTCTTGGCATGGCAATTGGGACGCGTATCCACGTGAGCGGGAGACCCAGGGTCCCTTTCCACGTTCCACAGGGATCCTGGGACTCCTATCCATTTTCAAGAGGAGTCAGGCATCGTCTCCTTTGGAAGCATTGATCTCCGCGGACCTCTCGAGTTTTCAAAGGATGTGAGGCATCCGTTGGCGTTGAGGCGGAGGACTAGGTCTTTCTCTGTGGTCTCCACAGGGGATTCAGACAACCCTTCGTCTTGGGAGATGCAAGAAGAGCCTGCATTCAATTCACTGCAGGGATATCCGGCCTTACTTCGAGTCAGTGCATCTCGGTGTCCATTCCACTTGAGGCCACAAACTCATGATCCCTCTCATATACTTGTAGCTGAGAGAAGCCTCCTCTTGAGGTGCTTGTGGAAAGTTGGTGTTCCTCTTGAGTCGAAGCCAAGGACTAAGCTCTCATCTCGAGTTGACTTGGGGTCCACTGAGCCCTTTCGTGTTGCTCCAGTGACCTCAGGATCCCTCTAGACTTGAAACAGTGATCTTGGGTTTTCTCTGGAGTGCCATCAAGGAAATCAAGGCTCCTTTCACGTTTGATGTGGAACAAGGAATTGCTCTGCACGCAGTGCACTGGAATCGGGCCTTATCTCGCGGCGAGGGGGAAGTCTCAAGGTTTTTCTCGAGTTGCGGCCGGAACCTGGGGTATATTCTCGAGTTATTACAGGGAGGGCCCTTCCAGACACGTGTTTGTTCAGCGACTTCAGGACTCCTGCCTAGGTGCGAGGGACACCTCGGGATTCTCCTCGAGTCTTGGCATGGCAATTTTGTCGCATCTCCACGTGAAGCGGGAGACCCAAGGTCCCTTTGCACGTGCCACAGGGATCCTGGGACTCCTATCCATTTTGAAGAGGAGTCAGGCATCGTCTCCTTTGGAAGTATTGATCTCCGCGGACCTCTTGAGTTTTCAAAGGATGTGAGGACTCCGGTCGCGATGAGGCGGAGAACTAGGTCTTTCTCTGTGGTCTCCACAGGGGATTCAGACATCCCTTCGTCTTGGGATATGCAAGACGAGCCTGCATTCAATTCACTGCAGGGATATCCGGCCTGACTTCGAGTCAGAGCATCTCGGTGTCCATTCCACTTGAGGCCACACACTCAGGGTCCCTCTCACATACCTGTAGCTGAGAGAAGCCTCCTCTTGAGGTGCTTGTGGAAAGTTGGTATTCCTCTTGAGTCGAAGCCAGGGACTAAGCTCTCATCTCGAGTTGATTTGGGGTCCACGGAGCCCTTTCGTGTTGATCCAGTGACCTCAGGAATCGTCTAGTCTTGAGACAGTGATCTTGGGTTTTCTCTGGAGTGCCATCAAGGAAATCAAGGCTCCTTTCACGTTTGATGTGGAACACGGAATTGCTCTGCACGCAGTGCAGGGGAATCGGGCCTCATCTCGTGGCGAGGGGGAAGTCTCATCGTTTTTCTCAAGTTGCGGCCGGAACCTGGGGTATATTCTCGAGTTACGACGGGGAGGGCCCTTCCAGACACGTGTTTGTTCAGCGACATCAGGACTCCTGCCTAGGTGCGAGGGACACCTCGGGATTCTCCTCGAGTCTTGGCATGGCAATTGCGACGCGTCTCCACGTGAAGCGCGAGACCCAGGGTCCCCGTCCATGTGGACAGGGATCCTGGGACTCCTAACCATTTTCAAGAGGAGTCAGGCATCGTCTCCTTTGGAAGCATTGATCTCCTCGGACCTCTCGAGTTTTCAAAGGATGTGAGGCCTCCGGTCGCGATGAGGCGGAGGACTAGGTCTTTCTCTGTGGTCTCCACAGGGGATTCAGACATCCCTTCGTCTTTGGAGATGCAAGACGAGCTTGTATTCAATTCACTGCAGGGATATCCGGCCTTACTTTGAGTCAGAGCATCTCGGTGTCCATTCCACTTGAGGCCACAATCTCAGGGTACCTCTCACATCCATGTAGCTGAGAGAAGCCTCCTCTTGAGGTGCTTGTGGAAAGTTGGTATTCCTCTTGAGTCGAAGCCAGGGACTAAGCTCTCATCTCGAGTTGATTTGGGGTGCACGGAGCCCTTTCGTGTTGCTCCAGTGACCTCAGGTTCCCTCTAGACTTGAGAGACTGACTTTGGGTTTGTCTAGAGTGCCATCAAGGAAATCAAGGCTCCTTTCTCGTTTGATGTGGAACACGGAATTGCTCTCCACGAAGTGCAGGGGAATCGGGCCTCATCTCGCGGCGAGGGGGATGTCTCATGGTTTTTCTCGAGTTCCGGCTGGAACCTGGGGTATATTCTCTAGTTACGACGGGGAGGGCCCTTCCAGACACGTGTTTGTTCAGCGACGTCATGACTCCTGCCTAGGTGCGAGGGACACTTCGGGATTCTCAACGAGTCTTGACATGGCAATTGGGACGCGTCTCCACGTGAGGCCGGAGACCCAGGCTCCCTTTCCACGTGCCACAGGGATCCTGGGACTCCTATCCATTTTCAAGAGGAGTCAGGCATCGTCTCCTTTGGAAGCATTGATCTCCGTGGACCTCTTGAGTTTTCAAAGGATGTGAGGCCTCCGGTCGCGATGAGGCTGAGGACTAGGTCTTTCTCTGTGGTCTCCACAGGGGATTCAGACATCCCTTCGTCTTGGGAGATGCAAGACGAGCCTGCATTCAATTCACTGCAGGGATATCCGGCCTTACTTCGAGTCAGAGCATCTCGGTGTCCATTCCACTTTAGGCCACAAACTCAGGGTCCTCTCACATACCTGTAGCTGAGAGAAGCCTCCTCTTGAGGTGCTTGTGGAAAGTTGGTATTCCTCTTGAGTCGAAGCCAGGGACTAAGATCTCATCTCGAGTTGATTTGGGGTCCACGGAGCCCTTTCGTGTTGCTCCAGTGACCTCAGGATCCCTCTAGACTTGAGACAGTGATCTTGGGTTTTCTCTGGAGTGCCATCAAGGAAATCAAGTCTCCTTTTCCGTTTGATGTGGAACACGGAATTGCTTTGCACCCAGTGCAGGGGAATCGGGCCTCATGTCGCGGCGAGGGGGAATTCTCATGGTTTTTCTCGAGTTGCGGGCGGAACCTGGGGTATATTCTCCAGTTACGACGGGGAGGGCCCTTCCAGACATGTGTTTGTTCAGGACGTCAGGACTCCTTCCTAGGTGCGAGGGACTCTAGGGAGTCTCCTCGAGTCTTGGCATGGCAATTTGGACGCGTCTCCACGTGAGGCGGGAGACCCAGGGTCCCTTTGCACGTGCCACAGGGATCCTGGGACTCCTATCCATTTTCAAGAGGAGTCAAGCATCGTCTCCTTTGGAAGCATTGACCTCCTCAGACCTCTGGAGTTTTCAAAGCATGTGAGGCCTCCGCTCGCGATGAGGCGGAGGACTAGGTCTTTCTCTGTTGTCTCCACAGGGGATTCAGACATCCCTTCGTCTTGGGAGATGCAAGATGAGCCTGCATTCAATTCACTGTTGGGATATCCGGCCTTACTTCGAGTCAGAGCATCTCGGTGTCCATTCCACTTGAGGCCACAAACTCAGGGTCCCTCTCACATACCTGTAGCTGAGAGAAGCCTCCTCTTGAGGTGCTTGTGGAAAGTTGGTATTCCTCTTGAGTCGAAGCCAGGGACTAAGCTCTCATCTCGAGTTGATTTGGGGTCCACAGAGCCCTTTCGTGTTGCTCCAGTGACCTCAGGATCCCTCTAGACTTGAGACAGTGATCTTGGGTTTTGTCTGGGGTGCCATCAAGGAAATCAAGGCTCCTTTCACGTTTGATTTGGAACACGGAATTGCTCTGCATGCAGTGCAGGGGAATCGGGGCTCATCTTGCGGCGAGGGGGAAGTCTCATGGTTTTTCTCGAGTTGCGGGCGGAACCTGGGGTATATTCTCGAGTTACGATGGGGAGGGCCCTTCCAGACACGTGTTTGTTCAGCGACGTCAGGACTCCTGCCTAGGTGCGAGGGACACCTCGGGATTCTCCTCGAGTCTTGGCATGGCAATTGGGACGTGTCTCCACGTGAGGCGGGAGACCCAGGGTCCCTTTCCCCGTGGACAGGGATCCTGGGACTCCTATCCATTTTCAAGAGGAGTCACGCATCGTCTCCTTTGGATGCATTGATCTCCGCGGACCTCTCGAGTTTTCAAAGGATGTGAGGCCTCCGGTCGTGTTGAGGAGGGGGACTAGGTCTATCTCTGTGGTCTCCACAGGGGATTCAGACATCCCTTCGTCTTGGGAGATGCAAGACGAGCCTGCATTCAATTCAATGCAGGGGTATCCGGCCTTACTTCGAGTCAGAGCATCTCGGTGTCCATTCCACTTGAGGCCACAACTCAGGGTCCCTCTCACATACCTGTAGCTGAGAGAAGCCTCCTCTTGAGGTGATTGTGAAAAGTGGGTATTCCTCTTGAGTCAAAGCCAGGGACTAAGCTCTCATCTCGAGTTGATTTGGGGTCCACGGAGCCCTTTCGTGTTTCTCCAGTGACCTCAGGATCCCTCTAGACTTGATACAGTGATCTTGGGTTTTCTCTGGAGTGCCCTCAAGGAAATCAAGGCTCCTTTCACGTTTGATGTGGAACACGGATTTGCTCTGCACGCAGCGCAGGGGAATCCGGCCTCATCTCGCGGCGAGGGGGAAGTCTCATGGTTTTTCTCGAGTTGCGGCCGGAACCTGGGTTATATTCTCGAGTTACGACGGGGAGGGCCCTTCCAGACACGTGTTTGTTCAGCGATGTCAGGACTCCTGCCTAGGTGCGAGGGACACCTCGGGATTTTCCTCGAGTCTTGGCATGGCAATTGGGACGCGTCTCCACGTGAGGCGGGAGACCCAGGGTCCCTTTCCACGTGCCACAGGGATGCTGTGACCTCTATCCATTTTCAAGAGGAGTCAGGCATCTTCTCCTTTGGAAGCATTGATCTCCGCGGACCTCTCGAGTTTTCAAAGGATGTGAGGCCTCCGGTCTCGATGAGGTGGAGAACTAGGTCTTTCTCTGTGGTCTCCACAGGGGATTCAGAAAACCCTTCATCTTGGGAGATGCAAGACGAGCCTGCATTCAATTAACTGCAGGGATATCCGGCCTTACTTCGAGTCAGAGCATCTCGGTGTCCATTCCACTTGAGGCCACAAACTCAGGGTCCCTCTCACATACCTGTAGCTGAGAGAAGCCTCCTCTTGAGGTGCTTGTGGAAACTTGGTATTCCGCTTGACTCGAAGCCAGGGACTAAGCTCTCATCTCGAGTTGATTTGGGGTCCACGGAGCCCTTTCGTGTTGCTCCAGTGACCTCAGGATCCCGCTAGACTTGAGACAGTGATCTTGGGTTTTCTCTGGAGTGCCATCAAGGAAATCAAGGCTCCTTTCACGTTTGATGTGGAACACAGAATTGCTCTGCAGGCATTGCAGGGGAATCGGGCCTCATCTCGCGGCAAGGGGGAAGTCTCATGTTTTTTCTCGAGTTGCGGCCGGAACCTGGGGTATATTCTCGAGTTACGACGGGGAGGGCCCTTCCAGACACGTGTTTGTTCAGCGACGTCAGGACTCCTGCCTAGGTGCGAGGGACACCTCGGGATTCTCCTCGAGTCTTGGCATGGTAATTGGGACGTGTATCCACGTGAGGCGGGAGACCCAGGGTCCCTTTCCACGTGCCACAGGGATCCTGGGACTCCTATCCATTTTCAAGAGGAGTCAGGCATCGTCTGCTTTGGAAGCATTGATCTCCGCGGACCCCTCGAGTTTTCAAAGGCTATGAGGCCTCCGGTCGCGTTGAGGCGGAGGACTAGGTCTTTCTCTGTGGTCTCCACAGGGGATTCAGACATCCCTTCGTCTTGGGAGATGCAAGACCAGCCTGCATTTAATTCACTGCAGGGATATCCAGCCTTACTTCGAGTCAGAGCATCTCGGTGTCCATTCCACTTGAGGACACAAACTCAGGGTCCCTCTCACATACCTGTAGCTGAGAGAAGCCTCCTCTTGAGGTGCTTGTGGAAAGTTGGTATTCCTCTTGAGTCGAAGCCAGGGACTAAGCTCTCATCTCGAGTTGATTTGGGGTCGACGGAGCCCTTTCGTGTTGCTCCAGTGACCTCAGGATCCCTCTAGACTTGAGACAGTGATCTTGGGTTTTCTCTGGAGTGCCATCAAGGAAATCAAGGCTCCTTTCACGTTTGATGTGGAACACGGAATTGCTCTGCACGCAGTGCAGGGGAATCGGGCCTCATCTCGGGGCGAGGGCGAAGTCTCATGGTTTTTCTCGAGATGCGGCCGGAACCTGGGGTATATTCTCGAGTTACGACGGGGAGGGCCGTTCCAGACACGTGTTTGTTCAGCGACGTCAGGACTCCTGCCTAGGTGCGAGGGACACCTCGGGATTCTCGTCGAATCTTGGCATGGCAATTGGGACGCGTTTCCACGTGAGGCGGGAGACCCAGGGTCCCTTTCCACGTGCCACAGGGATCCTGGGACTCCTATCCATTTTCGAGAGGAGTCAGGCATCTTCTCCTTTGGAAGCGTTGATCTCCGCATACCTCTCGAGTTTTCAAAGGATGTGAGGCCTCCCGTCGCGATGAGGTCGAGAACTCGGTCTTTCTATGTGGTCTCCACAGGGGATTCAGACAACCCTTCGTCTTGGGAGATGCAAGACGAGCCTGCATTCAATTCACTGTAGGAATATCTGGCCTTACTTCGAGTCAGAGCCTCTCGGTGTTCATTCCCCTTGAGGTCACAAACTCAGGGTCCCTCTCACATACCTGTAGCTGAGAGAAGCCTCCTCTTGAGGTGCTTGTGGAAAGTTTGTATTCCTCTTGAATCGAAGACAGGGACTAAGCTCTCATCTCGAGTTGACTTCGGGTCCACGGAGCCCTTTCGTGTTTCTCCAGTGACCTCAGGATCCCTCTAGATTTGAGACAGTGATCTTGGGTTTTTTTCTGGAGTTCCATCAAGGAAATCAAGGCTCCTTTCCAGTTTGATGTGGAACACGGAATTGCTCTGCACGCAGTGCAGGGGAATCGGGCCTCATCTCGTGGGGAGGGGGATGTCTCATTGTTTTCCTTGAATTGCGGCCGGAACCTGGGGTATATTCTCGAGTTACGACGGGGAGGGCCCTTCCAGACACGTGTTTGTTCAGCGACGTCAAGACTCCTGCCTAGGTGCGAGGGACACCTCGGTATTCTCCTCGAGTCTTGGCATGGCATTGGGACGCGTCTCCACGGGAGGCGCGAGACCAAGGATCCCTTTCCATGTGCCACAGGGATCCTGGGACTCCTATCCATTTTCAAGAGGAGTCAGGAATCCTCTCCTTTGGAAGCATTGATCTCCGCGGAACTCTCGAGTTTTCAAAGGATGTGAGGCCTCCTGTCGCGATGAGGCGGAGAACTAGGTCTTTCTCTGTGGTCTCCACAGGGGTTTCACACATCCCTTCGTCTTGGGAGATGCAAGACGAGCCTGCATTCAGTTCACTGCAGGGATGTCCGGCCTTACTTCATGTCAGAGCATCTTGGTGTCTATTCCACTTGAGGCCACAAACTCAGGGTCCATCTCACAAAACTGTAGCTGAGAGAAGCCTCCTCTTGAGGTGCTTGTGGAAAGTTGATATTCCTCTTGAGGCGAAGCCAGGGACTAAGCTCTCATCTCGAGTTGATTTGGGGTCCATGAAGCCCTTTCGTGTTGCTACAGTGACCTCAGGATCCCTCTAGACTTGAGATAGTGATCTTGGATTTTCTCTGGTGTGCCTTCAAGTAAATCAAGGCTCCTCTAATGTTTGATGTGGAACACGGAATTGCTCTGCACGCAGTGCATGGGAATAGGCCCTCATCTCGTGGGCGAGGGGGAAGTCTCATGGTTTTTCTCGAGTTGCGGCCGGAACCTGGGGTATATTCTCGAGTTACAACGGGGAGGGCCCTTCCAGACACGTGTTTGTTCAGCGACGTCAGGACTCCTGCCTTGGTGCGAGGGACACCTCAGGATTCTCCTCGAGTATTGGTATGGCGATTGGGACCCGTTTCCACGTGAGGCGGGAGACCCAGGGTCCCTTCCAACGTGCCACAGGGATCCTGGGACTCCTATCCATTTTCAAGAGGAGTCAGGCATCGTCTCCCTTGGAAGCATTGATCTCCGCGGACGTCTCGAGTTTTCAAAGGATATGAGGCCTCCAGTCGCGAAGAGGTGGAGAACTAGTTCTTTCTCTGTGGTCTCCACAGGGGATTCAGTCATCCCTTCGTCTTTGGAGATGCAAGACGAGCCTGCATTCAATTCACTGCAGGGATATCCGGCCTTACTTCGAGTCAGAGCATCTCGGTGTCCATTCCACTTGAGGCCACAAACTCAGGGTCCCTCTCACATACCTGTAGTTGAGATAAGCCTCCTCTTGAGGTGCTTGTGGAAAGTTGGTATTCCTCTTGAGTCGAAGCCAGGGACTAAGCTCTCATCTCGAGTTGATTTGGGGTCCACGCAGCCCTTTCTTATTGCTCCAGTGACCTCAGGATCCATCTAGACTTGAGACAGTGATCTTAGGTTTTCTCTAGAGTGCCATCAAGGAAATCAAGGCTCCTTTCACGTTTGATGTGGAACAAGGAATTGCTCTGCACGCAGTGCACTGAAATCGGGCCTCATCTCGCGGCGAGGGGGAAGTCTCATTGTTTTTCTCGAGTTGCGGCCGGAACCTGGGGTATATTCTCGAGTTACGACGGGGAGGGCCCTTCCAGACACGTGTTTGTTCAGCGACGTCAGGACTCCTGCCTAGGTGCGAGGGACACCTATGCATTCTCCACGAGTCTTGGCATGGCAATTGGGACGCGTCTCCACGTGAGGCGGGAGACCCAGGTTCCCTTTCCACGTGCCACAGGGATCCTGGGACTCCTATCCAATTTCAAGAGGAGTCAGGCATCGTCTCCTTTGGAAGCATTGATCTCCGTGGACCTCTCGAGTTTTCAAAGGATGTGAGGCCTCCGGTCGCGATGAGGCGGAGAACTAGTTCTTTCTCTGTGGTCTCCACAGGGGATTCAGTCATCCCTTCGTCTTTGGAGATGCAAGACGAGCCTGCATTCAATTCACTGCAGGGATATCCGGCCTTACTTCGAGTCAGAGCATCTCGGTGTCCATTCCACTTGAGGCCACAAACTCAGGGTCCCTCTCACATACCTGTAGCTGAGAGAAGCCTCCTCTTGAGGTGCTTGTAGAAAGTTGGTATTCCACTTGAGTCGAAACCAGGGACTAAGCTCTCATCTCGAGTTGACTTGGGGTCCACGGATCCCTTTCGTGTTGCTCCAGTGACCTCAGGATCCCTCTAGACTTGAGCCACTGATCTAGGGTTTTCTCTGGAGTGCCATCAAGGAAATCAAGGCTCCTTTCACGTTTGATGTGGAACACGGAATTGCTCTGCATGCAGTGCAGGGGAATCGGGCCTCATCTCGCGGCGAGGGGGAAGTCTCATGGTTTTTCTCGAGTTGCGGCCGGAACCTGTGGTATATTCTCGAGTTACGACGGGGAGGGCCCTTCCAGACACGTGTTTGTTCAGCGACGTCAGGACTCCTGCCTAGGTGCGAGGGACACCTCGGGATTCTCCGCGAGTCTTGGTATGGCAATTGGGATGCGTCTCCACGTGAGGCGGGAGACCCAGGGTTCCTTTCCACGTGCCACAGGATTCCTGGGACTCCTATCCATTTTCAAGAGGAGTCAGGCATCGTCTCCTTTGGAAGCATTGATCTCCGCGGACGTCTCGAGTTTTCAAAGGATGTGAGGCCTCCAGTCGTGAAGAGATGGAGAACTAGGTCTTCTCTGTGGTCTCCACAGTTGATTCAGACATCCCTTCGTCTTGGGAGATGCAAGACGAGCCTGCATTCAATTCACTGCAGGGATATCCGGCCTTACTTCGAGTCAGAGCATCTCGGTGTCCATTCCACTTGAGGCCACAAACTCAGGGTCCCTCTCACATACCTGTAGCTGAGAGAAGCCTCCTCTTGAGGTGTTTGTGGAATGTTGGTATTCCTCTTGAGTCGAAGCCAGGGACTAAGCTCTCATCTCGAGTTAATTTGGGGTCCAGTGAGCCCTTTCGTGTTGCTCCAGTGACCTCAGGATCCCTCTAGACTTGAGACAGTGATCTTGGGTTTTCTCTGGAGTGCCATCAAGGAAATCAAGGCTCCTTTCACGTTTGATGTGGAACACGGAATTGCTCTGCACGCAGTGCAGGGGAATCGGGCCTCATTTCGCGGCGAGGGGGAAGTCTCATGGTTTTTCTCGAGTTGCGCCCGGAACCTGGGGTATATTCTCGAGTTCCCACGGGGAGGGCCCTTCGAGACACGTGTTTGTTCAGCGACGTCAGGACTCCTGCCTAGGTGCGAGGGACACCTCGGGATTCTCCTCGAGTCTTGGCATGGCAATTGGGACGCGTTTCCACGTGAGGCGGGAGACCCAGGGTCCCGTTCCACGTGCCACAGGGATCCTGGGACTCCTATCCATTTTTAAGAGGAGTCAGGCATCGTCTCCTTTGGATGCATTGATCTCCATGGACCTCTCGAATTTTCAAGGATGTGAGGCCTCCAGTCGGGATGAGGCGGAGAACTAGGTCTTTCTCTGTGGTATCCACACTGGATTCAGACATCCCTTCGTCTTGGGAGATGCAAGACTAGCCTGCATTCAATTCACTGCAGGGATATCCGGCGTTACTTAGAGTCAGAGCATCTCGGTGTCCGTTCCACTTGAGGCCACAAACTCAGGGTCCCTCTCACATACATGTAGCTGAGAGAAGCCTCCTCTTGAGGTGCTTGTGGAAAGTTGGTATTCCTCTTGAGTCGAAGCAAGGGCCTAAGCTCTCATCTCGAGTTGATTTGAGGTCCACGGAGCCCTTTCCTGTTGCTACAATGACATCAGGATCCTGCTAGAGTTGAGACAGTGATCTTGGGTTTTCTATGGAGTGTGATCAAGGAAATCAAGGCTCCTTTCATGTTTGATGTGGAACACGGATTTGCTGTGCACGCAGTGCAGGGGAATCGGCCCTCATCTCGCAGGGGAGGGGGAAGTCTCATGGTTTTTCTCGAGTTGCGGCCGGAACCTGTGGTATATTCTCGAGTTACGATGGGGAGGTCCCTTCCAGACCCGTGTTGGTTCAGTGACGTCAGGACTCCTGCCTAGGTGCGAGGGACACCTCGGGATCCTCCTCGAGTCTTGGCATGGCTATTGGGACGCGTCTCCACGTGAGGTGCGAGTCCCAGTGACACTTTCCACGTGCCACAGGGATCCTGGGACTCCTATCCATTTTCAAGAGGAGCCAGGTATCGTCTCCTTTGGAAGCATTGATCTCCGCAGACTTCTCGAGTTTTTAAAGGATGTGAGACCTCCGGTCGCGATGAGGCGGAGAATTAGGTCTTTCTCTGTGGTCTGCACTGGGGATTCAGACATCCCTTCGTCTTGGGAGATGCAAGACGAGCCTGCATTCAATACACTTCAGGGATATCCGGTCTTATTTCGAGTCAGAGCATCTCGGTGTCCATTCCACTTGAGGCCACAAACTCAGGGGCCCTCTCACATACCTGTAGCTGAGAGAAGCCTCCTCTTGAGGTGCTTGTGGAAAGTTGTTATTCCTCTTGAGTCGAAGCCAGGGACTAAGCTCTCATCTCGAGTTGATTTGGGGTCCACGGAGCCCTTTCGTGTTGCTCCAGTGACCTCAGGATCCCTCTAGACTTGAGACAGTGATCTTGGGTTGTCTCTGGAGTGCCATCAAGGAAATAAACGCTCCTTTCACGTTTGATGTGGAACACGGAATTGCTCTGCACGCAGTGCAGGGGAATCGGGTCTCATCTCGCGGCGAGGGGGAAGTCTCATGGTTTTTCTCGAGTTGCGGCCGGAACCTGTGGTATATTCTCGAGTTACGACGGGGAGGGCCCTTCCAGACACGTGTTTGTTCAGCGACGTCAGGACTCCTGCCTAGGTGCGAGGGACACCTCGGGATTCTCTTCGAGTCTTGGCATGGCAATTGAGACGCGTCTCCCCGTGAGGCTGGATACCCAGAGTCCCTTTCCATGTACCACAGGTATCCTGGGACTAGTATCTATTTTCAAGAGGAGTCAAGCATCTTCTCCTTTGGAAGCATTGATCTCCGCGGACCTCTCGAGTTTCCAAAGAGTGTTAGGCCTCCGGTCGCAATGAGCTGGAGAACTAGGTCTTTCTCTGTGGTCTCCACAGGGGATTCAGACATCCCTTCGTCTTGGGAGATGCAAGACGAGCCTGCATTCAATTCACTGCAGGGATATATGGCCTTACTTCGAGTCAGAGCATCTCGGTGTCCATTCCACTTGAGGCCACAAACTCAGGGTCCCTCTCACATACCTGTAGCTGAGAGAAGCCTCCTCTTGAAGTGCTTGTGGAATGTTGGTATTCCTCTTGAGTCGAAGCCAGGGACTAAGCTCTCATCTCGAGTTGATTTCGGGTCCACAGAGCCCTGTCGTGTTTCTACAGTGACCTCAGGATCCCTTTAGACTTGAGACAGTGATCTTGCTTTTTCTCTGGAGTGCCATCAATGAAATCAAGGCTCCTTTCACGTTTGATGTGGAACACGGAATTGCTCTGCACGCAGTGCAGGGGAATCGGGCCTCATCTCGCGGCGAGGGGGAAGTCTCATGGTTTTTCCCGAGTTGCGCCCGGAACCTGGGGTATATTCTCGAGTTCCCACGGGGAGGGCCCTTCGAGACACGTGTTTGTTCAGCGACGTCAGGACTCCTGCCTAGGTGCGAGGGACACCTCGGGATTCTCCCTGAGTCTTGGCATGGCAATTGGGACGCGTTTCCACGTGAGGCGGGAGACCCAGGGTCCCTTTCCACGTGCTACAGGGATCCTGGGACTCCTATCCATTTTCAAGAGGAGTCAGGCATCGTCTCCTTTGGAAGCATTGATCTCCGCAGACCTCTCGAGTTTTCAAAGGATGTGAGGCATCCGTTGGCGTTGAGGCGGAGGACTAGGTCTTTCTCTGTGGTCTCCACAGGGGATTCAGGCAACCCTTCGTCTTGGGAGATGCAAGAGGAGCCTGCATTCAATTCACTGCAGGGATATCCGGCCTTACTTCGAGTCAGAGCATCTCGGTGTCCATTCCACTTGAGGCCACAAACTCATGATCCCTCTCATATACTTGTAGCTGAGAGAAGCCTCCTCTTGAGGTGCTTGTGGAAAGTTGCTGTTCCTCTTGAGTCGAAGCCAAGGACTAAGCTCTCATCTCGAGTTGACTTGGGGTCCACTGAGCCCTTTCGTGTTGCTCCAGTGACCCCAGGATCCCTCTAGACTTGATACAGTGATCTTGGGTTTTCTCTGGAGTGCCATCAAGGAAATCAAGGCTCCTTTCACGTTTGATGTGGAACAAGGAATTGCTCTGCACGCAGTGCACTGGAATCGGACCTCATCTCACGGCGAGGGGGAAGTCTCATGGTTTTTCTCGAGTTGCGCCCGGAACCTGGGGTATATTCTCGAGTTACGACGGGGAGGGCCCTTCCAGAAACGTGTTTGTTCAGCGACGTCAGGACTCCTGCCTAGGTGCGAGGGACACCTCTGGATTCTCCACGAGTCTTGGCATGGCAATTGGGACGCGTCTCCACGTGAGGCGGAAGACCCAGGGTCCCTTTCCACGTGCCACAGGGATCCTGGGACTCCTATCCATTTTCAAGAGGAGTCAGGCATCGTCTCCTTTGGAAGCATTCATCTCCGCGGACCTCTCGAGTTTTCAAAGGATGTGAGGCCTCCGGTCGCGATGAGGCGGAGAACTAGTTCTTTCTCTGTGGTCTCCACAGGGGATTCAGACATCCCTTCGTCTTTGGAGATGCAAGACGAGCCTGCATTCAATTCACTGCAGGGATATCCGGCCTTACTTCGAGTCAGAGCATCTCGGTGTCCATTCCACTTGAGGCCACAAACTCAGGGTCCCTCTCACATACCTGTAGCTGAGAGAAGCCTCCTCTTGAGGTGCTTGTGGAAAGTTGGTATTCCTCTTGAGTCGAAGCCAGGGACTAAGCTCTCATCTCGAGTTGACTTGGGGTCCACGGATCCCTTTCGTGTTGCTCCAGTGACCTCAGGATCCCTCTAGACTTGAGACAGTGATCTTGGGTTTTCTCTGGAGTGCCATCAAGGAAATCAAGGCTCCTTTCACGTTTGATGTGGAACACGGAATTGCTCTGCATGCAGTGCAGGGGAATCGGGCCTCATCTCGCGGCGAGGGGGAAGTCTCATGGTTTTTCTCGAGTTGCGGCCGGAACCTGTGGTATATTCTCGAGTTACGACGGGGAGGGCCCTTCCAGACACGTGTTTGTTCAGTGACGTCAGGACTCCTGCCTAGGTGCGAGGGACACCTCGGGATACTCCTCGAGTGTTGGCATGGCAATTGGGATATGTCTCCACGTGAGGCGGGAGACCCAGGGTCCCTTTCCACGTTCCACAGGGATCCTGGGACTCCTATCCATTTTCAAGAGGAGTCAGGCATCGTCTCCTTTGGAAGCATTGATCTCCTCGGACCTCTCGAGTTTTCAAAGGATGTGAGGCCTCCAGTCGTGAAGAGATGGAGAACTAGGTCTTCTCTGTGGTCTCCACAGGGGATTCAGAAATCCCTTCGTCTTGGGAGATGCAAGACGAGCCTGCATTCAATTCACTGCAGGGATATACGGCCTTACTTCGAGTCAGAGCATCTCGGTGTCCATTCCACTTGAGGCCACAAACTCAGGGTCCCTCTCACATACCTGTAGTTGAGATAAGCCTCGTCTTGAGGTGTTTGTGGAAAGTTGGTATTCCTCTTGAGTTGAAGCCAGGGACTAAGCTCTCATCTCGAGTTAATTTGGGGTCCAGTGAGCCCTTTCGTGTTGCTCCAGTGACCTCAGGATCCCTCTAGACTTGAGACAGTGATCTTGGGTTTCCTCTGGAGTGCCATCAAGGAAATCAAGGCTCCTTTCACGTTTGATGTGGAACACGGAATTGCTCTGCATGCAGTGCAGGGGAATCGGGCCTCATCTCGCGGCGAGGGGGAAGTCTCATGGTTTTTCTCGAGTTGCGCCCGGAACCTGGGGTATATTCTCGAGTTCCCACGGGGAGGGCCCTTCGAGACACGTGTTTGTTCAGCGACGTCAGGACTCCTGCCTAGGTGCGAGGGACACCTCGGGATTCTCCCCGAGTCTTGGCATGGCAATTGGGACGCGTCTCCACGTGGGGCGGGAGACCCAGGGTCCCTTTCCACGTGCCACAGGGATCCTGGGACTCCTATCCATTTTTAAGAGGAGTCAGGCATCGTCTCCTTTGGATGCATTGATCTCCATGGACCTCTCGAATTTTCAAGGATGTGAGGCCTCCAGTCGCGATGAGGCGGAGAACTAGGTCTTTCTCTGTGGTATCCACACTGGATTCAGACATCCCTTCGTCTTGGGAGATGCAAGACTAGCCTGCATTCAATTCACTGCAGGGATATCCGGCGTTACTTAGAGTCAGAGCATCTCGGTGTCCGTTCCACTTGAGGCCACAAACTCAGAGTCCCTCTCACATACATGTAGCTGAGAGAAGCCTCCTCTTGAGGTGCTTGTGGAAAGTTGGTATTCCTCTTGAGTCGAAGCCAGGGCCTAAGCTCTCATCTCGAGTTGATTTGAGGTCCACGGAGCCCTTTCCTGTTGCTACAATGACATCAGGATCCTGCTAGAGTTGAGACAGTGATCTTGGGTTTTCTATGGAGTGTCATCAAGGAAATCAAGGCTCCTTTCACGTTTGATGTGGAACACGGATTTGCTGTGCACGCAGTGCAGGGGAATCGGCCCTCATCTCGCAGGGGAGGGGGAAGTCTCATGGTTTTTCTCGAGTTGCGGCCGGAACCTGTGGTATATTCTCGAGTTACGATGGGGAGGTCCCTTCCAGACCCGTGTTGGTTCAGTGACGTCAGGACTCCTGCCTAGGAGCGAGAAACACCTCGGGATCCTCCTCGAGTCTTGGCATGGCTATTGGGACGCGTCTCCACGTGAGGTGCGAGTCCCAGTGACACTTTCCACGTGCCACAGGGATCCTGGGACTCCTATCCATTTTCAAGAGGAGCCAGGTATCGTCTCCTTTGGAAGCATTGATCTCCGCAGACTTCTCGAGTTTTTAAAGGATGTGAGACCTCCGGTCGCGATGAGGCGGAGAATTAGGTCTTTCTCTGTGGTCTGCACTGGGTATTCAGACATATCTTCGCCTTGGGAGATGCAAGATGAGCCTGCATTCAATTCACTGCAGGGATATTCGGCCTTACTTCGAGTCAGAGCATCTCGGTGTCCATTCTACTTGAGGCCACAAACTCAGGGTCCCTCTCACATATCTGTAGCTGAGAGAAGCCTCCTCTTGAGGTGCTTGTGGAAAGTTGGCATTCCTCTTGAGTCGAAGCCAGGGACTACGCTCTCCTTTCGAGTAGATTTGGAGTCCACGGAGCCCTTTCCTGTTGCTCCAGTGACCTCAGGATCCCTCTAGACTTGAGACAGTGATCTTGGGTTTTCTCTGGAGTGCCATCAAGGAAATCAAGGCTCCTTCCACGTTTGATGTGGAACACGGAATTGCTCTGCACGCAGTGCAGGGGAATCGGGACTCATCTCGCGGCGAGGGGGAAGTCTCATGGTTTTTCTCGAGTTGCTGCCGGAACCTGGGGTATATTCTCGAGTTACGACTGGGAGGGCCCTTCCATACACGAGTTTGTTCAGCGACGTCAGGACTCTTGCCTAGGTGCGACGGACACCTCGGGATTCTCCTCGAGTCTCTGCATGGCATTTGGGACGCGTCTCCCCGTGAGGCTCGAGCCCCAGGGTCCCTTTCCACGTGCCACAGGGATCCTGGGACTCCTATACATTCTCAAGAGGAGTCAGGCATCGTCGCCTTTGGAAGCATTGATCTCTGCGGACCTCTCGAGTTTTCAAAGGATGTGAGGCCTCCGGTCGCGATGAGGCGGAGAACTAGGTCTTTCTCTGTGGTCTCCACAGGGGATTCAGACATCCCTTCGTCTTGGGAGATGCAAGACGAGCCTGCATTCAGTTCACTGCAGGAATATCCGGCCTTACTTCGAGTCAGAGCATCTCGGTATCCATTCCATTTGAGGCCCCAAACTCAGCGTCCCTGTCACATACCTGTAGCTGAGAGAAGCCTCCTCTTGAGGTGCTTGTGGAAAGTTGGTATTCCTCTTGAGTCGAAGCCAGGGACTAAGCTCTCATCTCGAGTTGATTTGGGGTCCACGGAGCCCTTTCGTGTTGCTACAGTGACCTCAGGATCCCTCTAGACTTGAGACAGTGATCTTGGGTTTTCTCTGGAGTGCCTTAAAAGAAATCAAGGATCATTTCAAGTTTGATGTGGAACACGGAATTGCTCTCCACGCAGTGCAGGGGAATCGGGCCTCATCTCGCGGCGAGGGGGAAGTCTCATGGTTTTTCTCGAGTTGCGGCCGGAACCTGGGGTATATTCTCGAGTTACGACGGGGAGGGCCCTTCCAGACACGTGTTTGTTCAGCGACGTCAGGACTCCTGCCTAGGTGCGAGGGACACCTCGGGATTCTCTTCGAGTCTTGGCATGGCAATTGGGAAGCGTCTCCCCGTGAGGCTGGATACCCAGAGTCCCTTTCCATGTACCACAGGGATCCTGGGACTGGTATCTATTTTCAAGAGGAGTCAAGCATCTTCTCCTTTGGAAGCACTGATCTCCGCGGACCTCTCGAGTTTCCAAAGAGTGTTAGGCCTCCGGTCGCAATGAGCTGGAGAACTAGGTCTTTCTCTGTGGTCTCCACAGGGGATTCAGACATCCCTTCGTCTTGGAAGATGCAAGACGAGCCTGCATTCAATTCACTGCAGGGATATATGGCCTTACTTCGAGTCAGATCATCTCGGTGTCCATTCCACTTGAGGCCACAAACTCAGGGTCCCTCTCACATACCTGTAGCTGAGAGAAGCCTCCTCTTGAAGTGCTTGTGGAATGTTGGTATTCCTCTTGAGTCGAAGCCAGGGACTAAGCTCTCATCTCGAGTTGATTTCGGGTCCACAGAGCCCTGTCGTGTTTCTACAGTGACCTCAGGATCCCTTTAGACTTGAGACAGTGATCTTGCTTTTTCTCTGGAGTGCCATCAAGGAAATCAAGCCTCCTTTCACGTTTGATGTGGAACACGGAATTGCTCTGCACGCAGTGCAGGGGAATCGGGCCTCATCTCGCGGCGAGGGGGAAGTCTCATGGTTTTCTCGAGTTGCGGCCGGAACCTGGGGTATATTCTCGAGTTACGACGGGGAGGGCCCTTCCAGACACGTGTTTGTTCAGCGACGTCAGGACTCCTGCCTAGGTGCGAGGGACACCTCGGGATTCTCCTCGAGTCTTGGCATGGCAATTGGGACGCGTCTCCAAGTGAGGCGGGAGACCCAGGTTCCCTTCCAACGTGCCACAGGGATCCTGGGACTCCTATCCATTTTCAAGAGGAGTCAGGCATCGTCTCCTTTGGAAGCATTGATCTCCGTGGCCCTCTCGAGTTTTCAAAGGATGTGAGGCCTCCGCTCGCGATGAGGCGGAGGCCTAGGTCTTTCTCTGTGGTGTCCACAAGGGATTCAGACATCCCTTCGTCTTGGGAGATGCAAGACGAGCCTGCATTCAATTCACTGCAGGGATATCCGGCCTTACTTCGAGTCAGAGCATCTCGGTGTCCGTTCCACTTGAGGCCACAAACTCAGGGTCCCTCTCAAATACCTGTAGCTGAGAGAAGCCTCCTCTTGAGGTGCTTGTGGAAAGTTGGTATTCCTCTTGAGTCGAAGCCAGGGACTAAGCTCTCATCTCGAGTTGATTTGGGGTCCACGGAGCGCTTTCTTGTTGCTCCAGTGACCTCAGGATCCCTCTAGACTTGAGACAGTGATCTTGGGTTTTCTCTGGAGTGCCATCAAGGAAATCAAGGCTCCTTTCACGTTTGATGTGGGATACGGAATTGCTCTGCACGCTGTGCTGGGGAATCGGCCCTCATCTCGCAGGGGAGGGGGAAGTCTCATGGTTTTTCTCGAGTTGCGGCCGGAACCTGGGGTATATTCTCGAGTTACGATGAGGAGGGCTCTTCCAGACCCATGTTTGTTCAGCGACGTCAGGACTCCTGCCTAAGTGCGAGGGACACCTATGGATTCTCCTCGAGTCTTGGCATGGCAATTGGGACGCGTCTCCACGTGAGGCGGGAGAACCAGGGTACCTTTCCACGTGCCACAGGGATCCTGGGACTCCTATCTATTTTCAATAGGCGTCAGGCATCGTCTCCTTTGGAAGCATTGATCTCCGCGGACCTCTCGAGTTTTCAAAGGATGTTAGGCCTCCGGTCGCGTTGAGACGGAGGACTAGGTCTTTCTCTGTGGTCTCCACAGGGGATTCAGGCATCCCTTCTTCTTGGGAGATGCAAGACGAGCCTGCATTCACTTCACTGCAGGGATATCCGGCCTTACTTCGAGTCAGAGCATCTCGGTGTCCATTCCACTTGAGGCCACAAACTCAGGGTCCCTCTCACATACCTGTAGCTGAGAGAAGCCTCCTCTTGAGGTGCTTGTGGAAAATTGGTATTCCTCTTGAGTCGAAGCCAGGGACTAAGCTCTCATCTCGAGTTGATTTAGGGTCCAGGGAGCCCTTTCGTGTTGCTCCAGTGACCTCAGGATCCCTCTAGACTTGAGACAGTGTTCTTGGGTTTTCTCTGGAGTGCCCTCAAGGAAATCAAGGCTCCTTTCCTGTTTGATGTGGAACACGGATTTGCTCTGCACGCAGTGCAGGGGAATCGGGTCTCATCTCGCGGCGAGGGTGAAGTCTCATGGTTTTTCTCGAGTTGCGGCCGGAAGCTGGGGTATATTCTCGAGTTACGACGGGGAGGGCCCTTCCAAACACGTGTTTGTTCAGCGACGTCAGGACTCCTGCCTAGGTGCGAGGGACACCTCGGTATTCTCCACGAGTCTTGGCATGGCAATTGGGACGCGTCTCCACGTGAGGCGGGAGACCCAGGGTCCCTTTCCACGTGCCACAGGGATCCTGGGACTCCTATCCATTTTCAAGAGGAGTCAGGCATCGTCTCCTTCGGAAGTATTGATCTCCGCGGACCTCTCGAGTTTTCAAAGGATATGAGGCCTCCGGTTGCGTTGAGGTGGAGGACTAGGTCTTTCTCTGTGGTCTCCACAGGGGATTCAGACAACCCTTCGTCTTGGGAGATGCAAGACGGGCCTGCATTCAATTCACTGCAGGGATATCCGGCCTTACTTCGAATCAGAGCATCTCGGTGTCCATTTCACTTGAGGTCACAAACTCAGGGTTCCTCTCACATACCTGTAGCTGAGAGAAGCCACCTCTTGAGGTGCCTGTGGAAAGTTGGTATTCCTCTTAAGTCGAAGCCAGGGACTAAGCTCTCATCTCGAGGTGATTTGGGGTCCACGGAGCCCTTTGGTGTTGCTCCAGTGACCTCAGGATCCCTCTAGACTTGAGACAGTGATCTTGCGTTTTCTCTGGAGTGCCATCAAGGAAATCAAGGCTCCTTTCACGTTTGATGTGGAACACGGAATTGCTCTGCACGCAGTGCAGGGGAATCGGGCCTCATCACGCGGCGAGGGGGAAGTCTCATGATTTTTCTCGAGTTGCGGCCGGAACCTGGGGTATATTCTCGAGTTACGATGGGGAGGGCCCGTCCAGACACGTGTTTGTTCAGCGACGTCAGGACTCCTGCCTAGGAGCGAGGGACACCTCGGGATTCTCCTCGAGTCTTGGCATGGCAATTGGGACGCGTCTCCACGTGCGGCGGGAGAACCAGGGTTCCTTTCCACGTGCCACAGGGATCCTGGGACTCCTATCCATTTTCAAGAGGAGTCAGGCATCGTCTCCTTTGGAAGCATTGATCTCCGCAGACCTCTCGAGTTTTCAAAGGATGGGAGGCCTCCGGTCGCGATGACGCGGAGGACTTGGTCTTTCTCTGTGGCCTCCACAGGGGATTCAGACATCCCTTCGTCTTGGGAGATGCAAGACGAGCCTGCATTCAATTCACTGCAGGGATATCCGGCCTTACTTTGAGTCAGAGCATCTCGGTGTCCATTCCACTTGAAGCCACAAACTCAGGGTCCCTCTCACATACCTGTAGCTGAAAGAAGCCTCCTCTTGAGGTGCTTGTAGAAAGTTGGTATTCCTCTTCAGTCGAAGCCAAGGACTAAGCTCTCATCTCGAGTTGATTTGTGGTCCACGGAGCCCTTTCGTGTTGCTCCAGTGACCTCAGGATCCCTCTAGACTTGAGACAGTTATCTTGGGTTTTCTCTGGAGTGCCATCAAGGAAATCAAGGCTCCTTTCACGTTTGATGTGGAACACGGAATTGCTCTGCACGCAGTGCAGGGGAATCGGGCCTCATCTCCGGGCGAGGGGGAAGTCTCATGGTATTTCTCGAGTTGCGGCCGGAACCTGGGGTATATTCTCGAGTTACGACGGGGAGGGCCCTTCCAGACACGTGTTTGTTCAGCGACGTCAGGACTCCTGCCTAGGTGCGAGGGACACCTCGGGATTCTCCTCGAGTCTTGGCATGGCAATTGGGACGCGTCTCCACGTGAAGTGGGAGACCCAGGGTCCCCGTCCATGTGGACAGGGATCCTGGGACTCCTAACCATTTTCAAGAGGAGTCAGGCATCGTCTCCTTTGGAAGCATTGATCTCCGCGGACCTCTCGAGTTTTCAAAGGATGTGAGGCCTCCGCTCGCGATGAGGCGGAGAACTCGGTCTTTCTCTGTCATCTCCACAGGGGATTAAGACATCCCTTCATCTTGGGAGATGCAAGACGAGCCTGCATTCAATTCACTGCAGGGATATCCGGCCTTACTTCGAGTCAGAGCATCTCGGTGTCCATTCCACTTGAGGCCACAAACTCAGGGGCCCTCTCACATACCTGTAGCTGAGAGAAGCCTCCTCTTGAGGTGCTTGTGGAAAGTTGGTATTCCTCTTGAGTCGAAGCCAGGGACTAAGCTCTCATCTCGAGTTGATTTGGGGTCCACGGAGCCCTTTCGTTTTGCTCCAGTGACCTCAGGATCCCTCTAGACTTGAGACAGTGATCTTGGGTTTTCCCTGGAATGCCATCAATGAAATCAAGGCTCCTTTCACGTTTGATGTGGAACACGGAATTGCTCTGCACGCAGTGCAGGGAAATCGGGCCTCATTTCGCGGCGAGGGGGAAGTCTCATGGTTTTTCTCGAGTTGCGGCCGGAACCTGGGGTATATTCTCGAGTTACGACGGGGAGGGCCCTTCCAGACACGTGTTTGTTCAGCGACGTCAGGACTCCTGCCTAGGTGCGAGGGACACCTTGGTATTCTCCTCGAGTCTTGGCATGGAAATTGGGACGCGTCTCCACGTGAGGCGAGAGACCCAGGGTCCATTTCCACGTGCCACAGGGATCCTGGGACTCCTATCCATTTTCAAGAGGAGTCAGGCATCGTCTCTTTTGGAAGCATTGATCTCCGCAGACCTCTCGAGTTTTCAAAGGATGTGAAGCCTCCGGTCGCGTTGAGGCGGAGGACTAGGTCTTACTCTGTGGTCTCCACAGGGGATTCAGACATCCCTTCGTATTGGGAGATGCAAGACGAGGCTGCAATCAATTCACTGCAGGGATATCTGGCCTTACTTCGAGTCAGAGCATCTCGGTGTCCATTCCACTTGAGGCCACAAACTCAGGGTCCCACTCACATACCTGTAGCTGAGAGAAGCCTCCTCTTGAGGTGCTTGTGGAAAGTTGGTATTCCTCTTGAGTCGAAGCCAGGGACTAAGCTCTCATCTCGAGTTGATGTAGGGTCCACCCAGCCCTTTTGTGTTGCTCCAGTGACCTCATGATCCCTCTAGACTTGAGACAGTTATCTTGGGTTTTCTCTGGAGTGCCATCAAGGAAATCAAGGCTCCTCTCACGTTTGATGTGGAACACGGAATTGCTCTGCATGCAGTGCAGGGGAATCGGGCCTCATCTCGCGGCGAGGGGGAAGTCTCATGGTTTCTCTCGAGTTGTGGCAGGAACCTGGGGTATAATCTCGAGTTACGACGGGGAGGGCCCTTCCAGACACGTGTCTGTTTAGCGATGGCAGGACTCCTGCCTAGGTGCGAGGGACACCTTGGTATTCTCCTCGAGTCTTGGCATGGCAATTGGGACCCGTCTCCACGTGAGGCAGGAGACCCAGGGTCACTTTCCACGTGCCACAGGGATCCTGGGACTCCTATCCATTTTCAAGAGGAGTCAGGCATCATCTCCTTTGGAAGCATTGATCTCCGGGGACCTCTCGAGTTTTCAAAGGATGTGAGGCCTCCGGTCGCGATGAGGCGGAGAACGAGGTCTTTCTCTGTGGTCTCCACAGGCGATTCAGACATCTCTTCGTCTTGGGAGATGCAAGACGAGCCTGCATTCTATTCACTGCAGGGATATCCGGCCTTACTTCGAGTCAGAGCATCTCGGTGTCCATTCCACTTGAGGCCACAAACTCAGGGGGCTTCTCACATAACTGTAGCTGAGAGAAGCCTCCTCTTGAGGTGCTTGTGGATAGTTGGTATTCCTCTTGAGTCGAAGCCAGGGACTAAGCTCTCATCTCGAGTTGATTTGGGGTCTACGGAGCCCTTTCGTGTTGCTCCAGTGACCTCAGGATCCCTCTAGACTTGAGACAGTGATCTTGTGTTTTCTCTGGAGTGATATCAAGGAAATCAAGGCTCCTATCATGTTTGATGTGGAACACGGAATTGCTCTGCACGCATTCCAGGGTAATCGGGCCTCATCTCGTGGCGAGGGGCAAGTCTCATGGTTTTTCTCGAGTTGCGGCAGGAACCTGGGGTATATTCTCGAGTTACAACGGGGAGGGCCCTTCCAGACACGTGTTTGTTCAGCGACGTCAGGACTCCTGCCTAGGTGCGAGGGACACCTCGGGATTCGCCTCGAGTCATGGCATGGCAATTGGGACGCGTCTCCACATGAGGCGGGAGACCCAGGGTCCCTTTCCACGTGCCACAGGGATCCTGGGACTCCTATCCATTTTCAAGAGGAGTCAGGCATCGTCTCCTTTGGAAGCATTGATCTCCGCGGACGTCTCGAATTTTCAAAGGATGTGAGGCCTCGGTCGCGTTGAGGCGGAGAATTAGGTCTTTGTCTGTGGTCTCCACAGGGAATTAAGACATACCTTCGTATTGGGAGATGCAAGACGAGCCTGCATTCAATTCACTGCAGGGATATCCGGCCTTACTTCGAGTCAGAGCATCTCGGTGTCCATTGCACTTGAGGCCACAAACTCAGGGGCCCTCTCACATACCTGTAGCTGAGAGAAGCCTCCTCTTGAGGTGCTTGTGGAAAGTTGGTATTCCTCTTGAGTCGAAGCCAGGGACTAAGCTCTCATCTCGAGTTGATTTGGGGTCCACGGAGCCCTTTCGTGTTGCTCCAGTGACCTCAGGATCCCTCTAGACTAGAGACAGTGATCTTGGGTTTCTCTGGAGTGCCATCAAGGAAAACAAGGCTCCTTTCACGTTTGATGTGGAATACGGAATTGCTCTGCACGCAGGTCAGGGGAATCGGGCCTCATCTCGCCGCGAGGGGGAAGTCTCATGGTTTTTCGCGAGTTGCGGCCGGAACCTGGGGTATATTCTCGAGTTACGACGGGGAGGTCCCTTCCAGACACGTGTTTGTTCAGCGACGTCAGGGCTCCTGCCTAGGTGCGAGGGACACGTCGGGATTCTCCTCGACTCTTGGCATGGCAATTGGGATGTGTCTCCACGTGAGGCGGGAGACCCAGGGTCCCTTTCCCATGCCACAGGGATCCTGGGACTCCTATCCATTTTCAAGAGGAGTCGGGCATCGTCTCCTTTGGAAGCATTGATCTCTGCAGACCTCTCGAGTTTTCAAAGGATGTGAGGACTCCGGTCGCGATGAGGCGGAGAACTCGGTCTTTCTCTGTGGTCTCCACAGGGGATTCAGACATCCCTTCGTCTTGGGAGATGCAAGACGAGCCTGCATTCAGTTCACTGCAGGGATATCCGGCCGAACTTCGAGTCAGAGCATCTCGGTGTCCATTCCACTTGAGGCCACAAAATCAGGGTCCCTCTCACATACATGTAGCTGAGAGAAGCCACCTCTTGAGGTGCTTGTGGAAAGTTGGTATTCCTCTTGAGTCGAAGCCAGGGACTAAGCTCTCATCTCCAGTTGATTTGGGGTCCACGGAGCCCTTTCGTGTTGCTCCAGTGACCTCAGGATCCCTCTAGACTTGAGACAGTAATCTTGGGTTTTCTCTGGAGTGCCATCAAGGAAATCAAGGCTCCTTTCACGTTTGATGTGAACACGGAATGGCTCTGCATACAGTGCAGGGGAATCGGGGCTCATCTTGCGGCGAGGGGGAAATCTCATGGTTTTTCACGAGTTGCAGCTGGAACCTGGGGTATATCCTCGAGTTACGACGGGGAGGGCCCTTCCACACAGATGTTTGTTCAGCGACGTCAGGACTCCTGCCTAGGTGCGAGGGACACCTCGGGATTCTCCTCGAGTCTTGGCATGGCAATTGGGACGTGTCTCCACTTGAGGCGGGAGACCCAGGGTCCCTTTCCACGTGCCACAGGGATCCTGGGACTCCTATCCATTTTCAAGAAGAGTCAGGCATCTTCTCCTTTGGAAGCATTGATCTCCGCGGACCTCTCGAGTTTTCAAAGGATGTGAGGCCTCCGGTCTCGATGAGGCGGAGAACTAGGTCTTTCTCTGTGGTCTCCACAGGGGATTCAGACAACCCTTCGTCTTGGGAGATGCAAGACGAGCCTGCATTCAATTCACTGCAGGGATATCCGGCCTTACTTCGAGTCAGAGCATCTCGGTGTCCAATCCACTTGAGGCCACAAACTCAGGGTCCCTCTCACATACCTGTAGCTGAGAGAAGCCTCCTCTTGAGGTGCGTGTGGAAAGTTGGTGTTTCTCTTGAGTCGAAGCCAAGGACTAAGCTCTCATCTCGAGTTGACTTGGGGTCCACGGAGCCCTTTCGTTTTGCTCCAGTGACCTCAGGATCCCTCTAGACTTGAGACAGTGATCTTGGGTTTTCTCTGGAGTGCCATCAAGGAAATCAAGGCTCCTTTCACGTTTGATGTTGAACACGGAATTGCTCTGCACGCAGTGCAGGGGAATCGGGCCTCATCTCGCGGCGAGGGGAAAGTCTCATGGTTTTTCTCGAGTTGCGGCCGGAACCTGGGGTATATTCTCGAGTTACGATGGGGAGGGCCCTTCCAGACACGTGTTTGTTCAGCGACGTCAGGACTCCTGCCTAGGTGCGAGGGACACTTCCGGATTCTCAACGAGTCTTGGCATGGCAATTGGGACGCGTCTCCACGTGAGGCGGGAGACCCAGGGTCCCTTTCCATGGGCCACAGGGATCCTGGGACTCCTATCCATTTTCAAGAGGAGTCAGGCATCGTCCCCTTTGGAAGCATTGATCTCTGCAGACCTCTCGAGTTTTCAAAGGATGTGAGGCTTCCGGTCGCGATGAGGCGGAGGGCTAGGTCTTTCTCTGTGGTCTCCACAGGGGATTCAGACATCCCTTCGTCTTGGGAGATGCAAGACGAGCCTGCATTCAATTCACTGCAGGGATATCCGGCCTTACTTCGAGTCAGAGCATCTCGGTGTCCATTCCACTTGAGGCCAGAAACTCGGGGTCCCTCAAATATACCTGTAGCTGAGAGAAGCCTCCTCTTGAGGTGCTTGTGGAAAGTTGGAATTCCTCTTGAGTCGAAGCCAGGGACTAAGCTCTCATCTCGAGTTGATTTGGGGTCCACGGAGCCCTTTCGTGTTGCTCCAGTGACCTCAGGATCCCTCTAGACTTGAGACAGTGATCTTGGGTTTTCTCTGGAGTGCCATCAAGGAAATCAAGGCTCATTTCACGTTTGATGTGGAAAACGGAATTGCTCTGCATGCAGGGCAGGGGAATCGGGTCTCATCTCGCTGCGAGGGGGAAGTCTCATGGTTTTTCTCGAGTTGCGGCCGGAACCTGGGGTATATTCTCGAGTTACGACGGGGAGGGCCCTTCCAGACACGTGTTTGTTCAGCGACGTCAGGACTCCTGCCTAGGTGTGAGGGACACCTCGGGAATCTCCTAGAGTCTTGGCATGGCAATTGGGACGTGTCTCCACGTGAGGCGGGAGACCCAGCGTCCCTTTCCACGTGCCACAGGGATCCTGGGACTCCTATCCATTTTCAAGAGGAGTCAGGCATCGTCTCCTTTGGAAGCATTGATCTCCCCGGACCTCTCGAGTTTTCAACGGATGTGAGGCCTCCGGTCGCGATGTGGCGGAAAACTCGGTCTTTCTCTGTGGTCTCCACAGGGGATTCAGACAACGTTTCGTCTTGGGAGATGCAAGATGAGCCTGCATTCAATTCACTGCAGGGATATCCGGCCTTACTTCGAGTCAGAGCATCTCAGTGTCCATTCCACTTGAGGCCACAAACTCAGGGTCCCTCTCACATACCTGTAGCTGACAGAAGCCTTCTCTTGAGGTGCTTGTGGAAAGTTGGTATTCCTCTTGACTCGAAGCCAGGGACTAAGCTCTCATCTCGAGTTGATTTGGGGTCCACGGAGCGCTTTCGTGTTGCTCCAGTGACCTCAGGATCCCTCTAGACTTGAGACAGTGATCTTGGGTTTTCTCTTTAGTGCCATCAAGGAAATCAAGGCTCCTTTCATGTTTGATGTGGAACACGGAATTGCTCTGCACGCAGTGCAGGGGAATCGGGCCTCATCTCGCGGCAAGGGGGATGTCTCATGGTTTTTCTCGAGTTGCGGCCGGAACCTGGGGCATATTCTCGAATTACGACGGGGAGGGCCCTTCCAGACACGTGTTTGTTCAGCAACGTCAGGACTCCTGCCTAGGTGCGAGGGACACCTCGGGATTCTCCTCGAGTCTTGGCATGGCAATTGGGACGCGTCTCCACGTGAGGCGGGAGACCCAGGGTCCCGTTCCACGTGCCACAGGGATCCTGGGACTCTTATCCATTTTCAAGAGGAGTCAGGCATCGTCTCCTTTGGAAGCATTGATCTCCGCGGACCTCTCGAGTTTTCAAAGGATGTGAGGCCTCCGTTCGCGTTGAGGCGGAGGACTAGGTCTTTCTCTGTGGTCTCCACAGGGGATTCAGACAACCCTTGGTCTTGGGAGATGCAAGACGAGCCTGCATTCAATTCACTGCAGGGATATCCAGCCTTAGTTCGAATCAGAGCATCTCGGTGTCCATTCCACTTGAGGCCACAAACTCAGGGTCCCTCTCACATACCTGTAGCTGAGAGAAGCCTCCTCTTGAGGTGCTTGTGGAAAGTTGGTGTTCCTCTTGAGTCGAAGCCAAGGACTAAGCTCTCATCTCGAGTTGACTTGGGGTCCACGGAGCCCTTTCGTGTTGCTCCAGTGACCTCAGGATCCCTCTAGACTTGAGACAGTGATCTTGGGTTTTCTCTGGAGTGCCATCAAGGAAATCAAGGCTCCTTTCACGTTTGATGTGGAACACGGAATTGCTCTGCACGCAGTGCAGGGGAATCGGGCCTCATCTCGCGGCGAGGGGGAAGTTTCATGGTTTTTCTCCAGTTGCAGCTGGAACCTGGGGTATATTCTCGAGTTACGACGGGGAGGGCCCTTCCAGACACTTGTTTGTTCAGCGACGTCAGGCCTCCTGCCTAGGTGAGAGGGACACCTCGGGATTCTCCTCGAATCTTGACATGGCAATTGGGACGCGTCTCCACGTGAGGCGGGAGACACAGGGTCCCTTTCCACGTGCCACAGGGATCCTGGGACTCCTATCAATTTTCAAGAGGAGTCAGGCATCGTCTCCTTGTGAAGCATTAATCTCCTCAGACATCTCGAGTTTTCAAAGTATGTGAGGCCTCCGTTCGCGTTGAGGCGAAGGACTAGGTCTTTCTCTGTGGTCTCCACAGGGGATTCAGACATCCCTTCGTCTTGGCAGATGCAAGACGAGCCTGCATTCAATTCACTGCAGGGATATCCGGCCTTACTTCGAGTCAGACCATCTCAGTGTCCATTCCACTTGAGGCCACAAACTCAACATGCCTCTCACATACCTGTAGCTGAGAGAAGCCTCCTCTTGAGGTGCTTGTGGAAAGTTGGTATTCCTCTTGAGTCGAAGCCAGGGACTAAACTCTCATCTCGAGTTGATTTGGGGTCCACGGATCCCTTTCGTGTTGCTCCAGTGACCTCAGGATCCCTCTAGACTTGAGCCAGTGATCTTGGGTTTTCCCTGGAGTGCCATCAAGGAAATCAAGGCTCCTTTCACGTTTGATGTGGAACACGCAATTGCTCTGTACGCAGTGCAGGGGAATTGGGCCTAATCTCGGGGCGAGGGGGAAGTCTCATGGTTTTTCTCGAGTTGCAGCCGGCACCTGGGGTATATTCTCGAGTTACGATGGGGAGGGCTCTTCCAGACTCGTGTTTGTTCAGCCACGTCAGGACTCCTGCCTAGGTGCGAGGGACACCTCGGGATTCTCCTCGAGTCTTGGCATGGCAATTGGGACGCGTCTCCACGTGAGGCGGGAGACCCAGGGTCCCTTTCCACGTGCCACAGAGATCCTGGGACTCCTATCCATTTTCAAGAGGAGTCAGGCATCGTCTCCTTTGGAAGCATTGATCTCCGCGGACTTCTCGAGTTTTCAAAGGATGTGAGGCCTCCGTTCGCGTTGAGGCGGAGAACTAGGTCTTTCTCTGTCGTCTCCACAGGGGATTCAGACATCCCTTCGTCTTGGGAGACGCAAGACGAGCCTGCATTCAATTCACTGCAGGGATATCCGGCCTTACTTCGAGTCAGAGCATCTCGGTGTCCATTCCACTTGAGGCCACAAACTCAGGGTCCCTCTCACATACCTGTAGCTGAGAGAAGCCTCCTCTTGAGGTGCTTTTGGAAAGTTGGTATTCCTCTTGAGTCGAAGCCAGGGACTAAGCTCTCATCTCGAGTTGATTTGGGGTCCACGGAGCCCTTTCGTGTTGCTCCAGTGACCTCAGGATCCCTCTAGACTTGAGACAGTGATCTTGGGTTTTCTCTGGAGTGCCATCAAGGAAATCAAGGCTCCTTTCACGTTTGATGTGGAACACGGAATTGCTCTGCACGCAGGGCAGGGAAATCGGGCCTCATCTCGTGGCGAGGGGGAAGTCTCATGGTTTTTCTCGAGTTGCGGCCAGAACCTGGGGTATATTCTCGAGTTACGACGGGGAGGGCCCTTCCAGACACGTGTTTGTCTAGCGATGTCATGACTCCTGCCTAGGTGCGAGGGACACCTCGGGATTCTCCTCGAGTCTTGGCATGGCAATTGGGACGCGTCTCCACGTGAGGCGGGAGACCCAGGGTCCCTTTCCACGTGCCACAGAGATCCTGGGACTCCTATCCATTTTCAAGAGGAGTCAGGCATCGTCTCCTTTGGAAGCATTGATCTCCGCGGACCTCTCGAGTTTTCAAAGGATGTGAGGCCTCCGGGCGCGATGAAGCGGAGGACTAGGTCTTTCTCTGTGGTCTCCACAGGGGATTCAGACATCCCTTCGTCTTGGGCGATGCAAGACGAACCTGCATTCAATTCACTGCAGGGATATCCAGCCTTAGTTCTAGTCAGAGCATCTCGGTGTCCATTCCACTTGAGGCCACAAACTCAGGGTTCCTCTCACATACCTGTAGCTGAGAGAAGCCTCCACTTGAGGTGCTTGTGGAAAGTTGGTGTTACTCTTGAGTCGAAGCCAAGGACTAAGCTCTCATCTCGAGTTGATTTGGGGTCCACGGAGCCCTTTCGTGTTGCTCCAGTGACCTCAGGATCCCTCTAGACTTGAGACAGTGATCTTGGGTTTTCTCTGGAGTGCCATCAAGGAAATCAAGGCTCCTTTCACGTTTGATGTGGAACACGGAATTGCTCTGCTCGCAGTGCAGGGGAATCGGGCCTCATCTCGCGGCAAGGGGGAAGTCTCATGGTTTTTCTCGAGTTGCGGCCGGAACCTGGGGTATATTCTCGAGTTACGACGGGGAGGGCCCTTCCAGACACGTGTTTGTTCAGCGAGATCAGGACTCCTTCCTAGGTGCGAGGGACACCTCGGGATTCTACTCGAGACTTGGCATGGCAATTGGGACGCGTCTTCACGTGAAGTGGAAGACCCAGGGTCCCTTTCCACGTGCCACAGGGATCCTGGGACTCCTATCCATTTTCAAGAGGAGTCAGGCATCGTCTCCTTTGGAAGCATTGATCTCCGCAGACCTCTCGAGTTTTCAAAGGATGTGAGGCCTCCGGTCGCGATGAGGTGGAGGACTAGGTCTTTCTCTGTGGCCTCCACAGGGGATTCAGACATCCCTTCGTCTTGGGAGATGCAAGGCGAGCCTGCATTCAATTCACTGCAGGGATATCCGGCCTGACTTCGAGTCAGAGCATCTCGGTGTCCATTCCACTTGAGGCCACAAACTCAGGGTCCCTCTCACATACATGTAGCTGAGAGAAGCCTCCTCTTGAGGTGCTTGTGGAAAGTTGGTATTCCTCTTGAGTCGAAGCCAAGGACTAAGCTCTCATCTCGAGTTGATTTGGGGTCCACGGAGCCCTTTCGTGTTGTTCCAGTGACCTCAGGATCCCTCTAGACTTGAGACAGTGATCTTGGGTTTTCTCTGTAGTGCCATCAAGGAAATCAAGGCTCCTTTCACTTTTGATGTGCAACACGGAATTGCTCTGCAGGCGGTTCAGGGGAATCGGGCCTCATGTCGTAGCGAGGGGGAAGTCTCATGGTTTTTCTCGAGTTGCGGCCGGAACCTGGGGAATATTCTCGAGTTACGACGGGGAGGGCACTTCCAGACACGTGTTTGTTCAGCGACGTCAGGACTCCTGCCTAGGTGCGAGGGACACCTCGGGATTCTCCTCGAGTCTTGGCATGGCAATTGGGACGCGTCTCCACGTGAAGCGGGAGACCCAGGGTCCCCTTCCACGTGGACAGGGATCCTGGGACTCCTATCCATTTTTAATAGGAGTCAGGCATCGTCTCCTTTGGAAGCATTGATCTCCGCGGACCTCTCGAGTTTTCAAAGGATGTGAGGCCTCCGGTCGCGATGAGGCGGAGAACTAGTTCTTTCTCTGTGGTCTCCACAGGGGATTCAGACATCCCTTCGTCTTGGGAGATTCAAGACGAGCTTGCATTCAATACACTGCAGGGATGTCCGGCCTTACTTCAAGTCAGAGCATCTCGGTGTCCATTCCACTTGAGGCTACAAACTCAGGGTACCTCTCACATACATGTAGCTGAGAGAAGCCTCCCCTTGAGGTGCTTGTGGAAAGTTGGTATTCCTCTTGAGTCGAAGCCAGGGACTAAGCTCTCATCTCGAGTTGATTTGGGGTCCACGGAGCGCTTTCGTGTTGCTCCAGTGACCTCAGGATCCCTCTAGACTTGAGACAGTGATCTTGGGTTTTCTCTTTAGTGCCATCAAGGAAATCAAGGCTCCTTTCATGTTTGATGTGGAACACGGAATTGCTCTGCACGCAGTGCAGGGGAATCGGGCCTCATCTCGCGGCAAGGGGGATGTCTCATGGTTTTTCTCGAGTTGCGGCCGGAACCTGGGGCATATTCTCGAGTTACGACGTGGAGGGCCCTTCCAGACACGTGTTTGTTCAGCGACGTCAGGACTCCTGCCTAGGTGCGAGGGACACCTCGGGATTCTCCTCGAGTCTTGGCATGGCAATTGGGACGCGTCTCCACGTGAGGCGGGAGACCCAGCGTCCCGTTCCACATGCCACAGGGATCCTGGGACTCTTATCCATTTTCAAGAAGAGTCAGGCATCTTCTCCTTTGGAAGCATTGATCTCCGCCGACCTCTCGAGTTTTCACAGGATGTGAGGCCTCCGGTCTCGATGAGGCGGAGAACTCGGTCTTTCTCTGTGGTCTCCGCAGGGGATTCAGACATCCCTTCGTCTTGGGAGATGCAAGACGAGCCTGCATTCAATTCACTGCAGGGATATCCGGCCTTACTTCGAGTCAGAGCATCTCGGTGTCCATTCCACTTGAGGCCACAAACTAAGGATCCCTCTCACATACCTGTAGCTGAGAGAAGCCTCCTCTTGAGGTGCTTGTGGAAAGTTGGTATTCCTCTTGAGTCAAAGCCAGGGACTAAGCTCTCATCTCCAGTTGATTTGGGGTCCACGGAGCCCTTTCGTGTTGCTCCAGTAACCTCAGGATCCCTCTAGACTTGAGACAGTGATCTTGGGTTTTCTCTGGAGTGCCATCAAGGAAATCAAGGCTCCTTTCATGTTTGATGTGAACACGGAATGGCTCTGCATACAGTGCAGGGGAATCGGGGCTCATCTTGCGGCGAGGGGGAAATCTCATGGTTTTTCACGAGTTGCAGCTGGAACCTGGGGTATATCCTCGAGTTACGACGGGGAGGGCCCTTCCACACACATGTTTGTTCAGCGACGTCAGGACTCCTGCCTAGGTGCGAGGGACACCTCGGGATTCTCGTCGAGTCTTGGCATGGCAATTGGGACGCGTCTCCACGTGAGGCGGGAGACCCAGGGTCCCTTTCCACGTGCCACAGGGATCCTGGGACTCCTATCCATTTTCAAGAAGAGTCAGGCATCTTCTCCTTTGGAAGCATTGATCTCCGCGGACCTCTCGAGTTTTCAAAGGATGTGAGGCCTCCGGTCTCGATGAGGCGGAGAACTAGGTCTTTCTCTGTGGTCTCCACAGGGGATTCAGACAACCCTTCGTCTTGGGAGATGCAAGACGAGCCTGCATTCAATTCACTGCAGGGATATCCGGCCTTACTTCGAGTCAGAGCATCTCGGTGTCCATTCCACTTGAGGCCACAAACTCAGGGTCCCTCTCACATACCTGTAGCTGAGAGAAGCCTCCTCTTGAGGTGCGTGTGGAAAGTTGGTGTTTCTCTTGAGTCGAAGCCAAGGACTAAGCTCTCATCTCGAGTTGACTTGGGGTCCACGGAGCCCTTTCGTTTTGCTCCAGTGACCTCAGGATCCCTCTAGACTTGAGACAGTGATCTTGGGTTTTCTCTGGAGTGCCATCAAGGAAATCAAGGCTCCTGTCACGTTTGATGTTGAACACAGAACTGCTCTGCACGCAGTGCAGGGGAATCGGGCCTCATCTCGCGGCGAGGGGAAAGTCTCATGGTTTTTCTCGAGTTACGGCCGGAATCTGGGGTATATTCTCGAGTTACGATGGGGAGGGCCCTTCCAGACACGTGTTTGTTCAGCGACGTCAGGACTCCTGCCTAGGTGCGAGGGACACTTCGGGATTCTCAACGAGTCTTGGCATGGCAATTGGGACGCGTCTCCACGTGAGGCGGGAGACCCAGGGTCCCTTTCCACGTGCCACAGGGATCCTGGGACTCCTATCCATTTTCAAGAGGAGTGAGGCATCGTCTCCTTTGGATGCATTGATCTCCGCGGACCTCTCGAGTTTTCAAAGGATGTGAGGCCTCCGGTCGCGATGAGGAGGGGGACTAGGTCTTTCTCTGTGGTCTCCACAGGGGATTCAGACATCCCTTCGTCTTGGGAGATGCAAGACGAGCCTGCATTCAATTCAATGCAGGGATATCCGGCCTTACTTCGAGTCAGAGCATCTCGGTGTCCATTCCACTTGAGGCCACAAACTCAGAGTCCCTCTCACATACCTGTAGCTGAGAGAAGCCTCCTCTTGAGGTGATTTTGAAAAGTGAGTATTCCTCTTGAGTCAAAACCAGGGACTAAACTCTCATCTCGAGTTGATTTGGGGTCCACGGAGCCCTTTCGTGTTTCTCCAGTGACCTCAGGATTCCTCTAGACTTGAGACAGTGATCTTGGGTTTTCTCTGGAGTGCCATCAAGGAAATCAAGGTTCCTTTCACGTTTGATGTGGAACATGGATTTGCTCTGCACGCAGTGCAGGGGAATCAGGCCTCATCTCGCGGCGAGGGGGAAGTGTCATGGTTTTTCTCGAGTTGCGGCCGGAACCTGTGGTATATTCTCGAGTTAGGACGGGGAGGGCCCTTCGAGACACGTGTTTGTTCAGCGAATTCAGGACTCCTGCCTAGGTGCGAGGGACACCTCGGGATTCTCCTCGAGTCTTGGCATGGCAAAATGGTCGCGTCTCCACGTGAGGCGGGAGACCCAGGGTCCCTTTCCACGTGCCACAGGGATCCTGGGACTCCTATCCATTTTCAAGAGGAGTCAGGCATCGTCTCCTTTGGAAGCATTGATCTCCGCGGATCTCTCGAGTTTTCAAAGGATGTGAGGCCTCCTGTCGCGATGAGGCGGAGAACTAGGTCTTTCTCTGTGGTCTCCACAGGGGATTCAGACATCCCTTCGTCTTGGGAGATGCAAGACGAGCCTGAATTCAATTCACTGCAGGGATATCCGGCCTTACTTCGAGTCAGAGCATCTCGGTGTCCATTCCACTTGAGGCCACAAACTCAGGGTCCCTCTCACATACCTGTAGCTGAGAGAAGCCTCCTCTTGAGGTGCTTGTGGAAAGTTGGTATTCCTCTTGATTCGAAGCCAGGGAATAAGCTCTCATCTCGAGTTGATTTGGGGTCCACGGAGCCCTTTCGTGTTGCTCCAGTGACCTCAGGATCCCCCTAGACTTGAGCCAGTGATCTTGGGTTTTCTCTGGAGTGCCATCAAGGAAATCAAGGCTCCTTTCAGGTTTGATGTGGAACACGGAATTCCTCTGCACGCAGTGCAGGGGAATCGGGCCTCATCTCTGGGCGAGGGGGAAGTCTCATGGTTTTTCTCCAGTTGCGGCCTGAACCTGTGGTATATTCCCGAGTTACGACGGGGAGGGCCCTTCCAGACACGTGTTTGTTCAGCGATGTCAGGACTCCTGCCTAGGTGCGAGGGACACCTCGGGATTCTCCTCGAATCTTGGCATGGCAATTGGGACGCGTCTCCACGTGAGGCGGGAGACCCAGGGTCCCTTTCCACGTGCCACAGGGATCCTGGGACTCCTATCCATTTTGAACAGGAGTCAGGCATCGTCTCCTTTGGAAGCATTGATCTCCGCGGACCTCTCGAGTTTTCAAAGGATGTGAGGCCTCCGTTCGCGTTGAGACGGAGGACTAGGTCTTTCTCTGTGGTCTCCACAGGGGATTCAGACAACCCTTTGTCTTGGGAGATGCAAGACGAGCCTGCATTCAATTCACTGCAGGGATATCCAGCCTTAGTTCGAATCAGAGCATCTCGGTGTCCATTCCACTTGAGGCCACAAACTCAGGGTCCCTCTCACATACCTGTAGCTGAGAGAAGCCTCCTCTTGAGGTGCTTGTGGAAAGTTGGTGTTCCTCTTGAGTCGAAGCCAAGGACTAAGCTCTCATCTCGAGTGGACTTGGGGTCCACGGAGCCCTTTCTTGTTGCTCCAGTGACCTGAGGATCCCTCTAGACTTGAGACAGTGATCTTGGGTTTTCTCTGGAGTGCCATCAAGGAAATCAAGGCTCCTTTCACGTTTGATGTTGAACACGAAATTGCTCTGCACGCAGTGCAGGGGAATCGGGCCTCATCTCGCGGCGAGGGGGAAGTTTCATGGTTTTTCTCCAGTTGCAGCCGGAACCTGTGGTATATCCTCGAGTTACCACGGGGAGGGCCCTTCCAGACACTTGTTTGTTCAGCGACGTCAGGCCTCCTGCCTAGGTGAGAGGGACACCTCGGGATTCTCCCCCAATCTTTCCATGGCAATTGGGACGCGTCTCCACGTGAGGCGGGAGACACAGGGTCCCTTTCCACATGCCACAGGGATCCTGGGACTCCTATCCATTTTCAAGAGGAGTCAGGCATCGTCTCCTTGTGAAGCATTAATCTCCTCGGACATCTCGAGTTTTCAAAGGATGTGAGGCCTCCGTTCGCGTTGAGGCGAAGGACTAGGTCTTTCTCTGTGGTCTCCACAGGGGATTCAGACATCCCTTCGTCTTGGGAGATGCAAGACGAGCCTGCATTCAATTCACTGCAGGGATATCCGGCCTTACTTCGAGTCAGAGCATCTCGGTGTCCATTCCACTTGAGGCCACAAACTCAACATGCCTCTCACATACCTGTAGCTGAGAGAAGCCTCCTCTTGAGGTGCTTGTGGAAAGTTGGTATTCCTCTTGAGTCGAAGCCAAGGACTAAGCTCTCATCTCGAGTTGATTTGGGGTCCACGGATCCCTTTCGTGTTACTCCAGTGACGTCAGGATCCCTCTAGACTTGAGCCAGTGATCTTGGGTTTTCCCTGGAGTGCCATCAAGGAAATCAAGGCTCCTTTCACGTTTGATGTGGAACACGCAATTGCTCTGTACGCAGTGCAGGGGAATCGGGCCTAATCTCCGGGCGGGGGGAAGTCTCATGGTTTTTCTCGAGTTGCGGCCGGCACCTGGGGTATATTCTCGAGTTACGATGGGGAGGGCTCTTCCAGACACGTGTTTGTTCAGCCACGTCAGGACTCCTGCCTAGGTGCAAGGGACACCTCGGGATTCTCCTCGAGTCTTGGCATGGCAATTGGGACGCGTCTCCACGTGAGGCGGGAGACCCAGGGTCCCTTTCCATGTGCCACAAGGATCCTGGGAGTCCTATCCATTTTCAAGAGGAGTCAGGCATCGTCTCCTTTGGAAGCATTGATCTCCGCGGACTTCTCGAGTTTTCAAAGGATGTGAGGCCTCCGTTCGCGTTGAGGCGGAGGCCTAGGTCTTTCTCTGTGTTCTCCACAGGGGATTCAGACAACCCTTCGTCTTGGGAGATGCAAGACGAACCGGCATTCAATTCACTGCAGGGATATCCAGCCTTAAATCGAGTCAGAGCATCTCGGTGTCCATTCCACTTGAGGCCACAAACTCAGGGTCCCTCTCACATACCTGTAGCTGAGAGAAGCCTCCTCTTGAGGTGCTTGTGGAAATTTGGTGTTCCCCTTGAGTCGAAGTCAAGGACTAAGCTCTCATCTCGAGTTGACTTGGGGTCCACGGAGCCCTTTCGTGTTGCTCCAGTGACCTCAGGATCCCTCTAGACTTGAGACAGTGATCTTGGGTTTTCTCTGGAGTGCCATCAAGGAAATCAAGGCTCCTTTCACGTTCTATGTGGAACACGGAATTGCTCTGCACGCAGTGCAGGGGAATCGGGCCTCATCTCGGGGCGAGGGGGAAGTCTCATGGTTTTTCACCAGTTGCGGCCTGAACCTGTGGTATATTCTCGAGTTACGACGGGGAGGGCCCTTCCGGACAAGTGTTTGTTCAGTGATGTCAGGACTCCTGCCTAGGTGCGAGGGACACCTCGGGTTTCTCCTCGAGTCTTGGCATGGCAATTGGGACGCGTCTCCACGTGAGGCGGGAGACCCAGGGTCCCTTTCCACGTGCCACAGGTATCCTGGGACTCCTATCCATTTTCAAGAGGAGTCAGGCATCGTCTACTTTGGAAGCATTGATCTCTGCGTACCTCTCGAGTTTTCAAAGGATGTGAGGCCTCCGTTCGTGTTGAGGCGGAGGACTAGGTCTTTCTCTGTGGTCTCCACAGGGGATTCAGACATCCCTTCGTCTTGGGAGATGCAAGACGAGCCTGAATTCAATTCACTGCAGGTAAATCTGGGCTTACTTCGAGGCAGAGCATCTCGGTGCCCATTCCACTTGAGGCCACAAACTCAGGGTCCCTCTCACATACCTGTAGCTGAGAGAAGCCTCCTCTTGAGGTGCTTGTGGAAAGTTGGTGTTCCTCTTGAGTCGAAGCCAGGGACTAAGCTCTCATCTCGAGTTGACTTGGGGTCCACGGAGCCCTTTCGTGTTGCTCCAGTGACCTCAGGATCCCTCTAGACTTGAGACAGTGATCTTGGGTTTTCTCTGGAGTGCCATCAAGGAAATCAAGGCTCCTTTCACGTTTGATGTGGAACACGGAATTGCTCTGCACGCAGTGCAGGGGAATCGGGCCTCATCTCGGGGCGAGGGGGAAGTCTCATGGTTTTTCTCCAGTTGCGGCCTGAACCTGTGGTATATTCCCGAGTTCCGACGGGGAGGGCCCTTCCAGACAAGTGTTTGTTCAGCGATGTCAGGACTCCTGCCTAGGTGCGAGGGACACCTCGGGATTCTCCTCGAATCTTGGCATTTCAATTGGGACGCGTCTCCACGTGAGGCGGGAGACCCAGGGTCCCTTTCCACGTGCCACAGGGATCCTGGGACTCCTATCCATTTTGAAGAGGAGTCAGGCATCGTCTCCTTTGGAAGCATTGATCTCCGCGGACCTCTCGAGTTTTCAAAGGATGTGAGGCCTCCGTTCGCGTTGAGACGGAGGACTAGGTCTTTCTCTGTGGTCTCCACAGGGGATTCAGACAACCCTTTGTCTTGGGAGATGCAAGACGAGCCTGCATTCAATTCACTGCAGGGATATCCAGCCTTAGTTCGAATCAGAGCATCTCGGTGTCCATTCCACTTGAGGCCACAAACTCAGGGTCCCTCTCACATACCTGTAGCTGAGAGAAGCCTCCTCTTGAGGTGCTTGTGGAAAGTTGGTGTTCCTCTTGAGTCGAAGCCAAGGACTAAGCTCTCATCTCGAGTTGACTTGGGGTCCACGGAGCCCTTTCTTGTTGCTCCAGTGACCTGAGGATCCCTCTAGACTTGAGACAGTGATCTTGGGTTTTCTCTGGAGTGCCATCAAGGAAATCAAGGCTCCTTTCACGTTTGATGTTGAACACGGAATTGCTCTGCACGCAGTGCAGGGGAATCGGGCCTCATCTCGCGGCGAGGGGGAAGTTTCATGGTTTTTCTCCAGTTGCAGCCGGAACCTGTGGTATATTCTCGAGTTACCACGGGGAGGGCCCTTCCAGACACTTGTTTGTTCAGCGACGTCAGGCCTCCTGCCTAGGTGAGAGGGACACCTCGGGATTCTCCCCCAATCTTTCCATGGCAATTGGGACGCGTCTCCACGTGAGGCGGGAGACACAGGGTCCCTTTCCACGTGCCACAGGGATCCTGGGACTCCTATCCATTTTCAAGAGGAGTCAGGCATCGTCTCCTTGTGAAGCATTAATCTCCTCGGACATCTCGAGTTTTCAAAGGATGTGAGGCCTCCGTTCGCGTTGAGGCGAAGGACTAGGTCTTTCTCTGTGGTCTCCACAGGGGATTCAGACATCCCTTCGTCTTGGGAGATGCAAGACGAGCCTGCATTCATTGCACTGCAGGGATATCCGGCCTTACTTCGAGTCAGAGCATCTCGGTGTCCATTCCACTTGAGGCCACAAACTCAACATGCCTCTCACATACATGTAGCTGAGAGAAGCCTCCTCTTGAGGTGCTTGTGGAAAGTTGGTATTCCTCTTGAGTCGAAGCCAGGGACTAAGCTCTCATCTCGAGTTGACTTGGGGTCCACGGAGCCCTTTCGTGTTGCTCCAGTGACCTCAGGATCCCTCTAGACTTGAGACAGTGATCTTGGGTTTTCTCTGGAGTGCCATCAAGGAAATCAAGGCTCCTTTCAGGTTTGATGTTGAACACGGAATTGCTCTGCACGCAGTGCAGGGGAATCGGGCCTCATCTCGGGGCGAGGGGGAAGTCTCATGGTTTTTCTCCAGTTGCGGCCGGAACCTGGGGTATATTCGCGAGTTCCGACGGGGAGGGCCCTTCCAGACACGTGTTTGTTCAGCGACGTCAGGACTCCTGCCTAGGTGCGAGGGACACCTCGGGATTCTCCTCGAATCTTGGCATGGCAATTGGGACGCGTCTCCACCTGAGGGGGGAGACCCAGGGTCCCTTTCCACGTGCCACAGGGATCCTGGGACTCCTATCCACTTTCAAGAGGAGTCAGGCATCGTCTCCTTTGGAAGCATTGATCTCCGCGGACCTCTCGAGTTGTCAAAGGATGTGAGGCCTCCGGTCGCGATGAGGCGGAGGACTAGGTCTTTCTCTGTGGCCTCCACAGGGGATTCAGACATCCCTTCGTCTTGGGAGATGCAACACGAGCCTGCATTCAATTCACTGCAGGGATAACCGGCCTTACTTTGAGTCAGAGCATCTCGATGTCCCTTCCACTTGAGGCCACAAACTCAGGGTCCCTCTCACATACATGTAGCTTAGAGAAGCCTCCTCTTGAGGTGCTTGTGGAAAGTTAGTATTCCTCTTGAGTCGAAACCAGGGACTAAGCTCTCATCTCGAATTGATTTGGGGTCCACGGAGCCCTTTCGTGTTGCTCCAGTGACCTCAGGATCCCCCTAGACTTGAGACAGTGATCTTGGGTTTTCTCTGGAGTGCCATCAAGGAAATCAAGGCTCCTTTCACGTTTGATGTGGAACACGGAATTGCTCTGCACGCAGTGCAGGGGAATCGGGCCTCATGTCGCGGCGAGGGGGAAGTCCTATGGTTTTTCTCGAGTTGCGGCCGGAACCTGGGGTATATTCTCGAGTTACGACGGGGAGGGACCTTCCAGACACGTGTTTGTTCAGAGACGTCAGGACTCCTGCCTAGGTGCGAGGGACACTTCGGGATTCTCCACGAGTCTTGGCATGGCAATTGGGACGCGTCTCCACGTGAGGCGGGAGACCCAGTGTCCCTGTCCAGGTGCCACAGGGATCCTGGGACTCCTATCCATTTTCAAGAGGAGTCAGGCATCGTCTCCTTTGGAAGCATTGATCTCCGTGCACCTCTCGAGTTTTCAAAGGATGTGAGGCCTCCGGTCGCGATGAGGCGGAGGACTAGGTCTTCCTCTGTGGTCTCCACTGGGGATTCAGACATCCCTTCGTCTTGGGAGATGGAAGACGAGCCTGCATTCAATTCAATGCAGGGATATCCGGCCTTACTTCGAGTCAGAGCATCTCGGTGTCCATTCCACTTGAGGCCACAAACTCAGGGTCCCTCTCACATACCTGTAGCTGAGAGAAGCCTCTTCTTGAGGTGCTTGTGGAAAGTTGGTATTCCTCTTAAGTCGAAGCCAGGGACTAAGCTCTCATTTCGAGTTGATTTAGGATCCACGGAGCCCTTTCATGCTGCTACAGTGGCCTCAGGATCCCTCTAGACTTGAGACAGTGACTTTGGGTTTTCCCTGGAGTGCCATCAAGGAAATCAACGCTCCTTTCACGTTTTATGTGGAACACGGAATTGCTCTGCACGGAGTGCAGGGGAATCGGGCCTCATCTCGCGGCGAGGGGGAAGTCTCATGGTTTTTCTCGAGTTGTGGCCGGAACCTGCGGTATATTCTCGAGTTACGATGGGGAGGGCCCTTCCGGACACGTGTTTGTTCAGCGACGTCAGGACTCCTGCCTAGGTGCGAGGGACACCTCGGGATTCTCCTCGAGTCTTTGCATGGAAATTGGGACGCGTCTCCACGTGAGGCGGGAGACCCAGGGTCCCTTTCCCCGTGGACAGGGATCCTGGGACTCCTATCCATTTTCAAGAGGAGTCAGGCATCGTCTCTTTTGGATGCATTGATCTCCGCGGACCTCTCGAGTTTTCAAAGGATGTGAGGCCTCCGGTCGCGTTGAGGAGGGGGACTAGGTCTATCTCTGTTGTCTCCACAGGGGATTCAGACATCCCTTCGTCTTGGGAGATGCAAGACGAGCCTGCATTCAATTCAATGCAGGGATATCCGGCCTTACTTCGAGTCAGAGCATCTCGGTGTCCATTCCACTTGAGGCCACAAACTCAGGGTCCCTCTCACATACCTGTAGCTGAGAGAAGCCTCCTCGTGAGGTGATTGTGAAAAGTGGGTATTCCTCTTGAGTCAAAGCCAGGGACTAAGCTCTCATCTCGAGTTGATTTGGGGTCCACGGAGCCCTTTCATGTTTCTCCAGTGACCTCAGGATCCCTCTAGACTTCATACAGTGATCTTGGGTTTTCTCTGGAGTGCCATCAAGGAAATCAAGGCTCCTTTCACGTTTGATGTGGAATACGGATTTGCTCTGCACGCAGTGTAGGGGAATCCGGCCTCATCTCGCGGCGAGGGGGAAGTCTCATGGTTTTTCTCGAGTTGCGGCCGGAACCTGGGGTATATTGTCGAGTTTCGATGAGGAGGGCCCTTCCAGACACGTGTTTGTTCAGCGATGTTAGGACTCCTGCCTAGGTGCGAGGGACACCTCGGGATTTTCCTCGAGTCTTGGCATGACAATTGGGACGCGTCTCCACGTGAAGCAGGAGACCCAGGGTCCCCGTCCATGTGGACAGGGATCCTGGGAATTCTCACTATTTTCAAGAGGAGTCAGGCATAGTCTCCTTTGGAAGCATTGATCTCCGCGGACCTCTCGAGTTTTCTAAGGATGTGAGGCCTCCGGTCGCGATGAGGCGGAGAACTAGGTCTTTCTCTGTGGTCTCCACAGGGGATTCAGACATCCCTTCGTCTTGGGAGATCAAGACGAGCCTGCATTCAATTCACTGCAGGGATATCCGGCCTTACTTCGAGTCAGAGCATCTCGGTGTCCATTCCACTTGAGGCCACAAACTCAGGGTCCCTCTCACATACCTGTAGCTGAGAGAAGCCTCCTCTTGAGGTGCTTGTGGAAAGTTGGTATTCCTCTTGAGTCGAAGCCAGGGTCTAAGCTCTCATCTCGAGTTGATTTGGGGTGCACGGAGCCCTTTCGTGTTGCTCCAGTGACCTCAGGTTCCCTCTATACTTGAGACAGTGACTTTGGGTTTTGTCTAGAGTGCCATCAAGGAAATCAAGGCTCCTTTCTCGTTTGATGTGGAACACGGAATTGCTCTGCACGCAGTGCAGGGGAATCGGGACTCATCTCGCGGCGAGGGGGATGTCTCATGGTTTTTCTCGAGTTCCAGCCGGAACCTGGGGTATATTCTCTAGTTACGACAGGGAGGGCCCTTCCAGACACGTGTTTGTTCAGCGACGTCAGGACTCCTGCCTAGGTGCGAGGGACACTTCGGGATTCTCAACGAGTCTTGGCATGGCAATTGGGACGCGTCTCCACGTGAGGCGGGAGACCCAGGGTAACTTCCCACGTGCCACAGGGATCCTGGGACTCCTATCCATTTTCAAGAGGAGTCAGGCATCGTCTCCTTTGGAAGCATTGATCTCCGCGGACCTCTCGAGTTGTCAAAGGATGTGAGGCCTCCGGTCGCGATGAGGCGGAGGACTAGGTCTTTCTCTGTGGTCTCCACAGGGGATTCAGACATCCCTTTGTCTTGGGAGATGCAAGACGAGCCTGCATTCAATTCACTGCAGGGATATCCGGCCTTACTTTGAGTCAGAGCATCTCGGTGTCCATTCCACTTGAGGCCACAAACTCAGGGTCCCTCTCACATACCTGTAGCTGAGAGAAGCCCCCTCTTGAGGTGCTTGTGGAAAGTTGGTGTTCCTCTTGAGTCGAAGCCAAGGACTAAGCTCTCATCTCGAGTTGACTTGGGTCCACGGAGCCCTTTCGTGTTGCTCCAGTGACCTCAGGATCCCTCTAGACTTGAGACAGTGATCTTGGGTTTTCTCTGGAGTGCCATCAAGGAAATCAAGGCTCCTTTCACGTTTGATGTGGAACACGGAATTGCTCTGCACGCAGTGCAGGGGAATCGGGACTCATCTCGCGGCGAGGGGGAAGTCTCATGGTTTTTCTCGAGTTGCAGCCGGAACCTGGGGTATATTCTCGAGTTACGACGGGGAGGGCCCTTCCATACACGTGTTTGTTCAGCGAGATCAGGACTCCTTCCTAGGTGCGAGGGACACCTCGGGATTCTATTCGAGTCTTGGCATGGCAATTGGGACGCGTCTCCACGTGAAGTGGAAGAAACAGGGTCCCTTTCCACGTGCCACAGGGATCCTGGGACTCCTATCCATTTTCAAGAGGAGTCAGGCATCGTCTCCTTTGGAAGCATTGATCTCCGCGGACCTCTCGAGTTGTCAAAGGATGTGAGGCCTCCGGTCGCGATGAGGCGGAGGACTAGGTCTTTCTCTGTGGCCTCCACAGGGGATTCAGACATCCCTTCGTCTTGGGAGATGCAACACGAGCCTGCATTCAATTCACTGCAGGGATATCCGGCCTGACTTCGAGTCAGAGCATCTCGGTGTCCATTCCACTTGAGGCCACAAACTCAGGGTCCCTCTCACATACATGTAGCTGAGAGAAGCCTCCTCTTGAGGTGCTTGTGGAAAGTTGGTATTCCTCTTGAGTCGAAGCCAAGGACTAAGCTCTCATCTCGAATTGATTTGGGGTCCACGGAGCCCTTTCGTGTTGCTCCAGTGACCTCAGGATCCCCCTAGACTTGAGACAGTGATCTTGGGTTTTCTCTGGAGTGCCATCAAGGAAATCAAGGCTCCTCTCACGTTTGATGTGGAACACGGAATTGCTCTGCACGCAGTGCAGGGGAATCGGGCCTCATGTCGCGGCGAGGGGGAAGTCCTATGGTTTTTCTCGAGTTGCGGCCGGAACCTGGGGTATATTCTCGAGTTACGACGGGGAGGGCCCTTCCAGACACGTGTTTGTTCAGCGACGTCAGGACTCCTGCCTAGGTGCGAGGGACACCTCGGGATTCTCCTCGAATCTTGGCATGGCAATTGGGACGCGTCTCCACCTGAGGGGGGAGACCCAGGGTCCCTTTCCACGTGCCACAGGGATCCTGGGACTCCTATCCACTTTCAAGAGGAGTCAGGCATCGTCTCCTTGTGAAGCATTGATCTCCGCGGACCTCTCGAGTTTTCAAATGATGTGAGGCCTCCGTTCGCGTTGAGGCGGAAGACTAGGTCTTTCTCTGTCGTCTCCACAGGGGATTCAGACATCCCTTCGTCTTGGGAGACGCAAGACGAGCCTGCATTCAATTCACTGCAGGGATATCCGGCCTTACTTCGAGTCAGAGCATCTCGGTGTCCATTCCACTTGAGGCCACAAACTCAGGGTCCCTCTCACATACCTGTAGCTGAGAGAAGCCTCCTCTTGAGGTGCTTGTGGAAAGTTGGTATTCCTCTTGAGTCGAAGCCAGGGACTAAGCTCTCATCTCGAGTTGATTTGGGGTCCACGGAGCCCTTCGTGTTGCTCCAGTGACTTCAGGATCCCTCTAGACTTGAGACAGTGATCTTGGGTTTTCTCTGGAGTGCCATCAAGGAAATCAAGGCTCCTTTCACGTTTGATGTGGAACACGGAATTGCTCTGCACACAGGGCAGGGAAATCGGGCCTCATCTCGTGGCGAGGGGAAAGTCTCATGGTTTTTCTCGATTTGCGGCCGGAACCTGGGGTATATTCTCGAGTTACGACGGGGAGGGCCCTTCCAGACACGTGTTTGTTCAGCGATTTCATGACTCCTGCCTAGGTGCGAGGGACCCCTCGGGATTCTCCTCGAGTCTTGGCATGGCAATTGGGACGCGTCTCCATGTGAGGCGGGAGACCCAGGGTCCCTTTCCACGTGCCACAGGGATCCTGGGACTCCTATCCATATTCAAGAGGAGTCAGGCATCGTCTCCTTTGGAAGCATTGATCTCCGCGGACCTCTCGAGTTTTCAAAGGATGTGAGGCCTCCGGGCGCGATGAAGCGGAGGACTAGGTCTTTCTCTGTGGTCTCCACAGGGGATTCAGACATCCCTTCGTCTTGGGCGATGCAAGACGAACCTGCATTCAATTCACTGCAGTGATATCCAGCCTTAGTTCGAGTCAGAGCATCTCGGTGTCCATTCCACTTGAGGCCACATACTCAGGGTCCCTCTCACATACCTGTAGCTGAGAGAAGCCTCCTCTTGAGGGGCTTGTGGAAAGATCGTATTCCTCTTGAGTCGAAGCCAGGGACTAAGCTCTCATCTCGAGTTGATTTGGGGTCCACGGAGCCCTTTCATGTTGCTCCAGTGACCTCAGGATCCCTCTAGACTTGAGACAGTGACTTTTGGTTTTCTCTGGAGTGCCATCAAGGAAATCAAGGCTCCTTTCACGTTTGATGTGGAACACGGAATTGCTCTTCACGCAGCGCAGGGGAATCGGGCCTCATCTCGCGGCGAGGGGGAAGTCTCATATTTTTTCTCGAATTGCGGCCGGAACCTGATTTATATTCTCGAGTTACGACGGGGAGGGCCCTTCCAGACACGTGTTTGTTCAGCGACGTCAGGACTCCTGCCTAGGTGCGAGGGACACCTCGGGATTCTCCTCGAGTCTTGGCATGGCAAATGGGACGCGTCTCCATGTGAGACGGGAGACACAGTGTCCCTTTCCACGTGCCACAGGGATCCTGGGACTCCTACCCATTTTCAAGCGGAATCAGACATCGTCTCCTTTGGAAACATTGATCTCCGCGGACCTCTGGAGTTTTCAAAGAATGTGAGGCCTCCGGTCTCATTGTGGTGGAGACCTAGGTCTTTCTGTGTGGTCTTCACACGGGATTCAGACATCCATTCGTCTTGGGAGATGCCAGACGAGCCTGCTTTCAATTCACTGCAGGGAAATCCGGCCTTACTTCGAGTCAGAGCATTTCGGTGTCCATTCCACTTGAGGCCACAAACTCAGGGGCCCTCTCACATACCTGTAGCTGAAAGAAGCCTCCTCTTGAGGTGCTTGTGCAGAGTTGGTATTCCTCTTGAGTCGAAGCCAGGGACTAAGCTATCATCTCGAGTTGATTTGGGGTCCACGGAGCCCTTTCGTGTTGCTCCAGTGACCTCAGGATCCACTAGACTTGAGACAGTGACGTTGGGTTTTCTCTGGAGTGCCATCAAGGAAATCAAGGCTCCTTTCACGTTTGATGTGGAACACGGAATTGCTCGGCACGCAGTGCAGGGGAATCGGGCCTCATCTCGCGGCGAGGTGGAAGTCTCATGGTTTTTCTCGAGTTGCGGCCGGAACCTGGGGAATATTCTCGAGTTACGACGGGGAGGGCCCTTCCAGACACGTGTTTGTTCAGCGACGTCAGGACTCCTGCCTAGGTGCGAGAGACACCTCGGGATTCTCCTCGAGTCTTGGCATGGCAATTGGGACGCGTCTCCACGTGAGGCGGGAGACCCAGTTTCCCTTTCCACGTGCCACAGGGATCCTGGGACTCCTTTCCATTTTCAAGAGGAGTCAGGCATCGTCTCCTTTGGAAGCATTGATCTCCGCAGACCTCTCGAGTTTTCAAAGGATGAGAGGCCTCCGGTCGCGTTGAGGTGGAGGACTAGGTCTTTCTCTGTGGTCTCCACAGGGGATTCAGACATCCCTTCGTCTTGGGAGATGCAAGACGAGCCTGCATTCAATTCACTGCAGGGATATCCGGCCTTACTTCAAGTCAGAGCATCTCGGTGTCCATTCCACTTGAGGCCACAAACTCAGGGTCCCGCTCACATACCTGTAGCTGAGAAAAGCCTCCTCTTGAGATGCTTTTGGAAAGTTGGTGTTCCTCTTGAGTCGAAGCCAGGGACTAAACTCTCATCTCGAGTTGATTTGGGGTCCACGGAGCCCTTTCGTGTTGCTCCAGTGACCTCAGGATCCCTCTAGACTTGAGACAGTGATCTTGGGTTTTCTCTGGAGTGCCATCAAGGAAATCAAGGCTCCTTTCCCGTTTGATGTGGAACCACGGAATTGCTCTGCACGCAGTGCAGGGGAATTGGGCCTCATCTCGCGGCGAGGGGGTAGTCTCATATTTTTTCTCGAGTTGCGGCCGGAACCTGATTTATATTCTGGAGTTAAGACGGGAGGGCCCTTCCAGACACGTGTTTGTTCAGCGACGTCAGGACTCCTGCCTAGGTGCGAGGGACACCTCGGGATTCTCCTCGAGTCTTGGCATGGCAATTGGGACGCGTCTCCTCGTGAGGCGGGAGACCCATGGTCCCTTTGCACGTGCCACAGGAATCCTGGGACTCCTATCCATTTTCAAGAAGAGTCAGGCATCGTCTCCTTTGGAAGCATTGACCTCCGCAGACCTCTCGAGTTTTCAAAGGATGTGAGGCCTCCGCTCGCGATGAGGCGGAGGACTAGGTCTTTCTCTGTCGTCTCCACAGGGGATACAGACATCCCTTCGTCTTGGGACATGCAAGACGAGCCTGCATTCAATTCACTGAAGGGATATCCGGCCTTACTTCGAGTCAGAGCATCTCGGTGTCCATTCCACTTGAGGCCACAAACTCAGGGTCCTCTCACATACCTCTAGCAGAGAGAAGCCTCCTCTTGAGGTGCTTGTGGAAAGTTGGTATTCCTCTTGAGTCGAAGCCAGGGACTAAGCTCTCATCTCGAGTTGATTTGGGGTCCACGGAGCCCTTTCGTGTTGCTCCAGTGACCTCAGGATCCCTCTAGACCTGAGACAGTGACGTTGGGTTTTCTCTGGAGTGCCATCAAGGAAATCAAGGCTCCTTTCACGTTTGATTGGGATCGCGGAATTGCTCTGCATGCAGTGCAGGGGAATCGGGGCTCATCTTGCGGCGAGGGGGAACTCTCATAGTTTTTCTCGAGTTGCGGCCAGAACCTGGGGTATATTCTCGAGTTACGACGGGGAGGGCCCTTCCAGACACGTGTTTGTTCAGCGATGTCAGGACTCCTGCCTAGGTGCGAGGGACACTTCGGGATTCTCCTCGAGTCTTGGCATGGCAATTGGGACGCGTCTCCATGTGAAGCGGGAGACCCAGGGTCCCCGACCATGTGGAAAGGGATCCTGGGAATTCTAACCATTTTCAAGAGGAGTCAGGCATCGTCTCCTTTGGAGGCATTGATCTCCGCGGACCTCTCGAGTTTTCAAACGATGTGAGGCCTCCGGTCGGGATGAGGCGGGGAACTAGGTCTTTCTCTGTGGTCTCCACAGGGAATTGAGACATCCCTTCGTCTTGGGAGATGCAAGACGAGCCTGCATTCAATTCACTGCAGGGATATCCAGCCTTACTTCGAGTCAGAGCATCTCGGTGTCCATTCCACTTGAGGCCACAAGCTCAGGGGCCCTCTCACATACCTGTAGCTGAGAGAAGCCTCCTCTTGAGGTGCTTGTGCAGAGTTGGTATTCCTCTTGAGTCGAAGCCAGGGACTAAGCTATCATCTCGAGTTGATTTGGGGTCCACGGAGCCCTTTCGTGTTGCTCCAGTGACCTCAGGATCCACTAGACTTGAGACAGTGACGTTGGGTTTTCTCTGGAGTGCCACCAAGGAAATCAAGGCTCCTTTCACGTTTGATGTGGAACACGGAATTGCTCTGCACGCAGCGCAGGGGAATCGGGCCTCATCTCGCGGCGAGGGGGAAGTCTCATATTTTTTCTCGAGTTGCGGCCGGAACCTGATTTATATTCTCGAGTTACGACGGGGAGGGCCCTTCCAGACACGTGTTTGTTCAGCGACGTCAGGACTCCTGCCTAGGTGCGAGGGACACCTCGGGATTCTCCTCGAGTCTTGGCATGGCAATTGGGACGCGTCTCCACGTGAGGTGGGAGACACAGGGTCCCTTTCCACGTGCCACAGGGATCCTGGGACTCCTATCCATTTTCAAGCGGAGTCAGACATCGTCTCCTTTGGAAACATTGATCTCCGCGGACCTCTGGAGTTTTCAAAGAATGTGAGGCCTCCGGTCTCTATGAGGTGGAGACCTAGGTCTTTCTGTGTGGTCTTCACAGGGGATTCAGACATCCATTCGTCTTGGGAGATGCAAGAGGAGCCTGCATTCAATTCACTGCAGGGATATCCGGCCTTACTTCGAGTCAGAGCATCTCGGTGTCCATTCCACTTGAGGCCACAAACTCAGGGTCCCTCTCACATACCTGTAGTTGAGAGAAGCCTCCTCTTGAGGTGCTTGTGGAAAGTTGGTATTCCTCTTGAGTCGAAGCCAGGGACTAAGCTATCATCTCGAGTTGATTTGGGGTCCACGGAGCCCTTTCGTGTTGCTCCAGTGACCTCAGGATCCACTAGACTTGAGACAGTGATCTTGGGTTTTCTCTGGAGTTCCATCAAGGAAATCAAGGCTCCTTTCACGTTTGATGTGGAACACGGAATTGCTCTGCACGCAGTGCAGGGGAATCGGGCCTCATCTCGTGGCGAGGGGGAAGTCTCATGGTTTTTCTCGAGTTGCGGCCGGAACCTGGGGTATATTCTCGAGTTACCACGGGGATGGCCCTGCCAGACACGTGTTTGTCCTTCGACGTTAGGACTCCTGCCTAGGTGCGAGAGACTCCTCGGGATTCTCCTCGACTCTTGGCATGGCAGTTGGGACCCGTCTCCACATGAGGCCGGAGACCCAGGCTCCCTTTCCATGTGCCACAGGAATCCTGGGCCTCCTATCCATTTTCCAGAGGAGTCAGGCCTCGTCTCCTTTGGAAACATTGATCTCCGCGGACCTCTCGACTTTTCAAAGTTTGTGAGGCCTCCGGTCGCCATGAGTTGGAGAACTAGGTCTTCCTCTGTGGTCTCCACAGGGGATTCAGACATCCCTTCGTCTTGGGAGATGCAAGACGAGCCTGCATTCAATTCACTGCAGGGATATCCGGCCTTACTTCGAGTCAGAGCATCTCGGTGTCCATTCCACTTGAGGCCACAAACTCAGGGTCCCTCTCACATACCTGTAGCTGAGAGAATCCTCCTCTTGAGGTGCTTGTGGAAAGTTGTTATTCCTCTTGAGTCGAAGCCAGGGACTAAGCTCTCATCTCGAGTTGATTTGGGGTCCACGGGGCCCTTTCGTGTTTCTACAGTGACCTCAGGATCCCTCTAGACTTGAGACAGTGATCTTGGGTTTCCTCTGGAGTGCCATCAAGGAAATCAAGGCTCCTTTCATGTTTGATGTGGAACACGGAATTGCTCTGCACGCAGTGCATGGAAATCGGGCCTCATCTCGCGGCGAGGGGGAAGTCTCATGGTTTTTCCCGAGTTGCGGCCGGAACCTGGGGTATATTCTCGAGTTACGATGGGGAGGGCCCTTCAGGACGCGTGTTTGTTCAGCGACTTCAGGACTCCTGCCTAGGTGCGAGGGACTCCTCGGGATTCCCCTCGAGTCTTGGCATGGCAATTCGGACGCCTCTCCCCGTGAGGCTGGATACCCAGGGTCCCTTTCCATGTGCCAAAGGGATCCTGGGTCTCGTATCCATTTTAAGAGGAGTGAAGCATCTTCTCCTTGGAAGCTTGATCTCCGCGGACCTCTCGAGTTTTCAATGGATGTGAGGCCTCCGGTCGCAATGAGGCGGAGAACTATGTCTTTCTCTGTGGTCTCCACAGGGGATTCAGACATCCCTTCGGCTTGGGAGAAGCAAGACGAGCCGGCATTCACTTCACTGCAGGGATATACGGCCTTTCTTCCAGTCAGAGGATCTCGGTGTCCAGTCCACTTGAGGCCACAAACTCAGGGTCCCTCTCACATACCTGTAGCTGAGAGAAGCCTCCTCTTGAGGTGCTTGTGGAAAGTTGGTAAGCCTCTTGAGTCGAAGCCAGACACTAAGCTCTCATCTCGAGTTGATTTAGGGTGCACGGAGCCCTTTCGTGTTGCTCCAATGACCTCAGGATCCCTCTAGACTTGAGCCAGTTATCTTGAGTTTTCTCTGGAGTGCCATCAAGGAAATCAAGGCTCCTTTCACGTTTGATGTGGAACACGGAATTGCTCTGCACGCAGTGCAGGTGAATAGGGCCTCATCTCGCGGTGAGGGGGAAGTCTCATGGTTTTTCTCGAGTTGCGGCCGGAACCTGGGTTATATTCTCGAGTTACGACGGGGAGGGCCCTTTCAGAAACGTGTTTGTTCAGCGACGTCAGGACTCCTGCCTAGGTGCGAGGGACAACTCGGGATTCTCCTCGAGTCTTGGCATCGCAATTGGGACGCGTCTCCACGTGAGGCGGGAGACCCAGGGTCCCTTTCCACGTGCCACAGGGATCCTGGGACTCCTATGCATTTTCAAGAGGAGTCAGGCATCGTCTCCTTTGGAAGCATTGATCTCCGTGGACCTCTCGAGTTTTCAAAGGATGTGAGGCCTCCGGTCGCGTTGAGGCGGAGGACTAGGTCTTTCTCTGTGGTCTCCACAGGGGATTCAGACATCCCTTCATCTTGGGAGATGCAAGACGAGCCTGCATTCAATTCACTGCAGGGATATCCGGCCTTACTTCGAGTCAGAGCATCTCGGTGTCCATTCCACTTGAGGCCACAAACTCAGGGTCCCTCTCACATACCTGTAGCTGAGAGAATCCTCCTCTTGAGGTGCTTGTGGAAAGTTGGTATTCCTCTTGAGTTGAAGCCAGGGACTAAGCTCTCATCTCGAGTTGATTTGGGGTCCACGGAGCCCTTTCGTGTTGCTCCAGTGACCTCAGGATCCCTCTCGACTTGAGACAGTGATCTTGGGTTTTCTCTGGAGTGCCATCAAGGAAATCAAGGCTCCTTTCACGTTTGATGTGGAACACGGAATTGCTCTGCATGCAGTGCATGGGAATCGGGCCTCATCTCGCGGCGAGGGGGAAGTCTCATGGTTTTTCTCGAGTTGCGGCCGGAACCTGGGGTATATTCTCGAATTACGACGGGGAGGGCCCTTCCAGACACGTGTTTGTTCAGCAACGTCAGGACTCCTGCCTAGGTGCGAGGGACACCTCGGGATTCTCCTCGAGTCTTGGCATGGCAATTGGGACGCGTCTCCACGTGAGGCGGGAGACCCAGGGTCCCTTTCCACGTGCCACAGGGATCCTGGGACTCCTATGCATTTTCAAGAGGAGTCAGGCATCGTCTCCTTTGGAAGCATTGATCTCCGTGGACCTCTCGAGTTTTCAAAGGATGTGAGGCCTCCGGTCGCGATGAGGCTGAGAACTAGGTCTTTCTCTGTGGTCTCCACAGGGGATTCAGACATCCCTTCGTCTTGGGAGATGCAAGACGAGCCTGCATTCAATTCACTGTAGGGATATCCGGCCTTACGTCGAGTCAGAGAATCTCGGTGACCATTCTACTTGAGGCCACAAACTCAGGGTCCCTCTCACATACAAGTAGCTGAAAGAAGCCTCCTCTTGAGGTGCTTGTAGAAAGTTCGTATTCCTCTTGAGTCAAAGCCAGGGATTAAGCTCTCATCTCGAGTTGATTTGGGGTCCACGGAAGCCTTTCCTTTTGCTCCAGTGACCTCATGATCACTCTAGACTTGAGACAGTGATCTTGGGTTTTCTCTGGAGTGCCATCAAGGAAATCAAGGCTCCTTTCACGTTTGATGTGGAACACGGAATTTCTCTGCACGCAGTGCAGGGGAATCAGGCCTTATCTCGCGGCGAAGGGGAAGTCTCATGTTTTTTCTCCAGTTGCGGCCGGAACCTGGGGTATATTCTCGAGTTAGGACGGGGAGGGCCCTTCCAGACACGTGTTTGTTCAGCGACGTCAGGACTCCTGCCTAGGTGCGAGGGACACCTCGGGATTCTTCTCGAGCCTTGGCATGGCAATTTTGACGCGTCTCCAGGTGAGGCGGGAGACCCAGTGTCCCTTTCCACGTGCTACAGTGATCCTGTGACTCCTATCCATTTTCAAGAGGAGTCAGGCATCGTCTCCTTTTTAAGCATTGATCTCCGCGGACCTCTCGAGTTTTCAAAGGATGTGAGGCCTCCGGTCGCGATGAGGCGGAGGACTAGGTCTTTCTCTGTGGTCTCCACGGGGGATTCAGACATCCCTTCGTCTTGGGAGATGCAGGACGAGCCTGCATTCACTTCACTGCAGGGATATCTGGCCTTACTTCGAGTCAGAGCATCTCGGTGTCCATTCCACTTGAGGCCACAAACTCAGGGTCCCTCTCACATACCTATAGCTGAGAGAAGCCTCCTCTTGAGGTGCTTCTGGAAAGTTAGTATTCCTCTTGAGTCGAAGCCAGGGACTAAGCTCTCATCTCGAGTTGATTTGGGGTCCACGGAGCCCTTTCGTGTTGCTCCAGTGACCTCAGGATCCCTCTAGACTTGAGACAGTGATCTTGGGTTTTCTCTGGAGTGCCATCAAGGAAATCAAGGCTCCTTTCACGTTTGATGTGGAACACGGAATTGCTCTGCACGCAGTGCAGGGGAATCGGGCCTCATGTCGCGGCGAGGGGGAATTCTCATGGTTTTTCTCGAGTTGCGGCCGGAACCTGGGGTATATTCTCGAGTTACGACGGGGAGGGCCCTTCCAGACACGTGTTTGTTCAGCGACGTCAGGACTCCTGCCTAGGTGCGAGGGACACTTCGGGATTCTCAACGAGTCTTGGCATGGCAATTGGGACGCGTCTCCACGTGAGGCGGGAGACCCAGGGTCCCTTTCCACGTGCCACAGGGATCCTGGGACTCCTATCCATTTTCAAGAAGAATCAGGCATCGTCTCCTTTGGAAGCATTGATCTCCGTGGACCTCTTGAGTTTTCAAAGAATGTGAGGCCTCCGGTCGCGATGAGGCTGAGGACTAGGTCTTTCTCTGTGGTCTCCACATTGGATTCAGACATCCCTTCGTCTTGGGAGATGCAAGACGAGCCTGCATTCAATTCACTGCAGGGATATCCGGCCTTACTTCGAGTCAGAGCATCTCGGTGTCCATTCCACTTGAGGCCACAAACTCAGGGTCCTCTCACATACCTGTAGCTGAGAGAAGCCTCCTCTTGAGGTGCTTGTGGAAAGTTGGTATTCCTCTTGAGTCGAAGCCAGGGACTAAGATCTCATCTCGAGTTGATTTGGGGTCCACGGAGCCCTTTCGTGTTGCTCCAGTGACCTCAGGATCCCTCTAGACTTGAGACAGTGATCTTGGGTTTTCTCTGGAGTGCCATCAAGGAAATCAAGGTTCCTTTTCCGTTTGATGTGGAACACGGAATTGCTTTGCACGCAGTGCAGGGTAATCGGGCCTCATGTCGCGGCGAGGGGGAATTCTCATGGTTTTTCTCGAGTTGCGGGCGGAACCTGGGGTATATTCTCGAGTTACGACGGGGAGGGCCTTTCCAGACACGTGTTTGTTCAGCGACGTCAGGACTCCTTCCTAGGTGCGAGGGACACCTCGGGAGTCTCCTCGAGTCTTGGCATGGCAATTTGGACGCGTCTCCACGTGAGGCGGGAGACCCAGGGTCCCTTTGCACGTGCCACAGGGATCCTGGGACTCCTATCCATTTTCAAGAAGAGTCAAGCATCGTCTCCTTTGGAAGCATTGACCTCCTCAGACCTCTGGAGTTTTCAAAGCATGTGAGGCCTCCGATCGCGATGAGGCGGAGGACTAGGTCTTTCTCTGTTGTCTCCAAAGGGGATTCAGACATCCCTTCGTCTTGGGAGATGCAAGATGAGCCTGCATTCAATTCACTGTTGGGATATCCGGCCTTACTTCGAGTCAGAGCATCTCGGTGTCCATTCCACTTGAGGCCACAAACTCAGGGTCCCTCTCACAAACCTGTAGCTGAGAGAAGCCTCCTCTTGAGGTGCTTGTGAAAAGTTGGTATTCCTCTTGAGTCGAAGCCAGGGACTAAGCTCTCATCTCGAGTTGATTTGGGGTCCACGGAGCCCTTTCGTGTTGCTCCAGTGACCTCAGGATCCCTCTAGACTTGAGACAGTGATCTTGGGTTTTGTCTGGAGTGCCATCAAGGAAATCAAGGCTCCTTTCACGTTTGATTTGGAACACGGAATTGCTCTGCATGCAGTGCAGGGGAATCGGGGCTCATCTTGCGGCGAGGGTGAAGTCTCATAGTTTTTCTCGAGTTGCGGCCGGAACCTGGGGTATATTCTCGAGTTACGATGGGAAGGGCCCTTCCAGACACGTGTTTGTTCAGCGACGTCAGGACTCCTTCCGAGGTGCGAGGGACACCTCGGGATTCTCCTCGAGTCTTGGCATGGAAATTGGGACGCGTCTCCACGTGAGGCGGGAGACCCAGGGTCCCTTTCCCCGTGGACAGGGATCCTGGGACTCCTATCCATTTTCAAGAGGAGTCAGGCATCGTCTCCTTTGGATGCATTGATCTCCGCGGACCTCTCGAGTTTTCAAAGGATGTGAGGCCTCCGGTCGCGTTGAGAAGGGGGACTAGGTCTATCTCTGTGGTTTCCACAGGGGATTCAGACATCCCTTCGTCTTGGGAGATGCAAGACGAGCCTGCATTCAATTCAATGTAGGGATATCCGGCCTTACTTCGAGTCAGAGCATCTCGGTGTCCATTCCACTTGAGGCCACAAACTCAGGGTCCCTCTCACATACCTGTAGCTGAGAGAAGCCTCCTCTTGAGGTGCTTGTGGAAAGTTGGTATTCCTCTTGAGTCGAAGCCAGGGACTAAGCTCTCATCTCGCGTTGATTTGGGGTCCACGGAACCCTTTCGTGTTGCTCCAGTGACCTCAGGATCCCTCTAGACTTGAGATAGTGATCTTGGGTTTTCTCTGGAGAGCCATCAAGGAAATCAAGGCTCCTTTCACGTTTGATGTGGAACACGGAATTGCTCTGCACGCAGTGCAGGGGAATCGGGCCTCATGTCGCGGCGAGGGGGAATTCTCATGGTTTTTCACGAGTTGCGTCCGGAACCTGGGGTATATTCTCGAGTTACGACGGGGAGGGCCCTTCCAGACACGTGTTTGTTCAGCGACGTCAGGACTCCTGCCTAGGTGCGAGGGACACCTCGGGATTCTCCTCAAGTCTTGGCATGGCAATTGGGACGCGTCTCCTCGTGAGGCGGGAGACCCAGGGTCCCTTTGCACGTGCCACAGGGATCCTGGGACTCCTATCCATTTTCAAGAGGAGTCAGGCATCGTCTCCTTTGGAAGCATTGACCTCCGCAAACTTCTCAAGTTTTCAAAGGATGTGAGGCCTCCGGTCGCGATGAGGCGGAGGACTAGGTCTTTCTCTGTCGTCTCCAGAGGGGATTCAGACATCCCTTCGTCTTGGGAAATGCAAGATGAGCCTGCACTCAATTCACTGCAGGGATATCCGGCCTTACTTCGAGTCAGAGCATCTCGGTGTCCATTCCACTTGAGGCCATAAACTCAGGGTCCCTCTCACTTACATGTAGCTGAGAGAAGCCTCCTCTTGAGGTGCTTGTGAAAAGTTGGTATTCCACTTGAGTCGAAGCCAGGGACTAAGCTCTCATCTCGAGTTGATTTGTGGTCCACGGAGCCCTTTCGTGTTGCTCCAGTGACCTCTGGATCCCTCTAGACTTGAGACAGTGATCTTGGGTTTTCTCTGGAGTGCCATCAAGGAAATCAAGGCTCCTTTCACGTTTGATGTGGAACACGGAATTGCTCTGCACGCAGTGCAGGGGAATCGGGCCTCATCTCGCGGCGAGGGGGAAGTCTCATGGTTTTTCTCGAGTTGCGGCCGGAACCTGGGGTATATTCTCGAATTACGATGGGGAGGGCCCTTCCAGACACGTGTTTGTTCAGTGACATCAGGACTCCTGCCTAGGTGCGAGGGACACCTCGGGATTCTCCTCGAGTCTTGGCATGGCAATTGGGACGCGTCTCAACGTGAGGCGGGAGACCCAGGGTCCCTTTCCACGTGCCACAGGGATCCTGGGACTCCTATGCATTTTCAAGAGGAGTCAGGCATCGTCTCCTTTGGAAGCATTGATCTCCGTGGACCTCTCGAGTTTTCAAAGGATGTGAGGCCTCAGGTCGCGATGAGGCTGAGAACTATGTCTTTCTCTGTGGGCTCCACAGGGGATTCAGACATCCCTTCGTCTTGGGAGATGCAAGACGAGCCTGCATTCAATTCACTGCAGGGATATCCGGCCTTACGTCGAGTCAGAGCATCTTGGTGACCATTCTACTTGAGGCCACAAACTCAGGGTCCCTCTCACATACATGTAGCTGAGAGAAGCCTCCTCTTGAGTTGCTTGTGGAAAGTTCGTATTCCTCTTGAGTGAAAGCCAGGGACTAAGCTCTTATCTCGAGTTGATTTGGGGTCCATGGAACCCTTTCCTTTTGCTCCAGTGACCTCATGATCACTCTAGACTTGAGACAGTGATCTTGGGTTTTCTCTGGAGTGCCATCAAGGAAATCAAGGCTCCTTTCACGTTTGATGTGGAACACGGAATTTCTCTGCACGCAGTGCAGGGGAATCAGGCCTTATCTCGCGGCGAAGGGGAAGTCTCATGGTTTTTCTCGAGTTGCGGCCGGAACCTGGGGTATATTCTCGAGTTAGGACGGGGAGGGCCCTTCCAGACACGTGTTTGTTCAGCGACGTCAGGACTCCTGCCTAGGTGCGAGGGACACCTCGGGATTCTCCTCGAGCCTTGGTATGGCAATTTTGACGCGTCTCCAGGTGAGGCGGGAGACCCAGTGTCCCTTTCCAAGTGCTACAGTGATCCTGTGACTCCTATCCATTTTCAAGAGGAGTCAGGCATCGTCTCCTTTGGAAGCATTGATATCTGCGGACCTCTCGAGTTTTCAAAGGATGTGAGGCCTCCGGTCACGATGAGGCGGAGGACTAGGTCTTTCTCTGTGGTCTCCACAGGGGATTCAGACATCCCTTCGTCTTGGGAGATGCAAGACGAGCCTGCATTCAATTCACTGCAGGGATATCCGGCCTTACTTCGAGTCAGAGCATCTCGGTGTCCATTCCACTTGAGGCCACAAACTCAGGGGCCCTCTCACATACCTGTAGCTGAGAGAAGCCTCCTCTTGAGGTGCTTGTGGAAAGTTGGTATTCCTCTTGAGTCTAAGCCAGGGACTAAGCTCTCATCTCGAGTTGATTTGGGGTCCACGGAGCCCTTTCGTTTTGCTCCAGTGACCTCAGGATCCCTCTAGACTAGAGACAGTGATCTTGGGTTGTCTCTGGAGTGCCATCAACGAAATCAAGGCTCCTTTCATCTTTGATGTGGAACGCGGAATTGTTCTGCACGCAGTGCAGGGGAATCGGGCCTCATCTCGCGGCGAGGGGGAAGTCTCATGGTTTTTTTCGAATTGCGGCCGGAACCTGGGGTATATTTTCGAGTTACGACGGGGAGGGCCCTTCCCACGTGTTTCTTCAGCGACGTCAGGAATCCTGCCTAGGTGCGAGGGACAACTCGGGATTCTTCTCGAGTCTTGGCATGGCATTTGGTACGCGTCTCCACATGACGCGGGAGACCCAGGGTCCCTTTCCACGTGCCACAGGAATCCTGGGACTCTTATCCATTTTCAAGATGAGTCAGGCATCGTCTCCTTTGGAATCATTGATCTCCGCTGACCTCTTGAGTTTTCAAAGGATGTGAGGCCTCCGGTCACGATGAGGCGGAGAACTAGGTCTTTCTCTGTGGTCTCCACAGGGGATTCAGACATTCCTTCGTCTTGGGAGATGCAAGACGAGCCTGCATTCAATTCACTGCAGGGATATCCGGCCTTACTTCGAGTCAGAGCATCTCGGTGTCCATTCCACTTGAGGCCACAGAGTCAGGGTCCCCCTCTCATACCTGTAGCTGAGAGAAGCCTCGTCTTGAGGTTCTTGTGGAAAGTTGGTATTCCTCTAGAGTCAAAGCCAGGGACTAAGATCACATCTCGAGTTGATTTCGGGTCCACAGAGACCTTTCGTGTTACTCCAGTGACCTCAGGATCCCTCTAGACTTGAGACAGTTATCTTGTTTTTTCTCTGGAGTGCCATCAAGGAAATCAATTCTCCTTTCAAGTTTAATGTGGAACACGGAATTGCTCTGCACGCAGTGCAGGGGAATCAGGCCTCATCTCGCTGCGAGGGGAAAGTCTCATGGTTTTTCTTGTGTTGCGACAGAACCTGGGGTATATTCTCGAGTTACAATCGGGAGGGACCTTCCAGACACGTGTTTGTTCATCGACGTCAGGACTCCTGCCTAGCTGTGAGGGACACCTCGGGATTTTCCTCGAGCCTTGGCCTGGCAATTGGTACACATCTCCACGTGAGGCGGGAGACCCAGGGTCCCTTTCCTCGTGCCACAGGGATCCTGGGACTCCTATCCATTTTCAGGAGGAGTCAGGCATCGTCTCCTTTGGAAGCATTGATCTCGGAGGACCTCTCGAGTTTTCAAAGGATGTGAGGCCTCCGGTCGGGATGAGGCGGAGAACTAGGTCTTTCTCTGTGGTCTCCACAGGGGTTTCAGACATCCCTTCGTCTTGGCAGATGCAAGACGAGACTGCATTCAATTCACTGCAGTGATATCCGGCCTTACTTAGAGTCAGAGCATCTCGGTGTCCATTCCACTTGAGGCCACAAACTCAGGGTCCCTCTCACATACCTGTAGCTGAGAGAAGCCTCCTCTTTAGGTGCTTGTGGAAAGTTGGTATTCCTCTTGGTCGAAGCCAGGGACTAAGCTTTCATCTCGCGTTGATTTGGGGTCCACGGAGTCCTTTCCTGTTGCTACAATTATTTTATTATCCCTCTAGACTTGAGACAGTGATCTTGGGTTTTCTCTGGAGTGCCATCAAGGAAATCAAGGCTCCTTTCACGTTTGATGTGGAACACGGAATTGCTCTGCACGCAGTGCAGGGGAATCGGGCCTCATCTCGCGGCGAGGGGGAAGTCTCATGGTTTTTCTCGAGTTGCGGCCGGAACCTGGGGTATATTCTCGAGTTACGACGGGGAGGGCCCTTCCAGACACGTGTTTGTTCAGCGACGTCAGGACTCCTGCCTGGGTGCGAGGAACACCTCGGGATCCTCCTCGAGTCTTGGCATGGCAATTGGGACGCGTCTCCACGTAAGGCGGGAGACCCAGGGTCCCTTTCCACGTGCCATAGGGATCCTGGAACTTCTTTCCATTTTTAAGAGGAGGCAGGCATCGTCTCCTTTGGAAGCATTGATCTCCCCAGACCTCTCGCGTTTTTAAACGATGTGAGGCCTCCGGTCGCGATGAAGCGGAGAACTCGGTCTTTCTCTGTGGTCTCCACAGGGGATTCAGACATCCCTTCGTCTTGTGAGATGCAAGACGAGCCTGCATTCAATTCACTGCAGGGATAACCGGCCTTACTTCGAGTCAGAGCATTTCGGTGTCCATTCCACTTGAGGCCACAAACTCAGGGTCCCTCTCACATACCTGTAGCTGAGAAAAGCCTCCTCTTGAGGTGGTTGTGGAAAGTTCGTATTCCTCTTGAGTCGAAGCCAGGGACTAAGCTCTCATCTCGAGTTGATTTGGAGTCCACGGAGCCCTTTCGTGTTGCTCCAGTGACCTCAGGATCCCTCTAGACTTGAGACACTGATCTTGGGTTTTCTCTGGAGTGCCATCAAGGAAATCAAGGCTCCTTTCAAATTTGATGTGGAACACGGAATTGCTCTGCACGCAGTGCAGGGGAATCGGGCCTCATCTCGCGGCGAGGGGGATGTCTCGTGGTTTTCCTCAAGTTGCGGCCGAAACCTGGGGTATTTTCTCGAGTTACGACGGGGAGGGCCCTTCTAGACACGTGTTTGTTCAGCGACGTCAGGACTCCTGCCTAGGTGCGAGGGACACCTCGGGATTCTCCTCCAGTCTTGGCATGCCAATTGGGACGCGTATCCACGAGAGGCGGGAGACCCAGGGTCCCTTCCCACGTGCCACACGGATCCTGGGACTCCTATCCATTTTCAAGAGGAGTCAGGCATCGTCTCCTTTGGAAGCATTGATCTCCGCGGACCTCTCGAGTTTTCACAGGATGTGAGGCCTCTGGTCGCAATGAGCCGGAGGACTAGGTCTTTCTCTGTGGTCTCCACAGGGGATTCAGACATCCCTTCTTCTTGGGAGATGCAAGACGAGCCTGCATTCAATTCACTGCAGGGATATCCGGCCTTAATTCGAGTCAGAGCATCTCGGTGTCCATTCCACTTGAGGCCACAATCTCGGGGTCCCTCAAATATACCTGTAGCTGAGAGAAGCCTCCTCTTGAGTTGCTTGTGGAAAGTTGGTATTCGTCTTGAATCTAAGCCAGGGACTAAGCTCTCATCTCGAGTTGATTTGGGGTCCACGGAGCCCTTTCCTGTTTGTCCAGTGACCTCAGGATCCCTCTAGACTTGAGACAGTGATCTTGGGTATTCTCTGGAGTGCCATCAAGGAAATCAAGGCCTCTTTCACGTTTGATGTGGAACACGGAATTGCTCTGCATGCAGTGCAGGGGAATCAGGCCTCAACTCGCGGCGAGGGGGAAATCTCATGGTTTTTCTCGAGTTGCGGCCCGAACCTGGGGTATATTCTCGAGTTACGACGGGGAGGGCCCTTCCAGACACGTGTTTGTTCAGCGACGTCAGGACTCCTGCCTAGGTCCGAGGGACACCTCGGGATTCTCCTCAAGTCTTGGCATGGCAATTGGGACCCGTCTCCACGTGAGGCGGGAGACCCAGTATCCCTTTCCACGTGCCACAGGGATCTTGGGACTCCTATCCATTTTCAAGAGGAGTCAGGCATCGTCTCCTTTGGAAGCATTGATCTCCGCGGACCTCTCGAGTTTTCAAAGGATGTGAGGCCTCTGGTCGCGATGAGGCGGAGAACTCGGTCTTTCTCTGTGGTCTCCACAGGGGATTCAGACATCCCTTCTTCTTGGGAGATGCAAGACGAGCCTGCATTCAATTCACTGCAGGGATATCCGGCCTTAATTCGAGTCAGAGCATCTCGGTGCCGATTCCACTTGAGGCCACAAACTCAGGGTCCCTCTCACATACCTGTAGCTGAGAGAAGCCTCCTCTTGAGGTGCTTGTGGAAAGTTCGTATTCCTCTTGAGTCGAAGCCAGGGACTAAGCTTTCATCTCGAGTTGATTTGGGGTCCACGGAGCCCTTTCGTGTTGCTCCAGTGACCTCAGGATCCCTCTAGACTTGAGACAGTGATCTTGGGTTTTCTCTGGAGTGCCATCAAGGAAATCAAGGCTCCTTTCACGTTTGATGTGGAACACGGAATTGCTCTGCACGCAGTGCAGGGGAATCGGGCCTCATCTCGCGGCGAGTGGGAAGTCTCATGGTTTTTCTCGAGTTGCGGCCGGAACCTGGGGTATATTCTCGAGTTACGATGGGGAGGGCCCTTCCAGACACGTGTTTGTTCAGCGACGTCAGGACTCCTGCCTAGGTGAGAAGGACACCTCGGGATTCTCCTCGAGTCTTGGCATGGCAATTGGGACGCGTCTCCACGTGAGGCTGGAGACCCAGGGTCCCTTTCCACGTGCCACAGGGATCCTGGGACTCCTATCCATTTTAAAGAGGAGTCAGGCATTGTCTCCTTTGGAAGCATTGATTTCCGCGGACCTCTCGAGTTTTCAAAGGATGTGAGGCCTCCGGTCTCGATGAGGCAGAGAACGAGGTCTTTCTCTGTGGTCTCCACAGGGGATTCAGACATCCCTTCGTCTTGGGAGATGCAAGACGAGCCTGCATTCAATTCACTGCAGGGATATCCGGCCTTACTTCGAGTCAGAGCATCTCGGTGTTCATTCCACTTGATGCCACAAACTCAGGGTCCCTCTCACATACCTGTAGTTGAGAGAAGCCTCCCCTTGACGTGCTTGTGTAAAGTTGGTATTCCTCTTGAGTCGAAGCCAGGGACTAAGCTCTCATCTCGAGTTGATTTGGGGTCCACGGAGCCCTTTCGTGTTGCTCCAGTGACCTCAGGATCCCTCTAGACTTGAGACAGTGTTCTTGGGTTTTCTCTGGAGTGCCATCAAGGAAATCAAGGCTCCTTTCACGTTTGATGTGGAACACGGAATTGCTCTGCACGCTGTGCAGGGGAATCGGGCCTCATCTCGCGGCTAGGGGGAAGTTTCATGGTTTTACTCGAGTTGAGGCTGGAACCTGGGGTATATTCTCGAGTTACGACGGGGAGGGCCCTTCCAGACACGTGTTTGTTCAGCGACGTCAGGACTCCTGCCTAGGTGCGAGGGACACCTCGGGATTCTTCTCGAGTCTTGGCATGGCAATTGGGACGCGTCTCCACGTGAGGCGGGAGACCCAGGGTCCCTTTCCACGTGCCACAGGGATCCTGGGACTCCTATCCATTTTCAAGAGGAGTCAGGCATCGTCTCCTTTGGAAGCATTGATCTCCGTGGACCTCTCGAGTTTTCAAACGATGTGATTCCTCCGGTCGCGATGAGGCGAACTAGGTCTTTCTCTGTGGTCTCCACAGGGCATTCAGACATCCCTTCATCTTGGGAGATGCAGGACGAGCCTGCATTCAATTCACTGCAGGGATATCCGGCCTTACTTCAAGTCAGAGCATCTCAGTGTCCATTCCACTTGAGGCACCAAACTCAGGGGCCCTCTCACATACCTGTAGCTGAGAGAAGCCTCCTCTTGAGGTGCTTGTGGAAAGTTGGTATTCCTCTTGACTCGAAGCCAGGGACTAAGCTCTCATCTCGAGTTGATTTGGGGTCCACGGAGCCCTTTTGTGTGCTACAGTGGCCACAGGATCCCTCTAGACTTGAGACAGTGATCTTGGGTTTTCTCTGGAGTGCCATCAAGGAAATCAAGGCTCCTTTCACGTTTGATGTGGAACACGGAATTGCTCTGCACGCAGTGCAGGGTAATCGGGCCTCATGTCGCGGCGAGGGGGAATTCTCATGGTTTTTCTCGAGTTGCGGGCGGAACCTGGGGTATATTCTCGAGTTACGACGGGGAGGGCCTTTCCAGACACGTGTTTATTCAGCGACGTCAGGACTCCTTCCTAGGTGCGAGGGACACCTCTGGAGTCTCCTCGAGTCTTGGCATGGCAATTTGGACGCGTCTCCACGTGAGGCGGCAGACCCAGGGTCCCTTTGCACGTGCCACAGGGATCCTGGGACTCCTATCCATTTTCAAGAAGAGTCAAGCATCGTCTCCTTTGGAAGCATTGACCTCCTCAGACCTCTGGAGTTTTCAAAGCATGTGAGGCCTCCGGTCGCGATGAGGCGGAGGACTAGGTCTTTCTCTGTGGTCTCCACAGGGGATTCAGACATCCCTTCGTCTTGGGAGATGCAAGACGAGCCTGCATTCAATTCACTGCAGGGATATCCGGCCTTACTTCGAGTCAGAGCATCTCGGTGTCCATTCCACTTGAGGCCACAAACTAAGGGTCCCTCTCACATACCTGTAGCTGAGAGAAGCCTCCTCTTGAGGTCCTTGTGGAAAGTTGGTATTCCTTTTGAGTCGAAGCCAGGGACTAAGCTCTCATCTCGAGTTGATTTGGGGTCCACGGATCCCTTTCGTGTTGCTTCAGTGACCTCAGGATCCCTCTAGACTTGAGACAGTGATCTTGGGTTTTCTCTGGAGTGCCATCAAGGAAATCAAGGCTCCTTTCACGTTTGATGTGGAACACGCAATTGCTCTGCACGCAGTGCAGCGGAATCGGGCCTCATCACACGACGAGGGGGAAGTCTCATGGTTTTTCTCGACTTGCGGCCAGAACCTGGTGTATATTCTGGAGTTATGACGGGGAGGGCCCTTCCTGACACGTGTTTGTTCAGCGACGTCAGGACTCCTGCCTAGGTGCGAGGGACACCTCGGGATTCTCCTCGAGTCTTGGCATGACAATTGAGACGCGTCTCCACGTGAGGCGGGAGACCCAGGGTCCCTTTCCACGTGCCACTGGGATCCTGGGACTCCTATCCATTTTCAAGAGGAGTCAGGAATCGTCTCCTTTGGAAGCATTGATCTCCGCGGACCTCTCGAGTTTTCAAAGGATGTGAGGCCTCCGGTCGCGAAGAGGCGGAGGACTAGGTCTTTCTCTGAGGTCTCCACAGGGGATTCAGACATCCCTTCGTCTTGGAAGAAGCAAGACAAGCCTGCATTCAATTCACTGCAGGGATATCCGGCCTTACTTCGAGTCAGAGCATCTCGGTGTCCATTCCACTTGAGGCCACAAACTAAGGGTCCCTCTCACATACCTGTAGCTGAGAGAAGCCTCCTCTTGACGTGCTTGTGTAAAGTTTGTATTCCTCTTGAGTCGAACCCAGGGACTAAGCTCTCATCTCGAGATGATTTGGGGTCCACGGATCCCTTTCGTGTTGCTCCAGTGACCTCAGGATCCCTCTAGACTCTAGACAGTGATCTTGGTTTCCTCTGGAGTGCCATCAAGGAAATCAAGGCTCCTTTCACGTTTGATGTGGAACACGGAATTGCTCTGCACCCAGTGCACGGGAATGGGGCCTCATCTCGAGGCGAGGGGGAAGTCTCATGGTTTTTCTCGAGTTGCGGCCGGAACCTGGGGTAAATTCTCGAGTTACGACGGGGAGGGCCCTTCCAGACACGTGTTTGTTCAGCGACGTCAGGATTCCTGCCTAGGTGCGAGGGACAGCTCGGAATTCTCCTCCAGTCTTGGCATGGCAATTGGGACGCGTCTCCACGGGAGGCGGGAGACCCAGGGTCCCTTTCCACGTGCCACTGGGATCCAGGGACTCATATCCATTTTCAAGAGGAGACAGGCATCGTCTCCTATGGAAGCATTGATCTCCGCGGACCTCTCGAGTTTTCAAAGGATGTGAGGCCTCCGGTCGCGATGAGGCGGAGAACTAGGTCTTTCTCTGTGGTCTCCACAGGGGATTCAGACATCCCTTTGTCTTGGGAGATGCAAGACGAGCCTGCATTCAATTCACTGCAGGGGTATCCGGCCTTAATTCGAGTCAGAGCAACAAGTTGTCCATTCCACTTGAGGCCACAAACTCAGGGTACCTCTCACATACATGTAGCTGAGAGAAGCCTCCTCTTGACGTGCTTGTGTAAAGTTTGTATTCCTCTTGAGTCGAAGCCAGGGACTAAGCTCTCATCTCGAGTTGATTTGGGGTCCACGGAGCCCTTTCGTGTTGCTTCAGTGACCTCAGGATCCCGCTAGACTTGAGACAGTGATCTTGGGTTTCCTCTGGAGTGCCATCAAGGAAATTAAGGCTCCTTTCATGTTTGATGTGGAAAACGGAATTGCTCTGCACGCAGTGCAGGGGAATCGGGCCTCATCTCGTGGCGAGGGGGAAGTCTCATGGTTTTTCTCGAGTTGCGGCCGGAACCTGGGGTATATTCTCGAGTTACCACGGGGATGGCCCTCCCAGACACGAGTTTGTTCTTCGACGTTAGGACTCCTGTCTAGGTGCGAGAGACACCTCGGGATTCTCCTCGAGTCTGGGCATGGCAGTTGGGACCCGTCTCCACATGAGGCCGGAGACCCAGGCTCCCTTTCCATGTGCCACAGGAATCCTGGGCCTCCTATCCATTTTCCAGAGGAGTCAGGCCTCGTCTCCTTTGGAAACATTGATCTCCGCGGACCTCTCGACTTTTCAAAGTTTGTGAGGCCTCCGGTCGCCATGAGGTGGAGAACTAGGTCTTCCTCTGTGGTCTTCACAGAGGGCCATTCAGGACGCGTGTTTGTTCAGCGACGTCAGGACTCCTGCCTAGGTGCGAGGGACTCCTCGGGATTCCCCTCGAGTCTTGGCGTGGCAATTCGGACACCTCTCCCCGTGAGGCTGCATACCCAGGGTCCCTTTCCATGTGCCAAAGGGATCCTGGGTCTCCTATCCATTTTAAGAGGAGTGAAGCATCTTCTCCTTGGAAGCATTGATCTCCGCGGACCTCTCGAGTTTTCAATGGATGTGAGGCCTCCGGTCACAATGAGGCGGAGAACTATGTCTTTCTCTGTGGTCTCCACAGGGGATTCAGACATCCCTTCGGCTTGGGAGATGCAAGACGAGCCGGCATTCACTTCACTGCAGGGATATCCGGCCTTTCTTCCAGTCACAGCATCTCGGTGTCCAGTCCACTTGAGGCCACAAACTCAGGGTCCCTCTCACATACCTGTAGCTGAGAGAAGCCTCCTCTTGAGGTGCTTGTGGAAAGTTGGTAAGCCTCTTGAGTCGAAGCCAGACACTAAGCTCTCATCTCGAGTTGATTTAGGTTCCACGGAGCCCTTTCGTGTTGCTCCAATGACCTCAGGATCCCTCTAGACTTGAGCCAGTGATCTTGGGTTTACTCTGGAGTGCCATCAAGGAAATCAAGGCTCCTTTCACGTTTGATGTGGAACACGGAATTGCTCTGCACGCAGTGCAGGTGAATAGGGCCTCATCTCGCGGTGAGGGGGAAGTCTCATGGTTTTTCTCGAGTTGCGGCCGGAACCTGGGGTATATTCTCGAGTTACGACGGGGAGGGCCCTTCCAGACACGTGTTTGTTCAGCGACGTCAGGACTCCTGCCTAGGTGCGAGGGACAACTGGGGATTCTCCTCGAGTCTTGGCATGGCAATTGGGACGCGTCTCCACATGAGGCGGGAGACCCAGGGTCCCTTTCCACGTGCCACAGGGATCCTGGGACTCCTATGCATTTTCAAGAGGAGTCAGGCATCGTCTTCTTTGGAAGCATTGATCTCCGTGGACCTCTCGAGTTTTCAAAGGATGTGAGGCCTCCGGTCGCGATGAGGCGGAGGACTAGGTCTTTCTCAGTCGTCTCCACAGATGATTCAGACATCCCTTCGTCTTTGGAGATGCAAGACGAGCCTGCATTCAATTCAATGCAGGGATATCCGGCCTTACTTCGAGTCAGAGCATCTCGGTGTCCATTCCACTTGAGGCCACAAACTCAGGGTCCCTCTCACATACCTGTAGCTGAGAGAAGCCTCCTCTTGAGGTGCTTGTGGAAAGTTGTTATTCCTCTTGAGTCGAAGCCAGGGACTAAGCTCTCATTTCGAGTTGATTTGGGGTCCACGGGGCCCTTTCGTGTTGCTACAGTGACCTCAGGATCCCTCTAGACTTGAGACAGTGATCTTGGGTTTCCTCTGGAGTGCCATCAAGGAAATCAAGGCTCCTTTCATGTTTGATGTGGAACACGGAATTGCTCTGCACGCAGTGCATGGAAATCGGGCCTCATCTCGCGGCGAGGGGGAAGTCTCATGGTTTTTCCCGAGTTGCGGCCGGAACCTGGGGTATATTCTCGAGTTACGATGGGGAGGGCCCTTCAGGATGCGTGTTTGTTCAGCGACGTCAGGACTCCTGCCTAGGTGCGAGGGACTCTTCGGGATTCCCCTCGAGTCTTGGCATGGCAATTCGGACGCCTCTCCCCGTGAGGCTGGATACCCAGGGTCCCTTTCCATGTGCCACAGGGATCCTGGGTCTCGCATCCATTTTAAGAGGAGTGTAGCATCTTCTCCTTGGAAGCATTGATCTCCGCGGACCTCTCGAGTTTTCAAAGGATGTGAGGCCTCCGGTCGCAATGAGGCGGAGAACTATGTCTTTCTCTGTGGTCTCCACAGGGGATTCAGACATCCCTTCGTCTTGGGAGATGCAAGACGAGCCGGCATTCACTTCACTGCAGGGATATCCGGCCTTTCTTCCAGTCAGAGCATCTCGGTGTCCAGTCCACTTGAGGCCACAAACTCAGGGTCCCTCTCACATACCTGTAGCTGAGAGAAGCCTCCTCTTGAGGTGCTTGTGGAAAGTTGGTAAGCCTCTTGAGTCAACGCCAGACACTAAGCTCTCATCTCGAGTTGATTTAGGGTCCACGGAGCCCTTTCATGTTGCTCCAATGACCTCAGGATCCCTCTAGACTTGAGACAGTGATCTTGGGTTTTCTCTGGAGTGCCATCAAGGAAATCAAGGCTCCTTTCACGTTTGATGTGGAACACGGAATTGCTCTGCACGCAGTGCAGGTGAATAGGGCCTCATCTCGCGGTGAGGGGGAAGTCTCATGGTTTTTCTCGAGTTGCGGCCGGAACCTGGGGTATATTCTCGAGTTACGACGGGGAGGGCCCTTCCAGACACGTGTTTGTTCAGCGACGTCAGGACTCCTGCCTAGGAGCGAGGGACAACTCGGGATTCTCCTCGAGTCTTGGCATGGCAATTGGGACGCGTCTCCACGTGAGGCGGGAGACCCAGGGTCCCTTTCCACGTGCCACAGGGATCCTGGGACTCCTATGCATTTTCAAGAGGATTCAGGCATCGTCTCCTTTGGAAGCATTGATCTCCGTGGACCTCTCGAGTTTTCAAAGGATGTGAGGCCTCCGGTCGCGATGAGGAGGAGAACTAGGTCTTTCTCAGTCGTCTCCACAGGGGATTCAGACATCCCTTCGTCTTGGGAGATGCAAGAAGAGCCTGCATTCAATTCACTGCAGGGATATCCGGCCTTACTTCGAGTCAGAGCATCTCGGTGTCCATTCCACTTGAGGCCACAAACTCAGGGTCCCTCTCACATACCTGTAGCTGAGAGAATCCTCCTCTTGACGTGCTTGTGGAAAGTTGTTATTCCTCTTGAGTCGAAGCCAGGGACTAAGCTCTCATCTTGAGTTGATTTGGGGTCCACGGAGCCCTTTCGTTTTCTTCCAATGACCTCAGGATCCCTCTAGACTTGAGGCAGTGATCTTGGGTTTTCTCTGGAGTGCCATCAAGGAAATCAAGGCTCCTTTCACGTTTGATGTGCAACACGGAATTGCTCTGCATGCAGTGCAGGGGAATCGGGCCTCATCTCGCGGAGAGGGGGAAGTCTCATGGTTTTTCTCGAGTTGCGGCCGGAACCTGTGGTACATTGTGGAGTTACGACGGGGAGGGCCCTTCCAGACACGTGTTTGTTCAGCGACGTCAGGACTCCTGCCTAGGTGCGAGGGACACCTCGGGATCTCCTCGAGTCTTGGAATGGCAATTGGGACGCGTCTCCACGTGAGGCGGGAGACACAGGGTCCCTTTCCTCGTGCCACAGGGATCCTGGGACTACTATCCATTTTCAAGAGGAGTCAGGCATCGTCTCCTTTGGAAGCATTGATCTCCGCAGACCTCTCGAGTATTCAAAGTATGTGAGGCCTCCTGTCGCGTTGAGGCGGAGGACGAGGTCTTTCTCTGTGGTCTCCACAGGGGATTCAGACAACCCTTCGTCTTGGGAGATGCAAGACGAGCCTGCATTCAATTCACTGCAGGGATATCCGGCCTTACTTCGAGTCAGAGCATCTCGGTGTCCATTCCACTTGAGGCCACAAACTCAGGGTCCCTCTCACATACCTGTAGCTGAGAGAAGCCTCCTCTTGAGGTGCTTGTGGAAAGTTGGTATTCCTCTTGAGTCGAAGCCAGGAACTAAGCTCTGATCTCGAGTCGATTTGGGTTCCACGGAGCCCTTTCGTGTTGCTCCAGTGACCTCCGGATCCCTCTAGACATGAGACAGTGATCTTGGGTTTTCTCTGGAGTGCCATCAAGGAAATCAAGGCTCCTTTCACGTTTGATGTGGAACACGGAATTGCTCTGCACGCAGTGCAGTGGAATCGGGCCTCATCTCGCGGCGAGGGGGAAGTCTCATGGTTTTTCTCGAGTTGCGGACGGAACCTGGTGTATATTCTCGAGTTACGCCGGGGAGGGCCCTCCAGACACGTGTTTGTTCAGCGACGTCAGGATTCCTGCCTAGGTGCGAGGGACACCTCGGGATTCTCCTCGAGTCTTGGCATGGCAATTGGGACGCGCCTCCACGTGAAGCGGGAAACCCAGTGTCCCTTTCGAAGTGCCACAGGGATCCAGGGACTCCTATCCATTTTCAAGAGGAGTCAGGCATCGTCTCCTTTGGAAGCATTGATCTCCGCAGACCTCTCGAGTTTTCAAAGGATGTGAGGCCTCCGGTCGCGTTTAGGCGGAGGACTAGGTCTTTCTCTGTGGTCTACACAATGGATTCAGACATCCCTTCGTCTTGGGAGATGCAAGAGGAGCCTGCATTCAATTCACTGCAGGGATATCCGGCCTTACTTCGAGTCAGAGCATCTCGGTGTCCATTCCACTTGAGGCCACAAACTCAGGGTCCCTCTCACATACCTCTAGCAGAGAGAAGCCTCCTCTTGAGGTGCTTGTGGAAAGTTGGTATTCCTCTTGAGTCGAAGCCAGGAACTAAGCTCTCATCTCGAGTTGATTTGGGGTCCACGGAGCCATTTCCTGTTGCTCCAATGACCTCAGGATCCCTCTAGACTTGAGCCAGTGATCTTGGGTTTTCTCTGGAGTGCCATCAAGGAAATCAAGGCTCCTTTCACGTTTGATTTGGAACACGGAATTGCTCTGCACGCATTGCAGGGGAATCGGGCCTCATCTCGCTGCGAGGGGGAAATCTCATGGTTTTTCTCGAGTTGCGGCCGGAACCTGTGGTATATTGTCGAGTTACGACGGGGAGGGCCCTTCCAGACACGTGTTTGTTCAGCGACGTCAGGACTCCTGCCTAGGTGCGAGGGACAACTCGGGATTCTCCTCGAGTCTTGGCATGGCAATTGGGATGCATCTCCACGTGAGGCGGGAGACACAGGGTCCCTTTAATCGTGCCACAGGGATCCTGGGACTCCTATCCATTTTCAAGAGGAGTCAGGCATCGTCTCTTTTGGAACCATTGATCTCAGCGGACCTCTCGAGTTTTCAAAGGATGTGAGGCCTCCGGTCGCATTGAGGCAAAGGACTAGGTCTTTCTCTGTGGTCTCAACAGGGGATTCAGACATCCCTTCGTCTTGGGAGATGCAAGACGAGCCTGCATTCAATTCACTGCAGGGATATCCGGCCTTACTTCGAGTCAGAGCATCTCGGTGTCCATTCCACTTGAGGCCACAAACTCAGGGTCCCTCTCACATACTTGTAGCTGAGAGAAGCCTCCTCTTGAGGTGCTTGTGGAAAGTTGGTATTCCTCTTGAGACGAAGCCAGGGACTAAGCTCTCATCTCGAGTTGATTTGGGGTCCACAGAGCCCTTTCGTGTTGTTCCAGTGACCTCAGGATCCCTCTAGACTTGAGACAGTGATCTTGGGTTTTCTCTGGAGTGCCATCAAGGAAATCAAGGCTCCTTTCACGTTTGATGTGGAACACGGAATTGCTCTGCACGCAGTGCAGGGGAATCGGGCCTCATCTCGCGGCGAGGGCGAAGTCTCATGGTTTTTCTGGAGTTGCGGCCGGAACCTGGGGTATATTCTCGAGTTACGACGGGGAGGGCCTTTCCAGACACGTGTTTGTTCAGCGGCCTCAGGACTCCTGCCTAGGTGCGAGGGACACCTCAGGATTCTCCTCGAGTCTTGGCATGGCAATTGGGACGCGTCTCCACGTGAGGTGGGAGACCCAGGGTCCCTTTCCACGTGCCACAGTGATCCTGGGACTCCTATCCATTTGCAAGAGGAGTCAGGCATCGTCTCCTTTGGAAGCATTGATCTCCGCTGACCTCTCGAGTTTTCAAAGGATGTGAGGCTTCCTGTCGCGTTGAGGCAGAGGACTAGGCCTTTCTCTGTGGTCTCCACACTGGATTCAGACATTCCTTCGTCTTGGGAAATACAAGATTAGCCTGCATTCAATTCACTTCAGGGATATCCGGCCTTACCTCTAGTCAGAGCATCTCGGTGTCCATTCTTCTTGAGGCCACAAACTCAGGGTCCCTCTCACATACCTGTAGCTGAGAGAGGCCTCCTCTTGAGTTGCTTGTGGAAAGTTGGTAATCCTCTTGAGTCGAAGCCAGACACTAAGCTCTCATCTCGAGTTGATTTGGGGTCCACGGAGCCCTTTCGTGTTGCTCCACTGACCTCAATCCCTCTAAAATTGAGACAGTGATCTTGGGTTTTCTCTGGAGTGCCATCAAGGAAATCAAGGCTCCTTTCACGTTTGATGTGGAACACGGAATTGCTCTGCACGCAGTGCAGGGGAATCAGGCCTCATCTTGCTGCGAGGGGGAAGTCTCATGGTTTTTCTCGAGTTGCGGCCGGAACCTGGGGTATATTCCCGAGATACGACGGGGAGGGCCCTTCCAGAAACGTGTTTGTTCAGCGACTTCTGGACTACTGCCTAGGTGCGAGGGACACCTCGGGATTCTCCTCGAGTCTTGGCATGGCAATTGGGACGCGTCTCCACGTGAGTCGGGAGACCCAGGGTCCCTTTCCACGTGCCACACGGATCCTGGGACTCCTATCCATTTTCAAGAGCAGTCACGCATCGTCTCCTTTGGAAGCATTGATCTCTGCGGACCTTCGAGTTTTCAAAGGATATGAGTCCTCCGGTCGGAATGAGGCGGAGGACTAGGTCTTTCTCTGTGGTCTCCACAAGGGATTCAGACATCCCTTCGTCTTGGGAGATGCAAGACGAGCCTGCATTCAATTCACTGCAGGGATATCCGGCCTTACTTCGAGTCAGAGCATCTCGGTGTCCATTCCACTTGAGGCCACAAACTCAGGGTCCCTCTCACATATCTGTAGCTGAGAGAAGCCTCCTCTTGAGGTGCTTGTGGAAAGTTGGCATTCCTCTTGAGTCGAAGCCAGGGACTAAGCTCTCATCTTGAGTTGATTTGGGGTCCACGCAGCCCTTTCGTGTTGCTCCAATGACCTCAGGATCCCTCTAGACATGAGACAGTGATCTTGGGTTTTCTCTGGAGTGCCATCAATGAAATCAAGGCTCCTTTCACGTTTGATGTGGAACACGGAATTGCTCTGCATGCAGTGCATGGGAATCGGGCCTCATCTCGCGGCGAGGGGGAAGTCTCATGGTTTTTCTCGAGTTGCGGCCGGAACCTGGGGTATATTCTCGAATTACGACGGGGAGGGCCCTTCCAGACACGTGTTTGTTCAGCAACGTCAGGACTCCTGCCTAGGTGCGAGGGACACCTCGGGATTCTCCTCGAGTCTTGGCATGGCAATTGGGACGCGTCTCCACGTGAGGCGGGAGACCCAGGGTCCCTTTGCACGTGCCACAGGGATCCTGGGACTCCTATCCATTTTCAAGAGGAGTCAGGCATCGTCTCCTTTGGAAGCATTGACCTCCGCAAACTTCTCAAGTTTTCAAAGGATGTGAGGCCTCCGGTCGCGATGAGGCGGAGGACTAGGTCTTTCTCTGTCGTCTCCAGAGGGGATTCAGACATCCCTTCGTCTTGGGAAATGCAAGATGAGCCTGCATTCAATTCACTGCAGGGATATCCGGCCTTACTTCGAGTCAGAGCATCTCGGTGTCCATTCCACTTGAGGCCACAAACTCAGGGTCCCTCTCACTTACATGTAGCTGAGAGAAGCCTCCTCTTGAGGTGCTTGTGAAAAGTTGGTATTCCACTTGAGTCGAAGCCAGGGACTAAGCTCTCATCTCGAGTTGATTTGTGGTCCACGGAGACCTTTCGTGTTGCTCCAGTGACCTCAGGATCCCTCTAGACTTGAGACAGTGATCTTGGGTTTTCTCTGGAGTGCCATCAAGGAAATCAAGGCTCCTTTCTCGTTTGATGTGGAACACGGAATTGCTCTGCACGCAGTGCAGGGGAATCGGGCCTCATCTCGCGGCGAGGGGCAAGTCTCATGGTTTTTCTCGAGTTGCGGCCGGAACCTGGGGTATATTCTCGAATTACGATGGGGAGGTCCCTTCCAGACACGTGTTTGTTCAGTGACATCAGGACTCCTGCCTAGGTGCGAGGGATACCTCGGGATTCTCCTCGAGTCTTGGCATGGCAATTGGGACGCATCTCCACGTGAGGCGGGAGACCCAGGGTCCCTTTCCACGTGCCACAGGGAACCTGGGACTCCTATGCATTTTCAAGAGGAGTCAGGCATCGTCTCCTTTGGAAGCATTGATCTCCACGGACCTCTCGAGTTTTCAAAGGATGTGAGGCCTCCGGTCGCGATGAGGCTGAGAACTAGGTCTTTCGCTGTGGTCTCCACAGGGGATTCAGACATCCCTTCGTCTTCGGAGATGCAAGACGAGCCTGCATTCAATTCACTGCAGGGATATACGGCCTTACGTCGAGTCAGAGCATCTCGGTGACCATTCTACTTGAGGCCACAAACTCAGGGTCCCTCTCACATAAATGTAGCTGAGAGAAGCCTCCTCTTGAGGTGCTTGTGGAAAGTTCGTATTCCTCTTGAGTCAAAGCCAGGGACTAAGCTCTCATCTCGAGTTGATTTGGGGTCCACGGAACCCTTTCCTTTTGCTCCAGTGACCTCATGATCACTCTAGACTTGAGACAGTGATCTTGGGTTTTCTCTGGAGTGCCATCAAGGAAATCAAGGCTCCTTTCACGTTTGATGTGGAACAAGGAATTTCTCTGCACACATTGCAGGGGAATCAGGCCTTATCTCGCCGCGAAGGGGAAGTCTCATGGTTTTTCTCGAGTTGCGGCCGGAACCTGGGGTATATTCTCGAGTTACGACGGGGAGGGCCCTTCCAGACACGTGTTTGTTCAGCGACGTCAGGACTCCTGCCTAGGTGCGAGGGACACCTCGGGATTCTCCTCGAGCCTTGGCATGGCACTTTTGACGCGTCTCCAGGTGAGGCGGGAGACCCAGTGTCCCTTTCCACGTGCTACAGTGATCCTGTGACTCCTATCCATTTTCAAGAGGAGTCAGGCATCGTCTCCTTTGGAAGCATTGATATCTGCGGACCTCTCGAGTTTTCAAAGGATGTGAGGCCTCCGGTCACGATGAGGCGGAGGACTAGGTCTTTCTCTGTGGTCTCCACAGGGGATTCAGACATCACTTCGTCTTGGGAGATGCAAGACGAGCCTGCATTCAATTCACTGCAGGGATATCCGGCCTTACTTCGAGTCAGAGCATCTCGGTGTCCATTCCACTTGAGGCCACAATATCAGGGTCCCTCTCACATACCTGTAGCTGAGAGAAGCCTCCTCTTGAGGTGCTTGTGGAAAGTTGGTATTCCTCTTGAGTCTAAGCCAGGGACTAAGCTCTCATCTCGAGTTGATTTGGGGTCCACGGAGCCCTTTCGTTTTGCTCCAGTGACCTCAGGATCCCTCTAGACTTGAGACAGTGATCTTGGGTTGTCTCTGGAGTGCCATCAAGGAAATCAAGGCTCCTTTCACCTTTGATGTGGAACGCGGAATTGCTCTGCACGCAGTGCAGGGGAATCGGGGCTATTCTCGCGGCGAGGGGGAAGTCTCATGGTTTTTCTCGAGTTGCGGCCGGAACCTGGGGTATATTCTCGAGTTACGACGGGGAGGGCCCTTCCCACGTGTTTGTTCAGCGACGTCAGGAATCCTGCCTAGGTGCGAGGGACTCCTCGGGATTCTTCTCGAGTCTTGGCATGGCATTTGGTACGCGTCTCCACATGACGCGGGAGACCCAGGGTCCTTTTCCACGTGCCACAGGAATCCTGGGACTCTTATCCATTTTCAAGATGAGTCAGGCATCGTCTCCTTTGGAATCATTGATCTCCGCTGACCTCTCGACTCTTCAAAGGATGTGAGGCCTCCGGTCACGATGAGGTGGAGAACTAGGTCTTTCTCTGTGGTCTCCACAGGGGATTCAGACATCCCTTCGTCTTGGGAGATGCAAGACGAGCCTGCATTCACTTCAATGCAGGGATATCCGGCCTTACTTCAAGTCAGAGCATCTCGGTGTCCATTCCACTTGAGGCCACAGAGTCAGGGTCCCCCTCTCATACCTGTAGCTGAGAGAAGCCTCGTCTTGAGGTGCTTGTGGAAAGTTGGTATTCCTCTAGAGTCAAAGCCAGGGACTAAGATCACATCTTGAGTTGATTTCGGGTCCACAGAGACCTTTCGTGTTACTCCAGTGACCTCAGGATCCCTCTAGACTTGAGACAGTGATCTTGTTTTTTCTCTGGAGTGCCATCAAGGAAATCAATTCTCCTTTCACGTTTAATGTGGAACACGGAATTGCTCTGCACGCAGTGCAGGGGAATCGGGCCTCATCTCGCGGCGAGGGGGAAGTCTCATGGTTTTTCTTGTGTTGCGACAGAACCTGGGGTATATTCTCGAGTTACAATGGGGAGGGACATTCCAGACACGTGTTTGTTCATCGACGTCAGGACTCCTGCCTAGGTGTGAGGGACACCTCGGGATTTTCCTCGAGCCTTGGCCTGGCAATTGGTACACGTCTCCACGTGAGGCGGGAGACCCAGGGTCCCTTTCCACGTGCCACAGGGATCCTGGGACTCCTATCCATTTTCAAGAGGAGTCAGGCATCGTCTCCTTTGGAAGCATTGATCTCGGCCGACCTCTCGAGTTTTCAAAGGATGTGAGGCCTCCGGTCGTGATGAGGCGGAGAACTAGGTCTTTCTCTGTGGTCTCCACAGGGGTTTCAGACATCCCTTTGTCTTGGGAGATGCAAGACGAGCCTGCATTCAATTCACTGCAGTGATATCCGGCCTTAATTCGAGTCAGAGCATCAAGGTGTCCAGTCCACTTGAGGCCACAAACTCAGGGTACCTCTCACATACATGTAGCTGAGAGAAGCCTCCTATTGACGTGCTTGTGTAAAGTTGGTATTCCTCTTGAGTCGAAGCCAGGGACTAAGCTCTCATCTCGAGTAGATTTGGGGTCCACGCAGCCCTTTCGTGTTGCTTCAGTGACCTCAGGATCCCGCTAGACTTGAGACAGTGATCTTGGGTTTCCTCTGGAGTGCCATCAAGGAAATTAAGGCTCCTTTCATGTTTGATGTGGAACACGGAATTGCTCTGCACGCAGTGCAGGGGAATCGGGCCTCATCTCGTGGCGAGGGGGAAGTCTCATGGTTTTTCTCGAGTTGCGGCCAGAACCTGGGGTATATTCTCGAGTTACCACGGGGATGGCCCTCCCAGACACGTGTTTGTTCTTCGACGTTAGGACTCCTGTCTAGGTGCGAGAGACACCTCGGGATTCTCCTCGAGTCTTGGCATGGCAGTTGGGACGCGTCTCCACATGAGGACGGAAACCCAGGGTCCCTTTCCATGTGCCACAGGAATCCTGGGACTCCTATCCATTTGCAAGAGGAGTCAGGCCTCGTCTCCTTTGGAAACATTGATCTCCGCGGACCTCTCGACTTTTCAAAGTTTGTGAGGCCTCCGGTCGCCATGAGGTGGAGAACTAGGTCTTCCTCTGTGGTCTCCACAGGGAATTCAGACATCCCTTCGTCTTGGGAGATGCAAGACGAGCCTGCATTCAATTCACTGCAGGGATATCCGGCCTTACTTTGAGTCAGAGCATCTCGGTGTCCATTCCCCTTGAGGCCACAAACTCAGGGTCCCTCTCACATACCTGTAGCTGAGAGAAGCCTCCTCTTGAGGTGCTTGTGGAAAGTTGGTATTCCTCTTGAGTCGAAGCCAGGGACTAAGCTCTCATCTCGAGTTGATTTGGGTCCACGGAGCACTTTTGTGTTTCTCCAGTGACCTCAGGATCCCTATAGACTTGACACACTGGTCTTGCTTTTTCTCTGGAATGCCATCAAGAAAATCAAGCCTCCTTTCATGTTTGATGTGGAACACGGAATTGCTCTGCACAGAATGCAGGGGAATCGGGCCTCATGTCGCGGCGAGGGGGAATTCTCATGGTTTTTCTCGAGTTGCGGCCGGAACGTGGGGTATAATCTTGAGTTACGACGGGGAGGGCCCTTCCGGACACGTGTTTGATAAGCGACGTCAGGATTCTTGCCTAGGTGCGAGGGACACCTTGGGATTCTCCTCGAGTCTTGGCATGGCAATTGGGACGCGTCTCCCCGTGAGGCTGGATACCCAGGGTCCCTTTCCATGTGCCACAGGGATCCTGGGTCTCGTATCCATTTTAAGAGGAGTCAAGCATCTTCTCCTTGGAAGCATTGATCTCCGCGGACCTCTCGAGTTTTCAAAGGATGTGAGGCCTCCGGTCGCAATGAGGCGGAGAACTATGTCTTTCTCTTTGGTCTCCACAGGGTATTCAAACATCCCTTCGTCTTGGGAGATGCAAGACGAGCCTGCATTCACTTCACTGCAGGGATATCCGGCCTTTCTTGAAGTCAGAGCATCTCGGTGTCCATTCCACTTGAGGCCACAAAATCAGGGTCCCTCTCACATACCTCTAGCAGAGAGAAGCCTCCTCTTGAGGTGCTTGTGGAAAGTTGGTATTCCTCTTGAGTCGAATCCAGGGACTAAGCTCTCATCTCGAGTTGATTTGGGTTCCACGGAGCCCTTTCGTGTTGCTCCAGTGACCTCAGGATCTTTTTAGACTTGAGACAGTGATCTTGGGTTTTCTCTGGAGTGCCATCAAGGAAATCAAGGCTCCTTTCACGTTTGATGTGGAACACGGAATTGCTCTGCACGCAGTGCAGGGGAATCGGGCCTCATGTCGCGGCGAGGGGGAAGTCTCATGGTTTTTCTCGAGTTGCGGCCGGAACCTGGTGTATATTCTCGAGTTACGCCGGGGAGGGCCCTTCCAGACACGTGTTTGTTCAGCGACGTCAGGACTACTGCCTAGGTGCGAGGGACACCTCGGGATTCTCCTCGAGGCTTGGCATGGCAATTGGGACGCGTCTCCACGTGAGGCGGGAGACCCAGGGTCCCTTTCCACATGCCACAGGGATCCTGGGACTCCTATCCATTTTCAAGAGGAGTTAGGCATCGTCTCCTTTGGAAGCATTGATCTCCGCAGACCTCTCGAGTTTTCAAAGGATGTAAGGCCTCCGGTCGCGTTGAGGAGGGGGACTAGGTCTATCTCTGTGGTCTACACAGGGGATTCAGACATCCCTTCGTCTTGGGAGATGCAAGACGAGCCTGCATTCAATCACTGCAGGGATATCCGGCCTTACTTCGAGTCAGAGCATCTCGGTGTCCATTCCTCTTAAGGCCACAAACTCAGGGTCCCCTTCATATACCTGTAGCTGAGAGAAGCCTCCTTTTGAGGTGCTTGTGGAAAGTTGGTATTGCTCTTGAGTGGAAGCCAGGAAAAAGCTCTCATCTCGAGTTGATTTAGGGTCCACGGAGCCCTTTCGTGTTGCTCCAGTGACCTCAGGATCACTCTAGACTTGAGACAGTGATCTTGGGTTTTCTCTGGAGTGCCATCAAGGAAATCAAGGCTCCTTTCACGTTTGATGTGGAACACGGAATTGCTCTGCACGCAGTGCAGGGGAATCGGGCCTCATTTCGCGGCGAGGGGGAAGTCTCATGGTTTTTCTCGAGTTGCGGCCGGAACCTGGGGTATATTCTCGAGTTACGACGGGGAGGGCCCTTCCAGACACGTGTTTTTTCAGCCATGTCAGGACTCCTGCCTAGGTGCAAAGGACACCTCGGGATTCTCCTCGAGTCTTGGCATGGCAATTGGGACGCGCCTCCACGTGAAGCGGGAAACCCAGTGTCCCTTTCGAAGTGCCACAGGAATCCTGGGACTCCTATCCATTTTCAAGAGGAGTCAGGCATCGTCTCCTTTGGAAGCATTGATCTCCGCGGACCTCTCGAGTTTTCAAAGCATGTGAGGCTTCCGGTCGCGTTGAGGCGGAGGACTAGGTCTTTCTCTGTGGTCTCCACAGGGGATTCAGACATCCCTTCGTCTTGGGATATACAAGACGAGCCTGCATTCAATTCACTGCAGGGATATCCGGGCTTACTTCAAGTCAGAGCATCTCGGTGTCCATTCCTCTTAAGGCCACAAACTCAGGGTCCCTCTCACATACCTGTAGCTGAGAGAAGCCTCCTCTTGAGGTGCTTGTGGAAAGTTGGTATTCCTCTTGAGTCGAAGCCAGGAAAAAGCTCTCATCTCGATTTGATTTGGGGTCCACGGAGCCCTTTCGTGTTGCTCCAGTGACCTCAGGATCCCTCTAGACTTGAGACAGTGATGTTGGGTTTTCTCTGGAGTGCCATCAAGGAAATCAAGGCTCCTTTCACGTTTGATGTGGATCGCGGAATTGCTCTGCACGCAGTGCAGGGGAATCGGGCCTCATCTCGCGGCGAGGGGCAAGTCTCATGGTTTTTCTCGAGTTGCGGCCGGAACCTGGGGTATATTCTCGAGTTACGACGGGGAGGGCCCTTCCATACACGTGTTTCTTCAGCCACGTCAGGACTCCTGCCTAGGTGCGAGGGACACCTCGGGATTCTCCTCGAGTCTTCTCATCGCAATTGGGACGCGTCTCCAGGTGAGGCGGGAAACCCAGGGTCCCTTTCCACGTGCCACAGGGATCCTGGGACTACTATCCATTTTCAAGAGGAGTCAGGCATCGTCTCCTTTGGAATCATTGATCTCTGCGGACCTCTCGAGTTTTCAAAGGATGTGAGGCCTCCGGTCGCGATGAGGCGGAGGACTAGGTCTTTCTCTGTGGTCTCCACAGGGGATTCAGACATCCCTTCGTCTTGGGAGATGCAAGACGAGCCTGCATTCAATTCACTGCAGGGATATCCGGCCTTACGTCGAGTCAGAGCATCTCGGTGACCATTCTACTTGAGGCCACAAACTCAGGGTCCCTCTCATATACCTGTAGCTGAGAGAAGCCTCCTCTTGAGGTGCTTGTGGAAAGTTCGTATTCCTCTTGAGTCGAAGCCAGGGACTAAGCTCTCAACTCGAGTTGATTTGGGGTCCACGGAGCCCTTTCGTGTAACTCCAGTGACCTCAGGATCCCTCTAGACTTGAGACAGTGATCTTGGGTTTTCTCTGGAATGCCATCAAGGAAATCAAGGCTCCTTTCACGTTTGATGTGGAACACGGAATTGCTCTGCACGCAGTTCAGGGGAATCGGGCCTCATGTTGTGGCGAGGGGGAATTCTCATGGTTTTTCTCGAGTTGCGGCCGGAAGCTGAGGTATATTCTCGAGTTACGACGGGGAGGGCCCTTCCAGACACGTGTTTGTTCAGCGACGTCAGGACTACTGCCTAGGTGCGAGGGACACCTCGGGATTCTCCTCGAGTCTTGGCATGGCAATTGGGGCGCGTCTCCACGTGAGGCGGGAGACCCAGGGTCTCTTTCCACGTGCCACAGGGATCCTGGGACTCCTATCCATTTTCAAGAGGAGTCAGGCATCGTCTCCTTCGGAAGTATTGATATCCGCGGACCTCTCGAGTTTTCAAAGGATGTGAGGCCTCAGGTCGCGATGAGGCGGAGAACTAGTTCTTTCTCTGTGGTCTCCACAGGGGATTCAGACATCCCTTCGTCTAGGGAGATGCAAGACGAGCCTGCATTCAATTCACTGTAGGGATATCCGGCCTTACTTCGAGTCAGAGCATCTCGGTGTCCATTGCATTTGAGGCCACAAACTCAGGGTCCCTCTCACATACCTGTAGCTGAGAGAAGCCTCCTCTTGAGGTGCTTGTGGAAAGTTGGTATTCCTCTTGAGTTGAAGCCAGGGACTAAGCTCTCATCTCGAGTTGATTTGGGGTCCACGGAGCCCTTTCGTTTTGCTCCAGTGACCTCAGGATCGCACTAGACTAGCGACAGTGATCTTGGGTTTTCTCTGGAGTGCCATCAAGGAAATCAAGGCTCCTTTCACGTTTGATGTGGAACGCGGAATTGCTCCGCACGCAGTGCAGGGGAATCGGGCCTCATCTCGCGGCGAGGGGGAAGTCTCATTGTTTTTCTCGAGTTGCGGCCGGAACCTGGGATATATTCTCGAGTTACGACGGGGAGGGCCCTTCCAGACACGTGTTTGTTCAGCGGCGTCAGGACTCCTGCCTAGGTGCGAGGGACACCTCGGGATTCTCCTCGAGTCTTGGCATGGTAATTGGGACGCGTCTCCACGTGAGGTGGGAGACCCAGGGTCCCTTTCCACATGCCACAGGGATCCTGGGACTACTATCCATTTTCAAGAGGAGTCAGGCATCGTCTCCTTTGGAAGCATTGATCTCCGTGGACCTCTCGAGTTTTCAAAGGATGTGAGGCCTCCGGTCGCGGTGAGGCGGAGGACGAGGTCTTGCTCTGTGGTCTCCACAGGGGATTCAGATATACCTTCGTCTTGGGAGATGCAAGACGAGGCTGCAATCAATTCACTGCAGGGATATCCAGCCTTACTTCGAGTCAGAGCATCTCGTTGTCCATTCCACTTGAGGCCACAAATTCAGGGTCCCTCTCACATACCTGTAGCTGACAGAAGCCTCCTCTTGAGGTGCTTGTGGAAAGTTGGTATTCCTCTTGAGTCGATGCCAGGGACTAAGCTCTCATCTCGAGTTGATTTGGGGTCCACGGAGCCCTTTGGTGTTGCTCCAGTGACCTCAGGATCCCTCTAGACTTGAGTCAGTGATTTTGGGTTTTCTCTGGAGTGCCATCAAGGAAATCAAGGCTCCTTTCACGTTTGATGTGGAACACGGAATTGCTCTGAACGCAGTGCAGGGTAATCGGGCCTCATCCCACGGCGAGGGGGAAGTCTCATGGTTTTTCTCGAGTTGCGGCTGGAACCTGGGGTATATTCTCGAGTTACTACGGGGAGGGCCCTTCCAGACACGTGTTTGTTCAGCGACGTCAGGACTCCTGCCTAGGTGCGAGGGACACCTCGGGATTCTCCTCGAGTCTTGACATGGCAATTGGGACGCGTCTTCACGTGAGGCGCGAGACCCAGGGTCCCTTTCCACGTGCCACAGGGATCCTGGGACTCCTATCCATTTTCAATAGGAGTCAGGCATCGTCTCCTTTGGAAGCATTGATCTCCGCGGACCTCTCGAGTTTTCAAAGGATGTGAGGCTTCCGGTCGCGTTGAGGCGGAGGACTATGTCTTTCTCTGTGGTCTCCACAGGGGATTCAGACATCCCTTCGTCTTTGGAAATACAAGACGAGCCTGCATTCAATTCACTGCAGGGATATCCGGCCTTACTTCGAGTCAGAGCATTTCGGTGTCCATTCCACTTGAGGCCACAAACTCAGGGACCCTCTCACATACCTGTAGCTGAGAGAAGCCTCCTCTTGAGGTGCTTGTGGAAAGTTGGTATTCCTCTTGAGACGAAGCCAGGGACTAAGCTCTCATCTCGAGTTGATTTGGGGTCCACAGAGCCCTTTCGTGTTGCTCCAGTGACCTCAGGATCCCTCTAGACTTGAGACAGTGATCTTGGGTTTTCTCTGGAGTGCCATCAAGGAAATCAAGGCTCCTTTCACGTTTGATGTGGAACACGGAATTGCTCTGCACGCAGTGCAGGGGAATCGGGCCTCATCTCGCGGTGAGGGGGAAGTCTCATGGTTTTTCTCGAGTTTCGGCCGGAACCTGGGGTATATTCTCGAGTTACGACGGGGAGGGCCCTTCCAGACACGTGTTTGTTCAGCGACGTCAGGACTCCTGCCTAGGTGCGAGGGACACCTCGGGATTCTCCTCGAGTCTTCTCATCGCAATTGGGACGCGTCTTCGGGTGAGGCGGGAGACCCAGGGTCCCTTTTCACGTGCCACAGGGATCCTGGGACTCCTATCAATTTTCAAGAGGAGTCAGGCATCGTCTCCTTTGGAATCATTGATCTCTGCGGACCTCTCGAGTTTTCAAAGGATGTGAGGCCTCCGGTCCCGATGAGGCGGAGGACTAGGTCTTTCTCTGTGGTCTCCACAGGGGATTCAGACATCCCTTCGTCTTGGGAGATGCAAGACGAGCCTGCATTCAATTCACTGCAGGGATATCCGGCCTTACTTCGAGTCAGAGCATCTCGGTGTCCATTCCACTTGAGGCCACAAACTCAGGGTCCCTCTCACATACCTGTAGCTGAGAGAAGCCTCCTCTTGAGGTGCTTGTGGAAAGTTGGTATTCCTCTTGAATCGAAGCCAGGGACTAAGGTCTCATCTTGAGTTGATTTGGGGTCCACGGAGCCCTTTCGTGTTGCTCCAATGACCTCAGGATCCCTCTAGACTTGAGGCAGTGTTCTTGGGTTTTATCTGGAGTGCCATCAAGGAAATCAAGGCTCCTTTCACGTTTGATGTGGAACACGGAATTGCTCTGCATGCAGTGCAGGGGAATCGGGCCTCATCTCGCGGCGAGGGGGAAGTCTCATGGTTTTTCTCGAGTTGCGGCCGGAACCTGTGGTACATCGTGGAGTTACGACGGAGAGGGCCCTTCCAGACACGTGTTTGTTCAGCGACGTCAGGACTCCTGCCTAGGTTCGAGGGACACCTCGGGATTCTCCTCGAGTCTTGGCATGGCAATTGGGACGCGTCTCCACGTGAGGCGGGAGACACAGTGTCCCTTTCCTCGTGCCACAGGGATCCTGGAACTCCTATCCATTTTCAAGAGGAGTCAGGCATCGTCTCCTTTGGAAGCATTGATCTCCGCGGACCTCTCGAGTTTTCAAAGTATGTGAGGCCTCCTTTCGCGTTGAGGCGGAGGACGAGGTCTTTCTCTGTCGTCTCCACAGGGTATTCAGACATCCCTTCGTCTTGGGAGATGCAAGACGAGCCTGCATTCAATTCACTGCAGGGATATCCGGCCTTACTTCGAGTCAGAGCATCTCGGTGTCCATTCAACTTGAGGCCACAAACTCAGGGTCCCTCTCACATACCTGTAGCTGAGAGAAGCCTCCTCTTGAGGTGCTTGTGGAAAGTTGGTATTCCTCTTGAGTCGAATCCAGGGACTAAGGTCTCATCTCGAGTTGATTTGGGTTCCACGGAGCCCTTTCGTGTTGCTCCAGTGACCTCAGGATCTTTTTAGACTTGAGCCAGTGATCTTGGGTTTTCTCTGGAGTGCCATCAAGGAAATCAAGGCTCCTTTCACGTTTGATGTGGAACACGGAATTGCTCTGCATGCAGTGCAGGGGAATCGGGCCTCATCCCCCGGGGAGGGGGAAGTCTCATGGTTTTTCTCGAGTTGCGGCTGGAACCTGGGGTATATTCTCGAGTTACGACGGGGAGGGCCCTTCCATACACGTGTTTGTTCAGCGACGTCAGGACTCCTGCCTAGGTGCGAGGGACACCTCGGGATTCTCCTCGAGTCTTCTCATCGCAATTGGGACGCGTGTCCAGGTGAGGCGGGAGACCCAGGGTCCCTTTCCACGTGCCACAGGGATCCTGGGACTCCTATCCATTTTCAAGAGGAGTCAGGCATCGTCTCCTTTGGAATCATTGATCTCTGCGGACCTCTCGAGTTTTCAAAGGATGTGAGGCCTCCGGTCGCGATGAGGCGGAGGACTAGGTCTTTCTCTGTGGTCTCCACAGGGGATTCAGACATCCCTTCGTCTTGGGAGATGCAAGACGAGCCTGCATTCAATTCACTGCAGGGATATCCGGCCTTACTTCGAGTCAGAGCATCTCGGTGTCCATTCCACTTGAGGCCACAAACTCAGGGTCCCTCTCACATACCTGTAGCTGAGAGAAGCCTCCTCTTGAGGTGCTTGTGGAAAGTTGGTATTCCTCTTGAGTCGAAGCCAGGGACTAAGCTCTCATCTTGAGGTGATTTGGGGTCCACGGAGCCCTTTCGTGTTGCTCCAATGACCTCAGGATCCCTCTAGACTTGAGGCAGTGTTCTTGGGTTTTCTCTGGAGTGCCATCAAGGAAATCAAGGCTCCTTTCACGTTTGATGTGGAACACGGAATTGCTCTGCATGCAGTGCAGGGGAATCGGGCCTCATCTCGCGGCGAGGGGGAAGTCTCATGGTTTTTCTCAAGTTGCGGCCGGAACCTGTGGTACATTGTGGAGTTACGACGCGGAGGGCCCTTCCAGACACGTGTTTGTTCAGCGACGTCAGGACTCCTGCCTAGGTTCGAGGGACACCTCGGGATTCTCCTCGAGTCTTGGCATGGCAATTGGGACGCGTCTCCACGTGAGGTGGGAGACACAGTGTCCCTTTCCTCGTGCCACAGGGATCCTGGGACTCCTATCCATTTTCAAGAGGAGTCAGGCATCGTCTCCTTTGGAAGCATTGATCTCCGCGGACCTCTCGAGTTTTCAAAGTATGTGAGGCCTCCGTTCGCGTTGAGGCGGAGGACGAGGTCTTTCTCTGTCGTCTCCACAGGGTATTCAGACATCCCTTCGTCTTGGGAGATGCAAGACGAGCCTGCATTCAATTCACTGCAGGGATATCCGGCCTTACTTCGAGTCAGAGCATCTCGGTGTCCATTCAACTTGAGGCCACAAGCTCAGGGTCCCTCTCACATACCTGTAGCTGAGAGAAGCCTCCTCTTGAGGTGCTTGTGGAAAGTTGGTTTTCCTCTTGAGTCGAATCCAGGGACTAAGCTCTCATCTCGAGTTGATTTGGGTTCCACGGAGCCCTTTCGTGTTGCTCCAGTGACCTCAGGATATTTTTAGACTTGAGACAGTGATCTTGGGTTTTCTCTGGAGTGCCATCAAGGAAATCAAGGCTCCTTTCACGTTTGATGTGGAACACGGAATTGCTCTGCACGCAGTGCAGGGGAATCGGGCCTCATCTCGCGCTGAGGGGGAAGTCTCATGGTTTTTCTCGACTTGCGGCCGGAACCTGGGGTATATTCTCGAGTTACGACGGGGAGGGCCCTTCTAGACACGTGGTTGTTCAGCGACGTCAGGACTCCTGCCTAGGTGCGAGGGACAACTCGGTATTCTCCTCGAGTCTTGGCATGGCAATTGGGACGCGTCTCCACATAAGGCGGGAGACCCAGGGTCCCTTTCGACGTGCCACAGGGATCCTGGGACTCCTATCCATTTTCAATAGGAGTCAGGCATCGTCTCCTTTGGAAGCATTGATCTCCGCGGACCTCTCGAATTTTCAAAGGATGTGAGGCTTCCGGTCGCGTTGAGGCGGAGCCCTAGGTCTTTCTCTGTGGTCTCCACAGGGGATTCATACATCCCTTCGTCTTGGGAAATACATGACGAGCCTGCATTCAATTCACTGCAGGGATATCCGGCCTTACTTAAAGTCAGAGCATCTCGGTGTCCATTCCTCTTAAGGCCACAAACTCAGGGTCCCCTTCACATACATGTAGCTGAGAGAAGCCTCCTTTTGAGGTGCTTGTGGAAAGTTGGTATTCCTCTTGAGTGGAAGCCAGGAAAAAGCTCTCATCTCGAGTTAATTTGGGGTCCACGGAGCCCTTTGGTGTTGCTCCAGTGACCTCAGGATCCCTCTAGACTTGAAACAGTGATCTTGGGTTTTCTCTGGAGTGCCATCAAGGAAATCAAGGCTCCTTTCACGTTTGATGTGGAACACGGAATTGCTCTGCACGCAGTGCAGGGGAATCAGGCCTCATCCCGCGGCGAGGGGGAAGTCTCATGGTTTTTCTCGAGTTGCGGCTGGAACCTGGGGTATATTCTCGAGTTACGACGGGGAGGGCCCTTCCAGACACGTGTTTGTTCAGCCACGTCAGGACTCCTGCCTAGGTGCGAGGGACACCTCGGGATTCTCCTCGAGTCTTCTCATCGCAATTGGAACGCGACTCCAGGTGAGGCGGGAGACCCAGGGTCCCTTTCCACGTGCCACAGGGATCCTGGGACTCCTATCAATTTTCAAGAGGAGTCAGGCATCGTCTCCTTTGGAATCATTGATCTCTGCGGACCTGTCGAGTTTTCAAAGGATGTGAGGCCTCCGGTCGCAATGAGGCGGAGGACTAGGTCTTTCTCTGTGGTCTCCACAGGGGATTCAGACATCCCTTCGTCTTGGGAGATGCAAGACGAGCCTGCATTCAATTCACTGCAGGGATATCCGGCCTTACTTCGAGTCAGAGCATCTCGGTGTCCATTCCACTTGAGGCCACAAACTCAGGGTCCCTCTCACATACCTGTAGCTGAGAGAAGCCTCCTCTTGAGGTGCTTGTGGAAAGTTGGTATTCCTCTTGAGTCGAAGCCAGGGACTAAGCTCTCATCTTGAGTTGATTTGGGGTCCACGGAGCCCTTTCGTGTTGCTCCAATGACCTCAGGATCCCTCTAGACTTGAGGCAGTGTTCTTGGGTTTTCTCTGGAGTGCCATCAAGGAAATCAAGGCTCCTTTCACGTTTGATGTGGAACACGGAATTGCTCTGCATGCAGTGCAGGGGAATCGGGCCTCATCTCGCGGCGAGGGGGAAGTCTCATGGTTTTTCTCGAGTTGCGGCCGGAACCTGTGGTACATTGTGGAGTTACGACGGGGAGGGCCCTTCCAGACACGTGTTTGTTCAGCGACGTCAGGACTCCAGCCTAGGTGCGAGGGACACCTCGGGATTCTCCTCGAGGCTTGGCATGGCAATTGGGACGCGTCTCCACGTGAGGCGGGAGCCCCAGGGTCCCTTTCCACGTGCCAAAGGGATCCTGGGACTCCTATCCATTTTCAAGAGGAGTCAGGCATCGTCTCCTTTGGAAGCATTGATCTCCGCAGACCTCTCGAGTTTTCAAAGGATGTGAGGCCTCCGGTCGCGTTGAGGAGGGGGACTAGGTCTATCTCTGTGGTCTACACAGGGGATTCAGACATCCCTTCGTCTTGGGAGATGCAAGACGAGCCTGCATTCAATCACTGCAGGGATATCCGGCCTTACTTCGAGTCAGAGCATCTCGGTGTCCATTCCACTTGAGGCCACAAACTCAGGGTCCCTCTCACATACCTGTAGCTGAGAGAATCCTCCTCTTGAGGTGCTTGTGGAAAGTTGGTATTCCTCTTGAGTCGAAGCCAGGGACTAAGCTCTCATCTCGAGTTGATTTGGGGTCCACGGAGCCCTTTCGTGTTGCTCCAGTGACCTCAGGATCCCTCTAGACTTGAGACAGTGATCTTGGGTTTTCTCTGGAGTGCCATCAAGGAAATCAAGGCTCCTTTCACGTTTGATGTGGAACACGGAATTGCTCTGCACACAGTGCAGGTGAATCGGGCCTCATCTCGCGCTGAGGGGGAAGTCTCATGGTTTTTCTCGAGTTGCGGCCGGAACCTGGGGTATATTCTCGAGTTACGACGGGGAGGGCCCTTCTAGACACGTGGTTGTTCAGCGACGTCAGGACTCCTGCCTAGGTGCGAGGGACAACTCGGGATTCTCCTCGAGTCTTGGCATGGCAATTGGGACGCGTCTCCACATAAGGCGGGAGACCCAGGGTCCCTTTCGACGTGCCACAGGGATCCTGGGACTCCTATCCATTTTCAATAGGAGTCAGGCATCGTCTCCTTTGGAAGCATTGATCTCCGCGGACCTCTCGAATTTTCAAAGGATGTGAGGCTTCCGGTCGCGTTGAGGCGGAGGACTAGGTCTTTCTCTGTGGTCTCCACAGGGGATTCATACATCCCTTCGTCTTGGGAAATACATGACGAGCCTGCATTCAATTCACTGCAGGGATAGCCGGCCTTACTTAAAGTCAGAGCATCTCGGTGTCCATTCCTCTTAAGGCCACAAACTCAGGGTCACCTTCACATACCTGTAGCTGAGAGAAGCCTCCTTTTGAGGTGCTTGTGGAAAGTTGGTATTCCTCTTGAGTGGAAGCCAGGAAAAAGCTCTCATCTCGAGTTGATTTGGGGTCCACGGAGCCCTTTCGTGTTGCTCCAGTGACCTCAGGATCACTCTAGACTTGAGACAGTGATCTTGGGTTTTCTCTGGAGTGCCATCAAGGAAATCAAGGCTCCTTTCACGTTTGATGTGGAACACGGAATTGCTCTGCACGCAGTGCAGGGGAATCGGGCCTCATGTCGCGGCGAGGGGGAAGTCTCATGGTTTTTCTCGAGTTGCGGCCGGAACCTGGGGTATACTCTCGAGTTACGACGGGGAGGGCCCTTCCAGACACGTGTTTGTTCAGCCATGTCAGGACTCCTGCCTAGGTGCGAAGGACACCTCGGGATTCTCCTCGAGTCTTGGCATGGCAATTGGGACGCGCCTCCACGTGAAGCGGGAAACCAAGTGTCCCTTTCGAAGTGCCACAGGGATCCCGGGACTCCTATCCATTTTCAAGAGGAGTCAGGCATCGTCTCCTTTGGAAGCATTGATCTCCGCGGACCTCTCGAGTTTTCAAAGCATGTGAGGCTTCCGGTCGCGTTGAGGCGGAGGACTAGGTCTTTCTCTGTGGTCTCCACAGGGGATTCAGACATCCCTTCGTCTTGGGATATACAAGACGAGCCTGCATTCAATTCACTGCAGGGATATCCGGCCTTACTTCAAGTCAGAGCATCTCGGTGTCCATTCCTCTTAAGGCCACAAACTCAGGGTCCCTCTCACATACCTGTAGCTGAGAGAAGCCTCCTCTTGAGGTGCTTGTGGAAAGTTGGTATTCCTCTTGAGTCGAAGCCAGGAAAAAGCTCTCATCTCGATTTGATTTGGGGTCCACGGAGCCCTTTCGTGTTGCTCCAGTGACCTCAGGATCCCTCTAGACTTGAGACAGTGATGTTGGGTTTTCCATGGAGTGCCATCAAGGAAATCAAGGCTCCTTTCACGTTTGATGTGGAACGCGGAATTGCTCTGCACACAGTGCAGGGGAATCGGGCCTCATCTCGCGGCGAGGGGGAAGTCTCATGGTTTTTCTCGAGTTGCGGCCGGAACCTGGGGTATATTCTCGAGTTACGACGGGGAGGGCCCTTCCAGACACGTGTTTGTTCAGCGGCCTCAGGACTCCTGCCTAGGTGCGAGGGACACCTCGGGATTCTCCTCGAGTCTTGGCATGGTAATTGGGACGCGTCTCCACGTGAGGTGGGAGACCCAGGGTCCCTTTCCACGTGCCACAGGGATCCTGGGACTACTATCCATTTTCAAGAGGAGTCAGGCATCGTCTCCTTTGGAAGCATTGATCTCCGTGGACCTCTCGAGTTTTCAAAGGATGTGAGGCCTCCGGTCGCGGTGAGGCGGAGGACGAGGTCTTGCTCTGTGGTCTCCACAGGGGATTCAGATATCCCTTCGTCTTGGGAGATGCAAGACGAGGCTGCAATCAATTCACTGCAGGGATATCCGGCCTTACTTCGAGTCAGAGCATCTCGGTGTCCATTCCACTTGAGGCCACAAACTCAGGGTCCCTCTCACATACCTGTAGCTGACAGAAGCCTCCTCTTGAGGTGCTTGTGGAAAGTTGGTATTCCTCTTGAGTCGATGCCAGGGACTAAGCTCTCATCTCGAGTTGATTTGGGGTCCACGGAGCCCTTTGGTGTTGCTCCAGTGACCTCAGGATCCCTCTAGACTTGAGCCAGTGATCTTGGGTTTTCTCTGGAGTGCCATCAAGGAAATCAAGGCTCCTTTCACGTTTGATGTGGAACACGGAATTGCTCTGCACGCAGTGCAGGGGAATCGGGCCTCATCCCGCGGCGAGGGGGAAGTCTCATGGTTTTTCTCGAGTTGCGGCTGGAACCTTGGGTATATTCTCGAGTTACGACGGGGAGGGCCCTTCCATACACGTGTTTGTTCAGCGAGGTCAGGACTCCTGCCTAGGTGCGAGGGACACCTCGGGATTCTCCTCTAGTCTTGGCATGGCAATTGGGACGTGTCTCCACGTGAGGCGGGAGACCCATGGTCCCTTTCCACGTGCCACAGGGATCCTGGGACTCCTATCCATTTTCAAGAGGAGTCAGGCATCGTCTCCTTTGGAAGCATTGATCTCCGCGGACCTCTCGAGTTTTCAAATGATGTGAGGCCTCCGGTTGCGATGAGGCGGAGGACTAGGTCTTTCTCTGTGGTCTCCACAGGGGATTCAGACATCCCTTCGTCTTGGGAGATGCAAGACGAGCCTGCATTCACTTCAATGCAGGGATATCCGGCCTTACTTCCAGTCAGAGCATCTCGGTGTCCATTGCACTTGAGGCCTCAAACTCAGGGTCCCTCTCACATACCTGTAGCTGAGAGAAGCCTCCTCTTGAGGTGTTTGTGGAAGGTTGGTAATCCTCTTGAGTCGAAGCCAGACACTAAGGTCTCATCTCGAGTTGATTAGGGGTCCACGGAGCCCTTTCGTGTTGCTCCAGTGACCTCAGGATCCCTCTAGACTTGAGACAGTGATCTTGGGTTTTCCATGGAGTGCCATCAAGGAAATCAAGGCTCCTTTCACGTTTGATGTGGAACAGGCAATTGCTCTGCACGCATTGCAGGGTAATCGGGCCTCATCTTGCTGCGAGGGAGACGTGTCATGGTTTTTCTCGAGTTGCGGACCGAACCTGGGGTATATTCTCGAGTTACGCCGGGGAGGGCCCTTCCAGACACGTGTTTGTTCAGCGTCGTCAGGACTACTGCCTAGGTGCAAGGGACACCTCGGGATTCTCCTCGAGTCTTGGCATGGCAATTGGGACGCGTCTCCACGTGAGGCGGGAGACCCAGGGTCCCTTTCCACGTGCCACAGGGATCCTGGGACTCCTATCCATTTTCAAGAGGAGTCAGGCATCGTCTCCTTTGGAAGCATTGATATCTGCGGACCTCTCGAGTTTTCAAAGGATGTGAGGCCTCTGGTCGCGATGAGGCGGAGAACTAGGTCTTTCTCTGTGGTCTCCACAGGGGATTCACACATCCCTTCGTCTTGCGAGATGCAACCCGAGCCTGCATTCAATTCACTGCAGGGATATCCGGCCTTACTTCGAGTCAGGGCATCTCGGTGTCCATTCCACTTGAGGCCACAAACTCAGGGTCCCTCTCACATAACTGTAGCTGAGAGAAGCCTCCTCTTGAGGTGCTTGTGGAAAGTTGGTATTGCTCTTGAGTCGAAGCCAGGGCCTAAGCTCTCATCTCGAGTTGATTTGGGGTCCATGGAGCATTTTCGTGTTGCTCCAGTTACTTCAGGAGTCCTCTAGACTTGAGACAGTGATCTTGTGTTTTCTCTGGAGTGCCACCAAGGAAATCAAGGCTCCGTTCACATTTGATGTGGAACACGGAATTGCTCTGCACGCAGTGCAAGGGAATCGGGCCTCATCTCGGGGCGAATGGGAAGTCTCATGGTTTTTCTTTAGTTGCGGACGGACGCTGGGGTATATTCTCTAGTTACGTCGGGGAGGGCCCTTCCAGACACGTGTTTGTTCAGCGACGTCAGGACTCGGGCCTAGGTGCGAGGGACACCACGGGATTCTCCTCGAGTCTTGGCATGGCAATTGGGACGCGTCTCCACGTGAGGCGGGAGACCCAGGGTCCCTTTCCACGTGCCACAGGGATCCTGGGACTCCTATCCATTTTCAAGAGGAGTCAGGCATCGTCTCCTTTGGAAGCATTGATCTCCGCAGACCTCTCGAGTTTTCAAAGGATGTGAGGCCTCCGGTCGCGTTGAGGAGGGGGACTAGGTCTATCTCTGTGGTCTACACAGGGGATTCAGACATCCCTTCGTCTTGGGAGATGCAAGACGAGCCTGCATTCAATCACTGCAGGGATATCCGGCCTTACTTCGAGTCAGAGCATCTCGGTGTCCATTCCACTTGAGGCCACAAACTCAGGGTCCCTCTCAAATACCTGTAGCTGAGAGAATCCTCCTCTTGAGGTGCTTGTGGAAAGTTGGTATTCCTCTTGAGTCGAAGCCAGGGACTAAGCTCTCATCTCGAGTTGATTTGGGGTCCACGGAGCCTTTCGTGTTGCTCCAGTGACCTCAGGATCCCTCTAGACTTGAGACAGTGATCTTGGGTTTTCTCTGGAGTGCCATCAAGGAAATCAAGGCTCCTTTCACGTTTGATGTGGAACACGGAATTGCTCTGCACACAGTGCAGGTGAATCGGGCCTCATCTGGCGGTGAGGGGGAAGTCTCATTGTTTTTCTCGAGTTGCGGCCGGAACCTGGGGTATATTCTCGAGTTACGACAGGGAGGGCCCTTCTAGACACGTGGTTGTTCAGCGACGTCAAGACTCCTGCCTAGGTGCGAGGGACAACTCGGGATTCTCCTCGAGTCTTGGCATGGCAATTGGGACGCGTCTCCACATAAGGCGGGAGACCCAGGGTCCCTTTCGACGTGCCACAGGGATCCTGGGACTCCTATCCATTTTCAATAGGAGTCAGGCATCGTCTCCTTTTGAAGCATTGATCTCCGTGGACCTCTCGAGTTTTCAAAGGATGTGAGGCCTCCGGTCGCGGTGAGGCGGAGGACGAGGTCTTGCTCTGTGGTCTCCACAGGGGATTCAGATATCCCTTCGTCTTGGCAGATGCAAGACGAGGCTGCAATCAATTCACTGCAGGGATATCCGGCCTTACTTCGAGTCAGAGCATCTCGGTGTCCATTCCACTTGAGGCCACAAACTCAGGGTCCCTCTCACATACCTGTAGCTGAGAGAAGCCTCCTCTTGAGGTGCTTGTGGAAAGTTGGTATTCCTCTTGAGTCGATGCCAGGGACTAAGCTCTCATCTCGAGTTGATTTGGGGTCCACGGAGCCCTTTGGTGCTGCTCCAGTGACCTCAGGATCCCTCTAGACTTGAGCCAGTGATCTTGGGTTTTCTCTGGAGTGCCATCAAGGAAATCAAGGCTCCTTTCACGTTTGATGTGGAACACGGAATTGCTCTGCATGCAGTGCAGGGGAATCGGGCCTCATCCCGCGGCGAGGGGGAAGTCTCATGGTTTTTCTCGAGTTGCGGCTGGAACCTGGGGTATATTCTCGAGTTACGACGGGGAGGGCCCTTCCATACACGTGTTTGTTGAGCGAGGTCAGGACTCCTGCCTAGGTGCGAGGGACACCTCGGGATTCTCCTCTAGTCTTGGCATGGCAATTGGGACGCGTCTCCACGTGAGGCGGGAGACCCATGGTCCCTTTCCACGTTCCACCGGGATCCTGGGACTCCTATCCATTTTCAAGAGGAGTCAGGCATCGTCTCCTTTGGAAGCATTGATCTCCGCGGACCTCTCGAGTTTTCAAATGATGTGAGGCCTCCGGTTGCGATGAGGCGGAGGACTAGGTCTTTCTCTGTGGTCTCCACAGGGGATTCAGACATCCCTTCGTCTTGGGAGATGCAAGAGGAGCCTGCATTCACTTCAATGCAGGGATATCCGGCCTTACTTCCAGTCAGAGCATCTCGGTGTCCATTGCACTTGAGGCCACAAACTCAGGGTCCCTCTCACATACCTGTAGCTGAGAGAAGCCTCCTCTTGAGGTGTTTGTGGAAAGTTGGTAATCCTCTTGAGTCGAAGCCAGACACTAAGGTCTCATCTCGAGTTGATTAGGGGTCCACGGAGCCCTTTCGTGTAGCTCCAGTTACCTCAGGATCCCTCTAGACTTGAGACAGTGATCTTGGGTTTTCCATGGAGTGCCATCAAGGAAATCAAGGCTCCTTTCACGTTTGATGTGGAACACGCAATTGCTCTGCACGCATTGCAGGGTAATCGGGCCTCATCTTGCTGCGAGTGGGACGTGTCATGGTTTTTCTCGAGTTGCGGACCGAACCTGGGGTATATTCTCGAGTTACGCCGGGGAGGGCCCTTCCAGACACGTGTTTGTTCTGCGACGTCAGGACTACTGCCTAGGTGCAAGGGACACCTCGGGATTCTCCTCGAGTCTTGGCATGGCAATTGGGACGCGTCTCCACGTGAGGCGGGAGACCCAGGGTCCCTTTCCACGTGCCACAGGGATCCTGGGACTCCTATCCATTTTCAAGAGGAGTCAGGCATCGTCTCCTTTGGAAGCATTGATATCTGCGGACCTCTCGAGTTTTCAAAGGATGTGAGGCCTCTGGTCGCGATGAGGCGGAGAACTAGGTCTTTCTCTGTGGTCTCCACAGGGGATTCACACATCCCTTCGTCTTGCGAGATGCAACCCGAGCCTGCATTCAATTCACTGCAGGGATATCCGGCCTTACTTCGAGTCAGGGCATCTCGGTGTCCATTCCACTTGAGGCCACAAACTCAGGGTCCCTCTCACATACCTGTAGCTGAGAGAAGCCTCCTCTTGAGGTGCTTGTGGAAAGTTGGTATTGCTCTTGAGTCGAAGCCAGGGCCTAAGCTCTCATCTCGAGTTGATTTGGGGTCCATGGAGCATTTTCGTGTTGCTCCAGTTACTTCAGGAGTCCTCTAGACTTGAGACAGTGATCTTGTGTTTTCTCTGGAGTGCCACCAAGGAAATCAAGGCTCCGTTCACATTTGATGTGGAACACGGAATTGCTCTGCACGCAGTGCAAGGGAATCGGGCCTCATCTCGGGGCGAATGGGAAGTCTCATGGTTTTTCTTTAGTTGCGGACGGACGCTGGGGTATATTCTCGAGTTACGACGGGGAGGGCCCTTCCAGACACGTGTTTGTTCAGCGACGTCAGGTCTCGGGCCTAGGTGCGAGGGACACCACGGGATTCTACTCGAGTCTTGGCATGGCAATTGGGACGCGTCTCCACGTGAGGCGGGAGACCCAGGGTCCCTTTCCACGTGCCACAGGGATCCTGGGACTCCTATCCATTTTCAAGAGGAGTCAGGCATCGTCTCCTTTGGAAGCATTGATCTCGGCGGACCTCTCCAGTTTTCAAAGGATGTGAGGCCTCCGGTCGCGATGAGGTGGAGAACTAGGTCTTTCTCTGTGGTCTCCACAGGGGATTCAGATATCCCTTCGTCTTGGGAGATGCAAGACGAGCCTGCATTCAATTCACTGCAGGGATATCCGGCCTTACTTCGAGTCAGAGCATCTCGGTGTCCATTCCACTTGAGGCCACAAACTCAGGGGCCCTCTCACATACCTGTAGCTGAGAGAAGCCTCCTCTTCAGGTGCTTGTGGAAAGTTGGTAATCCTCTTGACTCGAAGACAGACACTAAGCTCTCATCTCGAGTTGATTTGGGGTCCACGGAGCCCTTTCGTGTTGCTCCAGTGACCTCAGGATCCCTCTAGACTTGAAACAGTGATCTTGGGTTTTCTCTGGAGGGCCATCAAGGAAATCAAGGCTCCTTTCACGTTTGATGTGGAACTCGGAATTGCTCTGCACGCAGTTCAGGGGAATCGGGCCTCATCTCGAGGCGAGGGGGAAGTCTCATGGTTTTTCTCGAGTTGCGGCCGGAACCTGGGGTATATTCTCGAGTTACGACGGGGAGGGCCCTTCCAGACACGTGTTTGTTCAGCCTCGTCAGGACTCCTGCCTAGGTGCGAGGGACACCTCGGGATTCTCCTCGAGTCTTGGCATGGCAATTGGGACGCGTCTCCACGTGAGGCGGGAGACCCAGGGTCCCTTTCCACGTGCCACAGGGATCCTGGGACTCCTATCCATTTTCAAGAGGAGTCAGGCATCGTCTCCTTTGGAAGCATTGATCTCCGCAGACCTCTCGAGTTTTCAAAGAATGTGAGGCCTCCGGGCGCCATGAGGATGAGAACTAGGTCTTTCTCTGTGGTCTCCACAGGGGATTCAGACATCCCTTCGTCTTGGGAGATGCAAGACGAGCCTGCATTCAATTCACTGCAGGGATATCCGGCCTTACGTCGAGTCAGAGCATCTCGGTGACCATTCTACTTGAGGCCACAAACTCAGGGTCCCTCTCATATACCTGTAGCTGAGAGAAGCCTCCTCTTGAGGTGCTTGTGGAAAGTTCGTATTCCTCTTGAGTCAAAGCCAGGGACTAAGCTCTCAACTCGAGTTGATTTGGGGTCCACGGAGCCCTTTCGTGTAACTCCAGTGACCTCAGGATCCCTCTAGACTTGAGACAGTGATCTTGGGTTTTCTCTGGAATGCCATCAAGGAAATCAAGGCTCCTTTCACGTTTGATGTGGAACACGGAATTGCTCTGCACGCAGTTCAGGGGAATCGGGCCTCATGTTGTGGCGAGGGGGAATTCTCATGGTTTTTCTCGAGTTGCGGCCGGAAGCTGAGGTATATTCTCGAGTTACGACGGGGAGGGCCCTTCCAGACACGTGTTTGTTCAGCGACGTCAGGACTCCTAACTAGGTGCGATGGACACCTCGGGATTCTCCTCGAGTCTTGGCATGGCAATTGGGGCGCGTCTCCACGTGAGGCGGGAGACCCAGGGTCTCTTTCCACGTGCCACAGGGATCCTGGGACTCCTATCCATTTTCAAGAGGAGTCAGGCATCGTCTCCTTCGGAAGTATTGATATCCGCGGACCTCTCGAGTTTTCAAAGGATGTGAGGCCTCAGGTCGCGATGAGGCGGAGAACTAGTTCTTTCTCTGTGGTCTCCACAGGGAATTCAGACATCCCTTCGTCTTGGGAGATGCAAGACGAGCCTGCATTCAATTCACTGTAGGGATATCCGGCCTTACTTCGAGTCAGAGCATCTCGGTGTCCATTGCACTTGAGGCCACAAACTCAGGGTCCCTCTCACATACCTGTAGCTGAGAGAAGCCTCCTCTTGAGGTGCTTGTGGAAAGTTGGTATTCCTCTTGAGTTGAAGCCAGGGACTAAGCTCTCATCTGGAGTTGATTTGGGGTCCACGGAGCCCTTTCGTTTTGCTCCAGTGACCTCAGGATCGCTCTAGACTAGAGACAGTGATCTTGGGTTTTCTCTGGAGTGCCATCAAGGAAATCAAGGCTCCTTTCACGTTTGATGTGGAACGCGGAATTGCTCTGCACGCAGTGCAGGGGAATCGGGCCTCATCTCGCGGCGAGGGGGAAGTCTCATGGTTTTTCTCGAGTTGCGGCCGGAACCTGGGGTATATTCTCGAGTTACGACGGGGAGGGCCCTTCCAGACACGTGTTTGTTCAGCGGCGTCAGGACTCCTGCCTAGGTGCGAGGGACACCTCGGGATTCTCCTCGAGTCTTGGCATGGTAATTGGGACGCGTCTCCACGTGAGGTGGGAGACCCAGGGTCCCTTTCCACGTGCCACAGGGATCCTGGGACTCCTATCCATTTTCAAGAGGAGTCAGGCATCGTCACTTTTGGAACCATTGATCTGCGCGGACCTCTCGAGTTTTCAAAGGATGTGAGGCCTCCGGTCACATTGCGGCGGAGGACTAGGTCTTTCTCTGTGGTCTCCACAGGGGATTCAGACATCCCTTCGTCTTGGGAGATGCAAGACGAGCCTGCATTCAATTCACTGCAGGGATATCCGGCCTTACTTCGAGTCAGAGCATCTCGGTGTCCATTCCACTTGAGGCCACAAACTCAGGGTCCCTCTCACATACCTGTAGCTGAGAGAAGCCTCCTCTTGAGGTGCTTGTGGAAAGTTGGTATTCCTCTTGAGTCGAAGCCAGGGACTAAGCTCTCATCTCGAGTTGATTTGTGGTCCACAGAGCCCTTTCGTGTTGCTACAGTGACATCAGGATCCGTCTAGACTTAAGACAGTGATCTTGGGTTTTCTCTGGAGGGCCATCAAGGAAATCAAGGCTCCTTTCACGTTTGATGTGGAACTCAGAATTGCTCTGCACGCTGTGCAGGGGAATCGGGCCTCATCTCGCGGCGAGGGGGAAGTCTCTTGGTTTTTCTCGAGTTGCGGCCGGAACCTGGCGTATATTCTAGAGTTACGACGGGGAGGGCCCTTCCAGACACGTGTTTGTTCAGCGACGCCAGGACTCGGGCCTAGGTCCGAGGGACACCTCGGGATTCTCCTCTAGTCTTGGCATGGCAATTGGGACGCGTCTCCACGTGAGGCGGGAGACCCATGGTCCCTTTCCACGAGTCACAGGGATCCTGGGACTCCTATCCATTTTCAAGAGGAGTCAGGCATCGTCTCCTTTGGAAGCATTGATCTCCGCAGACCTCTCGAGTTTTCAAATGATGTGAGGCCTCCGGTTGCGATGAGGCGGAGGACTAGGTCTTTCTCTGTGGACTCCACAGGGGATTCAGACATCCCTTCGTCTTGGGAGATGCAAGAGGAGCCTGCATTCACTTCAATGCAGGGATATCCGGCCTTACTTCCAGTCAGAGCATCTCGGTGTCCATTGCACTTGAGGCCACAAACTCAGGGTCCCTCTCACATACCTGTAGCTGAGAGAAGCCTCCTCTTGAGGTGTTTCTGGAAAGTTGGTAATCCTCTTGAGTCGAAGCCAGACACGAAGGTCTCATCTCGAGTTGATTAGGTGTCCACGGAGCCCTTTCGTGTTGCTCCAGTGACCTCAGGATCCCTCTAGACTTGAGACAGTGATCTTGGGTTTTCCATGGAGTGCCATCAAGGAAATCAAGGCTCCTTTCACGTTTGATGTGGAACACGCAATTGCTCTGCACGCAGTGCAGGGTAATCGGGCCTCATCTTGCTGCGAGGGGGACGTCTCATGGTTTTTCTCGAGTTGCGGACCGAACCTGGGGTATATTCTCGAGTTACGACGGGGAGGGCCCTTCCAGACACGTGTTTGTTCAGCGACGTCAGGACTCCTGCCTAGGTGAAATGGACACCTCGGGATTCTCCTCGAGTCTTGGCATGGCAATTGGGACCCGTCTCCACGTGAGGCGGGAGACCCAGTATCCCTTTCCACGTGCCACAGGGATGCTGGGACTCCTATCCATTTTCAAGAGGAGTCGGGCATCATCTCATTTGGAACCATTGATCTCCGCGGACCTCTCGAGTTTTCAAAGGATGTGAGGCCTCTGGTCGCGATGAGTCGGAGAACTCGGTCTTTCTCTGTGGTCTCCACATGGGATTCAGACATCCCTTCTTCTTGGGAGATGCATACGAGCCTGCATTCAATTCACTGCAGGGATATCCGGCCTTAATTCGAGTCAGAGCATCTCGGTGTCGATTCCACTTGAGGCCACAAACTCAGGGTCCCTCTCACATACCTGTAGCTGACAGAAGCCTCCTCTTGAGGTGCTTGTGGAAAGTTCGTATTCCTCTTGAGTCGAAGCCAGGGACTAAGCTCTCATCTCGAGTTGATTTGGGGTCCACGGAGCCCTTTCGTGTTGCTCCAGTGACCTCAGGATCCCTCTAGACTTGAGACAGTGATCTTGGGTTTTCTCTGGAGTGCCATCAAGGAAATCAAGGCTCCTTTCACGTTTGATGTGGAACACGGAATTGCTCTGCACGCAGTGCAGGCGAATCGGGCCTCATCTCGCGGCGAGGGGCAAGTCTCATGGTTTTACTCGAGTTGCGGCCGGAACCTGGGGTATATTTTCGAGTTACGACGGGGAGGGCCCTTCCAGACACGTGTTTGTTCAGCGACGTCAGGACTCCTGCCTAGGTGAGAGGGACACCTCGGGATTCTCCTCGAGTCTTGGCATGGCAATTGGGACGCGTCTCCACGTGAGGCTGGAGACCCAGGGTCCCTTTCCACGTGCCACAGGGATCCTGGGACTCCTATCCATTTTCTTTTTTTCTTTTTTTCTCCTTTTTTTTTTTTTATTATTAGTATTTTTTTTTTCCCATTGGGTTTTGTCATACATTGATATGAATCAGCCATGGATTTACATGTATTCCCAATCCCGATCCCCCCTCCCACCTCCCTCTCCACCCGATTCCTCTGGGTCTTCCCAGTGCACCAGGCCGGAGCACTTGTCTCGTGCGTCCCACCTGGGCTTGTGATCTGTTTCACCATAGATAGTACACATGCTGTTCTTTTGAAATATCCCACCCTCACATTCTCCCACAAAGTTCAAAAGTCTGTTCTGTATTCCTGTGTCTCTTTTTCTGTTCTGCATATAGGGTTATCATTATCACCTTTCTAAATTCCATATACATGTGTCAGTATGCTGTAATCTTCTTTATCTTTCTGGCTTACTTCACTCTGTATAATGGGCTCCAGCTTCATCCACCTCTTTAGGACTGGTTCAAATGAATTCTTTATAATGGCTGAGTAATATTCCATGTTGTATATGTACCACAGCTTCCTTATCCATTCATCTGCTGATGGGCATCTAGGTTGCTTCCATGTCCTGGCTATTATAAACAGTGCTGCGATGAACATTGGGGTGCACGTGTCTCTTTCAGATCTGGTTTCCTCAGTGTGTATGCCCAGAAGTGGGATTGCTGGGTCATATGGCAGTTCTATTTCCAGTTTTTTAAGGAGTCTCCACACTGTTTTCCATAGCGGCTGTACTAGTTTGCATTCCCACCAACAGTGTAAGAGGGTTCCCTTTTCTCCACACCCTCTCCAGCATTTATTGCTTGTAGACTTTTGGATAGCAGCCATCCTGACTGGCGTGTAATGGTACCTCATTGTGGTTTTGATTTGCATTTCTCTAATAATGAGTGATGTTGAGCATCTTTTCATGTGTTTGTTAGCCATCTGTATGTCTTCTTTGGAGAAATGTCTGTTTAGTTCTTTGGCCCATTTTTTGATTGGGTCATTTATTTTTCTGGAATTGAGCTGCAGGAGTTGCTTGTATATTTTTGATATTAATCCTTTGTCTGTTTCTTCATTTGCTATTATTTTCTCCCAATCTGAGGGCTGTCTTTTCACTTTACTTATAGTTTCCTTTGTAGTGCAAAAGCTTTTAAGTTTCATTAGGCCCCATTTGTTTAGTTTTGCTTTTATTTCCAATATTCTGGGAGGTGGGTCATAGAGGATCTTGCTGTGATTTATGTCGGAGAGTGTTTTGCCTATGTTCTCCTCTAGGAGTTTTATAGTTTCTGGTCTTACATTTAGATCTTTAATCCATTTTGAGTTTATTTTTGCGTATGGTGTTAGAAAGTGTTCTAGTTTCATTCTTTTACAAGTGGTTGACCAGTTTTCCCAGCACCACTTGTTAAAGAGGTTGTCTTTTTTCCATTGTATATCCTTGCCTCCTTTGTCAAAGATAAGGTGTCCATAGGTTCGTGGATTTATCTCTGGGCTTTCTATTCTGTTCCAATGATCTATATTTCTGTCTTTGTGCCAGTACCATACTGTCTTGATGACTGTGGCTTTGTAGTAGAGTCTGAAGTCAGGCAGGTTGATTCCTCCAAGTCGGGCATCGTCTCCTTTGGAAGCATTGATCTCCGCGAACCTCTCGAGTTTTCAAAGGATGTGAGGCCTCCGGTCGCGATGAGGCAGAGAACTAGGTCTTTCTCTGTGGTCTCCACAGGGGATTCAGGCATCCCTTCGTCTTGGGAGATGCAATAAGAGCCTGCATTCAATTCAGTATTGGGATATCCGGCCTTACTTCGAGTCAGAGCATCTCAGTGTCCATTCCACTTGAGGCCACAATCTCAGGGTCCCTATCACATACCTGTAGCTGAGAGAAGCCTCCTCTTGAGGTGCTTGTGGAAAGTTGGTATTCTTCTTGAGTCGAAGCCAGGGACTAAGCTCTCATCTCGAGTTGATTTGGGGTCCACGGAGCCCTTACATGTTGCTCCATTGACCTCAGGATCCCGCTAGACTTGAGACAGTGATCTTGGGTTTTCTCTGGAGTGCCACCAAGGAAATCAAGACTCCTTTCATGGTTGATGTGGAACACGGAATTGCTCTGCACGCAGTGCAGGGGAATCGGGCCTCATCTCGCGGCGAGGGGGAAGTCTCATGGTTTTTCTCGAGTTGCGGCCGGAACCTGGGGTATATTCTCCAGTTATGACGGGGAGGGCCCTTCCAGACACGTGTTTCTTCAGCAACGTCAGGACTACTGCCTTGGTTGCGAGGGACACCTCGGGATTCTCCACGAATCTTGGCATGGCAATTGGGACGCGTCTCCACGTGAGGCGGGAGACCCAGGGTCCCTTTCCACGTGCCACAGGGATCCTGGGCCTCCTATCCATTTTCAAGAGGAGTCAGGCATCGTCTTCTTTGGAAGCATTGATCTCCGGGGACCTCTCGAGTTTTCAAAGGATGTGAGGCCTCCGGTCGCGATGAGGTGGATAAGAAGTTCTTTCTCTGTGGTCTCCAGAGGGGATTCAGACATCCCTTTGTCTTGCGAAATGCAAGATGAGCCTTCATTCAATTCACTGCAGGGATATCCGGCCTTACTTCGAGTCAGAGCATCTCAGTGTCCATTTTACTTGAGGCCACAAACTCAGGGTCCCTCTCACATACCTGTAGCTGAGAGAAGCCTCCTTTTGAGGTGCTTGTGGAAAGTTCGTATTCTTCTTGAGTCGAAGCCAGGGACTTAGCTCTCATCTCGAGTTGATTTGGGGTCCACGGAGCCCTTTCATGTTGCTACAGTGACTTCAGGATCCCTCTAGACTTGAGACAGTGATCTTGGGTTTTCTCTGGAGTGCCATCAAGGAAATCAAGGCTCCTTTCACGTTTGATGGGGAACACGGAATTGCTCTGCACGCAGTGCAGGGGAATCGGGCCTCATGTCACGGCGAGGGGGAAGTCTCATGGTTTTTCTCGAGTTGCGGCCGGAACCTGGGGTATATTCTCGAGTTACGACGGGGAGGGCCCTTCCAAACACGTGTTTGTTCACCGACGTCAGGACTCCTGCCTAGGTGCGAGGGACACCTCGGGATTCTCCTCGAGTCTTGGCATGGCAATTGGGATGCGTCTCCACGTGAGGCGGGAGACCCAGGGTCCCTTTGCACGTGCCACAGGGATCCTGGGTCTCCTACCCATTTTCAAGAGGAGTCAGGCATCATCTTCTTTGGAAGCATTGACCTCCGCAGACCTCTCGAGTTTTCAAAGGATGTGAGGCCTCTGGTCGCGATAAGGCGGAGGACTATGTCTTTCTCTGTCGTCTCCACAGTGGATTCAGACATCTCTTCGTCTTGGGAGATGCAAGACGAGCCTGCATTCAATTCACTGTTGGGATATCCGGCCTTACTTCGAATCAGAGCATATCGGTGTCCATTCCACTTGAGGCCAAAAACTCAAGGTCCCTCTCACTTACCTGTAGCTGAGAGAAGCCTCCTCTTGAGGTGCTTGTCTAAAGTTGGTATTCCTCTTGAGTGGAAGCCAGGGACTAAGCTCTCATCTCGAGTTGATTTGGGGTCCACGGAGCCCTTTTGTGTTGCTCCATTGACCTCAGGATCCCGCTAGACTTGAGACAGTGATCTTGGGTTTTCTCTGGAGTGCCATCAAGGAAATCAAGGCTCCTTTCACGTTTGATGTGGAACACGGAATTGCTCTGCACGCAGTGCAGGGGAATCGGGCCTCATCTCGCGGCGAGGGGGAAGTCTCATGGTTTTTCTCGAGTTGCGGCCGGAACCTGGGGTATATTCACCAGTTATGACGGGGAGGGCCCTTCCAGACACGTGTTTCTTCAGCAACGTCAGGACTACTGCCTTGGTTGCGAGGGACACCTCGGGATTCTCCACGAATCTTGGCATGGCAATTGGGACGCGTCTCCACGTGAGGCGGGAGACCCAGGGTCCCTTTCCACGTGCCACAGGGATCCTGGACTCCTATCCATTTTCAAGAGGAGTCAGGCATCATCTCCTTTGGAAGCATTGATCTCCGCGGACCTCTCGAATTTTCAAAGGATGTGAGGCCTCCGGTCGCGATGAGGCGGACAAGAAGGTCTTTCTCTGTGGTCTCCACAGGGGATTCAGACATCCCTTTGTCTTGCAAAATGCAAGACGAGCCTTCATTCAATTCACTGCAGGGATATCCGGCCTTACTTTGAGTCAGAGCATTTCGGTGTCCATTCCACTTGAGGCCACAAACTCAGGGTCCCTCTCACATACCTGTAGCTGAGAGAAGCCTCCTCTTGACGTGCTTGTGGAAAGTTGGTATTCCTCATGATCGAACCCAGGGACTAAGCTCTCATCTCGAGTTGATTTGGATTCCACGGAGCCCTTTCATGTTGCTACAGTGACTTCAGGATCCGTCTAGACTTGAGACAGTGATCTTGGGTTTTCTCTGGAGTGCCATCAAGGAAATCAAGGCTCCTTTCACGTTTGCTGTGGAACACGGAATTGCTCTGCACGCAGTGCAGGGGAATCGGGCCTCATCTCGCGGCGAGGGGAAGTCTCATGGTTTTTCTGGAGTTGCGGCCGGAACCTGGGGTATATTCTCGAGTTACGACGGGTAGGGCCCTTCCAGACACGTGTTTGTTCAGCGACGTCAGGACTCCTTCCTAGGTGCGAGGGACACCTCGGGATTCTCCTCGAGTCTTGGCATGGCAATTGGGACGCGTCTCCACAACAGGCGGGAGACCCAGGGTCCCTTTCCACGTGCCTCAGGGATCCTGGGACTCCTATCTATTTTCAAGAGGAGTCAGGCATCGTCTCATTTGGAACCATTGATCTCCGCTGACCTATCGAGTTTTCAAAGGATGTGAAGCCTCCGGTCGCGATGAGGCGGAGAAGTAGGTCTTTGTCTGTGGTGTCCACAGGGGATTCAGACAACCCTTCGTCTTGGGAGATGCAAGACGAGCCTGCATTCCATTCACTGCAGGGATATCCGGCCTTACTTCGAGTCAGAGCATCTCGGTGTCCATTCCACTTGAGGCGACAAACTCAGGGTCCCTCTCACATACCTGTAGCTGAGAGAAGCCTCCTCTTGAGGTTCTTGTGGAAAGTTGGTATTCCTCTTGAGTTGAAGCCAGACTAAGCTCTCATCTCGAATTGATTTGGGGTCCATGGAGCCCTTTCGTGTTGCTACAGTGACCTCAAGATCCCTCTAGACTTGAGACAGTGATCTTGGGTTTTCTCTGGAGTGCCATCAAGGAAATCAAGGCTCCTTTCACGTTTGATGTGGAACACGGAATTGCTCTGCACGCAGTGCAGGCGAATCGGGCCTCATCTCGCGGCGAGGGGCAAGTCTCATGGTTTTACTCGAGTTGAGGCCGGAACCTCTGGTATATTCTCGAGTTACGATGGGGCGGGCCCTTCCAGACACGTGTTTGTTCAGCGATGTCAGGACTCCTGCCTAGGTGGGTGGGACACCTCGGGATTTTCCTCGAGTCTTGGCATGGCAATGGGGACGCGTCTCCACGTGAGGCGGGAGACCCAGGGTCCCTTTCCACGTGCCACAGGGATCCTGGGACTCCTATCCATTTTCTTTTTTTCTTTTTTTTTCCTTTTTCTTTATTATTATTATTTTTTTTTCCCAGTGGGTTTTGTCATACATTGATATGAATCAGCCATGGATTTACATGTATTCCTAATCCTGATCCCCCCTCCCACCTCCCTCTCCACCCGATTCCTCTGGGTCTTCCCAGTGCACCAGGCCGGAGCACTTGTCTCGTGCATCCCACCTGGGCTGGTGATCTGTCTCACCATAGATAGTATACATGCTGTTCTTTTGAAATATCCCACCCTCACATTCTCCCACAAAGTTCAAAAGTCTGTTCTGTATTCCTGTGTCTCTTTTTCTGTTCTGCATATAGGGTTATCATTATCACCTTTCTAAATTCCATATACATGTGTCAGTATGCTGTAATGTTCTTTATCTTTCTGGCTTACTTCACTCTGTATAATGGGCTCCAGCTTCATCCACCTCTTTAGGACTGGTTCAAATGAATTCTTTATAATGGCTGAGTAATATTCCATGGTGTATATGTACCACAGCTTCCTTATCCATTCATCTGCTGATGGGCATCTAGGTTGCTTCCATGTCCTGGCTATTATAAACAGTGCTGCCATGAACATTGGGGTGCACGTGTCTCTTTCAGATCTGGTTTCCTCAGTGTGTATGCCCAGAAGTGGGATTGCTGGGTCATATGGCAGTTCTATTTCCAGTTTTTTAAGGAGTCTCCACACTGTTTTCCATAGCGGCTGTACTAGTTTGCATTCCCACCAACAGTGTAAGAGGGTTCCCTTTTCTCCACACCCTCTCCAGCATTTATTGCTTGTAGACTTTTGGATAGCAGCCATCCTGACTGGCGTGTAATGGTACCTCATTGTGGTTTTGATTTGCATTTCTCTAATAATGAGTGATGTTGAGCATCTTTTCATGTGTTTGTTAGCCATCTGTATGTCTTCTTTGGAGAAATGTCTGTTTAGTTCTTTGGCCCATTTTTTGATTGGGTCATTTATTTTTCTGGAATTGAGCTGCAGGAGTTGCTTGTATATTTTTGATATTAATCCTTTGTCTGTTTCTTCATTTGCTATTATTTTCTCCCAATCTGAGGGCTGTCTTTTCACTTTACTTATAGTTTCCTTTGTAGTGCAAAAGCTTTTAAGTTTCATTAGGCCCCATTTGTTTAGTTTTGCTTTTATTTCCAATATTCTGGGAGGTGGGTCATAGAGGATCTTGCTGTGATTTATGTCGGAGAGTGTTTTGCCTATGTTCTCCTCTAGGAGTTTTATAGTTTCTGGTCTTACATTTAGATCTTTAATCCATTTTGAGTTTACTTTTGCGTATGGTGTTAGAAAGTGTTCTAGTTTCATTCTTTTACAAGTGGTTGACCAGTTTTCCCAGCACCACTTGTTAAAGAGGTTGTCTTTTTTCCATTGTATATCCTTGCCTCCTTTGTCAAAGATAAGGTGTCCATAGGTTCGTGGATTTATCTCTGGGCTTTCTATTCTGTTCCAATGATCTATATTTCTGTCTTTGTGCCAGTACCATACTGTCTTGATGACTGTGGCTTTGTAGTAGAGTCTGAAGTCAGGCAGGTTGATTCCTCCAAGTCGGGCATCGTCTCCTTTGGAAGCATTGATCTCCGCGAACCTCTCGAGTTTTCAAAGGATGTGAGGCCTCTGGACGCGAAGAAGCGGACATCTAGGTCTTTCTCTGTGGTCTCCAAAGGGGTTTCAGACATCCCTTCGTCTTGGGAGATGCAAGACGAGCCTGCATTCAATTCACTGCAGGGATATCCGGCCTTACTTCGAGTCAGAGCATCTCGGTGTCCATTCCACTTGAGGCCACAAACTCAGGGTCCCTCTCACATACCTGTAGCTGAGAGAAGCCTCCTCTTGAGGTGCTTGTGGAAAGTTGGTATTCCTCTTGAGTCGAAGCCAGGGACTAAGCTCTCATCTCGAGTTGATTTGGGGTCCACGGAGCCCTTTCGTGTTTCTCCAGTGACCTCAGGATCCCTCCAGACTTGAGACAGTGATCTTGGGTTTTCTCTGGAGGGCCATCAAGGAAATCAAGGCTCCTTTCACGTTTGATGTGGAACACGGAATTGCTCTGCACGCAGTGCAGGGGAATCGGGCCTCATGTCGCGGCGAGGGGGAAGTCTCGTGGTTTTTCTCGAGTTGCGGCCGGAACCTGGGGTATATTCTCGAGTTACGACGGGGAGGGCCCTTCCAGACACGTGTTTGTTCAGCGACGTCAGGACTCCTGCCTAGGTGCGAGGAACACCTCGGGATTCTCCTCGAGTCTTGGCATGGCAATTGGGACGCGTCTCCACGTGAGGCGGGAGACCCAGGGTCCCTTTCCACGTGCCACAGGTATCCTGGGACTCCTATCCATTTTCAAGAGGAGTCAGGCATCGTCTCCTTTGGAAGCATTGATCTCCTCGGACCTCTCGAGTTTTCAAAGGATGTGAGGCCTCCGCTCGCGATGAGGAGGAGAACTCGGTCTTTCTCTGTCATCTCCACAGGGGATTCAGGCATCCCTTCGTCTTGGGAGATGCAAGACGAGCCTGCATTCATTTCACTGCAGGGATATCCGGCCTTACTTCGAGTCAGAGCATCTCGGTGTCCATTCCACTTGAGGCAACAAACTCAGGGGCCCTCTCACATACCTGTAGCTGAGAGAAGCCTCCTCTTGAGGTGCTTGTGAAAAGTTGGTATTCCTCTTGAGTCGAATCCAGGAACTAACCTCTCATCTCGAGTTGATTTGTGGTCCACGGAGAAAATTCGTGTTGCTCCAGTGACCGCAGGATCCCTCTAGACTTGAGACAGTGAACTTGGGTTTTCTCTGGAGTGCCATCAAGGAAATCAAGGCTCCTTTCACGTTTGATGTGAAAAACGGAATTGCTCTGCACGCAGGGCCGGGGAATCGGGCCTCATCTCGCGGCGAGGGGGAAGTCTCATGATTTTCCTCGAGTTGCGGCCGCAACCTGGGGTATATTCTCGAGTTACGACGGGGAGGGCCCTTCCAGACACGTCTTTGCTCAGCGACGTCAGGACTCCTGCCTAGGTGCGAGGGACACCTCGGGATTCTCCTCAAGTCTTGACATGGCAATTTGGACGCATCTCCACGTGAGGCGGGAGACCCAGGGTCCCTTTCCACGTGCCACAGGGATCCTGGGACTCCTATCCATTTTCAAGAAAAGTCAGGCATCTTCTCATTTGGAAGCATTGATCTCCGCGGACCTCTCGAGTTTTCAAAGGATGTGAGGCCTCCGGTCGCGATGAGGCGGAGAACTCTGTCTTTCTCTGTGGACTCCACAGGGGATTCAGACATCCCTTCGTCTTGGGAGATGCAAGACAAGCCTGCATTCAATTCACTGCAGGGATGTCCGGCCTTACTTCGAGTCAGAGCATCTCGGCCTTACTTCGAGTCAGAGCATCTCGGTGTCCATTCCACTTGATGCCACAAACTCAGGGTCCCTCTCACATACCTGTAGCTGAGAGAAGCCTCCTCTTGAGGGGCTTGTGGAAAGTTCGTATTCCTCTTGAGTCGAAGCCAGGGACTAAGCTCTCATCTCGAGTTGATTTGGGGTCCACGGAGCCCTTTCGTGTTGCTCCAGTGACCTCAGGATCCCTCTAGACTTGAGACAGTGAACTTGGGTTTTCTCTCGAGTGCCATCAAGGAAATCAAGGCTCCTTTCAAGTTTGATGTGGAACACGGAATTGCTCTGGACGCAGTGCAGGTGAATCGGGCCTCATCTCGTGGTGAGGGGGAAGTCTCATGGTTTTTCTCGAGTTGCGGCCGGAACCTGGGGTATATTCTCGAGTTACGACGGGGAGGGCCCTTCCAGACACGTGTTTGCTCAGCGACGTCAGGACTCCTGCCTAGGTGCGAGGGACACCTCGGGATTCTCCACGAGTCTTGGCATGGCAATTGGGACGCATCTCCACGTGAGGCGGGAGACCCAGGGTCCCTTTCCACGTGCCACAGGGATCCTGGGACTCCTATCCATTTTCAAGAGGAGTCAGGCATCGTTTCCTTCGGAAGTATTGATCTCAGCGGACCTCTCGAGTTTTCAAAGGATATGAGGCCTCCGGTCGCGAGGAGGCGGAGGACTAGGTCTTTCTCTGTGGTCTCCACAGGGGATTCAGACAACCCTTCGTCTTGGGAGATGCAAGACGAGCCTGCATTCAATTCACTGGAGGGATATCCGTCCTTACTTCAAGTCAGAGCATCTCGGTGTCCATTCCACTTGAGGCCACAAACTCAGGGTCCCTCTCACATACCTGTAGCTGAGAGAAGCCTCCTCTTGAGGTGCTTGTGGAAAGTTGGCATTCCTCTTGAGTCGAAGCCAGGGACTAAGCTCTCATCTCGAGTGATTTGGGGTCCACGGAGTCCTATCGTGTTGCTACAGTGACCTCAGGATCCCTCTAGACTTGAGACAGTGATCTTGGGTTTCTCTGGAGTGCCATCAAGGAAATCAAGTCTCCTTTCACGTTTGATGTGGAACACCTAATTGCTCTGCACACAGTCCAGGGGAATCGGGCCTCATGTCTCGGCGAGGGGGAAGTCTCATGGTTTTTCTCGAGTTGCGGCCGGAACCTTGGGTATATTCTCGAGTTACGACGGGGAGGGCCCTTCCAGACACGTGTTTGTTCAGCAACGTCAGGACTCCTGCCTAGGAGCGAGGGACACCTCGGGATTCTCCTCGAGTCTTGGCATGGCAATTGGGAGGCGTCTCCACGTGAGGCGGGAGACCCAGGGTCCCTTTCCACGTGCCACAGGGATCCTGGTACTCCTATCCATTTTCAAGAGGAGTCAGGCATCGTCTCCTTTGGAAGCATTGATCTCCGCGGACCTCTCGAGTCTTCAAACGATGTGAGGCCTCTGCTCGCGATGAAGCGGTGAACTCCGTCTTTCTCTGTCATCTCCACAGGGGATTCAGACATCCCTTCGTCTAGGGAGATGCAAGACGAGCCTGCTTTCAATTCACTGCAGGGATATCCGGCCTTACTTCGAGTCAGAGCATCTCGGTGTCCATTCCACTTGAGGCCACAAACTCAGGGTCCCTCTCACATACCTGTAGCTGAGAGAAGCCTCCTCTTGAGGTGCTTGTGGAAAGTTGGTATTCCTCTTGAGTCGGAGCCAGGGACTAAGCTCTCATCTCAAGTTGATTTGGGGTCCACGGAGCCCTTTCATGTTGGTCCAGTGACCTCAGGATCCCTCTAGACTTGAGTCAGTGAATTTGCGTTTTCTCTGGAGTGCCATCAAGGAAATCAAGGCTCATTTCACGTTTGATATGGAACACGGAATTGCTCTGCACGCAGTGCAGGGGAATCGGGCCTCATCTCGCGGCGAGGGGGAAGTCTCATGGTTTTTCTCGAGTTGCGGCCGGAACCTGGGGTATATTCTCGAGTTACGACGGGGAGGGCCCTTCCAGACACGTGTTTGTTCAGCGACGTCAGGACTCCTGCCTAGGTGCGAGGGACACCTCGGGCTTCTCCTCGACTCTTGGCATGGCAATTGGGACGCGTCTCCTCGTGAGGCTGCAAACCCAGCGTCCCTTTCCACATGCCACAGATATCCTGGGACTCCTATCCATTTTCAAGAGGAGTCAGGCATCGTCTGCTTTGGAAGCATTGATCTCCAAAGACCTCTAGAATTTTCAAAGGATGTGAGGCCTCCGGTCGCCATGAGGCGGACGACAGGTCTTTCTCTGTCGTCTCCACCGGGGATTCAGACATCCCTACGTCTTGGGAGATGCAAGACGAGCCTGCATTCAATTCACTGCAGGGATATCCGGCCTTACTTCGAGTCAGAGCATCTCGGTGTCCATTCCACTTGAGGACACAATCTCAGGGTCCCTCTCACATACCTGTAGCTGAGAGAAGCCTCCTCTTGAGGTGCTCTTGGAAAGTTGGTATTCCTCTTGAGTCGAAGCCAGGGACTAAGCTCTCATCTCGAATTGATTTGGGGTCCACGGAGCCCTTTCGTGTTGCTCCAGTGACCTCAGGATCCCTCTAGACTTGAGACAGTGATCTTGGGTCTTCTCTGAAGTGCCATCAAGGAAATCAAGGCTCCTTTCACGTTTGATGTGGAACACGGAATTGCTCTGCATGCAGTGCAGGGGAATCGGACCTCATCTCGCGGCGAGGGGGAAGTCTCATGGTTTTTCTCGAGTTGCGGCCGGAACCTGGGCTATATTCTCGAGTTATGACGGGGAGGGCCCTTCCAGACACGTGTTTGTTCAGCCACTTCAGGACACCTGCCTAGGTGCGAGGGACACCTCGGGATTCTCCTCGAGTCTTGTCATGGCAATTGGGACGCGTCTCCACGTTAGGCGGGAGCCCCAGGGTCCCTTTAGACGTGCCACAGGGATCCTGGGACTCCTATCCATTTTCAAGAGGAGTCAGGCATCGTCTCCTTTGGAAGCATTGATCTCCAAAGACCTCTAGAGTTTTCAGAGGATGTGAGGCCTCCGGTCGCGATGAGGCGGACGACTCGGTCTTTCTCTGTCGTCTCCACCGGGGATTCAGACATCCCTTCGTCTTGGGAGATGCAAGACGAGCCTGCATTCAATTCACTGCAGGGATATCCGGCCTTACTTCGAGTCAGAGCATCTCGGTGTCCATTCCACTTGAGGCCACAATCTCAGGGTCCCTCTCACATACCTGTAGCTGAGAGAAGCCTCCTCTTGAGGTGCTCTTGGAAAGTTGGTATTCCTCTTGCGTCGAAGCCAGGGACTAAGCTCTCATCTCGAGTTGATTTGGGGTCCACGGAGCCCTTTCGTGTTGCTCCAATGACCTCAGGATCCCTCTAGACTTGAGACAGTGATCTTGGGTTTTCTCTGGAGTGCCATCAAGGAAATCAAGGCTCCTTTCATTTTTGATGTGGAATACGGAATTGCTCTGCACGCAGAGCAGGGGAATCGGGTTCATCTCGCGGCGAGTAGGAAGTCTCATGGTTTTTCTCGAGTTGCGGTCGGAACCTGGGGTATGTTCTCGAGTTACGACGGGGAGGGCCCTTCCAGACACGTGTTTGTTCAGCGACGTCAGGACTCCTGCCTAGGTGCGAGGGACAGCTCGGGATTCTCCTCGAGTCTTGGCATGGCAATTGGGACGCGACTCCACGTGAGGCGGGAGACCCAGTGTCCCTTTCCACGTGCCACAGTGATCCTGGGACTCCTATCCATTTTCAAAAGGAGTCAGGCATCGTCTCCTTTGGAAGCACTGATCTCTGCAGACCTCTCGCGTTTTCAAAGGAAGTGAGGCCTCCGGTCACGATGAGGCGGAGGATTAGGTCTTTCTCTGTGGTCTCCAGAGGGGATTCAGACATCCCTTTGTCTTGGGAGATGCAAGACGAGCCTGCATTCAATTCACTGCAGGGATATCCAGCCTTACTTCGAGTCAGAGCATCTCGGTGTCCATTGCACTTGAGGCCACAAACTCAGGGTCCCTCTCACAAACCTGTAGCTGAGAGAAGCCTCCTCTTGAGGTGCTTGTGGAAAGTTGGTATTCCTCTTGAGTCGAAGCCAGGGACTAAGCTCTCATCTCGAGTTGATTTGGGGTCCACGGAGCACTTTCGTGTTGCTGCAGTGACCTCAGAATCCCTCTAGACTTGAGACAGTGACCTTGCGTTTTCTCTGGAGTGCCATCAAGGAAATCAAGGCTCCTTTCATGTTTGATGTGGAACACGGATTTGCTCTGCACGCAGTGCAGGGGAATCGGGCCTCATTTCGCGGCGAGGGGGAAGTCTCATGGTTTTTCTCGAGTTGCGGCCGGAACCTGGGGTATATTCTCGAGTTACGACGGGGAGGGCCCTTCCAGACACGTGTTTGTTCAGCGACGTCAGGACTCGCGCCTAGGTGCGAGGGACACCTCGGGATTCTCCTCGAGTCTTGGCATGGCAATTGGGATGCGTCTCCACGTGAGGCGGGAGACCCAGGGTCCCGTTCGACGTGCCACAGGGACCCTGGGACTCCTATCCATTTTCAAGAGGAGTCAGGCATCGTCTCCTTTGGAAGCATTGATCTCCGCAGACCTCTCGAGTTTTAAAAGGATGTGAGGCCTCCGCTAGCGATGAGGCTGAGAATTAGGTCATTCTCTGTGGTCTCCACAGGGGATTCAGACATCCCTTCGTCTTGGGAGATGCAAGACGAGCCTGCATTCAATTCACTGAAGGGATATCCGGCCTTACTTCGAGTCAGAGCATCTCGGTGTCCATTCCACTTGAGGCCACAAACTCAGGGGACCTCTCCCATACCTGTAGCTGAGAGAAGCCTCCTCTTGAGGTGCTTGTGGAAGGTTGGTATTCCTCTTGAGTCGAAGCCAGGGACTAAGCTCTCATCTCGAGTTGATTTGGGGTCCACGGAGCCCTTTCGTGTTGCTCCAGTGACCTCAGGATCCCTCTAGACTTGAGACAGTGATCTTGGGTTTTCTCTGGAGTGCCATCAAGGAAATCAAGGCTCCTTTCATTTTTGATGTGGAATACGGAATTGCTCTGCACGCAGAGCAGGGGAATTGGGGTTCATCTCGCGGCGAGTAGGAAGTCTCATGGTTTTTCTCGAGTTGCGGTCGGAACCTGGGGTATGTTCTCAAGTTACGACGGGGAGGGCCCTTCCAGACACGTGTTTGTTCAGCGACGTCAGGACTCCTGCCTAGGTGCGAGGGACAGCTCGGGATTCTCCTCGAGTCTTGGCATGGCAATTGGGACGCGACTCCACGTGAGGCGGGAGACCCAGTGTCCCTTTCCACGTGCCACAGTGATCCTGGGACTCCTATCCATTTTCAAAAGGAGTCAGGCATCGTCTCCTTTGGAAGCACTGATCTCTGCAGACCTCTCGCGTTTTCAAAGGAAGTGAGGCCTCCGGTCACGATGAGGCGGAGGATTAGGTCTTTCTCTGTGGTCTCCAGAGGGGATTCACATCCCTTTGTCTTGGGAGATGCAAGACGAGCCTGCATTCAATTCACTGCAGGGATATCCAGCCTTACTTCGAGTCAGAGCATCTCGGTGTCCATTGCACTTGAGGCCAGAAACTCAGGGTCCCTCTCACAAACCTGTAGCTGAGAGAAGCCTCCTCTTGAGGTGCTTGTGGAAAGTTGGTATTCCTCTTGAATCGAAGCCAGGGACTAAGCTCTCATCTCGAGTTGATTTGTGGTCCACGGAGCCCTTTCGTGTTGCTCCAGTGACCTCAGGATCCCTCTAGATTTGAGACAGTAATCTTGGGTTTTCTCTGGAGGGCCATCAAGGAAATCAAGGCTCCTTTCACATTTGATGTGAAACACGGAATTGCTCTGCATGCAGTGCAGGGGAATCGGGCCTCAACTCGCGGCGAGGGGGAAATCTCATGGTTTTTCTCGAGTTGCGGCCGGAACCTGGGGTATATTCTCGAGTTACGACAGGGAGGGCCCTTCCAGACACGTGTTTGTTCAGCGACGTCAGGACTCCTGCCTAGGTGCGAGGGACACATCGGGATTCTCCTCGAGTCTTGGCATGGCAATTGGGATGCGTCTCCACGTGAAGCGGGAGACCCAGGGTCCCTTTCCACGTGCCACAGGGATCCTGGGACTCCTATCCATTTTCAAGAAGAGTCAGGCATCGTCTCCTTTGGAAGCATTGATCTCCGCAGACCTCTCGAGTTTTCAAAGGATGTGAGGCCTCCGGTCGCGATGAGGCGGAGGACTAGGTCTTTCTCTGTGGTCTCCACAGCGGATTCAGACACCCCTTCGTCTTGTGAGATGCAAGACGAGCCTGCATTCAATTCACTGCAGGGATATCCGGCCTTACTTCGAGTCAGAGCATCTCGGTGTCCATTCCACTTGAGGCCACAAACTCAGGGTCCCTCTCACATACCTGTAGCTGAGAGAAGCCTCCTCTTGAGGTGGTTGAGGAAAGTTGGTATTCCTCTTGAGTCGAAGCCAGGGACTAAGCTCTCATCTCGAGTTGATTTGGGGTCCACGGAGCCCTTTCGTGTTGCTCCAGTGACCTCAGGATCCCTCTAGACTTGAGACAGTGATCTTGGGTTTTCTCTGGAGTGCCATCAAGGAAATCAAGGCTCCTTTCACGTTTGATGTGGAACACAGAATTGCTCTGCACGCAGTGCAGGGGAATCGGGCCTCATCTCGCAGCGAGTGGGAAGTCTCATGGTTTTTCTCGAGTTGCGGCCGGAACCTGGGGTATATTCTCGAGTTACGACGGGGAGGGCCCTTCCAGACACGTGTTTGTTCAGCGACGTCAGGACTCCTGCCTAGGTGCGAGGGACACCTCGGGATTCTCCTCGAGTCTTTGCATTGCAATTGGGATGCGTCTCCACGGGAGGCGGGAGACCCAGGGTCCCTTTCCACGTGCCACAGGGATCCTGGGACTCCTAACCATTTTCAAGAGGAGTCAGGCATCGTCTCCTTTGGAAGCATTGATCTCCGCAGACCTCTCGAGTTTTCAAAGGATGTGAGGCCTCCGCTCGCGATGAAGCGGAGAATTAGGTCTTTCTCTGTGGTCTCCACAGGGGATTCAGACATCCCTTCGTCTTGGGACATGCAAGACGAGCCTGCATTCAATTCACTGCAGGGATATCCGGCCTTACTTCGAGTAAGAGCATCTCGGTGCCCATTCCACGTGAGGCCACAAACTCAGGGTCCCTCTCACATATCTGTAGCTGAGAGAAGCCTCCTCTTGAGGTGCTTGTGGAAGGTTGGTATTCCTCTTGAGTCGAAGCCAGGGACTAAGCTCTCATCTCGAGTTGATTTGGGGTCTATGAAGCCCTTTCGTGTTGCTACAGTGACCGCAGGATCCCTCTAGACTTGAGACAGTGATCTTGGGTTTTCTCTGCAGTGCCATCAAGGAAATCAAGGCTCCTTTCACGTTTGATGTGGAACACGGAATTGCTCTGCATGCAGTGCAGGGGAATCGGGCCTCATCTCGCGGCGAGGGGGAAGTCTCATGGTTTTTCTCGAGTTGCGGCCGGAACCTGGGGTATATTCTCGAGTTACGACGGGGAGGGCCCTTCCAGACACGTGTTTGTTCAGCGACGTCAGGACTCCTGCCTAGGTGCGAGGGACACCTCGGGATTCTCCTCGAGTCTTGGCAAGGCAATTTGGTCGCATCTCCACGTGAGGCGGGAGACCCAGGGTCCCTTTCCACGTGCCACAGGAATCCTGGGATTCCTATCCATTTTCAAGTGGAGTCAGGCATCGTCTCCTTTGGAAGCATTGATCTCCGTGGAACTCTCGAGTTTTCAAAGGATGTGAGGCTCCCGTCGCGATGAGGCGGAGAACTCGGTCTTTCTCTGTGGTCTCCATAGGGGATTCAGACATCCCTTCGTCTTGGGAGATGCAAGACGAGCCTGCATTCAATTCACTGCAGGGATATCCGGCCTTACTTCGAGTCAGAGCATCTCGGTGCCCATTCCACGTGAGGCCACAAACTCAGGGTCCCTCTCACATACCTGTAGCTGAGAGAAGCCTCCTCTTGAGGTGCTTGTGGAAGGTTGGTATTCCTCTTGAGTCTAAGCCAGGGACTAAGCTATCATCTCGAGTTGATTTGGGGTCCACAGAGCCCTTTCGTGTTTCTCAAGTGACCTCAGGATCCCTCTAGACTTGAGACAGTGATCTTGGGTTTTCTCTGGAGTGCCATCAAGGAAATCAAGGCTCCTTTCACGTTTGATGTGGAACACGGAATTGCCCTGCCTTCAGTGCTGGGGAATCGGGACTCAACTCGCGGCGAGGGGGAAATCTCATGGTTTTTCTCGAGTTGCGGCCGGAACCTGGGGTATATTCTCGAGTTACGACGGGGAGGGCCCTTCCAGACACGTGTTTGTTCAGCGACGTCAGGACTCCTGCCTAGGTGCGAGGGACACCTCGGAATTCTCCTCGAGTCTTGGCAAGGCAATTTGGTCGCGTCTCCACGTGAGGCGGGAGACCCAGGGTCCCTTTCCACGTGCCACAGGAATCCTGGGATTCCTATCCATTTTCAAGAGGAGTCAGGCATCGTCTCCTTTGGAAGCATTGATCTCCGTGGAACTCTCGAGTTTTCAAAGGATGTGAGGCTCCCGTCGCGATGAGGCGGAGAACTCGGTCTTTCTCTGTGGTCTCCACAGGGGATTCAGACATCCCTTCGTCTTGGGAGATGCAAGACGAGCCTGCATTCAATTCACTGCAGGGATATCCGGCCTTACTTCGAGTCAGAGCATCTCGGTGCCCATTCCACGTGAGGCCACAAACTCAGGGTCCCTCTCACATATCTGTAGCTGAGAGAAGCCTCCTCTTGAGGTGCTTGTGGAAGGTTGGTATGCCTCTTGAGTCTAAGCCAGGGACTAAGCTATCATCTCGAGTTGATTTGGGGTCCACAGAGCCCTTTCGTGTTTCTCCAGTGACCTCAGGATCCCTCTAGACTTGAGACAGTGATCTTGGGTTTTGTCTGGAGTGCCATCAAGGAAATCAAGGCTCCTTTCACGTTTGATGTGGAACACGGAATTGCTCTGCACGCAGTGCAGGGGAATCAGGACTCATCTCGCGGCGAGGGGCAAGTCTCATGGTTTTTCGCCACTTGTGCCCGGAACCTGGGGTATATTTTCGAGTTACGATGGGGAGGGGGGCCCTTCCAGACAGGTGTTTGTTCAGCGAAGTCAGTACTCCTGCCTACGTGCGAGGGACACCTCAGGATTCTCCTCGAGACTTGGCATGGCCATTGGGACGCGTCTCCACGTGAGGCGGGAGACCCAGGGTCCCTTTCCACGTGCCACAGCGATCCTGGCACTCCTATCCCATTTTCAAGAGTAGTCAGGCATCGTCTCCTATGGGAGCATTGATCTCCACGGACCTCTCGAGTTTTCAAAGGATGTGAGGCCTCCGGTCTCGATGATGCGGAGAACTAGATCTTTCTCTGTCATCTCCACAGGGGATTCAGACATCCCTTAGTCTTGGGAGATGCAAGACGAGCCTGCATTCAATTCACTGCAGGGATATCCGGCCTTACTTCGAGTCAGAGCATCTCGGTGTCCATTCCACTTGAGGCCACAAACTCAGGGTCCCTCTCACATACCTGTAGCTGAGAGAAGCCTCCTCTTGAGGTGCTTGTGGAAAGTTCGTATTCCTCTTGAGTCGAAGCCAGGGACTAAGCTCTCATCTCGAGTTGATTTGGGGTCCACGGAGCCCTTTCGTGTTGCTACAGTCACCTGAGGATCCCTGTAGACTTGAAAAAGTGAACTTGGGTTTTCACTGGAGTGCCATCAAGGAAATCAAGGCTCCTTTCAGGTTTGAGGTGGACCACGGAATTGCTCTGCACACAGTGCAGGGGAATCGGGTCTCATCTCGTGGCGAGGGGGAAGTCTCATGGTTTTTCTCAAGTTGCGGCCGGAACCTGGGGTATATTCTCGAGTTACGACGGGGAGGGCCCTTCCAGACACGTGTTTGTTAAGCGACGACAGGACCCCTTCCTAGGTTCGAGGGACACCTCGGCATTCTCCTAAAGTCTTGGCATGGCAATTGGGACGTGTCTCCACATGAGGCGGGAGATCCAGGGTCCCTTTCCACGTGCCACAGGGATCCTGGGACTCCTATCCATTTTCAAGAGGAGTCAGGCATCGTCTCTTTGGAAGCATTGATCTCCGCGGACCTCACCAGTTTTCAAAGGATGTGAGGCCTCCTGTCGCGATGAGGCGGAGAACTAGGTCTTTCTCTGTGGTCTCCACAGGGGATTCAGATATCCCTTCGTCTTGGGAGATGCAGGACGAGCCTTCATTCAATTCACTGCAGGGATATCGGGCCTTACTTCGAGGCAGAGCATCTCGGTGTCCATTCCACTTGAGGCCACAAACTCAGGGTCCCTCTCACATACCTGTAGCTGAGAGAAGCCTCCTCTTGAGGTGCTTGTGGAAAGTTGGTATACCCCTTGATTCGAAGCCAGGGACTAAGCTCTCATCTCGAGTTGATTTGGGGTCCACGGAGCCCTTTCATGTTGCTACAGTGACCTCAGGATCCCTCTAGACTGGAGACAGTGATCTTGGGTTTTCTCTGAAGTGCCATCAAGGAAATCAAGGCTCCTATCACGTTTGATGTGGAACACGGAATTGCTTTACTTGCAGGGCAGGGGAATTCGGCCTCATCTCGCGGCGAGGGGGAAGTCTCATGGTTTTTCTCGAGTTGCGGCCGGAACCTGGGGTATATTCTCGAGTTACGACGGGGAGGACGCTTCCAGACACGTGTTTGTTCAGCGACGTCAGGACTCCTGCCTAGGTGCGAGGGACACCTCGGGATTCTCCACGAATCTTGGAATGGCAATTGGGACCCGTCTCCACGTGAGGTGGGAGACCCAGGGTCCCTTTCCACGTGCCACAGGGATCCTGGGACTCCTATCCATTTTCAAGAGGAGTCAGGCATCGTCTCCTTTGGAAGCATTGATCTCTGCGGACCTCTCGAGTTTTCAAAGGATGTGAGGCTTCCGGTCGCGATGAGGCGGAGAACTAGGTCTTTCTCTGTGGTCTCCACAGGGGATTCAGACATCCCTTCGTCTAGGGAGATGCAAGACGAGCCTGCATTCAATTCACTGCAGGGATATCCGGCCTAACTTCGAGTCAGAGCTTCTCGGTGTCCATTACACTTGAGGCCACAAACTCAGGGTCCCTCTCACATACCTGTAGCTGAGAGAAGCCTCCTCTTGAGGTGGTTGTGGAAAGTTGGTATTCCTCTTGAGTCGAAGCCAGGGACTAAGCTCTCATCTCGAGTTAATTTGGGTTCCACGGAGCCCTTTCTTGTTGCTCCAGTGACCTCAGGATCCCTCTAGACTTGAGACAGTGATCTTGGGTTTTGTCTGGAGTGCCATCAAGGAAATCAAGGCTCCTTTCACGTTTGATGTGGAACACGGAATTGCTCTACTTGCAGGGCAGGGGAATTCGGCCTCATCTTGCGGCGAGGGGGAAGTCTCATGGTTTTTCTCGAGTTGCGGCCGGAACCTGGGGTATATTCTCAAGTTACGACGTGGAGGGCCCTTCCAGACACGTGTTTGTGCAGCGACGTCAGGACTCCTGCCTAGGTGCGAGGGACACCTCGGGATTCTCCACAAATCTTGGCATGGCAATTGGGACGCGTCTCCACGTGAGGCGGGAGACCCAGGGTCCCTTTCCACGTGCCACAGGGATCCTGGGACTCCTAGCCATTTTCAAGAGGAGTCAGGCATTGTCTCCTTTGGAAGCATTGATCTTCGCGGACCTCTCGAGTTTTCAAAGGATGTGAGGCCTCTGGTCGCGATGAGGCGGAGGACTAGGTCTTTCTCTGTGGTCTCCACAGCGGATTCAGACATCCCTTCGTCTTGGGTGATGTAAGACGAGCCTGCATTCAATTCACTGCAGGGATATCCGGCCTTACTTCGAATCAGTGCATCTCGTTGTCCATTCCCCATGAGGCCACAAACTCAGGGTCCCTGTCACATACCTGTGGCTGAGTGAAGACTCCTCTTGAGGTGCTTGCGGAAAGTTGGAATTCCTCTTGAGTCGAAGCCAGGGACTAAGCTCTCATCTCGAGTAGATTTGGGGTCCACGGAGCCCTTTCTTGTTGCTCCAGTGACCTCAGGATCCCTATAGACTTGAGACAGTGATCTTGGGTTTTCTCTGGAGTGCCATCAAGGAAATCAAGGCTCCTTTCACGTTTGATGTGGAACACGGAATTGCTCTGCACGCAGTGCAGGGGAATCGGGCCTCATCTCGCGGCGAGGGGGAAGTCTCATGGTTTTTCTCGAGTTGCGGCCGGAACCTGGGGTATATTCTAGAGTTACGACGGGGAGGGCCCTTCCAGACACATGTTTCTTCAGCGACGTCAGGACTCCTGCCTAGGTGCGAGGGACACCTCGGGATTCTCCTCGAGTCTTGGCATGGCAATTGGGACGCGTCTCCACGTGAGGCGGGAGACCCAGTGTCCCTTTCCACGTGCCACAGGGATCCTGGGACTCCTATCCATTTTCAAGAGGAGTCAGGCATCGTCTCCTTTGGAAGCATTGATCTCCGTGGACCTCTAGGGTTTTCAAAGGATGTTAGGCCTCCGGTCGCGATGAGGCAAAGAACTAGGTCTTTCTCTGTGGTCTCCAGAGGGGATTCAGACATCCCTTCGTCTTGGGAGATGCAAGACGAGCCTGCATTCAATTCACTGCAGGGATATCCGGCCTTACTTCGAGTCAGAGCATCTCGGTGTCCATTCCACTTGAGGCCACAATCTCAGGGTCCCTCTCACATACCTGTAGCTGAGAGAAGCCTCCTCTTGAGGTGCTTGTGGAAAGTTGGTATTGCTCTTGAGTCGAAGCCAGGGAATAAGCTCTCATCTCGAGTTGATTTGGGGTTCACGGAGCCCTTTCCTGTTGGTCCAGTGACCTCAGGATCCCTCTAGACTTGAGACAGTGATCTTGGATTTTCTCTGGAGTGCCATCAAGGAAATCAAGGCTCCTTTCACGTTTGATGTGGAACACGGAATTGCTCTGCTCGCAGTGCAGGGAAATCGGGCCTCAACTCGCGGCGAGGGGGAAATCTCATGGTTTTTCTCGAGTTGCGGCCAGAACCTGGGGTATATTCTTGAGTTACGACGGGGAGGGCCCTTCCAGAAACGAGTTTGTTCAGCGACGTCAGCGCTCCTGCCTAGGTGCGAGGGACACCTCGGGATTCTCCTCGAGTCTTGGCATGGCAATTTGGACGTGTCGCCACGTGAGGTGGGAGACCCGGGGTCCCTTTCGACGTGCCACAGATATCCTGGGATTCCTATACATTTTCAAGAGGAGTCAGGCATCGTCTCCTTTGGAAGCATTGATCTCTGCGGACCTCTCGAGTTTTCAAAGGATGTGAGGCCTCAGCTCGCGATGAAGCGGAGGACTAGGTCTTTCTCTGTGGTCTCCACAGCAGATTCAGACATCCCTTCGTCTTGGGAGATGCAAGACGAGCCTGCATTCAATTCACTACAGGGATATCCGGCCTTACTTCGAGTCAGAGCATCTCGGTGTCCATTCCACTTGAGGCCACAAACTCAGGGTCCCTCTCACATACCTGTAGCTGAGAGAAGCCTCCTCTTGAGGTGCTTGTGGAAACTTGGTATTCCTCTTGAGTCGAAGCCAGGGACTAAGCTCTCATATCGAGTTGATTTGGGGTCCACGGAGAATTTTCGTATTGCTCCAGTGACCTCAGGATCCCTCTAGACTTGAGACAGTGATTTTGGGTTTTCTCTGGAGTGCCATCAAGGAAATCAAGGCTTCTTTCAGGTTTGATGTGGAACACCGAATTGCTCCGCACGCAGTGCAGGGGAATCAGGCCTCATCTCGCGGCGAGGGGGAAGTCTCATGCTTTTTCTCGAGTTGCGGCCAGAACCTGGGGTATATTCTCGAGTTACGACGGGGAGGGCCCTTCCAGACACGTGTTTCTTCATCGACGTCAGGACCCCTGCCTAGGTGCGAGGGACACCTCGGGATTCTCCTCGAGTCTTTGCATTGCAATTGGGACGCGTCTCCACGTGAGGCGGGAGACCCAGGGTCCCTTTCCACGTGCCACAGATATCCTGGGACTCCTATCCATTCTCAAGAGGAGTCAGGCATCATCTCCTTCGGAAGTATTCAGCTCAGCGGAGCTTTCGAGTTTTCAAAGGATATGAGGCCTCCGGTCGCGAGGAGGCGGAGGACTAGGTCTTTCTCTGTGGTCTCCACAGGGGATTCAGACATCCCTTCATCTTGGGAGATGCAAGACGAGCCTGCATTCAATTCACTGCAGGGATATCCGGCCTTACTTCGAGTCAGAGCATCTCGGTGTCCATTGCACTTGAGGCCACAAACTCTGGGTCCCTCTCACAAACCTGTAGCTGAGAGAAGCCTCCCCTTGAGGTGCTCTTGGAAAGTTGGTATTCCTCTTGAGTCGAAGCCAGGGAATAAGTTCTCATCTCGAGTTGATTTGGGGTACAGGGAATCCTTTCGTGTTGCTCCAGTGACCTCAGCATCCCTCTAGACTTGAGACAGTGATCTTGGGTTTTCTCTGGAGTGCCATCAAGGAAATCAAGGCTCCTTTCAGGTTTGATGTGGAACACGGAATTGCTCTGCATGCAGTGCAGGGAAATCGGGCCTCAACTCACGGCGAGGGGGAAATCTCATGGTTTTTCTCGAGTTGCGGCCAGAACCTGGGGTATATTCTTGAGTTCCGACGGGGAGGGCCCTTCCAGACACGAGTTTGTTCAGCGACGTCAGCACTCCTGCCTAGGTGCGAGGGACACCTCGGGATTCTCCTCGAGTCTTGGCATGGCAATTTGGATGCGTCTCCACGTGAGGTGGGAGACCGGGGGTCCCTTTCCACGTGCCACAGATATCCTGGGATTCCTATACATTTTCAAGAGGAGTCAGGCATCGTCTCATTTGGAAGCATTGATCTCTGCGGACCTCTAGAGTTTTCAAAGGATGTGAGGCCTCAGCTCGCGATGAAGCAGAGAACTAGGTCTTTCTCTGTGGTCTCCACAGGGGATTCAGATATCCCTTCGTCTTGGGAGATGCAGGACGAGCCTTCATTCAATTCACTGTAGGGATATCGGGCCTTACTTCGAGTCAGAGCATCTCGGTGTCCATTCCACTTGAGGCCACAAACTCAGGGTCCCTCTCACATACCTGTAGCTGAGAGAAGCCTCCTCTTGAGGTGCTTGTGGAAAGTTGGTATTCCCCTTGATTCGAAGCCAGGGACTAAGCTCTCATCTCGAGTTGATTTGGGGTCCACGGAGCCCTTTCATGTTGCTACAGTGACCTCAGGATCCCTCTAGACTGGAGACAGTGATCTTGGGTTTTCTCTGGAGTGCCATCAAGGAAATCAAGGCTCCTTTCACGTTTGATGTGGAACACGGAATTGCTCTTTACCCAGTGCAGGGGAATCGGGCCTCATCTCGCAGCGAGGGGGAAGTCTCATGGTTTTTCTCGAGTTGCGGCCGGAACCTGGGGTATATTCTCGAGTTACGACGGGGAGGGCCTTTCCAGACACGTGTTTGTTCAGCGACGTCAGGACTCCTGCCTAGGTGCGAGGGACACCTCGGGATTCTCCTCGAGTCTTGGCATGGCAATTGGGACGTGTCTCCAAGTGAGGCGGGAGACCCAGGGTCCCTTTCCACGTGACACAGGGATCCTGGGACTCCTATCCATTTTCAAGAGGAGTCAGGCATCGTCTCCTTTGGAAGCATTGATCTCCGCGGACCTCTCGAGTTTTCAAAGGATGTGAGGCCTCCTGTCGCGATGAGGCGGAGAACTAGGTCTTTCTCTGTGGTCTCCACAGGGGATTCAGACATCCCTTCGTCTTGGGAGATGCAAGACGAGCCTGCATTCAATTCACTGCAGGGATATTCGGCCTTAATTCGAGACAGAGCATCTCGGTGTCCATTCCTCTTGAGGCCACAAACTCAGGGTCCCTCTCACATACCTGTAGCTGAGAGAATCCTCCTCTTGAGGTGCTTGTGGAAAGTTGGAATTCCTCTTGAGTCGAAGTCAGGGACTAAGCTCTCATCTCGAGTTGATTTGGGGTCCACAGAGCCCTTTCGTGTTGCTCCCGTGACCTCAGGATCCCTCTAGACGTGAGACAGTGATCTTGGGTTTTCTCTGAAGTGACATCAAGGAAATCAAGGCTCCTTTCACATTTATGTGGAACACGGAATTGCTCTACACGCAGTGCAGGGGAATCGGGCCTCATCTCACGGCGAGGGGGAAGTCTCATGGTTTTTCTCGAGTTGCGGCCGGAACCTGTGGTATATTCTCGAGTTACGACATGGAGGGCCCTTCCAGACACGTGATAGGTGCGAGGGACACCTTCGGATTCTCCTAAAGTCTTGGCATGGCAATTGGGACGCATCTCCACATGAGGTGGGAGACCCAGGGTCCCTTTCCACGTGCCACAGGGATCCTCGGACTCCTATCCATTTTCAAGAGGAGTCAGGCATCATCTCTTTGGAAGCATTGATCTCCACAGACCTCTCCAGTTTTCAAAGGATGTGAGGCCTCCGGTCGCGATGAGGCGGAGTACTAGGTCTTCCTCTGTGGTCTCCTCAGGGGACTCAGACCTCCCTTCGTCTTGGGAGATATAAGACGAGCCTGCATTCAATTCACTGCAGGGATAGCCAGCCTTACTTCGAGTCAGAGCATCTCGGTCTCCATTCCACTTGAGGCCACAAACTCAGGGTCCCTCTCACATACCTGTAGCTGAGAGAAGCCTCCTCTTGAGGTGCTTGTGGAAAGTTGGTATTGCTCTTGAGTCGAAGCCAGGGACTAAGCTCTCATCTCGAGTTGATTTGGGGTCCACGGAGCCCTTTCTTCTTGGTCCAGTGACCTCAGGATCCCTCTAGACTGAGACAGTGATCTTGGGTTTTCTCTGGAATGCCATCAGGAAATCAAGGCTCCTTTCACGTTTGATGTGGAACACTGAATTGCTCTGCACGCAGTGCAGGGGAATCGGGCCTCATCTCACGGCGAGGGGCAAGTCTCATGGTTTTTCTCGAGTTGCGGCCAGAACCTGGGGTATATTCTCGAGTTACGACGGGGAGGGCCCTTCCACACACATGTCTGTTAAGCGACATCAGGACTCCTGCCTAGGTGCGAGGGACACCTCGCGATTCTCCTCGAGTCTTGGCATGGCTATTGGGACCCATCTCCACGTGAAGCGGGAGACCCAGGGTCCCTTTCCACGTGCCACAGGGATCCTGGGACTCCTATCCATTTTCAAGAGGAGTCAGGCATCGTCTCCTTTGGAAGCACTGATCTCCACGGACATCTCGAGTTATCAAAGGATGTGAGGCCTCCGGTCGCGATGAGGCGGAGGACTAGGTCTTTCTCTGTGGGCTCCACAGGGGATTCAGACAGCCCTTCGTCTTGGGAGATGCAAGACAAGCCTGCATTCAATTCACTGCAGGGATATCCGGCCTTACTTCGAGTCAGAGCATCTCGGTGTCCATTCCACTTGAGGCCACAAACTCAGGGTCCCTCTCACATACCTGTAGCTGAGAGAAGCCTCCTCTTGAGGTGCTTGTGGAAAGTTCGTATTGCTCTTGAGTCGAAGCCAGGCACTAAGCTCTCATCTCCAGTTGATTTGAGGTCCACGGAGCCCTTTTGTGTTGCTACAGTGACCTCAGGATCCCTCTAGACTTGAGACAGTGATCTTGGGTTTTCTCTGGAGTGCCATCAAGGAAATCAAGGCTTCTTTCACGTTTGATGTGGAACACGGAATTGTCTTGAATGCAGTGCAGGGGAATCGGGACTCATCTCGCAGGGAGGGGGACGTCTCATGGTTTTTCTTGAGTTGCGGCTGGACCAGGGGTATATTCTCGAGTTACGACGGGGAGGGTCCTTCCAGACACGTGTTTGTTCAGCGACGTTATGACTCCTGTCTAGGTACGAGGGATATCTCGGGATTCTCCTCGAGTCTTGGCATGGCAATTAGGACGCGTCTCCACGTGAGGCGGGAGACCCAGGGTCCCTTTCCACGTGCCACAGGGATCCTGGGACTCCTATGCATTTTCAAGAAGAGTCAGGCATCGTCTCCTTCGGAAGCATTGATCTCTGCAGACCTCTCGAGTTTTGAAAGGATGTGAGGCCTCCCTTCGCGATGAGTCGGAGAACTGGGTCTTTCTCTGTGTTCTCCACAGGGGATTCAGACATCCATTCATCTTGGGAGATGCAAGACGAGCCTGCATTCAATACACTGCAGGGATATCCGGCCTTACTTCGAGTCAGAGCATCTCGGTGTCCATTCCACTTGAGGCCATAAACTCAGGGTCCCTCTCACATACCTGTAGCTGAGAGGAGCCTCCTCTTGAGGTGCTTGTGGAAAGTTGGTATTCCTCTTGAGTCGAAGCCAGGGACTAAGCTCTCATCTCGAGTTGATTTGGGGTCCACGCAGCCCTTTCTTATTGCTCCAGTGACCTCAGGATCCCTCTAGACTTGAGACAGTGATCTTGGGTTTTCTCTGGACTGCCATCAAGGAAATCAAGGCTCCTTTCACGTTTGATGTGGAACACCGAATTGCTCTGCACGCAGTGGAGGGGAATCGGGCCTCATCTAGCGGTGAGGGGGAAGTCTCATGGTTTTTCTCGAGTTGCGGCCGGAACCTGGGGTATATTCTCGAGTTACGACGGGGAGGGCCCTTCCAGACACGTGTTTGTTCAGCGACGTCAGGACTCCTGCATAGGTGCGAGGGACACCTCGGGATTCTCCTCGAGTCTTGGCATATCAATTGGGACGCGTCTCCTCGTGAGGCGGCAGACCCAGGGTCCCTTTCCACATGCCACAGGGATCCTGGGACTGCTATCCATTTTCAAGAGGAGTCAGGCATCGTCTCCTTTGGAAGCATTGATCTCCGCGGACCTCTCGAGTTTTCAAAGGATGTGAGGCCTCCGGTCGCGATGAGGCGGAGAACTAGGTTTTTCTCTGTGGTCTCCACAGGGGATTCAGACATCCCTTCGTCTTGGGAGATGCAAGACGAGCCTGCATTCAATTCACTGCAGGGATATCCGGCCTTACTTCGAGTCAGAGCATCTCGGTGTCCATTCCACTTGAGGCCACAAACTCAGGGGCCCTCTCACATACCTGTAGCTGAGAGAAGCCTCCTCTTGAGGTGCTTGTCTAAAGTTGGTATTCCTTTTGAATCGAAGCCAGGGACTAAGCTCTCATCTCGAGTTGATTTGGGGTCCACGCAGCCCTTTCGTGTTGCTCCAGTGACCTCAGGATCCCTCTAGACTTGAGACAGTGAACTTGTGTTTTCTCTGGAGTGCCATCAAGGAAATCGAGGCTCCTTTCAGGTTTGATGTGGAAAACGGAATTGCTCTGCGCGCAGTGCAGGGGAAACGGGCCTCATCTCGCGGCGAGGGGGAAGTCTCATGGTTTTTCTCGAGTTGCGGCCGGAACCTGGGGTATATTCTCGAGTTACGACGGGGAGGGCCCTTCCAGACACGTGTTTGTTCAGCGACGTCAGGACCCCTGTCTAGGTGCGAGGGACACCTCGGGATTCTCCTCGAGTCTTTGCATTGCAATTGGGACGTGTCTCCACGTGTGGCGGGAGACCCAGGGTCCCTTTCCACGTGCCACAGGGATCCTGGGACTCCTATCCATTTTCAAAGGAGTCAGGCATGGTCTCCTTCGGAAGTATTGATCTCCACAGACCTCTCGAGTTTTCAAAGGATATGAGGCTTCCGGTCGCGAGGAGGCGGAGGACTAGGTCTTTCTCTGTGGTCTCCACAGGGGATTCAGGCAACCCTTCGTCTTGGGAGATGCAAGACGAGCCTGCATTCAATTCACTGCAGGGATATCCGGCCTTACTTCGAGTCAGAGCATCTCGGTGTCCATTCCACTTGAGGCCAAAAACTCAGGGGCCCTCTCACATACCTGTAGCTGAGAGAAGCCTCCTCTTGAAGTGCTTGTGGAAAGTTGGTATTCCTTTTGAGTCGAAGCCAGGGACTAAGCTCTCATCTCGAGTTGATTTGGGGTCCACGAAGCCCTTTCGTGTTGCTCCAGTGACCTCAGGATCCCTCTAGACTTGAGACAGTGAACTTGTGTTTTCTCTGGAGTGCCATCAAGGAAATCAAGGGTTCTTTCAGGTTTGATGTGGAACACCGAATTGCTCCGCACGCAGTGCAGGGGAATCAGGCCTCATCTCGCGGCGAGGGGGAAGTCTCATGCTTTTTCTCGAGTTGCGGCCAGAACCTGGGGTATATTCTCGAGTTACGACGGGGAGGGCCCTTCCAGACACGTGTTTCTTCATCGACGTCAGGACCCCTGCCTAGGTGGGAGGGACACCTAGGGATTCTCCTCGAGTCTTTGCATTGCAATTGGGACGCGTCTCCACGTGAGGCGGGAGACCCAGGGTCCCTTTCCACGTGCCACAGATATCCTGGGACTCCTATCCATTCTCAAGAGGAGTCAGGCATCATCTCCTTCGGAAGTATTCAGCTCAGCGGAGCTTTCGAGTTTTCAAAGGATATGAGGCCTCCGGTCGCGAGGAGGCGGAGGACTAGGTCTTTCTCTGTGGTCTCCACAGGGGATTCAGACATCCCTTCATCTTGGGAGATGCAAGACGAGCCTGCATTCAATTCACTGCAGGGATATCCGGCCTTACTTCGAGTCAGAGCATCTCGGTGTCCATTGCACTTGAGGCCACAAACTCTGGGTCCCTCTCACAAACCTGTAGCTGAGAGAAGCCTCCCCTTGAGGTGCTCTTGGAAAGTTGGTATTCCTCTTGAGTCGAAGCCAGGGAATAAGTTCTCATCTCGAGTTGATTTGGCGTACAGGGAATCCTTTCCTGTTGCTCCAGTGACCTCAGCATCCCTCTAGACTTGAGACAGTGATCTTGGGTTTTCTCTGGAGTGCCATCAAGGAAATCAAGGCTCCTTTCAGGTTTGATGTGGAACACGGAATTGCTCTGCATGCAGTGCAGGGAAATCGGGCCTCAACTCACGGCGAGGGGGAAATCTCATGGTTTTTTTCGAGTTGCGGCCAGAACCTGGGGTATATTCTTGAGTTACGACGGGGAGGGCCCTTCCAGACACGAGTTTGTTCAGCGACGTCAGCACTCCTGCCTAGGTGCGAGGGACACCTCGGGATTCTCCTCGAGTCTTGGCATGGCAATTTGGATGCGTCTCCACGTGAGGTGGGAGACCCGGGGTCCCTTTCCACGTGCCACAGATATCCTGGGATTCCTATACATTTTCAAGAGGAGTCAGGCATCGTCTCATTTGGAAGCATTGATCTCTGCGGACCTCTCGAGTTTTCAAAGGATGTGAGGCCTCAGCTCGCGATGAAGCAGAGAACTAGGTCTTTCTCTGTGGTCTCCACAGGGGATTCAGACATCCCTTCGTCTTGGGAGATGCAGGACGAGCCTTCATTCAATTCACTGTAGGGATATCGGGCCTTACTTCGAGTCAGAGCATCACGGTGTCCATTCCACTTGAGGCCACAAACTCAGGGTCCCTCTCACATACCTGTAGCTGAGAGAAGCCTCCTCTTGAGGTGCTTGTGGAAAGTTGGTATTCCCCTTGATTCGAAGCCAGGGACTAAGCTCTCATCTCGAGTTGATTTGGGGTCCACGGAGCCCTTTCATGTTGCTACAGTGACCTCAGGATCCCTCTAGACTGGAGACAGTGATCTTGGGTTTTCTCTGGAGTGCCATCAAGGAAATCAAGGCTCCTTTCACGTTTGATGTGGAACACGGAATTGCTCTTTACCCAGTGCAGGGGAATCGGGCCTCATCTCGCAGCGAGGGGGAAGTCTCATGGTTTTTCTCGAGTTGCGGCCGGAACCTGGGGTATATTCTCGAGTTACCACGGGGAGGGCCTTTCCAGACACGTGTTTGTTCAGCGACGTCAGGACTCCTGCCTAGGTGCGAGGGACACCTCGGGATTCTCCTCGAGTCTTGGCATGGCAATTGGGACGTGTCTCCAAGTGAGGCGGGAGACCCAGGGTCCCTTTCCACGTGACACAGGGATCCTGGGACTCCTATCCATTTTCAAGAGGAGTCAGGCATCGTCTCCTTTGGAAGCATTGATCTCCGCGGACCTCTCGAGTTTTCAAAGGATGTGAGGCCTCCTGTCGCGATGAGGCGGAGAACTAGGTCTTTCTCTGTGGTCTCCACAGGGGATTCAGACATCCCTTCGTCTTGGGAGATGCAAGACGAGCCTGCATTCAATTCACTGCAGGGATATTCGGCCTTAATTCGAGACAGAGCATCTCGGTGTCCATTCCTCTTGAGGCCACAAACTCAGGGTCCCTCTCACATACCTGTAGCTGAGAGAAGCCTCCTCTTGAGGTGCTTGTGGAAAGTTGGTATTCCTCTTGAGTCGAAGTCAGGGACTAAGCTCTCATCTCGAGTTGATTTGGGGTCCACAGAGCCCTTTCGTGTTGCTCCCGTGACCTCAGGATCCCTCTAGACTTGAGACAGTGATCTTGGGTTTTCTCTGAAGTGACATCAAGGAAATCAAGGCTCCTTTCACATTTATGTGGAACACGGAATTGCTCTACACGCAGTGCAGGGGAATCGGGCCTCATCTCACGGCGAGGGGGAAGTCTCATGGTTTTTCTCGAGTTGCGGCCGGAACCTGTGGTATATTCTCGAGTTACGACATGGAGGGCCCTTCCAGACACGTGATAGGTGCGAGGGACACCTTCGGATTCTCCTAAAGTCTTGGCATGGCAATTGGGACGCATCTCCACATGAGGTGGGAGACCCAGGGTCCCTTTCCACGTGCCACAGGGATCCTCGGACTCCTATCCATTTTCAAGAGGAGTCAGGCATCATCTCTTTGGAAGCATTGATCTCCACAGACCTCTCCAGTTTTCAAAGGATGTGAGGCCTCCGGTCGCGATGAGGCGGAGTACTAGGTCTTCCTCTGTGGTCTCCACAGGGGACTTAGACCTCCCTTCGTCTTGGGAGATATAAGACGAGCCTGCATTCAATTCACTGCAGGGATAGCCAGCCTTACTTCGAGTCAGAGCATCTCGGTCTCCATTCCACTTGAGGCCACAAACTCAGGGTCCCTCTCACATACCTGTAGCTGAGAGAAGCCTCCTCTTGAGGTGCTTGTGGAAAGTTGGTATTGATCTTGAGTCGAAGCCAGGGACTAAGCTCTCATCTCGAGTTGATTTGGGGTCCACGGAGCCCTTTCTTCTTGGTCCAGTGACCTCAGGATCCCTCTAGACTGAGACAGTGATCTTGGGTTTTCTCTGGAATGCCATCAGGAAATCAAGGCTCCTTTCACGTTTGATGTGGAACACTGAATTGCTCTGCACGCAGTGCAGGGGAATCGGGCCTCATCTCACGGCGAGGGGCAAGTCTCATGGTTTTTCTCGAGTTGCGGCCAGAACCTGGGGTATATTCTCGAGTTACGACGGGGAGGGCCCTTCCACACACGTGTCTGTTAAGCGACATCAGGACTCCTGCCTAGGTGCGAGGGACACCTCGCGATTCTCCTCGAGTCTTGGCATGGCTATTGGGACCCGTCTCCACGTGAAGCGGGAGACCCAGGGTCCCTTTCCACGTGCCACAGGGATCCTGGGACTCCTATCCATTTTCAAGAGGAGTCAGGCATCGTCTCCTTTGGAAGCACTGATCTCCACGGACATCTCGAGTTATCAAAGGATGTGAGGCCTCCGGTCGCGATGAGGCGGAGGACTAGGTCTTTCTCTGTGGTCTCCACAGGGGATTCAGACAGCCCTTCGTCTTGGGAGATGCAAGACAAGCCTGCATTCAATTCACTGCAGGGATATCCGGCCTTACTTCGAGTCAGAGCATCTCGGTGTCCATTCCACTTGAGGCCACAAAGTCAGGGTCCCTCTCACATACCTGTAGCTGAGAGAAGCCTCCTCTTGAGGTGCTTGTGGAAAGTTCGTATTGCTCTTGAGTCGAAGCCAGGCACTAAGCTCTCATCTCGAGTTGATTTGAGGTCCACGGAGCCCTTTTGTGTTGCTACAGTGACCTCAGGATCCCTCTAGACTTGAGACAGTGATCTTGGGTTTTCTCTGGAGTGCCATCAAGGAAATCAAGGCTTCTTTCACGTTTGATGTGGAACACGGAATTGTCTTGAATGCAGTGCAGGGGAATCGGGACTCATCTCGCAGGGAGGGGGAAGTCTCATGGTTTTTCTTGAGTTGCGGCTGGACCAGGGGTATATTCTCGAGTTACGACGGGGAGGGTCCTTCCAGACACGTGTTTGTTCAGCGACGTTATGACTCCTGTCTAGGTACGAGGGATATCTCGGGATTCTCCTCGAGTCTTGGCATGGCAATTGGGACGCGTCTCCACGTGAGGCGGGAGACCCAGGGTCCCTTTCCACGTGCCACAGGGATCCTGGGACTCCTATGCATTTTCAAGAAGAGTCAGGCATCGTCTCCTTCGGAAGCATTGATCTCCGCAGACCTCTCGAGTTTTCAAAGGATGTGAGGCCTCCCTTCGCGATGAGTCGGAGAACTAGGTCTTTCTCTGTGTTCTCCACAGGGGATTCAGACATCCATTCATCTTGGGAGATGCAAGACGAGCCTGCATTCAATACACTGCAGGGATATCGGGCCTTACTTCGAGTCAGAGCATCTCGGTGTCCATTCCACTTGAGGCCATAAACTCAGGGTCCCTCTCACATACCTGTAGCTGAGAGGAGCCTCCTCTTGAGGTGCTTGTGGAAAGTTGGTATTCCTCTTGAGTCGAAGCCAGGGACTAAGCTCTCATCTCGAGTTGATTTGGGGTCCACGCAGCCCTTTCTTATTGCTCCAGTGACCTCAGGATCCATCTAGACTTGAGACAGTGATCTTGGGTTTTCTCTGGAGTGCCATCAAGGAAATCAAGGCTCCTTTCACGTTTGATGTGGAACACCGAATTGCTCTGCACGCAGTGGAGGGGAATCGGGCCTCATCTAGCGGTGAGGGGGAAGTCTCATGGTTTTTCTCGAGTTGCGGCCGGAACCTGGGGTATATTCTCGAGTTACGACGGGGAGGGCCCTTCCAGACACGTGTTTGTTCAGCGACGTCAGGACTCCTGCATAGGTGCGAGGGACACCTCGGGATTCTCCTCTAGTCTTGGCATGTCAATTGGGACACGTCTCCTCGTGAGGCGGCAGACCCAGGGTCCCTTTCCACATGCCACAGGGATCCTGGGACTGCTATCCATTTTCAAGAGGAGTCAGGCATCGTCTCCTTTGGAAGCATTGATCTCCGCGGACCTCTCGAGTTTTCAAAGGATGTGAGGCCTCCGGTCGCGATGAGGCGGAGAACTAGGTTTTTCTCTGTGGTCTCCACAGGGGATTCAGACATCCCTTCGTCTTGGGAGATGCAAGACGAGCCTGCATTCAATTCACTGCAGGGATATCCGGCCTTACTTCGAGTCAGAGCATCTCGGTGTCCATTCCACTTGAGGCCACAAACTCAGGGGCCCTCTCACATACCTGTAGCTGAGAGAAGCCTCCTCTTGAGGTGCTTGTCTAAAGTTGGTATTCCTTTTGAATCGAAGCCAGGGACTAAGCTCTCATCTCGAGTTGATTTGGGGTCCACGCAGCCCTTTCGTGTTGCTCCAGTGACCTCAGGATCCCTCTAGACTTGAGACAGTGAACTTGTGTTTTCTCTGGAGTGCCATCAAGGAAATCGAGGCTCCTTTCACGTTTGATGTGGAAAACGGAATTGCTCTGCGCGCAGTGCAGGGGAAACGGGCCTCATCTCGCGGCGAGGGGGAAGTCTCATGGTTTTTCTCGAGTTGCGGCCGGAACCTGGGGTATATTCTCGAGTTACGACGGGGAGGGCCCTTCCAGACACGTGTTTGTTCAGCGACGTCAGGACCCCTGCCTAGGTGCGAGGGACACCTCGGGATTCTCCTCGAGTCTTTGCATTGCAATTGGGACGTGTCTCCACGTGTGGCGGCAGACCCAGGGTCCCTTTCCACATGCCACAGGGATCCTGGGACTGCTATCCATTTTCAAGAGGAGTCAGGCATCGTCTCCTTTGGAAGCATTGATCTCCGCGGACCTCTCGAGTTTTCAAAGGATGTGAGGCCTCCGGTCGCGATGAGGCGGAGAACTAGGTTTTTCTCTGTGGTCTCCACAGGGGATTCAGACATCCCTTCGTCTTGGGAGATGCAAGACGAGCCTGCATTCAATTCACTGCAGGGATATCCGGCCTTACTTCGAGTCAGAGCATCTCGGTGTCCATTCCACTTGAGGCCACAAACTCAGGGGCCCTCTCACATACCTGTAGCTGAGAGAAGCCTCCTCTTGAGGTGCTTGTGGAAAGTTGGTATTCCCCTTGATTCGAAGCCAGGGACTAAGCTCTCATCTCGAGTTGATTTGGGGTCCACGCAGCCCTTTCGTGTTGCTCCAGTGACCTCAGGATCCCTCTAGACTTGAGACAGTGAACTTGTGTTTTCTCTGGAGTGCCATCAAGGAAATCGAGGCTCCTTTCACGTTTGATGTGGAAAACGGAATTGCTCTGCGCGCAGTGCAGGGGAAACGGGCCTCATCTCGCGGCGAGGGGGAAGTCTCATGGTTTTTCTCGAGTTGCGGCCGGAACCTGGGGTATATTCTCGAGTTACGACGGGGAGGGCCCTTCCAGACACGTGTTTGTTCAGCGACGTCAGGACCCCTGCCTAGGTGCGAGGGACACCTCGGGATTCTCCTCGAGTCTTTGCATTGCAATTGGGACGTGTCTCCACGTGTGGCGGGAGACCCAGGGTCCCTTTCCACGTGCCACAGGGATCCTGGGACTCCTATCCATTTTCAAAGGAGTCAGGCATGGTCTCCTTCGGAAGTATTGATCTCCACAGACCTCTCGAGTTTTCAAAGGATATGAGGCCTCCGGTCGCGAGGAGGCGGAGGACTAGGTCTTTCTCTGTGGTCTCCACAGGGGATTCAGGCAACCCTTCGTCTTGGGAGATGCAAGACGAGCCTGCATTCAATTCACTGCAGGGATATCCGGCCTTACTTCGAGTCAGAGCATCTCGGTGTCCATTCCACTTGAGGCCACAAACTCAGGGCCCTCTCACATACCTGTAGCTGAGAGAAGCCTCCTCTTGAGGTGCTTGTGGAAAGTTGGTATTCCTTTTGAGTCGAAGCCAGGGACTAAGCTCTCATCTCGAGTTGATTTGGGGTCCACGCAGCCCTTTCGTGTTGCTCCAGTGACCTCAGGATCCCTCTAGACTTGAGACAGTGAACTTGTGTTTTCTCTGGAGTGCCATCAAGGAAATCGAGGCTCCTTTCACGTTTGATGTGGAAAACGGAATTGCTCTGCGCGCAGTGCAGGGGAAACGGGCCTCATCTCGCGGCGAGGGGGAAGTCTCATGGTTTTTCTCGAGTTGCGGCCGGAACCTGGGGTATATTCTCGAGTTACGACGGGGAGGGCCCTTCCAGACACGTGTTTGTTCAGCGACGTCAGGACCCCTGCCTAGGTGCGAGGGACACCTCGGGATTCTCCTCGAGTCTTTGCATTGCAATTGGGACGTGTCTCCACGTGTGGCGGGAGACCCAGGGTCCCTTTCGACGTGCCACAGGGATCCTGGGACTCCTATCCATTTTCAAAGGAGTCAGGCATGGTCTCCTTCGGAAGTATTGATCTCCACAGACCTCTCGAGTTTTCAAAGGATATGAGGCCTCGGTCGCGAGGAGGCGAAGGACTAGGTCTTTCTCTGTGGTCTCCACAGGGGATTCAGGCAACCCTTCGTCTTGGGAGATGCAAGACGAGCCTGCATTCAATTCACTGCAGGGATATCCGGCCTTACTTCGAGTCAGAGCATCTCGGTGTCCAATCCACTTGAGGCCACAAAGTCAGGGGCCCTCTCACATACCTGTAGCTGAGAGAAGCCTCCTCTTGAACTGCTTGTGGAAAGTTGGTATTCCTTTTGAGTCGAAGCCAGGGACTAAGCTCTCATCTCGAGTTGATTTGGGGTCCACGCAGCCCTTTCGTGTTGCTCCAGTGACCTCAGGATCCCTCTAGACTTGAGACTGTGAACTTGTGTTTTCTCTGGAGTGCCATCAAGGAAATCAAGTCTCCTTTCACGTTTGATGTGGAAAACGGAATTGCTCTGCAAGCAGTGCAGGGGAAACGGGCCTCATCTCGCGGCGAGGGGGAAGTCTCATAGTTTTTCTCGAGTTGCGGCCGGAACCTGGGGTATATTCTCGAGTTACGACGGGGAGGGCCCTTCCAGACACGTGTTTGTTCAGCGACATCAGGACTCCTGCCTAGGTGCGAGGGACACCTCGGGATTCTCCTCGAGTCTTGGCATGGCAATTGGGATGCTTCTCCACGTGAGGGGGAGACCCAGGGCCACTTTCCACGTGCCACAGGGATCCTGGGACTCCTATCCATTTTCAAGAGGAGTCAGGCATGGTCTCCTTCGGAAGTATTGATCTCCGCGGACCTCTCGAGTTTTCAAAGGATATGAGGCCTCCGGTTGCGTTGAGGTGGAGGACTAGGTCTTTCTCTGTGGTCTCCACAGGGGATTCAGACAACCCTTCGTCTTGGGAGATGCAAGACGAGCCTGCATTCGATTCACTGCAGGGATATCCGGCCTTACTTCTAGTCAGAGCATCTCGGTGTCCATTCCACTTGAGGCCACAAACTCAGGGTCCCTCTCACATACCTGTAGCTGAGAGAATCCTCCTCTTGAGGTGCTTGTGGAAAGTTGGTATTCCTCTTGAGTCGAAGCCAGGGACTAAGCTCTCATCTCGAGTTGATATGGGGTCCACGGAGCCCTTTCGTGTTGCTACAGTGACCTCAGGATCCCTCTAGACTAGAGACAGTGATCTTCTGTTTTCTCTGGAGTGCCATCAAGGAAATCAAGGCTCCTTTCACTTTTGATGTGGAATACGGAATTGCTGTGCACGCAGGGCAGGGGAATCGGGCCTAATCTCGCGGCGAGGGGGAAGTCTCATGGTTTTTCTCGAGTTGCGGCCGGAATCTGGGGTATATTCTCGAGTTACGACGGGGAGGGCCCTTCCAGACACGTGTTTGTTCAGCGACGTCAGGACTCCTGCCTAGGTGCGAGGGACACCTCGGGATTCTCCTCGAGTCTTGGCATGGCAATTGGGATGCGTCTCCACGTGAGGCGGGAGACCCAGGGTCCCTTTCCACGTGCCACAGGCCTGCTGGGACTCCTATCCATTTTCAAGAGGAGTCAGGCATCGTCTCCTTTGGAAGCATTGATCTCTGCAGACCTCTCGAGTTTTCAAAGGATGTGAGGCCTCCGGTCGCGATGAGACGGAGGACTAGGTCTGTCTCTGTGGTCTCCACAGGGGATTCAGACATCCCTTCGTCTTGGGAGATGCAAGACGAGCCTGCATTCAATTCACTGCAGGGATATCCGGCCTTACTTCGAGTCAGAGCATCTCGGTGTCCATTCCACCTGAGGCCACAAACTCAGGGTCCCTCTCACATACCTGTAGCTGAGAGAAGCCTCCTCTTGAGGTGCTTGTGGAAAGTTGGTATTCCTCTTGAGTCGAAGCCAGGGACGAAGCTCTCATCTCGAGTTGATTTGGGTTTCACGAGCCCTTTCCTGTTGGTCCAGTGACCTCAGGAACCCTCTAGACTTGAGACAGTGATCTTGGGTTTTCTCTGGAGTGCCATCAAGGAAATCAAGGCTCCTTTCACGTTTGATGTGGAACACGGAATTGCTCTGCATGCAGTGCATGGGAATCGGGCCTCAACTCGCGGCGAGGGGGAAATTTCATGGTTTTTCCCGAGTTGCGGCCAGAACCTGGGGTATATTCTCGAGTTACGACGGGGAGGGCCCGTCCAGACACGTGTTTGTTCAGCGACGTCAGCACTCCTGCCTAGGTGCGAGGGACACCTCGGGATTCTCCTCGATTCTTGGCATGGCAATTTGGACGCGTCTCCACGTGAGGCGGGAGACCCGGGGTCCCTTTCCACGTGCCACAGATATCCTGGGACTCCTATCCATTTTCAAGAGGAGTCAGGCATCTTCTCCTTCGGAAGTATTGATCTCAGCGGATCTCTCGAGTTTTCAAAGGATATGAGGCCTCCGGTCGCGAGGAGGCGGAGGACTAGGTCTTTCTCTGTGGTCTCCACAGGGGATTCAGACAACCCTTCGTCTTGGGAGATGCAAGACGAGCCTGCATTCAATTCACTGCAGGGATATCCGTCCTTACTTCGAGTCAGAGCATCTCGGTGTCCATTCCACTTGAGGCCACAAACTCAGGGTCCCTCTCACATACCTGTAGCTGAGAGAAGCCTCCTCTTGAGGTGCTTGTGGAAAGTTGGCATTCCTCTTGAGTCGAAGCCAGGGACTAAGCTCTCATCTCGAGATGATTTGGGGTCCACGGAGCCCTTTCCTGTTGCTCCAGTGACCTCAGGATCCCTCTAGACTTGAGACAGTGATCTTCGGTTTTGTCTGGAGTGCCATCAAGGAAATCAAGGCTCCTTTCACTTTTGATGTGGAATACGGAATTGCTCTGCACGCAGGGCAGGGGAATCGGGCCTAATCTCGCGGCGAGGGGGAAGTCTCATGGTTTTTCTCGAGTTGCGGCCGGAACCTGGGGTATATACTCGAGTTACGACGGGGAGGGCCCTTCCAGACACGTGTTTGTTCAGCGACGTCAGGACTCCTGCCTAGGTGCGAGGGACACCTCGGGATTCTCCTCGAGTCTTGGCATTGCAATTGGGATGCGTCTCCACGTGAGGCGGGAGACCCAGGGTCCCTTTCCACGTGCCACAGTCCTCCTGGGACTCCTATCCATTTTCAAGAGGAGTCAGGCATCGTCTCCTTTGGAAGCATTGTTCTCTGCAGACCTCTCGAGTTTTCAAAGGATGTGAGGCCTCCGGTCGCGATGAGACGGAGGACTAGGTCTGTCTCTGTGGTCTCCACAGGGGATTCAGACATCCCTTCGTCTTGGGAGATGAAGGACGAGCCTGCATTCAATTCACTGCAGGGATATCCGGCCTTACTTCGAGTCAGAGCATCTCGGTGTCCATTCCACTTGAGGTCACAAACTCAGGGGCCCTCTCACATACCTGTAGCTGAGAGAAGCCTCCTCTTGAGGTGCTTGTGGAAAGTTGGTATTCCTCTTGAGTCGAAGCCAGGGACGAAGCTCTCATCTCGAGTTGATATGGGGTTCACGGAGCCCTTTCCTGTTGGTCCAGTGACCTCAGGATCCCTATAGACTTGAGACAGTTTTCTTGGGTTTTCTCTGGAGTGCCGTCAAGGAAATCAAGGCTTCTTTCACGTTTGATGTGGAACACGGAATTGCTCTGCACGCAGTGCAGGGGAATCGGGCCACATCTCGCGGCGAGGGGGAAGTCTCATGGTTTTTCTCGAGTTGCGGCCGGAACCTGGGGTATATTCTCGAGTTACGACGGGGAGGGCCCTTCCAGACAGGTGTTTGTTCAGCGACGTCAGGACTCCTGCCTAGGTGCGAGGGACACCTCGGGATTCTCCTCGAGTCTTGGCATGGCAATTGGGATGCGTCTCCACGTGAGGCGGGAGACCCAGGGTCCCTTTCGACGTGCCACATGGACCCTGGGACTCCTATCCATTTTCAAGAGGAGTCAGGCATCGTCTCCTTTGGAAGCATTGATCTCTGCAGACCTCTCGTGTTTTCAAAGGATGTGAGGCCTCCGCTCGCGATGAGGCGGAGAATTAGGTCTTTCTCTGTGGTCTCCACAGGTGATTCAGACATCCCTTCGTCTTCGGAGATGCAAGACGAGCCTGCATTCAATTCACTGCAGGGATATCCGGCCTTACTTCGAGTCAGAGCATCTCGGTGTCCATTCCACTTGAGGCCACAAACTCAGGGGCCCTCTCACTACCTGTAACTGAGAGAAGCCTCCTCTTGAGGTGCTTGTGGAAAGTTGGTATTCCTCTTGAGTCGAAGCCAGGGACTAAGCTCTCATCTCGAGTTGATTTCGGATCCACGGAGCCCTTTTGTGTTACTCCAGTGACCTCAGGATCCCTCTAGACTTGAGACAGTGATCTTGGGTTTTCTCTGGAGTGCCATCAAGGAAATCAAGGCTCCTTTCACGTTTGATGTGGAACACGGAATTGGTCTGCACGCAGTGCAGGGGAATCAGGCCTCATCTCGCGGCGAGGGGGAAGTCTCATGTTTTTCCTCGAGTTGCGGCCGGAACCTGGGGTATATTCTCGAGTTAAGACGGGGAAGGCCCTTCCAGACACGTGTTTGTTCAGCGACGTCAGGACTCCTGCCTAGGTGCGAGGGACACTTCGGGATTCTCCACGAGTCTTGGCATGGCAATTGGGACGCGTATCCACGTGAGGCGGGAGACCAAGGGTCCCTTTCCACGTGCCACAGGGATCCTGGGACTCCTATCCATTTTCAAGAAGACTCAGGCCTCGTCTCCTTTGGAAGCATTGATCTCCGCAGACCTCTCGAGTTTTCAAAGGATGTGAGGCCTCCGGTCGCGATGAGGCGGAGGACTAGGTCTTTCTCTGTCGTCTCCACAGGGGATTCAGACATCCGTTCGTCTCGGGAGATGCAAGACGAACCTGCATTCAATTCACTGCAGGGATATCCGGCCTTGCTTCGAGTCAGAGCATCTCAGTGTCCATTCCACTTGAGGCCACAAACTCAGGGTCCCTCTCACTTACCTGTCGCTGATAGAAGCCTCCTCTTGACGTGCTTGTGAAAAGTTGGTATTCCTCTTGAGTCGAAGCCAAGGACAAAGCTCTCATCTCGAATTGATTTGGGGTCCACGGAGCCCTTTCGTGTTGCTCCAACGACCTCAGGATCCCTGTAGACTTGAGACAGTGATCTTGGGTTTTCTCTGGAGTGCCATCAAGGAAATCAAGGCTCCTTTCACGTTTGATGTGGAACACGGAATTACTCTGCACGCAGTGCAGGGGAATCGGGCCTCATCTCGCGGCGAGGGGAAATCTCATGGTTTTTCTCGAGTTGCGGCCGGAACCTAGGGTACATTTTCGAGTTACGACGGGGAGGGCCCTTCCAGAAACGTGTTTGTTCAGCGACGTCAGGACTCCTGCCTAGGTGCGAGGGACACCTCGTGATTCTCCTCGAGTCTTGGCATGGCAATTGGCACGCGTCTCCACGTGAGCCGTGAGACCCATTGTCCCTTTCCACGTGCCACAGGGATCCTGGGACTCCTATCCATTTTCAAGAGGAGTCAGGCATCGTCTCCTTTGGAAGCATTGATCTCCGCGGACGTCTCGAGTTTTCAAAGGATGTGAGGCCTCCGGTCGCGTTGAGGCGGAGAACTAGGTCTTTCTCTGTGGTCTGCACAGGGGATTCAGACATCCATTCGTCTTGGGAGATGCAAGACGAGCCTGCATTCAATTCACTGCAGTGATATCCGGCCTTACTTCGCTTCAGAGCATCTCGATGTCCATTCTACTTAAGGCCACAAACTCAGGGTCCCTCTCACATACCTGTAGCTGAGAGAAGCCTCCGCTTGAGGTGCTTGTGGAAAGTTGGTATTCCTCTTGAGTCGAAGCCAGGGATTAAGCTCTCATCTCGAGTTGATTTGGTGTCCATGGAGCCCTTTCGTTTTGCTCCAGTGACCTCAGGATCCCTCTAGACTAGAGACAGTGATCTTGGGTTGTCTCTGGAGTGCCATCAAGGAAATCAAGGCTCCTTTCACGTTTGATGTGGAACACGGAATTGCTCTGCACGCAGTGCAGGGGAATCGGGGCTATTCTCGCGGCGAGGGGGAAGTCTCATGGTTTTTCTCGAGTTGCGGCCGGAACCTGGGGTATATTCTCGAGTTACGACGGGGAGGGCCCTTCCAGACACGTGTTTGTTCAGCAACGTCAGGACTCCTGCCTAGGTGCGAAGGACACGTCGGGATTCTCCTCGAGTCTTGGCATGGCAATTGGGACGCCTCTCCACGTGAGGCGGGAAACCCAGGGTTCCTTATAACGTGCCAAATGGATCCTGGGACTCCTATCCATTTTCAAGAGGAGTCAGGCATCGTCTCCTTTGGAAGCATTGATCTCCGCGGACCTCTCGAGTTTTCAAAGGATATGAGGCCTCCGGTCGCGATGAGGCGGAGGACTAGGTCTTTCTCTGTGGTCTCCACAGGGGATTCAGACATCCCTTTGTCTTGGGAAATGCAAGACGAGTCTGCATTCAATTCACTGCAGGGATATCCGGCCTTATTCCGAGTCAGAGCATCTCGGTGTCCATTCCACTAGAGGCCACAAACTCAGGGTCCCTCTCACATACATGTAGCTGAGAGAAGCCTCCTCTTGAGGTGCTTGTGGAAAGCTGGTATTCCTCTTGAGTCGATGCCAGGGACTAAGCTCTCATCTCGAGTTGATTTGGGGTCCACTGAGCCCTTTCGTGTTGCTCCAGTGACCTCAGGATCCCTCTAGACTTGAGACAGTGATCTTGGGTTTTCTCTGGAGTGCCATCAAGAAATTCAAGGCTCCTTTCACGTTTGATGTGGAACACCGAATTGCTCTGCACGCAGTGTAGAGGAATCGGGCCTCATCTCGCGGCGAGGGGGAAGTCTCATGGTTTTTCTCCAGTTGCGAAAGGACCCTGGGGTATATTCTCGAGTTACGACGGGGAGGGACCTTCCAGAAACGTGTTTGTTCAGCGACGTCAGGACTCGGGCCTAGGTGCGAGGGACACCTCGGTATTCTCGTCGAGTCTTGGCATGGCAATTGGGACTCGTCTCCACGTGTGGCGGGAGACCCAGGGTCCCTTTCCACGTGCCACTGGGATCCTGGGACTCCTATCCATTTTCAAGAGGAGTCAGGCATCGTCTCCTTTGGAAGCATTGATCTCCGTGGACCTCTCCAGTTTTCAAAGGATGTGAGGCCTCCGGTCGCGATGACATGGAGAACTAGGTCTTTCTCTGTGGTCTCCACAGGGGATTCAGACATCCCTTCGTCTTGGGAAATGCAAGATGAGCCTGCATTCAATTCACTGCGGGGATATCCGGCCTTACTCCGAGTCAGAGCATCTCGGTGTCCATTCCACTTGAGGCCACAAACTCAGGGTCCCTCTCACATACCTGTAGCTGAGAGAAGCCTCCTCTTGAGGTGCTTGTGGAAAGTTGGTAATCCTCTTGAGTCGAAGCCAGCGACTAAGCTCTCATCTCAAGTTGATTTGGGGTCCACGGAGCATTTTCCTGTTGCTCCAGTTACCTCAGGATCCCTCTAGATTTGAGACAGTGATCTTGCGTTTTCTCTGGAGTGCCATCAAGGAAATCAAGGCTTCTTTCACGTTTGAGGTGGAACACGGAATTGCTGTGCACGCAGTGCAGGGGAATCGGGCCTCATCTCGCGGCGAGGGGGAAGTCTCATGGTTTTTCTCCAGTTGCGGAAGTACCCTGGGGTATATTCTCGAGTTACGATGGGGAGGGCCCTTCCAGACACGTGTTTGTTCAGCGACGTCAGGACTCGGGCCTAGGTGCGAGGGACACCTCGGGATTCTCCTCGAGTCTTGCCATGGCAATTGGGACGCGTCTCCACGTGAGGCGGGAGACCCAGGGTCCCTTTCCACGTGCCACAGGGATCCTGGGACTCCTATCCATTTTCAAGAGGAGTCAGGCATCGTCTCCTTTGGAAGCATTGATCTCCGCGGACCTCTCGAGTTTTCAAAGGATGTGAGGCCTCCTGTCGCGATGAAGCGGAGGACTAGGTCATTCTCTGTGGTCTCCACAGGGGATTCAGACATCCCTTCGTCTTGGGAGATGGAAGACGAGCCTGCATTCAATTCACTGCAGGGATATCTGGCCTTACTTCGAGTCAGAGCATCTCGGTGTCCATTCCACTTGAGGCCACAAACTCAGGGTCCCTCTCACATACCTGTAGCTAAGAGAAACCTCCTCCTGAGGTGCATGTGCAAAGTTGGTATTCCTCTTGAGTCGAAGCCAGGGACTAAGCTCTCATCTCGAGTTGATTTGGGGTCCACGGATCCCTTTCGTGTTGATCCAATGACCTCAGGATCCCTCTAGACTTGAGACAGTGATCTTGAGTTTTCTCTGGAGTGCCATCAAGGAAATCAAGGCTCCTTTCACGTTTGATGTGGAATACGGAATTGCTCTGCACGCAGTGCAGGGGAATCGGGCCTCATCTCGCGGCGAGGCGGAAGTCTCATGGTTTTTGTCTAGTTGCGGCCGGAACCTGGGATTTATTCTGGAGTAACGACGGGGAGGTCCCTTCCTGACACGTGTTTGTTCATCGACGTCAGGACTCCTGCCTAGATGCGAAGGACACCTCGGGATTCTCCTCGAGTCTTGGCATGGCAATTGGGACGCGTCTCCACGTGAGGCGGGAGACCCAGGGTCCCTTTCCACGTGCCACAGGGATCCAGGGACTCCTATCCACTTTCAAGAGGAGTCAGGCATCGTCTCCTTGGCAATCATTGATGTCCTCGGACCTCTCGAGTTTTCAAAGGATGTGAGGACTCCGTTCGCGTTGAGGCGGAGGACTAGGCCTTCCTCTGTGGTCTCCACAGGGGATTCAGACATCCCTTCGTCTTGGGAGATGCAAGACGAGCCTGCATTCGATTCACTGCAGGGATATCCGGCCTTACTTCGAGTCAGAGCATCTCGGTGTCCATTCCACTTGAGGCCACAAAGTCAGGGTCCTTCTCACATACCTGTAGCTGAGAGAAGCCTCCTCTTGAGGGGCTTGTGGAAAGTTGGTATTCCTCTTGAGTCGAAGCCAGGGACTAAGCTCTCATCTCGAGTTGATTTGGGGTCCACGGAGCCCTTTCGTGTTGCTCCAGTGACCTCAGGATCCCTCTAGACTTGAAACAGTGATCTTGGGTTTTCTCTGGAGTGCTATCAAGGAAATCAAGGCTCCTTTCACGTTTGATGTGGAACATGCAATTTCTCTGCACGCAGTGCATTGGAATCGGGCCTCATCTCGGGGCGAGGGGGAAGTCTCATGGTTTTTCTCGAGTTGCGGCCGGAACCTGGGGTATATTCTCGAGTTACGACAGGGAGGGCCCTTCCAGACACGTGTTTGTTCAGCGACATCAGGACTCCTGCCTAGGTGCGAGGGACACCTCGGGATTCTCCTCGTGTCTTGGCATGGCAATTGGGACGCGTCTCCACGTGAGGTGGGAGACCCAGGGTCCCTTATAACGTTCCAAATGGATCCTGGGACTCCTATCCATTTTCAAGAGGAGTCAGGCATCGTCTCCTTTGGAAGCATTGACCTTCGCGGACCTCTCAAGATTTCAAAGCATATAAGGCCTCTGGTCGCGATGAGGCGGAGAACTAGGTCTCTCTCTGTGGTCTCCACAGGGGATTCAGACATCCCTTCCTCTTGGGATATGCAAGACGAGCCTGCATTCAATTCTCTGCAGGGATATCCGGCCTTACTTCGAGTCAGAGCATCTCGGTGTCCATTCCACTTGAGGCCGCAAACTCAGGGTCCCTCTCACATACCTGTAGCTGAGAGAAGCCTCCCCTTGAGGTGCTTTTGGAAAGTTGGTATTACTCTTGAGTCGAAGCCAGGGACTCAGCTCTCATCTCGAGTTGATTGGTTGTCCACGGATCCCTTTTGTGTTGCTACAGTGACCTCAGGATCCCTCTAGACTAGAGACAGTGACTTTGGGTTTTCTCTGGAGTGCCATCAAGGAAATCAAGGCTCCTTTCACGTTTGATGTGTAACATGGAGTTGCTCTGCACGCAGTGCAGGGGAATCGGGCCTCATCTCGCGGCGAGGGGGAAGTCTCATGGTTTTTCTCGAGTTGCGGCCGGAACCTGGGGTATATTCTCGAGTTACGACGGGGAGGGCCCTTCCAGACACGTGTTTGTTCAGCGACGTCAGGACACCAGCTTTGGTGCGAGGGACACCTCGGGATTCTCCTCGAGTCTTGGCATGGCAATTGGGACCCGTCTCCACGTGAGGCGGGAGACCCAGGGTCCCTTTCCACGTGCCACAGGGATCCTGCGACTCCTATCCATTTTCAAGAGGAGTCAGGCATCGTCTCCTTTGGAAGCATTGATCTCCGCGGACCTCTCGAGTTTTCAAAGGATGTGAGGCCTCCGGTCGCGTTGAGGCGGAGAACTAGGTCTTTCTCTGTGGTCTCCACAGGGGATTCCGTCATACCTTCATCTTGGGAGATGCAAGACGAGCCTGCATTCAATTCACTGCAGGGATATCCGGCCTTACTTCGAGTCAGAGCATCTCTGTGTCCATTGCACTTGAGGCCACAAACTCAGGGTCCCTCTCACATACCTGTAGCTGAGAGAAGCCTCCTCTTGAGCTGCTTGTGGAAAGTTGGTATTCCTCTTGAGTCGATGCCAGGGAATAAGCTCTCATCACGAGTTGATTTGGGGTCCACAGAGCCCTTTCATGTTGCTACAGTGACCTCAGGATCCCTCTAGACTAGAGACAGTCATCTTGGGTTTTCTCTGGAGTGCCATCAAGGAAATCAAGGCTCCTTTCCCTTTTGATGTGGAATACGGAATGGCTCTGCACGCAGGGCAGGGTAATCGGGCCTCATCTCGGGGCGAGGGGGAAGTCTCATGATTTTTTTCGAGTTGTGGCCGGAACCTGGGGTATATTCTAGAGTTATGACGGGGAGGGCCCTTCCAGACACGTGTTTGTTCAGCGACGAAAGGACTCCTGCCTAGGAGCGAGGGACACCTCGGGATTCTCCTCGAGTCTTGGCATGGCAATTGGGACGCGTCTCCACGTGAGGCGGGAGACCCAGGGACCCTTTCCACGTGCCACAGGGATCCTGGGACTCCTATCCATTTTCAAGAGGAGTCAGGCATCGTCTCCTTTGGAAGCATTGATCTCCGCGGACCTCTCGAGTTTTCAAACGATGTGAGGCCTCGGCTCGCGATGAGGCGGTGAACTCCGTCTTTCTCTGTCATCTCCACAGGGGATTCAGACATCCCTTCGTCTTGGGAGATGCAAGACGAGCCTGCATTCAATTCACTGCAGGGATATCCGGCCTTACTTCGAGTCAGAGCATCTCGGTGTCCATTCCACTTGAGGCCACAAACTCAGGGTCCCTCTCACATACCTGTAGCTGAGAGAAGCCTCCTCTTGAGGTGCTTGTGGCAACTTGGTATTCCTCTTGAGTCGAAGCCAGGGACTAAGCTCTTATCTCGAGTTGATTTGGGGTCCACGGAGAACTTTCGTGTTGCTCCAGTGACCTCAGGATCCCTCTAGACTTGAGACAGTGATTTTGGGTTTTCTCTGGAGTGCCATCAAGGAAATCAAGGCTCCTTTCAGGTTTGATGTGGAACACGGAATTGCTCTGCACGCAGTGTAGGGGAATCGGGCCTCATCTCGCGGCGAGGGGGAAGTCTCATGGTTTTTCTCGAGTTGCGGTCGGAACCTGTGGTATATTCTCGAGTTACGACGGGGAGGGCCCTTCCAGACACGTGTTTGTTCAGCGACGTCAGGACTCTTGCCTAGGTGCAAGGGACACCTCGGGATTCTCCTCGAGTCTTGACACGGCAATTGGGACGCGTCTCCACGTGAGGCGGGAGACCCAGGGTCCCTTTCCACGTGCCACAGGAATCGTGGGACTCCTATCCATTTTCAAGAGGAGTCAGGCATCGTCTCCTTTGGAAGCATTGATCTCCGCGGACCTCTCGAGTTTTCAAAGGATTTGAGGCCTCCGGTTGCGTTGAGGTGGAGGACTAGGTCTTTCTCTGTGGTCTCCACAGGAGATTCAGACAACCCTTCGTCTTGGGAGATGCAAGACGAGCCTGCATTCAATTCACTGCAGGGATATCCGGCCTTACTTCGAGTCAGAGCATCTCGGTGTCCATTCCACTTGAGGCCACAAACTCAGGGTCCCTCTCACATACCTGTAGCTGAGAAAAGCCTCCTCTTGAGGTGCTTGTGGAAAGTTGGCATTCCTCTTGGGTCGGAGCCAGGGACTAAGCTCTCATCTCGAGATGATTTGGGGTCCACGGAGCCCTTTCGTGTTCTTCCAGTGACCTCAGGATCCCTCTAGACTTGAGACAGTAATCTTCGGTTTTCTCTGGAGTGCCATCAAGGAAATCAAGGCTCCTTTCACGTTTGATGTGGAACACGGAATTGCTCTGCATTCAGTGCAGGGGAATCGGGCCTCAACTCGCGGCGAGGGGGAAATCTCGTGGTTTTTCTCGAGTTGCTGCCCTAACCTGGGGTATATTCTCGAGTTACGACGGGGAGGGCCCTTCCAGACACGTGTTTGTTCAGCGAAGTCAGGACTCCTGCCTAGGTGCGAGGGACACCTCGGGATTCTCCTCGAGTCTTGGCATGGAAATTTGGACGCGTCTCCACGTGAGGCGGGAGACCCAGGATCCCTTTCCACGTGCCACGGGGATCCTGGGACTCCTATCCATTTTCAAGAGGAGTCAGGCATCGTCTCCTTTGGAAGCATTGATCTCCGCGGACCTCTCGAGTTTTCAAAGGATGTGAGGCCTCCTGTCGCCCTGAGGCGGAGAATTAGGTCTTTCTCTGTGGTATCCACAGGGGATTCAGACATCCCTTCGTCTTGGGAGATGCAAGACGAGCCTGCATTCAATTCACTGCAGGGATATCCGGCCTTACTTCGAGTCAGAGCATCTCTGTCTCCATTCCACTTGAGGCCACAATCTCAGGGTCCCTCTCACATACCTGTAGCTGAGAGAAGCCTCCTCTTGAGGTGCTCTTGGAAAGTTGGTATTCCTATTAAGTCGAAGCCAGGGACTAAGCTCTCATCTCGAGTTGATTTGGGGTCCACGGAGCCCTTTCGTGTTGCTACAGTGACCTCAGGATCCCTCTAGACTTGAGACAGTGATCTTGGGTTTTCTCTGGAGTGCCATCAAGGAAATCAAGGCTTCCATCATGTTTGATGTGGAACACGGAATTGCTCTGCACGCAGTGCAGGGGAATCGTGCCTCATCTCGCGGCAAGGGGGATGTCTCATGGTTTTTCTCGAGTTGCGGCCGGAACCTGGGGTATATTCTCGAGTTACGACGGGGAGGGCCCTTCCAGACACGTGTTTGTTCAGCGACGTCAGCACTCCTGCCTAGGTGCGAGGGACACCTCGGGATTCTCCTCGAGTCTTGGCATGGCAATTGGGACGCGTCTCCACGTGAGGCGGGAGACCCAGGGTCCCTTTCCACGTGCCACAGGGATCCTGGGACTCCTATCCATTTTCAAGAGGAGTCAGGCATCGTCTCCTTTGGAAGCATTGATCTCCGCGGACCTTTCGAGTTTTCAAAGGATGTGAGGACTCCGGACGCGATGAGGTGGAGAACTAGGTCTTTCATGTGGTCTCCACAGGGGATTCAGACATCCCTTCGTCTTGGGAGATGCAAGACGAGCCTGCTTTCAATTCAGTGCAGGGATATCCGGCCTTACTTCGAGTCAGAGCATCTCGGTGTCCATTCCACTTGAGGCCACAAGCTCAGGGTCCCTCTCGCATACCTGTAGTTGAGAGAAGCCTCCTCTTGAGGTGCTTGTGGAAACTTGGTATTCCTCTTGAGTCGAAGCCAGGGACTAAGTTCTCATCTCGAGTTGATTTTGGGTCCACGGAGCGCTATCGTGTTCCTCCAGTGACCTCAGGATCCCTCTAGACTTGAGACAGTGATCTTGGGTTTTCTCTGGAGTGCCATCAAGGAAATCAAGGCTCCTTTCACTTTTGATGTGGAACACGGAATTGCTCTGCACGCAGTGCAGGGGAATCGGGCCTCATCTCGCGGCGAGTGGGAAGTATCATGGTTTTTCTCGAGTTGCGGCCGGAACCTGGGGTATATTCTCGAGTTACGACGGGGAGGGCCCTTCCAGACACGTGTTTGTTCAGCGACGTCAGGACTCCTGCCTAGGTGCGAGGGACACCTCGGGATTCTCCTCGAGTCTTGGCATGGCAATGGGGACGCGTCTCCACGTGAGGCGGGAGACCCAGGGTCCCTTTCCACGTGCCACACGGATCCTGGGACTCCTATCCATTTTCAAGAGGACTCAGGCATCGTCTCCTTTGGAAGCATTGATCTCCGCGGACCTCTCGAGTTTTCAAAGGATGTGAGGCCTCCGGTCGCGATGAGGCCGAGAACTAGGTCTTTCTCTGTGGTCTCCACAGGGATTCAGACATCCCTTCGTCTTCGGAGATGCAAGACGAGCCTGCATTCAATTCACTGCAGGAATATCCGGCCTTACTTCGAGTCAGAGCATCTCGGTGTCCATTCAACTTGAGGCCACAACCTCAGGGCCCTCTCACATACATGTAGCTGAGAGAAGCCTCCTCTTGAGGTGCTTGTGGAAAGTTGGTATTCCTCTTGAGTCGAACCAAGGGATTAAGCTCTCATCTCGAGTTGATTTGGGGTCCACGGAGCCCTTTCGTGTTGCTCCAGTGACCTCAGGATCCCTCTAGACTTGAGACAGTGATCTTGGGTTTTCTCTGGAGTGCCATCAAGGAAATCAAGGCTCCGTTCACGTTTGATGTGGAACACGGAATTGCTCTGCATGCAGTGCAGGGGAATCGGGCCTCAACTCGTGCCGAGGGCGAATTCTCATGGTTTCCCTCGAGTTGCGGCTGGAACCTGGGGTATATTCTCGAGTTACGACGGGGAGGGCCCTTCCAGACACGTGTTTGTTCAGCGACATCAGGACTCCTGCCTTGATGCGAGGGACAACTCTGGATTCTCCTCGAGTCTTGGCATGGCAATTGGGATGATTCTCCACATGAGGCGGGAGACCCAGGGTCCCTTTCTACGTGCCACAGGGATCCTGGGACTCCTATCCATTTTCAAGAGGAGTCAGGCATAGTCTCCTTTGGAAGCATTGATCTCCGCGGACCTCTCGAGTTTTCAAAGGATGTGAGGCCTCCGGTCTCGATGAGGCAGAGAACGAGGTCATTCTCTGTGGTCTCCACAGGGGATTCAGACATCCCTTCGTCTTGGGAGATGCAAGACGAGCCTGCATTCCATTCACTGCAGGGATATCCGGCCTTACTTCGAGTCAGAGCATCTCGGTGTCCATTACACTTGAGGCCACAAATTCAGGGTCCCTCTCACATACCTGTAGCTGAGAGAAGCCTCCTCTTGAGGTGCTTGTGTAAAGTTGGTATTCCTCTTGAGTCGAAGCCAGGGACTAAGCTCTCATCTCGAGTTGATTTGGGGTCCACGGAGCCCTTTCGTGTTGCTCCAGTGACCTCAGGATCCCTCTCGATTTGAGACAGTGATCTTAGGTTTTCTCTGGAGTGCCATCAAGGAAATCAAGGCCCCTTTCAAGTTTGATGTGGAACACGGAATTGCTCTGCACGCAGTGCAGGAGAATGGGCCTCATCTTGCGGCAAGGGGGATGTCTCATGGTTTTTCTCAAGTTGCGTCTGGAAACCTGGGGTCTATTCTTGAGTTAAGACGGGGAGGGCCCTTCCAGACACGTGTTTGTTCAGCGACGTCTGGACTCCTGCCTAGGTGCGAGGGACACCTCGGGATTCTCCTCAAGACATGGTATGGCAATTGGGACGCGTCTCCACGTGAGGCGGGAGCCCCAGGGTCCCTTTCCACGTGCCACAGGGATCCTGTGACTCCTATCCATTTTCAAGAAGAGTCAGGCATCGTCTCCTTTGGAATTATTGATCTCCGTGGACCTATCGAGTTTTCAAAGGATGTGAGGCCTCCGGACGCGATGAGGCGAAGAACTAGGTCTTTCTTGTGGTCTTCACAGGGGATTCAGACATCCCTTCGTCTTGGGAGATGAGAGACGAGCCTGCATTCAATTCACTGCAGGGATATCCGGCCTTATTTCGAGTCACAGCATCTTGCTGTCCATTCCACTTGAGGCCACAAACTCAGGGTCCCTCTCACATACCTGTAGCTGAGAGAAGCCTCGTCTTGAGGTGCTTGTGGAAAGTGGGTATTCCTCTTGAGTCGAAGCCAGGGACTAAGCTCTCATCTCGAGTTAATTTGGGGTCCTCAGAGCCCTTTTGTGTTGCTACAGTGACCTCAGGATCCCTCTAGAATTGAGACAGTGATCTTGGGTTTTCTTTAGAGTGACATCAAGGAAATCAAGGCTCCTTTCAAGTTTGATGTGGAACACGGAATTGCTCTGCACGCAGTGCAGGGGAATCGGGCCTCATCTCGCGGCGAAGGGGAAGTCTCATGGTTTTTCTCGAGTTGCGGCTGGAACCTGGGGTATATTCTCGAGTTACGACGGGGAGGGCCCTTCCAGACACGTGTTTGTTCAGCGACGTCAGGACTCCTGCCCAGGTGCGAGGGACGCCTCGGGATTCTCCTCGAGTATTGGCATGGCAATTGGAACGCGTCTCCACGTGAGGCAGGAGACCCAGGGTCCCTTTCCACGTGCCACACGGTTCTTGGGTCTCCTATCCATTTTCAAGAGGAGTCAGGCATCGTCTCCTTTGGAAGCATTCATCTCCGCAGACCTCTCGAGTTTTCAAAGGATGTGAGGCCTCCGGTCGCGATGAGGCGGAGGACTAGGTCTTTCTCTGTCGTCTCCACAGGGGATTCAAACATCCCTTCGTCTTGGGAGATGCAAGACGAGCCTGCATTCAATTCACTGCAGGGATATCCAGCCTTACTTCGAGTCAGAGCATCTCGGTGTCCATTACACTTGAGGCCACAAATACAGGGTCCCTCTCACATACCTGTAGCTGAGAGAAGCCTCCTTTTGAGGTGCTTGTGGAAAGTTGGTATTCCTCTTGAGTCGAAGCCAGGGACTAAGCTCTCATCTCGAGTTAACTTGGCGTCCACGGAGCCCTTTCGTGTTGCTCCAGTGACCTCAGGATCCCTGTAGACTAGAGACAGTGATCTTGGGTTTTCTCTGGAATGCCATCAAGGAAATCAAATTTCCTTTCAAGTTTGATGTGGAACACGGAATTGCTCTGCACGCAGTGCAGGGGAATCGGGCCTCATCTCGCGGCAAGGGGGATATCTCATGGTTTTTCTCAAGTTGCGGCCGGAACCTGGGGTATATTCTCGAGTTACGATGGGGAGGGTCCTTCCAGACACCTGATTGTTCAGCGACGTCAGGACTCCTGCCTCGGTGCGAGGGACACTTCGGGATTCTCCTCGAGGCTTGGCATGGCAATTGGGACGCGTCTCCACGTGAGGCGGGAGACCCAGGGTCCCTTTCCACGTGCCACAGGGATCCTGGGACTCCTATCCTTTTTCAAGATCAGTTAGGCATCGTCTCCTTTGGAAGCATTGATCTCCGCGGACCTCTCGAGTTTTCAAAGGATGTGAGGCCTCCGGTCGCGTTGAGGCGGAAGACTAGGTCTTTCTCTGTGGTCTCCACAGGGGATTCAGACATCCCTTCGTCTTCGGAGATGCAAGACGAGCCTGCATTCAATTCACTGCAGGGATATCCGGCCTTACTTCGAGTCAGAGCATCTCGGTGTCCATTCCACTTGAGGCCACAAACTCAGGGGCCCTCTCACATACCTGTAGCTGAGAGAAGCCTCCTCTTGAGGTGCTTGTGGAAAGTTGGTATTCCTCTTGAGTCGAAGCCAGGGACTAAGCTCTCATCTCGAGTTGATTTGGGGTCCAAGGAGCCCTTTCGTGTTGCTCCAGTGACCTCAGGATCCCTCTAGACTTCAGACAGTGATCTTGGGTTTTCTCTGGAGTGCCATCAAGGAAATTAAGGCTCCTTTCACATTTGACGCGGAACACAGAATTGCTCTGCACGCAGTGCAGGGGATTCGGGCCTCATCTCGCGGCGAGGGGGAAGTCTCATGGTTTTTCTAGAGTTGCGGCTGGAACCTGGGGTATTTTCTCGAGTTAAGACGGGGAGGGCCCTTCCAGACACATGTTTGTTCAGCAACGTCAGGACTCCTGCCTAGGTGCGAAGGACACCTCGGTATTCTCCTCGAGTCTTGGCATGGCAATTGGGACGCGTCTCCACGTGAGGCGGGAGACCCAGGATCCCTTTCCAAGTGCCACAGGGATCCTGGGACTCCTATCCATTTTCAAGAGGAGTCAGGCATCGTCGCCTTTGGAAGCATTGTTCTTTGCGGACCTCTCGAGTTTTCAAAGGATGTGAGGCCTCTGGTCGAAATGAGGCGGTGAACTAGGTCTTTCTCCGGGGTCTCCAGAGGGGATTCAGACATCCCTTCATCTTGGGAGATGCAAGACGAGCCTGCACTCAATTAACTGCAGGGATATCCGGCCTTACTTCGAGTCAGTGCATCTCGGTGTCCATTCCACTTGAGGCCACAAACTCAGGGTTCCTCTCACATACCTGTAGCTGAGAGAAGCCTCCTCTTGAGGTGCTTGTGGAAAGTTGGTATTCCTCTTGAGTCGAAGCCAGAGACTAAACTCTCATCTCGAGTTGATTTGGGGTCCACGGAGCCCTTTCTTGTTGCTCCAGTGACCTCAGGATCCCTCTAGACTTGAGACAGTGATCGTGGGTTTTCTCTGGAGTGCCATCAAGGAAATCAAGGCTCCTTTCACGTTTGATGTGGAACACGGAATTGCTCTGCACGCAGTGCAGGGGAATTGGGGCTCTTCTCGCGGCGATGGGAAATCTCATGGTTTTTCTCGAGTTGCGGCCAGAACCTGGGGTATATTCTCGAGTTACGATGGGGAGGGCCCTTCCAGACATGTGTTTGTTCAGCGACGTCAGGACTCGTGCCTAGGTGCGAGGGACACCTCGGGATTCTCCTCGAGTCTTGGCATGGCAATTGGGACGCGTCTCCACGTGAGGCGGGAGACCCAGGGTCCCTTTCCACGTGCCACGGATATCCTGGGACTCCTATCCGTTTTCAAGAAGGGTCAGGCATCGTCTACTTTGGAAGCATTGATCTCCGCGGACCTCTCGAGTTTTCAAAGGATGTGAGGCCTCCGGTCGCGATGAGGCGGAGGACTAGGTCTTTCTCTGTGGTCTCCACAGGGGATTCAGACATCCCTTCGTCTTGGGAGATGCAAGACTAGCTGCATTCAATTCACTGCAGGGATATCCGGCCTTACTTCGAGTCAGAGTATCTCCGTGTCCATTCCACTTGAGGCCACAAACTCAGGGTCCCTCTCACATACCTGTAGCTGAGAGAAGCATTCTCTTGAGGTGCTTGTGGAAAGTTGGTATTCCTCTTGAGTCGAAGCCAGGGACTAAGCTCTCATCTCGAGTTGATTTGGCGTCCACGCAGACCTTTTGTGTTGCTACAGTCACCTGACGATACCTCTAGACTTGAGACAGTGATCTTGGGTTTTCTCTGGAGTGCCATCAAGGAAATCAAGGCTCCTTTCACGTTTGATTTGAACCATGGAATTGCTCTGCACGCAGTGCAGGGGAATCGGGGCTCATCTCGCGGCGAGGGGGAAGTCTCATGGTTTTTTTCGAGTTGCGGCCGGAACCTGGGGTATATTCTCGAGTTACGACGGGGGGGCCCTTCCAGACACGTGTTTGTTCAGCGACGTCAGGACTCGTGCCTAGGTGCGAGGGACACCTCGGGATTCTCCTCGAGCCTTGGCATGGCAATTGGGACGCGTCTCCACGTGAGGCGGGAGACCCAGGGTCCCTTTCCACGTGCCACTGGGATCCTGGGACTCCTATCCATTTTCAGGAGGAGTCAGGAATCGTCTCCTTTGGAAACATTGATCTCCGCACACCTCTCGAGTTTTCAAAGATTGTGAGGCTTCCGGACGCGATGAGGCGGAGGACTAGTTCTTTCTCTGTCGTCTCCACAGGGGATTCAGACATCCCTTCGTCTTGGGAGATGCAAGACGAGCCTGCATTCAATTCACTGCAGGGATATCCGGCCTTACTTCGAGTCAGAGCATCTCGGTGTCCATTCCAATTGAGGCCACAACTCAGGGTCCCTCTCACATACCTGTAGCGGAGAGAAGCCTCCTCTTGAGGTGCTTGTGGAAAGTTGGTATTCCTTTTGAGTCGAAGCCAGGGACTAAGCTCTCATCTCGAGTTAATTTGGGGTCCACGGAGCCCTTTCGTGTTGCTACAGTGACCTCAGGATCCCTCTAGACTTGAGACAGTGATCTTGGGTTTTCTCTCGAGTGCCATCAAGGAAATCAAGGCTCCTTTCCCGTTTGATGTGGAACACGGAATTGCTCTGCACGCAGTGCAGGGGAATCGGGCCTCATCTCGCGGCGAGGGTGAAGTCTCATGGTTTTTCTCGAGTTGCGGCCGGAACTTGGGTTATATTCTCGAGTTACGACGGGGAGGCCCCTTCCAGACACGTGTTTGTTCAGCGACGTCAGCACTCCTGCCTAGGTGCGAGGGACACCTCGGGATTCTCCTCGAGTCTTGGCATGGCAATTGGGATGCGTCTCCACGTGAGGCGGGAGACCCAGCGTTCCTTTCCACGTGCGACAGGGATCCTGGGACTCCTATCCATTTGCAAGAGGAGTCAGGCATCGTCTCCTTTGGAAGCATTGATTTCCGCGGACCTCTCGAGTTTTCAAAGGATGTGAGGCCTCCGGTCGCGATGAGGCGGAGAACTAGGACTTTCTCTGTGGTGTCCAATGGGGATTCAGACATCCCTTCGTCTTGGCAGATGCAAGACGTGCCTGCATTCAATTCACTGCAGGGATATCCGGCCTTACTTCGAGTCAGAGTATCTCGGTGTCCATTCCACTTGAGGCCACAAACTCAGGGTCCCTCTCACATACCTGTAGCTGAGAGAAGCCTCCTCTTGAGGTACTTGTGGAAAGTTGGTATTCCTCTTGATTCGAAGCCAGGGACTAAGCTCTCATCTCGAGTTGATTTGGCGTCCACGCAGACCTTTTGTGTTGCTACAGTCACCTGACGATACCTCTAGACTTGAGACAGTGATCTTGGGTTTTCTCTGGAGTGCAATCAAGGAAATCAAGGATCCTTTCACGTTTGATTTGAACTATGGAATTGCTCTGCACGCAGTGCAGGGGAATCGGGGCTCATCTCGCGGCGAGGGGGAAGTCTCATGGTTTTTCTCGAGTTGCGGCCGGAACCTGGGGTATATTCTCGAGTTACAACGGGGAGGGCCCTTCCACACACTGTTTGTTCAGCGACGTCAGGACTCCTTCCTAGGTTCGAGGGACACCTCGGGATTCTCCTAAAGTCTTGGCATGGCAATTGGGACGTGTCTCCACACGAGGCAGGTGACCCAAGGTCCCTTTCCACGTGCCACAGGGATCCTGGGACTCCTATCCATTTTCAAGAGGAGTCAGGCATCGTCTCTTTGGAAGCATTGATCTCCGCGGACCTCTCGAGTTTTCAAAGGATGTGAGGCCTCCAGTCGCGCTGAGGCGGAGAACTAGGTCTTTCTCTGTGGTCTCCACAAGGGATTCAGACATCCCTTCGTCTTGGGAGATGCAAGACGAGCCTGCATTCAATTCACTGCAGGGATATCCGGCCTTACTTCGAGTCAGAGCATCTCGGTGTCCATTCCACTTGAGGCCACAAACTCAGGGTCTCTCTCACATACCTGAAGCTGAGAGAAGCCTCCTCTTGAGGTGCTTGTGGAAAGTTGGTATGACTCTTGAGTTCAAGCCAGCATCTAAGCTCTCATCTCGAGTTGATTTGGGGTCCTCGGAGCCCTTTTGTGTTGCTCCAGTGACCTCAGGATACCTCTAGACTTGAGACAGTGATCTTGGGTTTTCTATGAAGTGCCATTAAGGAAATCAAGGCTCCTTTCCCGTTTGATATGGAACACGGAATTGCTCTGCACGCAGTGCAGGGGAATAGGGCCTCATCTCGCGGCGAGTGGGAATTCCCATGGTTTTTCTCGAGTTGCGGCCGGAACCTGGGGTATATTCTCGAGTTAAGACGGGGAGGGCCCTTCCACACACGTGTTTGTTCAGCGATGTCAGGACTCCTGCCTAGGTGCGAGGGACACCTCAGGATTCTCCTCGAGTCTTGGCATGGCAATTGGGACGCGTCTCCACGCGAGGCAGGAGACCCAGTGTCCCTTTCCACGTGCCACAGGAATCCTGGGACTCCTATCCATTTTCAACGGGAGTCAGGCATCGTCTCCTTTGGAAGCATTGATCTCTGCCGACCTCTCGAGTTTTCAAAGGATGTGAGGCCTCGGTTCGCGATGAGGCAGAGAACTAGGTCTTTCTCTGTGGTCTCCCCAGGGGATTCAGACATCCCTTCATCTTGGGAGATGAATACGAGCCTGCATTCAATTCACTGCAGGGATATCCAGCCTTACTTCGAGTCAGAGCATCTCGGTGTCCATTCCATTTGAGGCCACGAACTCAGTGTCCCTCTCACATACCTGTAGCTGAGAGAAGCCTCCTCTTGAGGTGCTTGTGGAAAGTTGGTATTCCTCTTGAGTCGAAGCCAGGGACTAAGCTCTCATCTCGAGTTGATTTGGGGTCCACGGAGCCCTTTCGTGTTGCTCCAGTGACCTCAGGATCCCTCTAGACTTGAAACAGTGATCTTGGGTATTCTCTGGAGTGCCATCAAGGAAATCAAGGCTCCTTTCACGTTTGATGTGGAACACGGAATTGCTCTGCACGCAGTGCAGGGGAATCGGGCCTCATCTCGCGGCGAGGGGGAAGTCTCATGGTTTTTCTCGAGTTGCAGCCGGAACCTGGGGTATATTCTCGAGTTTCGACGGGGAGGGCCCTTTCAGACACGTGTTTGTTCAGCGACGACAGGACTTCTGCCTAGGTGCGAGGGACACCTCGGGATACTCCACGGATCTTGGCATGGCAATTGGGACACGTCTCCACGTGAGGCGGGAGATTCCCGGTCCCTTTCCACGTGCCACAGGGATCCTGGGACTCCTATCCATTTTCAAGAGGAGTCAGGCATCGTCTCCTTTGGAAGCACTGATCTCCGCAGACCTCTCCAGTTTTCAAAGGATGTGAGGCATCCGGTCGCGATGAGGCGGAGAACTAGGTCTTTCTCTGAGGTCTCCACAGGGGATTCAGACAACCCTTCGTCTTGGGAGATGCAAGAGGAGCCTGTATTCAATTCACTGCAGGGATATCCGGCCTTACTTCGAATCAGAGCATCTCGGTATCCATTCCACTTGAGGCAACAAACTCAGGGTCCCTCTCACATACCTGTAGCTGAGAGAAGCCTCCTCTTGAGGTGCTTGTGGAAAGTTGGTATTCCTCTTGAGTCGAGGCCAGGGTCAAAGCTCTAATCTCGAGTTGATTTTGGGTCCACGGAGCACTGTCCTGTTGCTACAGTGACTCAGGGTCCCTCTAGACTTGAGACAGTGATCTTGGGTTTTCTCTGGAGTGCCATCAAGGAAATCAAGGCTCCTTTCACGTTTGATGTGGAACACGGAATTGCTCTCCACGCATTGCAGGGGAATCGGGCCTCATCTCGCGGCGAGGGGGAAGTCTCATGGTTTTTCTCGAGTTGCGGCCGGAACCTGGGGTATATTCTCGAGTTACGACGGGGAGGGCCCTTCCAGACACGTGTTTGTTCAGCGACCTCAGGAATCCTGCCTAGGTGCGAGGGACCCCTCGGGATTCTCCTCGAGTCTTGCCATGGCAATTGGGACGCGTCTCCACGTGAGGCGGGAGACCCAGGGTCCCTTTCCACGCGCAGCAGGGATCCTGGGACTCCTATCCATTTTCAAGAGGAGTCAGGCATCGTCTCCTTTGGAAGCACTGATCTCTGCGGACCTCTCGAGTTTTCAAAGGATGTGAGGCCTCCGGTCGCGATGAGGCGGAGAACTAGGTCTTTCTCTGTGGTCTCCACAGGGCATTCAGCCATCACTTCGTCTGGGAGATGCAAGACGAGCCTGCATTCAATTCACTGCAGGGATATCCGGCCTTACTTCGAGTCAGAGCATCTCGCTGTCCATTCCACTTGAGGCCACAAACTCAGGGTCCCTCTCACATACCTGTAGCTGAGAGAAGCCTCCTCTTGAGGTGCTTGTGGAAATTTGGTAATCCTCTTAAGTCGAAGCCAGGGACTAAGCTCTCATCTCGAGGTGATTTGCGGTCCACGAAGCCCTTTCGTGTTGCTACAGTGACCTCAGGATCCCTCTAGACTTGAGACAGTGATCTTGGGTTTTCTCTGGAGTGCCATCAAGGAAATCAAGGCTCCTTTCACGTTTGATGTGGAACACGGAATTGCTCTGCACGCAGTGCAGGAGATTTGGGCCTCATCTCGCGGCGAGGGGGAAGTCTCATGGTTTTTCTCGAGTTGCGGCCGGAACCTGGAGTATATTCTCGAGTAACGACGGGGAGGGCCCTTCCAGACACGTGTTTGTTCAGCGACGTCAGGACTCCTGCCTAGGTGCGAGGGACCCCTCGGGATTCTCCTCGAGTCTTGGCATGGCAAATGGGATGCGTCTCCTCGTGAGGCGGGAGACCCAGGGTCCCTTTCCACGCGCCGCCGGGATCCTGGGACTCCTATCCATTTTCAAGAGGAGTCAGGCATCGTCTCCTTTGGAACATTGATCTCCGCAGTCCTCTCGAATTTTCAAAGGATGTGATGCCTCCGGTCGCGATGAGGCGGAGAACTAGGTCTTTCTCTGTGGTCTGCACAGGGCATTCAGACATCTCTTCTTCTGAGGAGATGAAAGACGAGCCTGCATTCAATTCACTGCAGGGATATCCGGACTTACTTCGAGTCAGAGCATCTCGGTGTCCATTCCACTTGAGGCCACAAACTCAGGGTCCCTCTCACATACCTGTAGCTGAGAGAAGCCTCCTCTTGAGTTGCTTGTGGAAAGTTGGTATTCCTCTTGAGTTGAAGACAGGGACTTAGCTCTCATCTCGAGGTGATTTGTGGTCCACGGAGCCCTGTCCTGTTGCTACAGTGACCTCAGGATCCCTCTAGACTTGAGACAGTGATCTTGGGTTTTCTCTGGAGTGCCATCAAGGAAATCAAGGCTCCTTTCACTTTTGATGTGGAACACGGAATTGCTCTGCACTCAGTACAGGGGAATCGGGCCTCATCTCGCGGCGAGTGGGAAGTCTCATGGGTTTTCTCGAGTTGCGGCCGGAACCTGGATATATTCTCGAGTTACGGCGGGGAGGGCCCTTCCAGACACGTGTTTGGTCAGCGACGTCAGGGCTCCTGCCTTCGTGCTAGGGAAACCTCGGCATTCTCCTCAAGTCTTGGCATGGCAATTTGGACGCGTCTCCACGTGAGGCGGGAGACCCAGGGTCCCTTACCACGTGCCACAGGGATCCTGGGACTCCTATTCATTTTCAAGAGGATTCAGGCATCGTCTCCTTTGGCACATTGATCTCCGCAGACCTCTCGAATTTTCAAAGGATGTTTGGCCTCCGGTCGCAATGAGGCGGAGAACTAGGTCTTTCTCTGTGGTCTGCACAGGGGATTCAGACATCCCTACGTCTTGGGAGATGCAAGACGAGCCTGCATTCAATTCACTGCAGGGATATCCGGCCTTACTTCGAGTCAGAGCATCTCGGTTTCCATTCCACTTGAGGCCACAATCTCAGGGTCCCTGTCACATACCTGTAGCTGAGAGAAGCCTCCTCTTGAGGTGCTTCTGGAAAGTTGGTATTCCTCTTGAGTCGAGGCCAGGGTCTAAGCTCTAATCTCGAGTTGATTTTGGGTCCACGGAGCCCTGTCCTGTTGCTACAGTGACCTCAGGATCCCTCTAGACTTGAGACAGTGATCTTGGGTTTTCTCTGGAGTGCCATCAAGGAAATCAAGGCTCCTTTCACGTTTGATGTGGAACACGGAATTGCTCTGCACCCAGTGCAGGGGAATCGGGCCTCATCTCGCGGCGAGGGGGAAGTCTCATGGTTTTTCTCGAGTTGCGGCCGGAACCTGGGGTATATTCTCGAGTTACGACGGGGAGGGCCCTTCCAGACACATGTTTGTTCAGCGACCTCAGGAATCCTGCCTAGGTGCGAGGGACCCCTCGGGATTCTCCTCGAGTCTTGCCATGGCAATTGGGACGCGTCTCCACGTGAGTGGGAGACCCAGGATCCCTTTCCACGTGCCACAGGGATCCTGGGACTCCTATCCATTTTCAAGAGGAGTCAGGCATCGTCTCCCTTGGAAGCACTGATCTCTGCGGACCTCTCGAGTTTTCAAAGGATGTGAGGCCTCCGGTCGCGATGAGGCGGAGAACTAGGTCTTTCTCTGTGGTATCCACAGGGCATTCAGCCATCACTTCGTCTGGGAGATGCAAGACGAGCCTGCATTCAATTCACTGCAGGGATATCCGGCCTTACTTCGAGTCAGAGCATCTCGCTGTCCATTCCACTTGAGGCCACAAACTCAGGGTCCCTCTCACATACCTGTAGCTGAGAGAAGCCTCCTCTTGAGGTGCTTGTGGAAATTTGGTAATCCTCTTAAGTCGAAGCCAGGGACTAAGCTCTCATCTCGAGGTGATTTGCGGTCCACGAAGCCCTTTCGTGTTGCTACAGTGACCTCAGGATCCCTCTAGACTTGAGACAGTGATCTTGGGTTTTCTCTGGAGTGCCATCAAGGAAATCAAGGCTCCTTTCACGTTTGATGTGGAACACGGAATTGCTCTGCACGCAGTGCAGGAGATTCGGGCCTCATCTCGCGGCGAGGGGGAAGTCTCATGGTTTTTCTCGAGTTGCGGCCGGAACCTGGGGTATATTCTCGAGTAACGACGAGGAGGGCCCTTCCAGACACGTGTTTGTTCAGCGACGTCAGGACTCCTGCCTAGGTGCGAGGGACCACTCGGGATTCTCCACGAGTCTTGGCATGGCAAATGGGATGCGTCTCCACGTGAGGCGGGAGACCCAGGGTCCCTTTCCACGCGCCGCCGGGATCCTGGGACTCCTATCCATTTTCAAGAGGAGTCAGGCATCGTCTCCTTTGGAACATTGATCTCCGCAGTCCTCTCGAATTTTCAAAGGATGTGATGCCTCCGGTCGCGATGAGGCGGAGAACTAGGTCTTTCTCTGTGGTCTGCACAGGGCATTCAGACATCTCTTCTTCTGAGGAGATGAAAGACGAGCCTGCATTCAATTCACTGCAGGGATATCCGGCCTTACTTCGAGTCAGAGCATCTCGGTGTCCATTCCACTTGAGGCCACAAACTCAGGGTCCCTCTCACATACCTGTAGCTGAGAGAAGCCTCCTCTTGAGGTGCTTGTGGAAAATTGGTATTCCTCTTGAGTTGAAGACAGGGACTAAGCTCTCATCTCGAGGTGAGTTGTGGTCCCCGGAGCCCTTTCGTGTTGCTACAGTGACCTCAGGATCCCTCTAGGCTTGAGACAGTGATCTTGGGTTTTCTCTGGAGTGCCATCAAGGAAATCAAGGCTCCTTTCACGTTTGATGTGGAACACGGAATTGCTCTGCACTCAGTACAGGGGAATCGGGCCTCATCTCGTGGCGAGGGGGAAGTCTCATGGTTTTTCTCGAGTTGCGGCCGGAACCTGGATATATTCTCGAGTTACGGCGGGGAGGGCCCTTCCAGACACGTGTTTGTTCAGCGACCTCAGGACTCCTGCCTTCGTGCTAGGGAAACCTCGGCATTCTCCTCGAGTCTTGGCATGGCAATTTGGACGCGTCTCCACGTGAGGCGGGAGACCCAGGGTCCCTTACCACGTGCCACAGGGATCCTGGAACTCCTATTCATTTTCAAGAGGATTCAGGCATCGTCTCCTTTGGCACATTGATCTCCGCAGACCTCTCGAATTTTCAAAGGATGTGGGGCCTCCGGTCGCAATGAGGCGGAGAAGTAGGTCTTTCTCTGTGGTCTGCACAGGGGATTCAGACATCCCTACGTCTTGGGAGATGCAAGACGAGCCTGCATTCAATTCACTGCAGGGATATCCGGCCTTACTTCGAGTCAGAGCATCTCGGTTTCAATACCACTTGAGGCCACAATCTCAGGGTCCCTGTCACATACCTGTAGCTGAGAGAAGCCTCCTCTTGAGCTGCTTCTGGAAAGTTGGTATTCCTCTTGAGTCGACCCAGGGTCTAAGCTCTAATCTCGAGTTGATTTTGGGTCCACGGAGCCCTGTCCTGTTGCTACAGTGACTCAGGATCCCTCTAGACTTGAGACAGTGATCTTGGGTTTTCTCTGGAGTGCCATCAAGGAAATCAAGGCTCCTTTCACGTTTGATGTGGAACACGGAATTGCTCTGCACCCAGTGCAGGGGAATCGGGCCTCATCTCGCGGCGAGGGGGAAGTCTCATGGTTTTTCTCGAGTTGCGTCCGGAACCTGGGGTATATTCTCGAGTTACGACGGGGAGGGCCCTTCCAGACACGTGTTTGTTCAGCGACGTCAGGACTCCTGCCTAGGTGCGAGGGACCCCTCGGGATTCTCCTCGAGTCTTGCCATGGCAATTGGGACGCGTCTCCACGTGAGGCGGGAGACCCAGGGTCCCTTTCCACGTGCCACAGGGATCCTGGGACTCCTATCCATTTTCAAGAGGAGTCAGGCATCGTTTCCTTTGGAAGCACTGATCTCTGCGGACCTCTCGAGTTTTCAAAGGATGTGATGCCTCCGGTCGCGATGAGGCGGAGAACTAGGTCTTTCTCTGTGGTCTCCACAGGGCATTCAGCCATCACTTCGTCTGGGAGATGCAAGACGAGCCTGCATTCAATTCACTGCAGGGATATCCGGCCTAACTTCGAGTCAGAGCATCTCGCTGTCCATTCCACTTGAGGCCACAAACTCAGGGTCCCTCTCACATACCTGTAGCTGAGAGAAGCCTCCTCTTGATGTGCTTGTGGAGAGTTGGTATTCCTCTTGAGTTGAAGACAGGGACTAAGCTCTCATCTCGAGGTGATTTGTGGTCCACGGAGCCCTTTCGTGTTGCTACAGTGACCGCAGGATCCCTCTAGACTTGAGACAGTGATCTTGGGTTTTCTCTGGAGTGCCATCAAGGAAATCAAGGCTCCTTTCACGTTTGATGTGGAACACGGAATTGCTCTGCACTCAGTACAGGGGAATCGGGCCTCATCTCGCGGCGAGTGGGAAGTCTCATGGTTTTTCTCGAGTTGCGGCCGGAACCTGGATATATTCTCGAGTTACGGCGGGGAGGGCCCTTCCAGACACGTGTTTGTTCAGCGACCTCAGGACTCCTGCCTTCGTGCTAGGGAAACCTCGGCATTCTCCTCGAGTCTTGGCATGGCAATTTGGACGCGTCTCCACGTGAGGCGGGAGACCCAGGGTCCCTTACCACGTGCCACAGGGATCCTGGGACTCCTATTCATTTTCAAGAGGATTCAGGCATCGTCTCCTTTGGCACATTGATCTCTGCAGACCTCTCGAATTTTCAAAGGATGTGGGGCCTCCGGTCGCAATGAGGCGGAGAACTAGGTCTTTCTCTGTGGTCTGCACAGGGGATTCAGACATCCCTACGTCTTGGGAGATGCAAGACGAGCCTGCATTCAATTCACTGCAGGGATATCCGGCCTTACTTCGAGTCAGAGCATCTCGGTTTCCATTCCACTTGAGGCCACAATCTCAGGGTCCCTGTCACATACCTGTAGCTGAGAGAAGCCTCCTCTTGAGGTGCTTCTGGAAAGTTGCTATTCCTCTTGAGTCGAGGCCAGGGTCTAAGCTCTAATCTCGAGTTGATTTTGGGTCCACGGAGCCCTGTCCTGTTGCTACAGTGACCTCAGGATCCCTCTAGACTTGAGACAGTGATCTTGGGTTTTCTCTGGAGTGCCATCAAGGAAATCAAGGCTCCTTTCACGTTTGATGTGGAACACGGAATTGCTCTGCACCCAGTGCAGGGGAATCGGGCCTCATCTCGCGGCGAGGGGGAAGTCTCATGGTTTTTCTCGAGTTGCGGCCGGAACCTGGGGTATATTCTCGAGTTACGACGGGGAGGGCCCTTCCAGACACGTGTTTGTTCAGCGACCTCAGGAATCCTGCCTAGGTGCGAGGGACCCCTCGGGATTCTCCTCGAGTCTTGCCATGGCAATTGGGACGCGTCTCCACGTGAGTGGGAGACCCAGGATCCCTTTCCACGTGCCACAGGGATCCTGGGACTCCTATCCATTTTCAAGAGGAGTCAGGCATCGTCTCCCTTGGAAGCACTGATCTCTGCGGACCTCTCGAGTTTTCAAAGGATGTGAGGCCTCCGGTCGCGATGAGGCGGAGAACTAGGTCTTTCTCTGTGGTATCCACAGGGCATTCAGCCATCACTTCGTCTGGGAGATGCAAGACGAGCCTGCATTCAATTCACTGCAGGGATATCCGGCCTTACTTCGAGTCAGAGCATCTCGCTGTCCATTCCACTTGAGGCCACAAACTCAGGGTCCCTCTCACATACCTGTAGCTGAGAGAAGCCTCCTCTTGAGGTGCTTGTGGAAATTTGGTAATCCTCTTAAGTCGAAGCCAGGGACTAAGCTCTCATCTCGAGGTGATTTGCGGTCCACGAAGCCCTTTCGTGTTGCTACAGTGACCTCAGGATCCCTCTAGACTTGAGACAGTGATCTTGGGTTTTCTCTGGAGTGCCATCAAGGAAATCAAGGCTCCTTTCACGTTTGATGTGGAACACGGAATTGCTCTGCACGCAGTGCAGGAGATTCGGGCCTCATCTCGCGGCGAGGGGGAAGTCTCATGGTTTTTCTCGAGTTGCGGCCGGAACCTGGGGTATATTCTCGAGTAACGACGAGGAGGGCCCTTCCAGACACGTGTTTGTTCAGCGACGTCAGGACTCCTGCCTAGGTGCGAGGGACCCCTCGGGATTCTCCACGAGTCTTGGCATGGCAAATGGGATGCGTCTCCACGTGAGGCGGGAGACCCAGGGTCCCTTTCCACGCGCCGCCGGGATCCTGGGACTCCTATCCATTTTCAAGAGGAGTCAGGCATCGTCTCCTTTGGAACATTGATCTCTGCAGTCCTCTCGAATTTTCAAAGGATGTGATGCCTCCGGTCGCGATGAGGCGGAGAACTAGGTCTTTCTCTGTGGTCTGCACAGGGCATTCAGACATCTCTTCTTCTGAGGAGATGAAAGACGAGCCTGCATTCAATTCACTGCAGGGATATCCGGCCTTACTTCGAGTCAGAGCATCTCGGTGTCCATTCCACTTGAGGCCACAAACTCAGGGTCCCTCTCACATACCTGTAGCTGAGAGAAGCCTCCTCTTGAGGTGCTTGTGGAAAATTGGTATTCCTCTTGAGTTGAAGACAGGGACTAAGCTCTCATCTCGAGGTGAGTTGTGGTCCCCGGAGCCCTTTCGTGTTGCTACAGTGACCTCAGGATCCCTCTAGGCTTGAGACAGTGATCTTGGGTTTTCTCTGGAGTGCCATCAAGGAAATCAAGGCTCCTTTCACGTTTGATGTGGAACACGGAATTGCTCTGCACTCAGTACAGGGGAATCGGGCCTCATCTCGTGGCGAGGGGGAAGTCTCATGGTTTTTCTCGAGTTGCGGCCGGAACCTGGATATATTCTCGAGTTACGGCGGGGAGGGCCCTTCCAGACACGTGTTTGTTCAGCGACCTCAGGACTCCTGCCTTCGTGCTAGGGAAACCTCGGCATTCTCCTCGAGTCTTGGCATGGCAATTTGGACGCGTCTCCACGTGAGGCGGGAGACCCAGGGTCCCTTACCACGTGCCACAGGGATCCTGGAACTCCTATTCATTTTCAAGAGGATTCAGGCATCGTCTCCTTTGGCACATTGATCTCCGCAGACCTCTCGAATTTTCAAAGGATGTGGGGCCTCCGGTCGCAATGAGGCGGAGAAGTAGGTCTTTCTCTGTGGTCTGCACAGGGGATTCAGACATCCCTACGTCTTGGGAGATGCAAGACGAGCCTGCATTCAATTCACTGCAGGGATATCCGGCCTTACTTCGAGTCAGAGCATCTCGGTTTCAATACCACTTGAGGCCACAATCTCAGGGTCCCTGTCACATACCTGTAGCTGAGAGAAGCCTCCTCTTGAGCTGCTTCTGGAAAGTTGGTATTCCTCTTGAGTCGACCCAGGGTCTAAGCTCTAATCTCGAGTTGATTTTGGGTCCACGGAGCCCTGTCCTGTTGCTACAGTGACTCAGGATCCCTCTAGACTTGAGACAGTGATCTTGGGTTTTCTCTGGAGTGCCATCAAGGAAATCAAGGCTCCTTTCACGTTTGATGTGGAACACGGAATTGCTCTGCACCCAGTGCAGGGGAATCGGGCCTCATCTCGCGGCGAGGGGGATGTCTCATGGTTTTTCTCGAGTTGCGACCGGAACCTGGGGTATATTCTCGAGTTACGACGGGGAGGGCCCTTCCAGACACGTGTTTGTTCAGCGACGTCAGGACTCCTGCCTAGGTGCGAGGGACCCCTCGGGATTCTCCTCGAGTCTTGCCATGGCAATTGGGACGCGTCTCCACGTGAGGCGGGAGACCCAGGGTCCCTTTCCACGTGCCACAGGGATCCTGGGACTCCTATCCATTTTCAAGAGGAGTCAGGCATCGTTTCCTTTGGAAGCACTGATCTCTGCGGACCTCTCGAGTTTTCAAAGGATGTGATGCCTCCGGTCGCGATGAGGCGGAGAACTAGGTCTTTCTCTGTGGTCTCCACAGGGCATTCAGCCATCACTTCGTCTGGGAGATGCAAGACGAGCCTGCATTCAATTCACTGCAGGGATATCCGGCCTTACTTCGAGTCAGAGCATCTCGCTGTCCATTCCACTTGAGGCCACAAACTCAGGGTCCCTCTCACATACCTGTAGCTGAGAGAAGCCTCCTCTTGATGTGCTTGTGGAGAGTTGGTATTCCTCTTGAGTTGAAGACAGGGACTAAGCTCTCATCTCGAGGTGATTTGTGGTCCACGGAGCCCTTTCGTGTTGCTACAGTGACCGCAGGATCCCTCTAGACTTGAGACAGTGATCTTGGGTTTTCTCTGGAGTGCCATCAAGGAAATCAAGGCTCCTTTCACGTTTGATGTGGAACACGGAATTGCTCTGCACTCAGTACAGGGGAATCGGGCCTCATCTCGCGGCGAGTGGGAAGTCTCATGGTTTTTCTCGAGTTGCGGCCGGAACCTGGATATATTCTCGAGTTACGGCGGGGAGGGCCCTTCCAGACACGTGTTTGTTCAGCAACGTCAGGACTCCTGCCTTCGTGCTAGAGAAACCTCGGCATTCTCCTCGAGTCTTGGCATGGCAATTCGGACGCGTCTCCACGTGAGGCGGGAGACCCAGGGTCCCTTACCACGTGCCACAGGGATCCTGGGACTCCTATCCATTTTCAAGAGGAGTCAGGCATCGTCTCCTTTGGAAGTATTGAGCTCCGCGGACCTCTCGAATTTTCAAAGGATGTGAGGCCTCCAGTCGCGATGAGGCGGAGAACTAGGTCTTTCTATGTGGTCTCCACAGGGGATTCAGACATCCCTACGTCTTGGGAGATGCAAGACGAGCCTGCATTCAATTCACTGCAGGGATATCCGGCCTTACTTCGAGTCAGAGCATCTCGGTGTCCATTCCACTTAAGGCCACAAACTCAGGGTCCCTCTCACATTCCTGTAGCTGAGAGAAGCCTCCTCTTGAGGTGCTTTTGGAAAGTTGGTATTCCTCTTGAGTCGAAGCCAGGGACTAAGCTCTCATCTCGTGGTGATTTGGGGTCCACGGAGCCCTTTCGTGTTGCTACAGTGACCTCAGGATCCCTCTAGACTTGAGACAGTGATCTTGGGTTTTCTCTGGAGTGCCATCAAGGAAATCAAGGCTCCTTTCACGTTTGATGTGGAACACCGAATTGCTCTGCACGCAGTGCAGGAGATTCGGGCCTCATCTCGCGTCGAGGGGGAAGTCTCATGGTTTTTCTCGAGTTCCGGCCGGAACCTGGGGTATATTCTCGAGTAACGACGGGGAGGGCCCTTCCAGACACGTGTTTGTTCAGCGACGTCAGGACTCCTGCCTAGGTGCGAGGGACCCCTCGGGATTCTCCTCGAGTCTTGGCATGGCAAATGGAATGCGTCTCCACGTGAGGCGGAAGACCCAGGGTCCCTTTCCACGCGCCGCCGGGATCCTGGGACTCCTATCCATTTTCAAGAGGAGTCAGGCTTCGTCTCCTTTGGAACATTGATCTCCGCAGTCCTCTCGAATTTTCAAAGGATGTGATGCCTCCGGTCGCGATGAGGCGGAGAACTAGGTCTTTCTCTGTGGTCTGCACAGGGCATTCAGACATCTCTTCTTCTGAGGAGATGAAAGACGAGCCTGCATTCAATTCACTGCAGGGATATCCGGCCTTACTTCGAGTCAGAGCATCTCGGTGTCCATTCCACTTGAGGCCACAAACTCAGGGTCCCTCTCACATACCTGTAGCTGAGAGAAGCCTCCTCTTGAGGTGCTTGTGGAAAGTTGGTATTCCTCTTGAGTTGAAGACAGGGACTAAGCTCTCATCTCGAGGTGATTTGTGGTCCACGGAGCCCTTTCGTGTTGCTACAGTGACCTCAGGATCCCTCTAGACTTGAGACAGTGATCAAGGGTTTTCTCTGGAGTGCCATCAAGGAAATCAAGGCTCCTTTCACTTTTGATGTGGAACACGGAATTGCTCTGCACTCAGTACAGGGGAATCGGGCCTCATCTCGCGGCGAGGGGGAAGTCTCATGGGTTTTCTCGAGTTGCGGCCGGAACCTGGATATATTCTCGAGTTACGGCGGGGAGGGCCCTTCCAGACACGTGTTTGGTCAGCGACGTCAGGGCTCCTGCCTTCGTGCTAGGGAAACCTCGGCATTCTCCTCAAGTCTTGGCATGGCAATTTGGACGCGTCTCCACGTGAGGCGGGAGACCCAGGGTCCCTTACCACGTGCCACAGGGATCCTGGGACTCCTATTCATTTTCAAGAGGATTCAGGCATCGTCTCCTTTGGCACATTGATCTCCGCAGACCTCTCGAATTTTCAAAGGATGTTTGGCCTCCGGTCGCAATGAGGCGGAGAACTAGGTCTTTCTCTGTGGTCTGCACAGGGGATTCAGACATCCCTACGTCTTGGGAGATGCAAGACGAGCCTGCATTCAATTCACTGCAGGGATATCCGGCCTTACTTCGAGTCAGAGCATCTCGGTTTCCATTCCACTTGAGGCCACAATCTCAGGGTCCCTGTCACATACCTGTAGCTGAGAGAAGCCTCCTCTTGAGGTGCTTCTGGAAAGTTGGTATTCCTCTTGAGTCGAGGCCAGGGTCTAAGCTCTAATCTCGAGTTGATTTTGGGTCCACGGAGCCCTGTCCTGTTGCTACAGTGACCTCAGGATCCCTCTAGACTTGAGACAGTGATCTTGGGTTTTCTCTGGAGTGCCATCAAGGAAATCAAGGCTCCTTTCACGTTTGATGTGGAACACGGAATTGCTCTGCACCCAGTGCAGGGGAATCGGGCCTCATCTCGCGGCGAGGGGGAAGTCTCATGGTTTTTCTCGAGTTGCGGCCGGAACCTGGGGTATATTCTCGAGTTACGACGGGGAGGGCCCTTCCAGACACATGTTTCTTCAGCGACCTCAGGAATCCTGCCTAGGTGCGAGGGACCCCTCGGGATTCTCCTCGAGTCTTGCCATGGCAATTGGGACGCGTCTCCACGTGAGTGGGAGACCCAGGATCCCTTTCCACGTGCCACAGGGATCCTGGGACTCCTATCCATTTTCAAGAGGAGTCAGGCATCGTCTCCCTTGGAAGCACTGATCTCTGCGGACCTCTCGAGTTTTCAAAGGATGTGAGGCCTCCGGTCGCGATGAGGCGGAGAACTAGGTCTTTCTCTGTGGTATCCACAGGGCATTCAGCCATCACTTCGTCTGGGAGATGCAAGACGAGCCTGCATTCAATTCACTGCAGGGATATCCGGCCTTACTTCGAGTCAGAGCATCTCGCTGTCCATTCCACTTGAGGCCACAAACTCAGGGTCCCTCTCACATACCTGTAGCTGAGAGAAGCCTCCTCTTGAGGTGCTTGTGGAAATTTGGTAATCCTCTTAAGTCGAAGCCAGGGACTAAGCTCTCATCTCGAGGTGATTTGCGGTCCACGAAGCCCTTTCGTGTTGCTACAGTGACCTCAGGATCCCTCTAGACTTGAGACAGTGATCTTGGGTTTTCTCTGGAGTGCCATCAAGGAAATCAAGGCTCCTTTCACGTTTGATGTGGAACACGGAATTGCTCTGCACGCAGTGCAGGAGATTCGGGCCTCATCTCGCGGCGAGGGGGAAGTCTCATGGTTTTTCTCGAGTTGCGGCCGGAACCTGGGGTATATTCTCGAGTAACGACGAGGAGGGCCCTTCCAGACACGTGTTTGTTCAGCGACGTCAGGACTCCTGCCTAGGTGCGAGGGACCACTCGGGATTCTCCACGAGTCTTGGCATGGCAAATGGGATGCGTCTCCACGTGAGGCGGGAGACCCAGGGTCCCTTTCCACGCGCCGCCGGGATCCTGGGACTCCTATCCATTTTCAAGAGGAGTCAGGCATCGTCTCCTTTGGAACATTGATCTCCGCAGTCCTCTCGAATTTTCAAAGGATGTGATGCCTCCGGTCGCGATGAGGCGGAGAACTAGGTCTTTCTCTGTGGTCTGCACAGGGCATTCAGACATCTCTTCTTCTGAGGAGATGAAAGACGAGCCTGCATTCAATTCACTGCAGGGATATCCGGCCTTACTTCGAGTCAGAGCATCTCGGTGTCCATTCCACTTGAGGCCACAAACTCAGGGTCCCTCTCACATACCTGTAGCTGAGAGAAGCCTCCTCTTGAGGTGCTTGTGGAAAATTGGTATTCCTCTTGAGTTGAAGACAGGGACTAAGCTCTCATCTCGAGGTGAGTTGTGGTCCCCGGAGCCCTTTCGTGTTGCTACAGTGACCTCAGGATCCCTCTAGGCTTGAGACAGTGATCTTGGGTTTTCTCTGGAGTGCCATCAAGGAAATCAAGGCTCCTTTCACGTTTGATGTGGAACACGGAATTGCTCTGCACTCAGTACAGGGGAATCGGGCCTCATCTCGTGGCGAGGGGGAAGTCTCATGGTTTTTCTCGAGTTGCGGCCGGAACCTGGATATATTCTCGAGTTACGGCGGGGAGGGCCCTTCCAGACACGTGTTTGTTCAGCGACCTCAGGACTCCTGCCTTCGTGCTAGGGAAACCTCGGCATTCTCCTCGAGTCTTGGCATGGCAATTTGGACGCGTCTCCACGTGAGGCGGGAGACCCAGGGTCCCTTACCACGTGCCACAGGGATCCTGGAACTCCTATTCATTTTCAAGAGGATTCAGGCATCGTCTCCTTTGGCACATTGATCTCCGCAGACCTCTCGAATTTTCAAAGGATGTGGGGCCTCCGGTCGCAATGAGGCGGAGAAGTAGGTCTTTCTCTGTGGTCTGCACAGGGGATTCAGACATCCCTACGTCTTGGGAGATGCAAGACGAGCCTGCATTCAATTCACTGCAGGGATATCCGGCCTTACTTCGAGTCAGAGCATCTCGGTTTCAATACCACTTGAGGCCACAATCTCAGGGTCCCTGTCACATACCTGTAGCTGAGAGAAGCCTCCTCTTGAGCTGCTTCTGGAAAGTTGGTATTCCTCTTGAGTCGACCCAGGGTCTAAGCTCTAATCTCGAGTTGATTTTGGGTCCACGGAGCCCTGTCCTGTTGCTACAGTGACTCAGGATCCCTCTAGACTTGAGACAGTGATCTTGGGTTTTCTCTGGAGTGCCATCAAGGAAATCAAGGCTCCTTTCACGTTTGATGTGGAACACGGAATTGCTCTGCACCCAGTGCAGGGGAATCGGGCCTCATCTCGCGGCGAGGGGGATGTCTCATGGTTTTTCTCGAGTTGCGTCCGGAACCTGGGGTATATTCTCGAGTTACGACGGGGAGGGCCCTTCCAGACACGTGTTTGTTCAGCGACGTCAGGACTCCTGCCTAGGTGCGAGGGACCCCTCGGGATTCTCCTCGAGTCTTGCCATGGCAATTGGGACGCGTCTCCACGTGAGGCGGGAGACCCAGGGTCCCTTTCCACGTGCCACAGGGATCCTGGGACTCCTATCCATTTTCAAGAGGAGTCAGGCATCGTTTCCTTTGGAAGCACTGATCTCTGCGGACCTCTCGAGTTTTCAAAGGATGTGATGCCTCCGGTCGCGATGAGGCGGAGAACTAGGTCTTTGTCTGTGGTCTCCACAGGGCATTCAGCCATCACTTCGTCTGGGAGATGCAAGACGAGCCTGCATTCAATTCATTGCAGGGATATCCGGCCTTACTTCGAGTCAGAGCATCTCGCTGTCCATTCCACTTGAGGCCACAAACTCAGGGTCCCTCTCACATACCTGTAGCTGAGAGAAGCCTCCTCTTGATGTGCTTGTGGAGAGTTGGTATTCCTCTTGAGTTGAAGACAGGGACTAAGCTCTCATCTCGAGGTGATTTGTGGTCCACGGAGCCCTTTCGTGTTGCTACAGTGACCGCAGGATCCCTCTAGACTTGAGACAGTGATCTTGGGTTTTCTCTGGAGTGCCATCAAGGAAATCAAGGCTCCTTTCACGTTTGATGTGGAACACGGAATTGCTCTGCACTCAGTACAGGGGAATCGGGCCTCATCTCGCGGCGAGTGGGAAGTCTCATGGTTTTTCTCGAGTTGCGGCCGGAACCTGGATATATTCTCGAGTTACGGCGGGGAGGGCCCTTCCAGACACGTGTTTGTTCAGCGACCTCAGGACTCCTGCCTTCGTGCTAGGGAAACCTCGGCATTCTCCTCGAGTCTTGGCATGGCAATTTGGACGCGTCTCCACGTGAGGCGGGAGACCCAGGGTCCCTTACCACGTGCCACAGGGATCCTGGGACTCCTATTCATTTTCAAGAGGATTCAGGCATCGTCTCCTTTGGCACATTGATCTCCGCAGACCTCTCGAATTTTCAAAGGATGTGGGGCCTCCGGTCGCAATGAGGCGGAGAACTAGGTCTTTCTCTGTGGTCTGCACAGGGGATTCAGACATCCCTACGTCTTGGGAGATGCAAGACGAGCCTGCATTCAATTCACTGCAGGGATATCCGGCCTTACTTCGAGTCAGAGCATCTCGGTTTCCATTCCACTTGAGGCCACAATCTCAGGGTCCCTGTCACATACCTGTAGCTGAGAGAAGCCTCCTCTTGAGGTGCTTCTGGAAAGTTGGTATTCCTCTTGAGTCGAGGCCAGGGTCTAAGCTCTAATCTCGAGTTGATTTTGGGTCCACGGAGCCCTGTCCTGTTGCTACAGTGACCTCAGGATCCCTCTAGACTTGAGACAGTGATCTTGGGTTTTCTCTGGAGTGCCATCAAGGAAATCAAGGCTCCTTTCACGTTTGATGTGGAACACGGAATTGCTCTGCACCCAGTGCAGGGGAATCGGGCCTCATCTCGCGGCGAGGGGGAAGTCTCATGGTTTTTCTCGAGTTGCGGCCGGAACCTGGGGTATATTCTCGAGTTACGACGGGGAGGGCCCTTCCAGACACATGTTTGTTCAGCGACCTCAGGAATCCTGCCTAGGTGCGAGGGACCCCTCGGGATTCTCCTCGAGTCTTGCCATGGCAATTGGGACGCGTCTCCACGTGAGTGGGAGACCCAGGATCCCTTTCCACGTGCCACAGGGATCCTGGGACTCCTATCCATTTTCAAGAGGAGTCAGGCATCGTCTCCCTTGGAAGCACTGATCTCTGCGGACCTCTCGAGTTTTCAAAGGATGTGAGGCCTCCGGTCGCGATGAGGCGGAGAACTAGGTCTTTCTCTGTGGTATCCACAGGGCATTCAGCCATCACTTCGTCTGGGAGATGCAAGACGAGCCTGCATTCAATTCACTGCAGGGATATCCGGCCTTACTTCGAGTCAGAGCATCTCGCTGTCCATTCCACTTGAGGCCACAAACTCAGGGTCCCTCTCACATACCTGTAGCTGAGAGAAGCCTCCTCTTGAGGTGCTTGTGGAAATTTGGTAATCCTCTTAAGTCGAAGCCAGGGACTAAGCTCTCATCTCGAGGTGATTTGCGGTCCACGAAGCCCTTTCGTGTTGCTACAGTGACCTCAGGATCCCTCTAGACTTGAGACAGTGATCTTGGGTTTTCTCTGGAGTGCCATCAAGGAAATCAAGGCTCCTTTCACGTTTGATGTGGAACACGGAATTGCTCTGCACGCAGTGCAGGAGATTCGGGCCTCATCTCGCGGCGAGGGGGAAGTCTCATGGTTTTTCTCGAGTTGCGGCCGGAACCTGGGGTATATTCTCGAGTAACGACGAGGAGGGCCCTTCCAGACACGTGTTTGTTCAGCGACGTCAGGACTCCTGCCTAGGTGCGAGGGACCCCTCGGGATTCTCCACGAGTCTTGGCATGGCAAATGGGATGCGTCTCCACGTGAGGCGGGAGACCCAGGGTCCCTTTCCACGCGCCGCCGGGATCCTGGGACTCCTATCCATTTTCAAGAGGAGTCAGGCATCGTCTCCTTTGGAACATTGATCTCCGCAGTCCTCTCGAATTTTCAAAGGATGTGATGCCTCCGGTCGCGATGAGGCGGAGAACTAGGTCTTTCTCTGTGGTCTGCACAGGGCATTCAGACATCTCTTCTTCTGAGGAGATGAAAGACGAGCCTGCATTCAATTCACTGCAGGGATATCCGGCCTTACTTCGAGTCAGAGCATCTCGGTGTCCATTCCACTTGAGGCCACAAACTCAGGGTCCCTCTCACATACCTGTAGCTGAGAGAAGCCTCCTCTTGAGGTGCTTGTGGAAAATTGGTATTCCTCTTGAGTTGAAGACAGGGACTAAGCTCTCATCTCGAGGTGAGTTGTGGTCCCCGGAGCCCTTTCGTGTTGCTACAGTGACCTCAGGATCCCTCTAGGCTTGAGACAGTGATCTTGGGTTTTCTCTGGAGTGCCATCAAGGAAATCAAGGCTCCTTTCACGTTTGATGTGGAACACGGAATTGCTCTGCACTCAGTACAGGGGAATCGGGCCTCATCTCGTGGCGAGTGGGAAGTCTCATGGTTTTTCTCGAGTTGCGGCCGGAACCTGGATATATTCTCGAGTTACGGCGGGGAGGGCCCTTCCAGACACGTGTTTGTTCAGCGACCTCAGGACTCCTGCCTTCGTGCTAGGGAAACCTCGGCATTCTCCTCGAGTCTTGGCATGGCAATTTGGACGCGTCTCCACGTGAGGCGGGAGACCCAGGGTCCCTTACCACGTGCCACAGGGATCCTGGAACTCCTATTCATTTTCAAGAGGATTCAGGCATCGTCTCCTTTGGCACATTGATCTCCGCAGACCTCTCGAATTTTCAAAGGATGTGGGGCCTCCGGTCGCAATGAGGCGGAGAAGTAGGTCTTTCTCTGTGGTCTGCACAGGGGATTCAGACATCCCTACGTCTTGGGAGATGCAAGACGAGCCTGCATTCAATTCACTGCAGGGATATCCGGCCTTACTTCGAGTCAGAGCATCTCGGTTTCAATACCACTTGAGGCCACAATCTCAGGGTCCCTGTCACATACCTGTAGCTGAGAGAAGCCTCCTCTTGAGCTGCTTCTGGAAAGTTGGTATTCCTCTTGAGTCGACCCAGGGTCTAAGCTCTAATCTCGAGTTGATTTTGGGTCCTCGGAGCCCTGTCCTGTTGCTACAGTGACTCAGGATCCCTCTAGACTTGAGACAGTGATCTTGGGTTTTCTCTGGAGTGCCATCAAGGAAATCAAGGCTCCTTTCACGTTTGATGTGGAACACGGAATTGCTCTGCACCCAGTGCAGGGGAATCGGGCCTCATCTCGCGGCGAGGGGGATGTCTCATGGTTTTTCTCGAGTTGCGACCGGAACCTGGGGTATATTCTCGAGTTACGACGGGGAGGGCCCTTCCAGACACGTGTTTGTTCAGCGACGTCAGGACTCCTGCCTAGGTGCGAGGGACCCCTCGGGATTCTCCTCGAGTCTTGCCATGGCAATTGGGACGCGTCTCCACGTGAGGCGGGAGACCCAGGGTCCCTTTCCACGTGCCACAGGGATCCTGGGACTCCTATCCATTTTCAAGAGGAGTCAGGCATCGTTTCCTTTGGAAGCACTGATCTCTGCGGACCTCTCGAGTTTTCAAAGGATGTGATGCCTCCGGTCGCGATGAGGCGGAGAACTAGGTCTTTCTCTGTGGTCTCCACAGGGCATTCAGCCATCACTTCGTCTGGGAGATGCAAGACGAGCCTGCATTCAATTCACTGCAGGGATATCCGGCCTTACTTCGAGTCAGAGCATCTCGCTGTCCATTCCACTTGAGGCCACAAACTCAGGGTCCCTCTCACATACCTGTAGCTGAGAGAAGCCTCCTCTTGATGTGCTTGTGGAGAGTTGGTATTCCTCTTGAGTTGAAGACAGGGACTAAGCTCTCATCTCGAGGTGATTTGTGGTCCACGGAGCCCTTTCGTGTTGCTACAGTGACCGCAGGATCCCTCTAGACTTGAGACAGTGATCTTGGGTTTTCTCTGGAGTGCCATCAAGGAAATCAAGGCTCCTTTCACGTTTGATGTGGAACACGGAATTGCTCTGCACTCAGTACAGGGGAATCGGGCCTCATCTCGCGGCGAGTGGGAAGTCTCATGGTTTTTCTCGAGTTGCGGCCGGAACCTGGATATATTCTCGAGTTACGGCGGGGAGGGCCCTTCCAGACACGTGTTTGTTCAGCGACGTCAGGACTCCTGCCTTCGTGCTAGAGAAACCTCGGCATTCTCCTCGAGTCTTGGCATGGCAATTCGGACGCGTCTCCACGTGAGGCGGGAGACCCAGGGTCCCTTACCACGTGCCACAGGGATCCTGGGACTCCTATCCATTTTCAAGAGGAGTCAGGCATCGTCTCCTTTGGAAGTATTGAGCTCCGCGGACCTCTCGAATTTTCAAAGGATGTGAGGCCTCCAGTCGCGATGAGGCGGAGAACTAGCTCTTTCTATGTGGTCTCCACAGGGGATTCAGACATCCCTACGTCTTGGGAGATGCAAGACGAGCCTGCATTCAATTCACTGCAGGGATATCCGGCCTTACTTCGAGTCAGAGCATCTCGGTGTCCATTCCACTTAAGGCCACAAACTCAGGGTCCCTCTCACATTCCTGTAGCTGAGAGAAGCCTCCTCTTGAGGTGCTTTTGGAAAGTTGGTATTCCTCTTGAGTCGAAGCCAGGGACTAAGCTCTCATCTCGTGGTGATTTGGGGTCCACGGAGCCCTTTCGTGTTGCTACAGTGACCTCAGGATCCCTCTAGACTTGAGACAGTGATCTTGGGTTTTCTCTGGAGTGCCATCAAGGAAATCAAGGCTCCTTTCACGTTTGATGTGGAACACCGAATTGCTCTGCACGCAGTGCAGGAGATTCGGGCCTCATCTCGCGTCGAAGGGGAAGTCTCATGGTTTTTCTCGAGTTCCGGCCGGAACCTGGGGTATATTCTCGAGCAACGACGGGGAGGGCCCTTCCAGACACGTGTTTGTTCAGCGACGTCAGGACTCCTGCCTAGGTGCGAGGGACCCCTCGGGATTCTCCTCGAGTCTTGGCATGGCAAATGGAATGCGTCTCCACGTGAGGCGGAAGACCCAGGGTCCCTTTCCACGCGCCGCCGGGATCCTGGGACTCCTAACCATTTTCAAGAGGAGTCAGGCATCGTCTCCTTTGGAAACATTGATATCCGCGGACCTCTCGAGTTTTCAAAGGATGTGAGGCCTCCGGTCGCGTAGAGTCGGATGACAAGGTCTTTCTCTGTGGTCTGCACAGGGGATTCAGACATCCCTACGTCTTGGGAGATGCAAGACGAGCCTGCATTCAATTCACTGCAGGGATATCCGGCCTTACTTCGTGTCAGAGCATCTCAGTTTCCATTCCACTTGAGGCCACAATCTCAGGGTCCCTGTCACATACCTGTAGCTGAGAGAAGCCTCCTCTTGAGGTGCTTGTGGAAAGTTGGTATTCTCTTGAGTCGAGGCCAGGGTCTAAGCTCTAATCTCGAGTTGATTTTGGGTCCACGGAGCACTGTCCTGTTGCTACAGTGACTCAGGATCCCTCTAGACTTGAGACAGTGATCTTGGGTTTTCTCTGGAGTGCCATCAAGGAAATCAAGGCTCCTTTCACGTTTGATGTGGAACACGGAATTGCTCTGCACCCAGTGCAGGGGAATCGGGCCTCATCTCGCGGCGAGGGGGAAGTCTCATGGTTTTTCTCGAGTTGCGGCCGGAACCTGGGGTATATTCTCGAGTTACGACGGGGAGGGCCCTTCCAGACACGTGTTTGTTCAGCGACCTCAGGAATCCTGCCTAGGTGCGAGGGACCCCTCGGGATTCTCCTCGAGTCTTGCCATGGCAATTGGGACGCGTCTCCACGTGAGGCGGGAGACCCAGGATCCCTTTCCACGTGCCACAGGGATCCTGGGACTCCTATCCATTTTCAAGAGGAGTCAGGCATCGTCTCCTTTGGAACATTGATCTCCGCAGTCCTCTCGAATTTTCAAAGGATGTGATGCCTCCGGTCGCGATGAGGCGGAGAACTAGGTCTTTCTCTGTGGTCTGCACAGGGCATTCAGACATCTCTTCTTCTGAGGAGATGAAAGACGAGCCTGCATTCAATTCACTGCAGGGATATCCGGCCTTACTTCGAGTCAGAGCATCTCGGTGTCCATTCCACTTGAGGCCACAAACTCAGGGTCCCTCTCACATACCTGTAGCTGAGAGAAGCCTCCTCTTGAGGTGCTTGTGGAAAATTGGTATTCCTCTTGAGTTGAAGACAGGGACTAAGCTCTCATCTCGAGGTGAGTTGTGGTCCCCGGAGCCCTTTCGTGTTGCTACAGTGACCTCAGGATCCCTCTAGGCTTGAGACAGTGATCTTGGGTTTTCTCTGGAGTGCCATCAAGGAAATCAAGGCTCCTTTCACGTTTGATGTGGAACACGGAATTGCTCTGCACTCAGTACAGGGGAATCGGGCCTCATCTCGTGGCGAGGGGGAAGTCTCATGGTTTTTCTCGAGTTGCGGCCGGAACCTGGATATATTCTCGAGTTACGGCGGGGAGGGCCCTTCCAGACACGTGTTTGTTCAGCGACCTCAGGACTCCTGCCTTCGTGCTAGGGAAACCTCGGCATTCTCCTCGAGTCTTGGCATGGCAATTTGGACGCGTCTCCACGTGAGGCGGGAGACCCAGGGTCCCTTACCACGTGCCACAGGGATCCTGGAACTCCTATTCATTTTCAAGAGGATTCAGGCATCGTCTCCTTTGGCACATTGATCTCCGCAGACCTCTCGAATTTTCAAAGGATGTGGGGCCTCCGGTCGCATGAGGCGGAGAAGTAGGTCTTTCTCTGTGGTCTGCACAGGGGATTCAGACATCCCTACGTCTTGGGAGATGCAAGACGAGCCTGCATTCAATTCACTGCAGGGATATCCGGCCTTACTTCGAGTCAGAGCATCTCGGTTTCAATACCACTTGAGGCCACAATCTCAGGGTCCCTGTCACATACCTGTAGCTGAGAGAAGCCTCCTCTTGAGCTGCTTCTGGAAAGTTGGTATTCCTCTTGAGTCGACCCAGGGTCTAAGCTCTAATCTCGAGTTGATTTTGGGTCCACGGAGCCCTGTCCTGTTGCTACAGTGACTCAGGATCCCTCTAGACTTGAGACAGTGATCTTGGGTTTTCTCTGGAGTGCCATCAAGGAAATCAAGGCTCCTTTCACGTTTGATGTGGAACACGGAATTGCTCTGCACCCAGTGCAGGGGAATCGGGCCTCATCTCGCGGCGAGGGGGAAGTCTCATGGTTTTTCTCGAGTTGCGTCCGGAACCTGGGGTATATTCTCGAGTTACGACGGGGAGGGCCCTTCCAGACACGTGTTTGTTCAGCGACGTCAGGACTCCTGCCTAGGTGCGAGGGACCCCTCGGGATTCTCCTCGAGTCTTGCCATGGCAATTGGGACGCGTCTCCACGTGAGGCGGGAGACCCAGGGTCCCTTTCCACGTGCCACAGGGATCCTGGGACTCCTATCCATTTTCAAGAGGAGTCAGGCATCGTTTCCTTTGGAAGCACTGATCTCTGCGGACCTCTCGAGTTTTCAAAGGATGTGATGCCTCCGGTCGCGATGAGGCGGAGAACTAGGTCTTTCTCTGTGGTCTCCACAGGGCATTCAGCCATCACTTCGTCTGGGAGATGCAAGACGAGCCTGCATTCAATTCACTGCAGGGATATCCGGCCTTACTTCGAGTCAGAGCATCTCGCTGTCCATTCCACTTGAGGCCACAAACTCAGGGTCCCTCTCACATACCTGTAGCTGAGAGAAGCCTCCTCTTGATGTGCTTGTGGAGAGTTGGTATTCCTCTTGAGTTGAAGACAGGGACTAAGCTCTCATCTCGAGGTGATTTGTGGTCCACGGAGCCCTTTCGTGTTGCTACAGTGACCGCAGGATCCCTCTAGACTTGAGACAGTGATCTTGGGTTTTCTCTGGAGTGCCATCAAGGAAATCAAGGCTCCTTTCACGTTTGATGTGGAACACGGAATTGCTCTGCACTCAGTACAGGGGAATCGGGCCTCATCTCGCGGCGAGTGGGAAGTCTCATGGTTTTTCTCGAGTTGCGGCCGGAACCTGGATATATTCTCGAGTTACGGCGGGGAGGGCCCTTCCAGACACGTGTTTGTTCAGCGACGTCAGGACTCCTGCCTTCGTGCTAGAGAAACCTCGGCATTCTCCTCGAGTCTTGGCATGGCAATTCGGACGCGTCTCCACGTGAGGCGGGAGACCCAGGGTCCCTTACCACGTGCCACAGGGATCCTGGGACTCCTATCCATTTTCAAGAGGAGTCAGGCATCGTCTCCTTTGGAAGTATTGAGCTCCGCGGACCTCTCGAATTTTCAAAGGATGTGAGGCCTCCAGTCGCGATGAGGCGGAGAACTAGGTCTTTCTATGTGGTCTCCACAGGGGATTCAGACATCCCTACGTCTTGGGAGATGCAATACGAGCCTGCATTCAATTCACTGCAGGGATATCCGGCCTTACTTCGAGTCAGAGCATCTCGGTGTCCATTCCACTTAAGGCCACAAACTCAGGGTCCCTCTCACATTCCTGTAGCTGAGAGAAGCCTCCTCTTGAGGTGCTTTTGGAAAGTTGGTATTCCTCTTGAGTCGAAGCCAGGGACTAAGCTCTCATCTCGTGGTGATTTGGGGTCCACGGAGCCCTTTCGTGTTGCTACAGTGACCTCAGGATCCCTCTAGACTTGAGACAGTGATCTTGGGTTTTCTCTGGAGTGCCATCAAGGAAATCAAGGCTCCTTTCACGTTTGATGTGGAACACCGAATTGCTCTGCACGCAGTGCAGGAGATTCGGGCCTCATCTCGCGTCGAGGGGGAAGTCTCATGGTTTTTCTCGAGTTCCGGCCGGAACCTGGGGTATATTCTCGAGTAACGACGGGGAGGGCCCTTCCAGACACGTGTTTGTTCAGCGACGTCAGGACTCCTGCCTAGGTGCGAGGGACCCCTCGGGATTCTCCTCGAGTCTTGGCATGGCAAATGGAATGCGTCTCCACGTGAGGCGGAAGACCCAGGGTCCCTTTCCACGCGCCGCCGGGATCCTGGGACTCCTATCCATTTTCAAGAGGAGTCAGGCTTCGTCTCCTTTGGAACATTGATCTCCGCAGTCCTCTCGAATTTTCAAAGGATGTGATGCCTCCGGTCGCGATGAGGCGGAGAACTAGGTCTTTCTCTGTGGTCTGCACAGGGCATTCAGACATCTCTTCTTCTGAGGAGATGAAAGACGAGCCTGCATTCAATTCACTGCAGGGATATCCGGCCTTACTTCGAGTCAGAGCATCTCGGTGTCCATTCCACTTGAGGCCACAAACTCAGGGTCCCTCTCACATACCTGTAGCTGAGAGAAGCCTCCTCTTGAGGTGCTTGTGGAAAGTTGGTATTCCTCTTGAGTTGAAGACAGGGACTAAGCTCTCATCTCGAGGTGATTTGTGGTCCACGGAGCCCTTTCGTGTTGCTACAGTGACCTCAGGGTCCCTCTAGACTTGAGACAGTGATCTTGGGTTTTCTCTGGAGTGCCATCAAGGAAATCAAGGCTCCTTTCACGTTTCATGTGGAACACGGAATTGCTCTGCACTCAGTACAGGGGAATCGGGCCTCATCTCGTGGCGAGGGGGAAGTCTCATGGTTTTTCTCGAGTTGCGGCCGGAACCTGGATATATTCTCGAGTTACGGCGGGGAGGGCCCTTCCAGACACGTGTTTGTTCAGCGACCTCAGGACTCCTGCCTTCGTGCTAGGGAAACCTCGGCATTCTCCTCGAGTCTTGGCATGGCAATTCGGACGCGTCTCCACGTGAGGCGGGAGACCCAGGGTCCCTTACCACGTGCCACAGGGATCCTGGGACTCCTATTCATTTTCAAGAGGATTCAGGCATCGTCTCCTTTGGCACATTGATCTCCGCAGACCTTTCGAATTTTCAACGGATGTGGGGCCTCCGGTCGCAATGAGGCGGAGAACTAGGTCTTTCTCTGTGGTCTGCACAGGGGATTCAGACATCCCTACGTCTTGGGAGATGCAAGACGAGCCTGCATTCAATTCACTGCAGGGATATCCGGCCTTACTTCGTGTCAGAGCATCTCGGTTTCCATTCCACTTGAGGCCACAATCTCAGGGTCCCTGTCACATACCTGTAGCTGAGAGAAGCCTCCTCTTGAGGTGCTTGTGGAAAGTTGGTATTCTCTTGAGTCGAGGCCAGGGTCTAAGCTCTAATCTCGAGTTGATTTTGGGTCCACGGAGCACTGTCCTGTTGCTACAGTGACTCAGGATCCCTCTAGACTTGAGACAGTGATCTTGGGTTTTCTCTGGAGTGCCATCAAGGAAATCAAGGCTCCTTTCACGTTTGATGTGGAACACGGAATTGCTCTGCACCCAGTGCAGGGGAATCGGGCCTCATCTCGCGGCGAGGGGGAAGTCTCATGGTTTTTCTCGAGTTGCGGCCGGAACCTGGGGTATATTCTCGAGTTACGACGGGGAGGGCCCTTCCAGACACGTGTTTGTTCAGCGACCTCAGGAATCCTGCCTAGGTGCGAGGGACCCCTCGGGATTCTCCTCGAGTCTTGCCATGGCAATTGGGACGCGTCTCCACGTGAGTGGGAGACCCAGGATCCCTTTCCACGTGCCACAGGGATCCTGGGACTCCTATCCATTTTCAAGAGGAGTCAGGCATCGTCTCCCTTGGAAGCACTGATCTCTGCGGACCTCTCGAGTTTTCAAAGGATGTGAGGCCTCCGGTCGCGATGAGGCGGAGAACTAGGTCTTTCTCTGTGGTATCCACAGGGCATTCAGCCATCACTTCGTCTGGGAGATGCAAGACGAGCCTGCATTCAATTCACTGCAGGGATATCCGGCCTTACTTCGAGTCAGAGCATCTCGCTGTCCATTCCACTTGAGGCCACAAACTCAGGGTCCCTCTCACATACCTGTAGCTGAGAGAAGCCTCCTCTTGAGGTGCTTGTGGAAATTTGGTAATCCTGTTAAGTCGAAGCCAGGGACTAAGCTCTCATCTCGAGGTGATTTGCGGTCCACGAAGCCCTTTCGTGTTGCTACAGTGACCTCAGGATCCCTCTAGACTTGAGACAGTGATCTTGGGTTTTCTCTGGAGTGCCATCAAGGAAATCAAGGCTCCTTTCACGTTTGATGTGGAACACGGAATTGCTCTGCACGCAGTGCAGGAGATTCGGGCCTCATCTCGCGGCGAGGGGGAAGTCTCATGGTTTTTCTCGAGTTGCGGCCGGAACCTGGGGTATATTCTCGAGTAACGACGAGGAGGGCCCTTCCAGACACGTGTTTGTTCAGCGACGTCAGGACTCCTGCCTAGGTGCGAGGGACCCCTCGGGATTCTCCACGAGTCTTGGCATGGCAAATGGGATGCGTCTCCACGTGAGGCGGGAGACCCAGGGTCCCTTTCCACGCGCCGCCGGGATCCTGGGACTCCTATCCATTTTCAAGAGGAGTCAGGCATCGTCTCCTTTGGAACATTGATCTCCGCAGTCCTCTCGAATTTTCAAAGGATGTGATGCCTCCGGTCGCGATGAGGCGGAGAACTAGGTCTTTCTCTGTGGTCTGCACAGGGCATTCAGACATCTCTTCTTCTGAGGAGATGAAAGACGAGCCTGCATTCAATTCACTGCAGGGATATCCGGCCTTACTTCGAGTCAGAGCATCTCGGTGTCCATTCCACTTGAGGCCACAAACTCAGGGTCCCTCTCACATACCTGTAGCTGAGAGAAGCCTCCTCTTGAGGTGCTTGTGGAAAATTGGTATTCCTCTTGAGTTGAAGACAGGGACTAAGCTCTCATCTCGAGGTGAGTTGTGGTCCCCGGAGCCCTTTCGTGTTGCTACAGTGACCTCAGGATCCCTCTAGACTTGAGACAGTGATCTTGGGTTTTCTCTGGAGTGCCATCAAGGAAATCAAGGCTCCTTTCACGTTTGATGTGGAACACGGAATTGCTCTGCACTCAGTACAGGGGAATCGGGCCTCATCTCGTGGCGAGGGGGAAGTCTCATGGTTTTTCTCGAGTTGCGGCCGGAACCTGGATATATTCTCGAGTTACGGCGGGGAGGGCCCTTCCAGACACGTGTTTGTTCAGCGACCTCAGGACTCCTGCCTTCGTGCTAGGGAAACCTCGGCATTCTCCTCGAGTCTTGGCATGGCAATTTGGACGCGTCTCCACGTGAGGCGGGAGACCCAGGGTCCCTTACCACGTGCCACAGGGATCCTGGAACTCCTATTCATTTTCAAGAGGATTCAGGCATCGTCTCCTTTGGCACATTGATCTCCGCAGACCTCTCGAATTTTCAAAGGATGTGGGGCCTCCGGTCGCATGAGGCGGAGAAGTAGGTCTTTCTCTGTGGTCTGCACAGGGGATTCAGACATCCCTACGTCTTGGGAGATGCAAGACGAGCCTGCATTCAATTCACTGCAGGGATATCCGGCCTTACTTCGAGTCAGAGCATCTCGGTTTCAATACCACTTGAGGCCACAATCTCAGGGTCCCTGTCACATACCTGTAGCTGAGAGAAGCCTCCTCTTGAGCTGCTTCTGGAAAGTTGGTATTCCTCTTGAGTCGACCCAGGGTCTAAGCTCTAATCTCGAGTTGATTTTGGGTCCACGGAGCCCTGTCCTGTTGCTACAGTGACTCAGGATCCCTCTAGACTTGAGACAGTGATCTTGGGTTTTCTCTGGAGTGCCATCAAGGAAATCAAGGCTCCTTTCATGTTTGATGTGGAACACGGAATTGCTCTGCACCCAGTGCAGGGGAATCGGGCCTCATCTCGCGGCGAGGGGGAAGTCTCATGGTTTTTCTCGAGTTGCGACCGGAACCTGGGGTATATTCTCGAGTTACGACGGGGAGGGCCCTTCCAGACACGTGTTTGTTCAGCGACGTCAGGACTCCTGCCTAGGTGCGAGGGACCCCTCGGGATTCTCCTCGAGTCTTGCCATGGCAATTGGGACGCGTCTCCACGTGAGGCGGGAGACCCAGGGTCCCTTTCCACGTGCCACAGGGATCCTGGGACTCCTATCCATTTTCAAGAGGAGTCAGGCATCGTTTCCTTTGGAAGCACTGATCTCTGCGGACCTCTCGAGTTTTCAAAGGATGTGATGCCTCCGGTCGCGATGAGGCGGAGAACTAGGTCTTTCTCTGTGGTCTCCACAGGGCATTCAGCCATCACTTCGTCTGGGAGATGCAAGACGAGCCTGCATTCAATTCACTGCAGGGATATCCGGCCTTACTTCGAGTCAGAGCATCTCGCTGTCCATTCCACTTGAGGCCACAAACTCAGGGTCCCTCTCACATACCTGTAGCTGAGAGAAGCCTCCTCTTGATGTGCTTGTGGAGAGTTGGTATTCCTCTTGAGTTGAAGACAGGGACTAAGCTCTCATCTCGAGGTGATTTGTGGTCCACGGAGCCCTTTCGTGTTGCTACAGTGACCGCAGGATCCCTCTAGACTTGAGACAGTGATCTTGGGTTTTCTCTGGAGTGCCATCAAGGAAATCAAGGCTCCTTTCACGTTTGATGTGGAACACGGAATTGCTCTGCACTCAGTACAGGGGAATCGGGCCTCATCTCGCGGCGAGTGGGAAGTCTCATGGTTTTTCTCGAGTTGCGGCCGGAACCTGGATATATTCTCGAGTTACGGCGGGGAGGGCCCTTCCAGACACGTGTTTGTTCAGCGACGTCAGGACTCCTGCCTTCGTGCTAGAGAAACCTCGGCATTCTCCTCGAGTCTTGGCATGGCAATTCGGACGCGTCTCCACGTGAGGCGGGAGACCCAGGGTCCCTTACCACGTGCCGCAGGGATCCTGGGACTCCTATCCATTTTCAAGAGGAGTCAGGCATCGTCTCCTTTGGAAGTATTGAGCTCCGCGGACCTCTCGAATTTTCAAAGGATGTGAGGCCTCCAGTCGCGATGAGGCGGAGAACTAGGTCTTTCTATGTGGTCTCCACAGGGGATTCAGACATCCCTACGTCTTGGGAGATGCAAGACGAGCCTGCATTCAATTCACTGCAGGGATATCCGGCCTTACTTCGAGTCAGAGCATCTCGGTGTCCATTCCACTTAAGGCCACAAACTCAGGGTCCCTCTCACATTCCTGTAGCTGAGAGAAGCCTCCTCTTGAGGTGCTTTTGGAAAGTTGGTATTCCTCTTGAGTCGAAGCCAGGGACTAAGCTCTCATCTCGTGGTGATTTGGGGTCCACGGAGCCCTTTCGTGTTGCTACAGTGACCTCAGGATCCCTCTAGACTTGAGACAGTGATCTTGGGTTTTCTCTGGAGTGCCATCAAGGAAATCAAGGCTCCTTTCACGTTTGATGTGGAACACCGAATTGCTCTGCACGCAGTGCAGGAGATTCGGGCCTCATCTCGCGTCGAGGGGGAAGTCTCATGGTTTTTCTCGAGTTCCGGCCGGAACCTGGGGTATATTCTCGAGTAACGACGGGGAGGGCCCTTCCAGACACGTGTTTGTTCAGCGACGTCAGGACTCCTGCCTAGGTGCGAGGGACCCCTCGGGATTCTCCTCGAGTCTTGGCATGGCAAATGGAATGCGTCTCCACGTGAGGCGGAAGACCCAGGGTCCCTTTCCACGCGCCGCCGGGATCCTGGGACTCCTATCCATTTTCAAGAGGAGTCAGGCTTCGTCTCCTTTGGAACATTGATCTCCGCAGTCCTCTCGAATTTTCAAAGGATGTGATGCCTCCGGTCGCGATGAGGCGGAGAACTAGGTCTTTCTCTGTGGTCTGCACAGGGCATTCAGACATCTCTTCTTCTGAGGAGATGAAAGACGAGCCTGCATTCAATTCACTGCAGGGATATCCGGCCTTACTTCGAGTCAGAGCATCTCGGTGTCCATTCCACTTGAGGCCACAAACTCAGGGTCCCTCTCACATACCTGTAGCTGAGAGAAGCCTCCTCTTGAGGTGCTTGTGGAAAGTTGGTATTCCTCTTGAGTTGAAGACAGGGACTAAGCTCTCATCTCGAGGTGATTTGTGGTCCACGGAGCCCTTTCGTGTTGCTACAGTGACCTCAGGATCCCTCTAGACTTGAGACAGTGATCTTGGGTTTTCTCTGGAGTGCCATCAAGGAAATCAAGGCTCCTTTCACGTTTGATGTGGAACACGGAATTGCTCTGCACTCAGTACAGGGGAATCGGGCCTCATCTCGTGGCGAGGGGGAAGTCTCATGGTTTTTCTCGAGTTGCGGCCGGAACCTGGATATATTCTCGAGTTACGGCGGGGAGGGCCCTTCCAGACACGTGTTTGTTCAGCGACCTCAGGACTCCTGCCTTCGTGCTAGGGAAACCTCGGCATTCTCCTCGAGTCTTGGCATGGCAATTCGGACGCGTCTCCACGTGAGGCGGGAGACCCAGGGTCCCTTACCACGTGCCACAGGGATCCTGGGACTCCTATTCATTTTCAAGAGGATTCAGGCATCGTCTCCTTTGGCACATTGATCTCCGCAGACCTTTCGAATTTTCAACGGATGTGGGGCCTCCGGTCGCAATGAGGCGGAGAACTAGGTCTTTCTCTGTGGTCTGCACAGGGGATTCAGACATCCCTACGTCTTGGGAGATGCAAGACGAGCCTGCATTCAATTCACTGCAGGGATATCCGGCCTTACTTCGTGTCAGAGCATCTCGGTTTCCATTCCACTTGAGGCCACAATCTCAGGGTCCCTGTCACATACCTGTAGCTGAGAGAAGCCTCCTCTTGAGGTGCTTGTGGAAAGTTGGTATTCTCTTGATCGAGGCCAGGGTCTAAGCTCTAATCTCGAGTTGATTTTGGGTCCACGGAGCACTGTCCTGTTGCTACAGTGACCTCAGGGTCCCTCTAGACTTGAGACAGTGATCTTGGGTTTTCTCTGGAGTGCCATCAAGGAAATCAAGGCTCCTTTCACGTTTGATGTGGAACACGGAATTGCTCTGCACCCAGTGCAGGGGAATCGGGCCTCATCTCGCGGCGAGGGGGAAGTCTCATGGTTTTTCTCGAGTTGCGGCCGGAACCTGGGGTATATTCTCGAGTTACGACGGGGAGGGCCCTTCCAGACACGTGTTTGTTCAGCGACCTCAGGAATCCTGCCTAGGTGCGAGGGACCCCTCGGGATTCTCCTCGAGTCTTGCCATGGCAATTGGGACGCGTCTCCACGTGAGGCGGGAGACCCAGGGTCCCTTTCCACGCGCAGCAGGGATCCTGGGACTCCTATCCATTTTCAAGAGGAGTCAGGCATCGTCTCCTTTGGAAGCACTGATCTCTGCGGACCTCTCGAGTTTTCAAAGGATGTGAGGCCTCCGGTCGCGATGAGGCGGAGAACTAGGTCTTTCTCTGTGGTCTCCACAGGGCATTCAGCCATCACTTCGTCTGGGAGATGCAAGACGAGCCTGAATTCAATTCACTGCAGGGATATCCGGCCTTACTTCGAGTCAGAGCATCTCGCTGTCCATTCCACTTGAGGCCACAAACTCAGGGTCCCTCTCACATACCTGTAGCTGAGAGAAGCCTCCTCTTGAGGTGCTTGTGGAAATTTGGTAATCCTCTTAAGTCGAAGCCAGGGACTAAGCTCTCATCTCGAGGTGATTTGCGGTCCACGAAGCCCTTTCGTGTTGCTACAGTGACCTCAGGATCCCTCTAGACTTGAGACAGTCATCTTGGGTTTTCTCTGGAGTGCCATCAAGGAAATCAAGGCTCCTTTCACGTTTGATGTGGAACACGGAATTGCTCTGCACGCAGTGCAGGAGATTCGTGCCTCATCTCGCGGCGAGGGGGAAGTCTCATGGTTTTTCTCTAGTTGCGGCCGGAACCTGGTGTATATTCTCGAGTAACGACGGGGAGGGCCCTTCCAGACACGTGTTTGGTCAGCGACGTCAGGGCTCCTGCCTTCGTGCTAGGGAAACCTCGGCATTCTCCTCGAGTCTTGGCATGGCATTTCGGACGCGTCTCCACGTGAGGCGGGAGACCCAGGGTCCCTTACCACGTGCCACAGGGATCCTGGGACTCCTATTCATTTTCAAGAGGATTCAGGCATCGTCTCCTTTGGCACATTGATCTCCGCAGACCTCTCGAATTTTCAAAGGATGTTGGGCCTCCGGTCGCAATGAGGCGGAGAACTAGGTCTTTCTCTGTGGTCTCCACAGGGGATTCAGACATCCCTACGTCTTGGGAGATGCAAGACGAGCCTGCATTCAATTCACTGCAGGGATATCCGGCCTTACTTCGAGTCAGAGCATCTCGGTTTCCATTCCACTTGAGGCCACAATCTCAGGGTCCCTGTCACATACCTGTAGCTGAGAGAAGCCTCCTCTTGAGGTGCTTCTGGAAAGTTGGTATTCCTCTTGAGTCGAGGCCAGGGTCTAAGCTCTAATCTCGAGTTGATTTTGGGTCCACGGAGCCCTGTCCTGTTGCTACAGTGACCTCAGGATCCCTCTAGACTTGAGACAGTGATCTTGGGTTTTCTCTGGAGTGCCATCAAGGAAATCAAGGCTCCTTTCACGTTTGATGTGGAACACGGAATTGCTCTGCACCCAGTGCAGGGGAATCGGGCCTCATCTCGCGGCGAGGGGGAAGTCTCATGGTTTTTCTCGAGTTGCGGCCGGAACCTGGGGTATATTCTCGAGTTTCGACGGGGAGGGCCCTTCCAGACACATGTTTGTTCAGCGACCTCAGGAATCCTGCCTAGGTGCGAGGGACCCCTCGGGATTCTCCTCGAGTCTTGCCATGGCAATTGGGACGCGTCTCCACGTGAGTGGGAGACCCAGGATCCTTTTCCAGGTGCCACAGGGATCCTGGGACTCCTATCCATTTTCAAGAGGAGTCAGGCATCGTCTCCCTTGGAAGCACTGATCTCTGCGGACCTCTCGAGTTTTCAAAGGATGTGAGGCCTCCGGTCGCGATGAGGCGGAGAACTAGGTCTTTCTCTGTGGTATCCACAGGGCATTCAGCCATCACTTCGTCTGGGAGATGCAAGACGAGCCTGCATTCAATTCACTGCAGGGATATCCGGCCTTACTTCGAGTCAGAGCATCTCGCTGTGCTTTCCACTTGAGGCCACAAACTCAGGGTCCCTCTCACATACCTGTAGCTGAGAGAAGCCTCCTCTTGATGTGCTTGTGGAGAGTTGGTATTCCTCTTGAGTTGAAGACAGGGACTAAGCTCTCATCTCGAGGTGATTTGTGGTCCACGGAGCCCTTTCGTGTTGTTACAGTGACCTCAGGATCCCTCTAGACTTGAGACAGTGATCTTGGGTTTTCTCTGGAGTGCCATCAAGGAAATCAAGGCTCCTTTCACGTTTGATGTGGAACACGGAATTGCTCTGCACTCAGTACAGGGGAATCGGGCCTCATCTCGCGGCGAGGGGGAAGTCTCATGGTTTTTCTCGAGTTGCGGCCGGAACCTGGATATATTCTCGAGTTACGGCGGGGAGGGCCCTTCCAGACACGTGTTTGTTCAGCGACGTCAGGACTCCTGCCTTCGTGCTAGAGAAACCTCGGCATTCTCCTCGAGTCTTGGCATGGCAATTCGGACGCGTCTCCACGTGAGGCGGGAGACCCAGGGTCCCTTACCACGTGCCACAGGGATCCTGGGACTCCTATCCATTTTCAAGAGGAGTCAGGCATCGTCTCCTTTGGAAGTATTGAGCTCCGCGGACCTCTCGAATTTTCAAAGGATGTGAGGCCTCCAGTCGCGATGAGGCGGAGAACTAGGTCTTTCTATGTGGTCTCCACAGGGGATTCAGACATCCCTACGTCTTGGGAGATGCAAGACGAGCCTGCATTCAATTCACTGCAGGGATATCCGGCCTTACTTCGAGTCAGAGCATCTCGGTGTCCATTCCACTTAAGGCCACAAACTCAGGGTCCCTCTCACATTCCTGTAGCTGAGAGAAGCCTCCTCTTGAGGTGCTTTTGGAAAGTTGGTATTCCTCTTGAGTCGAAGCCAGGGACTAAGCTCTCATCTCGAGGAGATTTGGGGTCCACGGAGCCCTTTCATGTTGCTACAGTAACCTTAGGATCCCTCTAGACTTGAGACAGTGATCTTGGGTTTTCTCTGGGGTGCCATCAAGGAAATCAAGGCTCCTTTCACGTTTGATGTGGAACACGGAATTGCTCTGCACGCAGTGCAGTGGAATCGGGCCTCATCTCGCGGCGAGGGGGAAGTCTCATGGTTTTTCTCGAGTTGCGGCCGGAACCTGGGGTATATTCTCGAGTTACGACGGGGAGGGCCCTTCCAGACACGTGTTTGTTCAGCGACGTCAGGACTCCTGCCTAGGTGCGAGGGACACCTCGGGATTCTCCTCGAGTCTTGCCATCGCAATTGGGACGCGTCTCCACGTGAGGCGGGAGACCCAGGGTCCCTTTCCACGCGCCACAGGGATCCTGGGACTCCTATCCATTTTCAAGAGGCGTCAGGCATCGTCTCCTTTGGAAGCATTGATCTCCGCAGACCTCTCGAATTTTCAAAGGATGTGAGGCCTCCGGTCGCGATGAGGCCGAGAACTAGGTATTTCTCTGTGGTCTGCACAGGGGATTCAGATATCCCTTCTTCTGGGGAGATGCAAGACGAGCCTGCATTCAATTCACTGCAGGGATATCCGGCCTTACTTCGAGTCAGAGCATCTCGGTGTCCATGCCACTTGAGGCCACAAACTCAGGGTCCCTCTCACAATCCTGTAGCTGAGGAGCCTCTTCTTGACGTGCTTGTGGAAGGTTGGTATTCCTCTTGAGTCGAAGCCAGGGACTAAGCTCTCATCTCGAGGTGATTTAGGGTCCACGGAGCCCTTTGGTGTTGCTACAGTGACCTCCGGATCCCTCTAGACTTCAGACTGTGATCTTGGGTTTTCTCTGGAGTGCCATCAAGGAAATCAAGGCTCCTTTCACGTTTGATGTGGAACACCGAATTGCTCTGCACGCAGTGCAGGGGAATCGGGCCTCATCTCGCGGCGAGGGGGAAGTCTCATGGTTTTTCTCGAGTTGCGGCCGGAACCTGGGGTATATTCTCGAGTTACGACGGGGAGGGCCCTTCCAGGCACGTGTTTGTTCAGCGACATCAGGACACCTGCCTAGGTGCGAGGGACCCCTCGGGATTCTCCTCGAGTCTTGCCATGGCAATTGGGACGCGTCTCCTCGTGAGGCCGGAGACCCAGGGTCCCTTTCCACGCGCCGCAGGAATCCTGGGACTCCTATCCATTTTCAAGAGGAGTCAGGCATCGTCTCCTTTGGAAGCACTGATCTCTGCGGACCTCTCGAGTTTTCAAAGGATGTGAGGCCTCCGGTCGCGATGAGGCGGAGAACTAGGTCTTTCTCTGTGGTCTCCACAGGGCATTCAGCCATCACTTCGTCTGGGAGATGCAAGACGAGCCTGCATTCAATTCACTGCAGGGATATCCGGCCTTACTTCGAGTCAGAGCATCTCGCTGTGCATTCCACTTGAGGCCACAAACTCAGGGTCCCTCTCACATACCTGTAGCTGAGAGAAGCCTCCTCTTGATGTGCTTGTGGAGAGTTGGTATTCCTCTTGAGTTGAAGACAGGGACTAAGCTCTCATCTCGAGGTGATTTGTGGTCCACGGAGCCCTTTCGTGTTGTTACAGTGACCTCAGGATCCCTCTAGACTTGAGACAGTGATCTTGGGTTTTCTCTGGAGTGCCATCAAGGAAATCAAGGCTCCTTTCACGTTTGATGTGGAACACGGAATTGCTCTGCACTCAGTACAGGGGAATCGGGCCTCATCTCGTGGCGAGGGGGAAGTCTCATGGTTTTTCTCGAGTTGCGGCCGGAACCTGGATATATTCTCGAGTTACGGCGGGGAGGGCCCTTCCAGACACGTGTTTGTTCAGCGACCTCAGGACTCCTGCCTTCGTGCTAGGGAAACCTCGGCATTCTCCTCGAGTCTTGGCATGGCAATTCGGACGCGTCTCCACGTGAGGCGGGAGACCCAGGTTCCCTTACCACGTGCCACAGGGATCCTGGGACTCCTATTCATTTTCAAGAGGATTCAGGCATCGTCTCCTTTGGCACATTGATCTCCGCAGACCTCTCGAATTTTCAAAGGATGTGGGGCCTCCGGTCGCAATGAGGCGGAGAACTAGGTCTTTCTCTGTGGTCTGCACAGGGGATTCAGACATCCCTACGTCTTGGGAGATGCAAGACGAGCCTGCATTCAATTCACTGCAGGGATATCCGGCCTTACTTCGAGTCAGAGCATCTCGGTTTCCATTCCACTTGAGGCCACAATCTCAGGGTCCCTGTCACATACCTGTAGCTGAGAGAAGCCTCCTCTTGAGGTGCTTCTGGAAAGTTGGTATTCCTCTTGAGTCGAGGCCAGGGTCTAAGCTCTAATCTCGAGTTGATTTTGGATCCTTGGAGCCCTATCGTGTTGCTACACTGACCTCAGGATCCCTCTAGACTTGAGACAGTGATCTTGGGTTTTCTCTGGAGTGCCATCAAGGAAATCAAGGCTCCTTTCACGTTTGATGTGGAACACGGAATTGCTCTGCACGCAGTGCAGGAGATTCGGGCCTCATCTCGTGGCGAGGGGGAAGTCTCATGGTTTTTCTCGAGTTGCGTCCGGAACCTGGGGTATATTCTCGAGTTACGACGGGGAGGGCCCTTCCAGACACGTGTTTGTTCAGCGACGTCAGGACTCCTGCCTAGGTGCGAGGGACCCCTCGGGATTCTCCTCGAGTCTTGCCATGGCAATTGGGACGCGTCTCCACGTGAGGCGGGAGACCCAGGGTCCCTTTCCACGTGCCACAGGGATCCTGGGACTCCTATCCATTTTCAAGAGGAGTCAGGCATCGTTTCCTTTGGAAGCACTGATCTCTGCGGACCTCTCGAGTTTTCAAAGGATGTGAGGCCTCCGGTCGCGATGAGGCGGAGAACTAGGTCTTTCTCTGTGGTCTCCACAGGGCATTCAGCCATCACTTCGTCTGGGAGATGCAAGACGAGCCTGCATTCAATTCACTGCAGGGATATCCGGCCTTACTTCGAGTCAGAGCATCTCGCTGTCCATTCCACTTGAGGCCACAAACTCAGGGTCCCTCTCACATACCTGTAGCTGAGAGAAGCCTCCTCTTGATGTGCTTGTGGAGAGTTGGTATTCCTCTTGAGTTGAAAACAGGGACTAAGCTCTCATCTCGGGGTGATTTGTGGTCCATGGAGCCCTTTCGTGTTGCTACAGTGACCTCAGGATCCCTCTAGACTTGAGACAGTGATCTTGGGTTTTCTCTCGAGTGCCATCAAGGAAATCAAGGCTCCTTTCACGTTTGATGTGGAACACGGAATTGCTCTGCACTCAGTACAGGGGAATCGGGCCTCATCTCGCGGCGATGGGGAAGTCTCATGGTTTTTCTCGAGTTGCGGCCGGAACCTGGATATATTCTCGAGTTACGGCGGGGAGGGCCCTTCCAGACACGTGTTTGTTCAGCGACGTCAGGACTCCTGCCTTCGTGCTAGAGAAACCTCGGCATTCTCCTCGAGTCTTGGCTTGGCAATTCGGACGCGTCTCCACGTGAGGCGGGAGACCCAGGGTCCCTTACCACGTGCCACAGGGATCCTGGGACTCCTATCCATTTTCAAGAGGAGTCAGGCATCGTCTCCTTTGGAAGTATTGAGCTCCGCGGACCTCTCGAATTTTCAAAGGATGTGAGGCCTCCAGTCGCGATGAGGCGGAGAACTAGGTCTTTCTATGTGGTCTCCACAGGGGATTCAGACATCCCTACGTCTTGGGAGATGCAAGACGAGCCTGCATTCAATTCACTGCAGGGATATCCGGCCTTACTTCGAGTCAGAGCATCTCGGTGTCCATTCCACTTAAGGCCACAAACTCAGGGTCCCTCTCACATTCCTGTAGCTGAGAGAAGCCTCCTCTTGAGGTGCTTCTGGAAATTTGGTAATCCTCTTAAGTTGAAGCCAGGGACTAAGCTCTCATCTCGAGGTGATTTGTGGTCCACGGAGCCCTTTCGTGTTGCTACAGTGACCTCAGGATTCCTCTAGACTTGAGACAGTGATCTTGGGTTTTCTCTGGAGTGCCATCAAGGAAATCAAGGCTCCTTTCACGTTTGATGTGGAACACGGAATTGCTCTGCACTCAGTACAGGGGAATCGGGCCTCATCTCGTGGCGAGGGGGAAGTCTCATGGTTTTTCTCGAGTTGCGGCCGGAACCTGGATATATTCTCGAGTTACGGCGGGGAGGGCCCTTCCAGACACGTGTTTGTTCAGCGACCTCAGGACTCCTGCCTTCGTGCTAGGGAAACCTCGGCATTCTCCTCGAGTCTTGGCATGGCAATTCGGACGCGTCTCCACGTGAGGCGGGAGACCCAGGGTCCCTTACCACGTGCCACAGGGATCCTGGGACTCCTATTCATTTTCAAGAGGATTCAGGCATCGTCTCCTTTGGCACATTGATCTCCGCAGACCTCTCGAATTTTCAAAGGATGTGGGGCCTCCGGTCGCAATGAGGCGGAGAACTAGGTCTTTCTCTGTGGTCTGCACAGGGGATTCAGACATCCCTACGTCTTGGGAGATGCAAGACGAGCCTGCATTCAATTCACTGCAGGGATATCCGGCCTTACTTCGAGTCAGAGCATCTCGGTTTCCATTCCACTTGAGGCCACAATCTCAGGGTCCCTGTCACATACCTGTAGCTGAGAGAAGCCTCCTCTTGAGGTGCTTCTGGAAAGTTGGTATTCCTCTTGAGTCGAGGCCAGGGTCTAAGCTCTAATCTCGAGTTGATTTTGGATCCTTGGAGCCCTATCGTGTTGCTACACTGACCTCAGGATCCCTCTAGACTTGAGACAGTGATCTTGGGTTTTCTCTGGAGTGCCATCAAGGAAATCAAGGCTCCTTTCACGTTTGATGTGGAACACGGAATTGCTCTGCACGCAGTGCAGGAGATTCGGGCCTCATCTCGTGGCGAGGGGGAAGTCTCATGGTTTTTCTCGAGTTGCGGCCGGAACCTGGGGTATATTCTCGAGTTACGACGGGGAGGGCCCTTCCAGACACGTGTTTGTTCAGCGACGTCAGGACTCCTGCCTAGGTGCGAGGGACCCCTCGGGATTCTCCTCGAGTCTTGCCATGGCAATTGGGACGCGTCTCCACGTGAGGCGGGAGACCCAGGGTCCCTTTCCACGTGCCACAGGGATCCTGGGACTCCTATCCATTTTCAAGAGGAGTCAGGCATCGTTTCCTTTGGAAGCACTGATCTCTGCGGACCTCTCGAGTTTTCAAAGGATGTGAGGCCTCCGGTCGCGATGAGGCGGAGAACTAGGTCTTTCTCTGTGGTCTCCACAGGGCATTCAGCCATCACTTCGTCTGGGAGATGCAAGACGAGCCTGCATTCAATTCACTGCAGGGATATCCGGCCTTATTTCGAGTCAGAGCATCTCGCTGTCCATTCCACTTGAGGCCACAAACTCAGGGTCCCTCTCACATACCTGTAGCTGAGAGAAGCCTCCTCTTGAGGTGCTTGTGGAGAGTTGGTATTCCTCTTGAGTTGAAGACAGGGACTAAGCTCTCATCTCGAGTTAATTTGTGGTCCACGGAGCCCTTTCGTGTTGCTACAGTGACCTCAGGATCCCTCTATACTTGAGACAGTGATCTTGGGTTTTCTCTGGAGTGCCATCAAGGAAATCAAGGCTCCTTTCACGTTTGATGTGGAACACGGAATTGCTCTGCACTCAGTACAGGGGAATCGGGCCTCATCTCGCGGCGATGGGGAAGTCTCATGGTTTTTCTCGAGTTGCGGCCGGAACCTGGATATATTCTCGAGTTACGGCGGGGAGGGCCCTTCCAGACACGTGTTTGTTCAGCGACGTCAGGACTCCTGCCTTCGTGCTAGAGAAACCTCGGCATTCTCCTCGAGTCTTGGCTTGGCAATTCGGACGCGTCTCCACGTGAGGCGGGAGACCCAGGGTCCCTTACCACGTGCCACAGGGATCCTGGGACTCCTATCCATTTTCAAGAGGAGTCAGGCATCGTCTCCTTTGGAAGTATTGAGCTCCGCGGACCTCTCGAATTTTCAAAGGATGTGAGGCCTCCAGTCGCGATGAGGCGGAGAACTAGGTCTTTCTATGTGGTCTCCACAGGGGATTCAGACATCCCTACGTCTTGGGAGATGCAAGACGAGCCTGCATTCAATTCACTGCAGGGATATCCGGCCTTACTTCGAGTCAGAGCATCTCGGTGTCCATTCCACTTAAGGCCACAAACTCAGGGTCCCTCTCACATTCCTGTAGCTGAGAGAAGCCTCCTCTTGAGGTGCTTCTGGAAATTTGGTAATCCTCTTAAGTTGAAGCCAGGGACTAAGCTCTCATCTCGAGGTGATTTGTGGTCCACGGAGCCCTTTCGTGTTGCTACAGTGACCTCAGGATTCCTCTAGACTTGAGACAGTGATCTTGGGTTTTCTCTGGAGTGCCATCAAGGAAATCAAGGCTCCTTTCACGTTTGATGTGGAACACGGAATTGCTCTGCACTCAGTACAGGGGAATCGGGCCTCATCTCGTGGCGAGGGGGAAGTCTCATGGTTTTTCTCGAGTTGCGGCCGGAACCTGGATATATTCTCGAGTTACGGCGGGGAGGGCCCTTCCAGACACGTGTTTGTTCAGCGACCTCAGGACTCCTGCCTTCGTGCTAGGGAAACCTCGGCATTCTCCTCGAGTCTTGGCATGGCAATTCGGACGCGTCTCCACGTGAGGCGGGAGACCCAGGGTCCCTTACCACGTGCCACAGGGATCCTGGGACTCCTATTCATTTTCAAGAGGATTCAGGCATCGTCTCCTTTGGCACATTGATCTCCGCAGACCTCTCGAATTTTCAAAGGATGTGGGGCCTCCGGTCGCAATGAGGCGGAGAACTAGGTCTTTCTCTGTGGTCTGCACAGGGGATTCAGACATCCCTACGTCTTGGGAGATGCAAGACGAGCCTGCATTCAATTCACTGCAGGGATATCCGGCCTTACTTCGAGTCAGAGCATCTCGGTTTCCATTCCACTTGAGGCCACAATCTCAGGGTCCCTGTCACATACCTGTAGCTGAGAGAAGCCTCCTCTTGAGGTGCTTCTGGAAAGTTGGTATTCCTCTTGAGTCGAGGCCAGGGTCTAAGCTCTAATCTCGAGTTGATTTTGGATCCTTGGAGCCCTATCGTGTTGCTACACTGACCTCAGGATCCCTCTAGACTTGAGACAGTGATCTTGGGTTTTCTCTGGAGTGCCATCAAGGAAATCAAGGCTCCTTTCACGTTTGATGTGGAACACGGAATTGCTCTGCACGCAGTGCAGGAGATTCGGGCCTCATCTCGTGGCGAGGGGGAAGTCTCATGGTTTTTCTCGAGTTGCGGCCGGAACCTGGGGTATATTCTCGAGTTACGACGGGGAGGGCCCTTCCAGACACGTGTTTGTTCAGCGACGTCAGGACTCCTGCCTAGGTGCGAGGGACCCCTCGGGATTCTCCTCGAGTCTTGCCATGGCAATTGGGACGCGTCTCCACGTGAGGCGGGAGACCCAGGGTCCCTTTCCACGTGCCACAGGGATCCTGGGACTCCTATCCATTTTCAAGAGGAGTCAGGCATCGTTTCCTTTGGAAGCACTGATCTCTGCGGACCTCTCGAGTTTTCAAAGGATGTGAGGCCTCCGGTCGCGATGAGGCGGAGAACTAGGTCTTTCTCTGTGGTCTCCACAGGGCATTCAGCCATCACTTCGTCTGGGAGATGCAAGACGAGCCTGCATTCAATTCACTGCAGGGATATCCGGCCTTATTTCGAGTCAGAGCATCTCGCTGTCCATTCCACTTGAGGCCACAAACTCAGGGTCCCTCTCACATACCTGTAGCTGAGAGAAGCCTCCTCTTGAGGTGCTTGTGGAGAGTTGGTATTCCTCTTGAGTTGAAGACAGGGACTAAGCTCTCATCTCGAGTTAATTTGTGGTCCACGGAGCCCTTTCGTGTTGCTACAGTGACCTCAGGATCCCTCTATACTTGAGACAGTGATCTTGGGTTTTCTCTGGAGTGCCATCAAGGAAATCAAGGCTCCTTTCACGTTTGATGTGGAACACGGAATTGCTCTGCACTCAGTACAGGGGAATCGGGCCTCATCTCGTGGCGAGGGGGAAGTCTCATGGTTTTTCTCGAGTTGCGGCCGCAACCTGGATATATTCTCGAGTTACGGCGGGGAGGGCCCTTCCAGACACGTGTTTGTTCAGCGACCTCAGGACTCCTGCCTTCGTGCTAGGGAAACCTCGGCATTCTCCACGAGTCTTGGCATGGCAATTCGGACGCGTCTCCACGTGAGGCGGGAGACCCAGGGTCCCTTACCACGTGCCACAGGGATCCTGGGACTCCTATACATTTTCAAGAGGAGTCAGGCATCGTCTCCTTTGGAACATTGATCCGCAGACCTCTCGAATTTTCAAAGGATGTGGGGCCTCCGGTCGCAATGAGGCGGAGAACTAGGTCTTTCTCTGTGGTCTGCACAGGGGATTCAGACATCCCTACGTCTTGGGAGATGCAAGACGAGCCTGCATTCAATTCACTGCAGGGATATCCAGCCTTACTTCGAGTCAGAGCATCTCGGTTTCCATTCCACTTGAGGCCACAATCTCAGGGTCCCTGTCACATACCTGTAGCTGAGAGAAGCCTCCTCTTGAGGTGCTTCTGGAAAGTTGGTATTCCTCTTGAGTCGAGGCCAGGGTCTAAGCTCTAATCTCGAGTTGATTTTGGGTCCACGGAGCCCTGTCCTGTTGCTCCAGTGACCTCAGGATCCCTCTAGACTTGAGACAGTGATCTTGGGTTTTCTCTGGAGTGCCATCAAGGAAATCAAGGCTCCTTTCACGTTTGATGTGGAACACGGAATTGCTCTGCACCCAGTGCAGGGAAATCGGGCCTCATCTCGCGGCGAGGGGGAAGTCTCATGGTTTTTCTCGAGTTGCGGCCGGAACCTGGGGTATATTCTCGAGTTACGACGGGGAGGGCCCTTCCAGACACGTGTTTTTTCAGTAATGTCAGGACTCCTGCCTAGGTGCGAGGGACCCCTCGGGATTCTCCTCGAGTCTTGCCATGGCAATTGGGACGCGTCTCCACGTGAGGCGGGAGACCCAGGGTCCCTTTCCACGCGCCGCAGGAATCCTGGGACTCCTATCCATTTTCAAGAGGAGTCAGGCATCGTCTCCTTTGGAAGCACTGATCTCTGCGGACCTCTCGAGTTTTCAAAGGATGTGAGGCCTCCGGTCGCGATGAGGCGGAGAACTAGGTCTTTCTCTGTGGTCTCCACAGGGCATTCAGCGATCACTTCGTCTGGGAGATGCAAGACGAGCCTGCATTCAATTCACTGCAGGGATATCCGGCCTTACTTCGAGTCAGAGCATCTCGCTGTCCATTCCACTTGAGGCCACAAACTCAGGGTCCCTCTCACATACCTGTAGCTGAGAGAAGCCTCCTCTTGAGGTGCTTGTGGAAAGTTGGTATTCCTCTTGAGTTGAAGACAGGGACTAAGCTCTCATCTCGAGGTGATTTGCGGTCCACGGAGCCCTTTCGTGTTGCTACAGTGACCTCAGGATCCCTCTAGACTTGAGACAGTGATCTTGGGTTTTCTCTGGAGTGCCATCAAGGAAATCAAGGCTCCTTTCACGTTTGATGTGGAACACGGAATTGCTCTGCACTCAATACAGGGGAATCGGGCCTCATCTCGCGGCGAGGGGGAAGTCTCATGGTTTTTCTCGAGTTGCGGCCGGAACCTGGATATATTCTCGAGTTACGGCGGGGAGGGCCCTTCCAGACACGTGTTTGTTCAGCGACCTCAGGACTCCTGCCTTCGTGCTAGGGAAACCTCGGCATTCTCCTCGAGTCTTGGCATGGCAATTCGGACGCGTCTCCACGTGAGGCGGGAGACCCAGGGTCCCTTACCACGTGCCACAGGCATCCTGGGACTCCTATTCATTTTCAAGAGGATTCAGGCATCGTCTCCTTTGGCACATTGATCTCCGCAGACCTCTCGAATTTTCAAAGGATGTGGGGCCTCCGGTCGCAATGAGGCGGAGAACTAGGTCTTTCTCTGTGGTCTGCACAGGGGATTCAGACATCCCTACGTCTTGGGAGATGCAAGACGAGCCTGCATTCAATTCACTGCAGGGATATCCGGCCTTACTTCGAATCAGAGCATCTCGGTTTCCATTCCACTTGAGGCCACAATCTCAGGGTCCCTGTCACATACCTGTAGCTGAGAGAAGCCTCCTCTTGAGGTGCTTCTGGAAAGTTGGTATTCCTCTTGAGTCGAGGCCAGGGTCTAAGCTCTAATCTCGAGCTGATTTTGGGTCCATGGAGCCCTGTCCTGTTGCTACAGTGACCTCAGGATCCCTCTAGACTTGAGACAGTGATCTTGGGTTTTCTCTGGAGTGCCATCAAGGAAATCAAGGCTCCTTTCACGTTTGATGTGGAACACGGAATTGCTCTGCACCCAGTGCAGGGGAATCGGGCCTCATCTCGCGGCGAGGGGGAAGTCTCATGGTTTTTCTCGAGTTGCGGCCGGAACCTGGGGTATATTCTCGAGTTACGACGGGGAGGGCCCTTCCAGACACGTGTTTGTTCAGCGACGTCAGGACTCCTGCCTAGGTGCGAGGGACCCCTCGGGATTCTCCTCGAGTCTTGCCATGGCAATTGGGACGCGTCTCCCCGTGAGCGGGAGACCCAGGATCCCTTTCCAAGTGCCACAGGGATCCTGGGACTCCTATCCATTTTCAAGAGGCGTCAGGCATCGTCTCCCTTGGAAGCCCTGATCTCTATGAACCTCTCGAGTTTTCAAAGGATGTGAGGCCTCCGGTCGCGATGAGGCGGAGAACTAGGTCTTTCTCTGTGGTCTCCACAGGGCATTCAGCCATCACTTCGTCTGGGAGATGCAAGACGAGCCTGCATTCAATTCACTGCATGGATATCCGGCCTTACTTCGAGTCAGAGCATCTCGCTGTCCATTCCACTTGAGGCCACAAACTCATGGTCCCTCTCACATACCTGTAGCTGAGAGAAGCCTCCTCTTGAGGTGCTTGTGGAAATTTGGTAATCCTCTTAAGTCGAAGCCAGGGACTAAGCTCTCATCTCGAGGTGATTTGCGGTCCACGAAGCCCTTTCGTGTTGCTACAGTGACCTCAGGATCCCTCTAGACTTGAGACAGTGATCTTGGGTTTTCTCTGGAGTGCCATCAAGGAAATCAAGGCTCCTTTCACGTTTGATGTGGAACACGGAATTGCTCTGCACGCAGTGCAGGAGATTCGGCCTCATCTCGCGGCGAGGGGGAAGTCTCATGGTTTTTCTCGAGTTGCGGCCGGAACCTGGGGTATATTCTCGAGTAACGACGGGGAGGGCCCTTCCAGACACGTGTTTGTTCAGCGACGTCAGGACTCCTGCCTAGGTGCGAGGGACACCTCGGGATTCTCCTCGAGTCTTGCCATGGCAAATGGGATGCGTCTCCACGTGAGGCGGGAGACCAAGGGTCCCATTCCACGCGCCGCCGGGATCCTGGGACTCCTATCCATTTTCAAGAGGAGTCAGGCATCGTCTCCTTTGGAATATTGATCTCCGCAGTCCTCTCGAATTTTCAAAGGATGTGATGCCTCCGGTCGCGATGACGCGGAGAACTAGGTCTTTCTCTGTGGTCTGCACAGGGCATTCAGACATCTCTTCTTCTGAGGAGATGAAAGACGAGCCTGCATTCAATTCACTGCAGGGATATCCGGCCTTACTTCGAGTCAGAGCATCTCGCTGTCCATTCCACTTGAGGCCACAAACTCAGGGTCCCTCTCACATACCTGTAGCTGAGAGAAGCCTCCTCTTGAGGTGCTTGTGGAAAATTGGTATTCCTCTTGAGTTGAAGACAGGGACTAAGCTCTCATCTCGAGGTGATTTGTGGTCCACGGAGCCCTTTCGTGTTGCTACAGTGACCGCAGGATCCCTCTAGACTTGATACAGTGATCTTGGGTTTTCTCTGGAGTGCCATCAAGGAAATCAAGGCTCCTTTCACGTTTGATGTGGAACACGGAATTGCTCTGCACTCAGTACAGGGGAATCGGGCCTCATCTCGTGGCGAGGGGGAAGTCTCATGGTTTTTCTCGAGTTGCGGCCGGAACCTGGATATATTCTCGAGTTACGGCGGGGAGGGCCCTTCCAGACTCGTGTTTGTTCAGCGACCTCAGGACTCCTGCCTTCGTGCTAGGGAAACCTCGGCATTCTCCTCGAGTCTTGGCATGGCAATTCGGACACGTCTCCACGTGAGGCGGGAGACCCAGGGTCCCTTATCACGTGCCACAGGGATCCTGGGACTCCTATACATTTTCAAGAGGATTCAGGCATCGTCTCCTTTGGAACATTGATCTCCGCAGACCTCTCGAATTTTCTAAGGATGTGGGGCCTCCGGTCGCAATGAGGCGGAGAACTAGGTCTTTCTCTGTGGTCTCCACAGGGCATTCAGCCATCCCTACGTCTTGGGAGATGCAAGACGAGCCTGCATTCAATTCACGGCAGGGATATCCGGCCTTACTTCGAGTCAGAGCATCTCGGTTTCCATTCCACTTGAGGCCACAATCTCAGGGTCCCTGTCACGTACCTGTAGCTGAGAGAAGCCTCCTCTTGAGGTGCTTCTGGAAAGTTGGTATTCCTCTTGAGTCGAGGCCAGGGTCTAAGCTCTAATCTCGAGTTGATTTTGGGTCCACGGAGCCCTGTCCTATTGCTACAGTGACTCAGGATCCCTCTAGACTTGAGACAGTGATCTTTGGTTTTCTCTGGAGTGCCATCAAGGAAATCAAGGCTCCTTTCACGTTTGATGTGGAACACGGAATTGCTCTGCACCCAGTGCAGGGGAATCGGGCCTCATCTCGCGGCGATGGGGAAGTCTCATGGTTTTTCTCGAGTTGCGGCCGGAACCTGGGGTATATTCTCGAGTTACGACGGGGAGGGCCCTTCCAGACACGTGTTTGTTCAGCGACGTCAGGACTCCTGCCTAGGTGCGAGGGACCCCTCGGGATTCTCCTCGAGTCTTGCCATGGCAATTGGGACGCGTCTCCACGTGAGGCGGGAGACCCAGGGTCCCTTTCCACGTGCCACAGGGATCCTGGGACTCCTATCCATTTTCAAGAGGAGTCAGGCATCGTCTCCTTTGGAAGCACTGATCTCTGCGGACCTCTCGAGTTTTCAAAGGATGTGAGGCCTCCGGTCGCGATGAGGCGGAGAACTAGGTCTTTCTCTGTGGTCTCCACAGGGCATTCAGCCATCACTTCGTCTGGGAGATGCAAGACGAACCTGCATTCAATTCACTGCAGGGATATCCGGCCTTACTTCGAGTCAGAGCATCTCGCGGTCCATTCCACTTGAGGCCACAAACTCAGGGTCCCTCTCACATACCTGTAGCTGAGAGAAGCCTCCTCTTGAGGTGCTTGTGGAAATTTGGTAATCCTCTTAAGTCGAAGCCAGGGACTAAGCTCTCATCTCGAGGTGATTTGCGGTCCACGAAGCCCTTTCGTGTTGCTACAGTGACCTCAGGATCCCTCTAGACTTGAGACAGTGATCTTGGGTTTTCTCTGGAGTGCCATCAAGGAAATCAAGGCTCCTTTCACGTTTGATGTGGAACACGGAATTGCTCTGCACGCAGTGCAGTGGAATCGGGCCTCATCTCGTGGCGAGGGGGAAGTCTCATGGTTTTTCTAGAGTTGCGGCCGGAACCTGGATATATTCTCGAGTTACGGCGGGGAGGGCCCTTCCAGGCACGTGTTTGTTCAGCGACGTCAGGACTCCTGCCTTCGTGCTAGAGAAACCTCGGCATTCTCCTCGAGTCTTGGCATGGCAATTCGGACGCGTCTCCACGTGAGTCGGGAGACCCAGGGTCCCTTACCACGTGCCACAGGGATCCTGGGACTCCTCTCCATTTTCAAGAGGAGTCAGGCATCGTCTCCTTTGGAATTATTGAGCTTCGCGGACCCCTCGAATTTTCAAACGATGTGAGGCCTCCAGTCGCGATGAGGCGGAGAACTAGGTCTTTCTATGTGGTCTCCACAGGGGATTCAGACATCCCTACGTCTTGGGAGATGCAAGACGAGCCTGCATTCAATTCACTGCAGGGATATCCGGCCTTACTTCGAGTCAGAGCATCTCGGTGTCCATTCCACTTGAGGCCACAAACTCAGGGTCCCTCTCACATACCTGTAGCTGAGAGAAGCCTCCTCTTGAGGTGCTTGTGGAAAGTTGGTATTCCTCTTGAGTTGAAGACAGGGACTAAGCTCTCATCTCGAGGTGATTTGTGGTCCACGGAGCCCTTTCGTGTTGCTACAGTGACCTCAGGATCCCTCTAGTCTTGAGACAGTGATCTTGGGTTTTCTCTGGAGTGCCATCAAGGAAATCAAGGCTCCTTTCACGTTTGATGTGGAACACGGAATTGCTCTGCACTCAGTACAGGGGAATCGGGCCTCATCTCGCGGCGAGGGGGAAGTCTCATGGTTTTTCTAGAGTTGCGGCCGGAACCTGGATATATTCTCGAGTTACGGCGGGGAGGGCCCTTCCAGACACGTGTTTGTTCAGCGACGTCAGGACTCCTGCCTTCGTGCTAGAGAAACCTCGGCATTCTCCTCGAGTCTTGGCATGGCAATTCGGACGCGTCTCCACGTGAGGCGGGAGACCCAGGGTCCCTTACCACGTGCCACAGGGATCCTGGGACTCCTATCCATTTTCAAGAGGAGTCAGGCATCGTCTCCTTTGGAAGTATTGAGCTCCGCGGACCTCTCGAATTTTCAAAGGATGTGAGGCCTCCAGTCGCGATGAGGCGGAGAACTAGGTCTTTCTATGTGGTCTCCACAGGGGATTCAGACATCCCCACGTCTTGGGAGATGCAGGACGAGCCTGCATTCAATTCACTGCAGGGATATCCGGCCTTACTTCGAGTCAGAGCATCTCGGTGTCCATTCCACTTAAGGCCACAAACTCAGGGTCCCTCTCACATTCCTGTTGCTGAGAGAAGCCTCCTCTTGAGGTGCTTGTGGAAAGTTGGTATTCCTCTTGAGTCGAAGCCAGGGACTAAGCTCTCATCTCGAGGTGATTTGTGGTCCACGGAGCCCTTTCGTGTTGCTCCAGTGACCTCAGGATCCCTCTAGACTTGAGACAGTGATCTTGGGTTTTCTCTGGAGTGCCATCAAGGAAATCAAGGCTCCTTTCACGTTTGATGTGGAACACGGAATTGCTCTGCACGCAGTGCAGTGGAATCGGGCCTCATCTCGCGGCGAGGGGGAAGTCTCATGGTTTTTCTCGAGTTGCGGCCGGAACCTGGGGTATATTCTCGAGCTACGACGGGGAGGGCCCTTCCAGACACGTGTTTGTTCAGCGACGTCAGGACTCCTGCCTAGGTGCGAGGGACACCTCGGGATTCTCCTCGAGTCTTGCCATGGCAATTGGGACGCGTCTCCACGTGAGGCGGGAGACCCAGGGTCCCTTTCCACGTGCCACAGGGATCCTGGGACTCCTATCCATTTTCAAGAGGAGTCAGGCATCGTCTCCTTTGGAAGCATTCATCTCCGCAGACCTCTCGAATTTTCAAAGGATGTGAGGCCTCCGGTCGCGATGAGGCCGAGAACTAGGTATTTCTCTGTGGTCTGCACAGGGGATTCAGATATCCCTTCTTCTGGGGAGATGCAAGACGAGCCTGCATTCAATTCACTGCAGGGATATCCGGCCTTACTTCGAGTCAGAGCATCTCGGTGTCCATACCACTTGAGGCCACAAACTCAGGGTCCCTCTCACAATCCTGTAGCTGAGGGAAGCCTCCTCTTGAGGTGCTTGTGGAAAGTTGGTATTCCTCTTGAGTTGAAGTCATTGACTAAGCTCTCATCTCGAGTTGATTTGTGGTCCACGGAGCCCTTTCGTGTTGCTACAGTGACCTCAGGATCCCTCTAGACTTGAGACAGTGATCTTGGGTTTTCTCTGGAGTGCCATCAAGGAAATCAAGGCTCCTTTCACGTTTGATGTGGAACACGGAATTGCTCTGCACTCAGTACAGGGGAATCGGGCCTCATCTCGTGGCGAGGGGGAAGTCTCATGGTTTTTCTAGAGTTGCGGCCGGAACCTGGATATATTCTCGAGTTACGGCGGGGAGGGCCCTTCCAGGCACGTGTTTGTTCAGCGACATCAGGACTCCTGCCTTCGTGATAGGGAAAGCTCGGCATTCTCCTCGAGTCTTGGCATGGCATTCGGACGCATCTCCACGTGAGGCGTTAGACCCAGGGTCCCTTACCACGTGCCACAGGGATCCTGGGACTCCTATTCATTTTCAAGAGGATTCAGGCATCGTCTCCTTTGGCACATTGATCTCCGCAGACCTCTCGAATTTTCAAAGGATGTGGGGCCTCCGGTCGCAATGAGGCGGAGAACTAGGTCTTTCTCTGTGGTCTGCACAGGGGATTCAGACATCCCTACGTTTTGGGAGATGCAAGACGAGCCTGCATTCAATTCACTGCAGGGATATCCGGCCTTACTTCGAGTCAGAGCATCTCGGTTTCCATTCCACTTGAGGCCACAATCTCAGGGTCCCTGTCACATACCTGTAGCTGAGAGAAGCCTCCTCTTGAGGTGCTTGTGGAAAGTTGGTATTCCTCTTGAGTCGAGGCAGGGTCTAAGCTCTAATCTCGAGTTGATTTTGGGTCCACGGAGCCCTGTCCTGTTGCTACAGTGACCTCAGGATCCCTCTAGACTTGAGACAGTGATCTTGGGTTTTCTCTGGAGTGCCATCAAGGAAATCAAGGCTCCTTTCACGTTTGATGTGGAACACGGAATTGCTCTGCACGCAGTGCAGGAGATTCGGGCCTCATCTCGCTGCGAGGGGGAAGTCTCATGGTTTTTCTCGAGTTGCGGCCGGAACCTGGTGTATATTCTCGAGTAACGACGGGGAGGGCCCTTCCAGACACGTGTTTGTTCAGCGACGTCAGGACTCCTGCCTAGGTGCGAGGGACACCTCGGGATTCTCCTCGAGTCTTGCCATGGCAATTGGGACGCGTCTCCACGTGAGGCGGGAGACCCAGGGCCCCTTTCCACGCGCCACAGGGATCCTGGGACTCCTATCCATTTTCAAGAGGAGTCAGGCATCGTCTCCTTTGGAAGCATTGATCTCCGCAGACCTCTCGAATTTTCAAAGGATGTGAGGCCTCCGGTCGCGATGAGGCCGAGAACTAGGTATTTCTCTGTGGTCTGCACAGGGGATTCAGATATCCCCTCTTCTGCGGAGATGCAAGACGAGCCTGCATTCAATTCACTGCAGGGATATCCGGCCTTACTTCGAGTCAGAGCATCTCGGTGTCCATGCCACTTGAGGCCACGAACTCAGTGTCCCTCTCACATACCTGTAGCTGAGAGAAGCCTCCTCTTGAGGTGCTTGTGGAAAGTTGGTATTCCTCTTGAGTTGAAGACAGGGACTAAGCTCTCATCTCGAGGTGATTTGTGGTCCACGGAGCCCTTTCGTGTTGCTACAGTGACCTCAGGATCCCTCTAGTCTTGAGACAGTGATCTTGGGTTTTCTCTGGAGTGCCATCAAGGAAATCAAGGCTCCTTTCACGTTTGATGTGGAACACGGAATTGCTCTGCACTCAGTACAGGGGAATCGGGCCTCATCTCGCGGCGAGGGGGAAGTCTCATGGTTTTTCTAGAGTTGCGGCCGGAACCTGGATATATTCTCGAGTTACGGCGGGGAGGGCCCTTCCAGACACGTGTTTGTTCAGCGACGTCAGGACTCCTGCCTTCGTGCTAGAGAAACCTCGGCATTCTCCTCGAGTCTTGGCATGGCAATTCGGACGCGTCTCCACGTGAGGCGGGAGACCCAGGGTCCCTTACCACGTGCCACAGGGATCCTGGGACTCCTATCCATTTTCAAGAGGAGTCAGGCATCGTCTCCTTTGGAAGTATTGAGCTCCGCGGACCTCTCGAATTTTCAAAGGATGTGAGGCCTCCAGTCGCGATGAGGCGGAGAACTAGGTCTTTCTATGTGGTCTCCACAGGGGATTCAGACATCCCCACGTCTTGGGAGATGCAGGACGAGCCTGCATTCAATTCACTGCAGGGATATCCGGCCTTACTTCGAGTCAGAGCATCTCGGTGTCCATTCCACTTAAGGCCACAAACTCAGGGTCCCTCTCACATTCCTGTTGCTGAGAGAAGCCTCCTCTTGAGGTGCTTGTGGAAAGTTGGTATTCCTCTTGAGTCGAAGCCAGGGACTAAGCTCTCATCTCGAGGTGATTTGTGGTCCACGGAGCCCTTTCGTGTTGCTCCAGTGACCTCAGGATCCCTCTAGACTTGAGACAGTGATCTTGGGTTTTCTCTGGAGTGCCATCAAGGAAATCAAGGCTCCTTTCACGTTTGATGTGGAACACGGAATTGCTCTGCACGCAGTGCAGTGGAATCGGGCCTCATCTCGCGGCGAGGGGGAAGTCTCATGGTTTTTCTCGAGTTGCGGCCGGAACCTGGGGTATATTCTCGAGCTACGACGGGGAGGGCCCTTCCAGACACGTGTTTGTTCAGCGACGTCAGGACTCCTGCCTAGGTGCGAGGGACACCTCGGGATTCTCCTCGAGTCTTGCCATGGCAATTGGGACGCGTCTCCACGTGAGGCGGGAGACCCAGGGTCCCTTTCCACGTGCCACAGGGATCCTGGGACTCCTATCCATTTTCAAGAGGAGTCAGGCATCGTCTCCTTTGGAAGCATTCATCTCCGCAGACCTCTCGAATTTTCAAAGGATGTGAGGCCTCCGGTCGCGATGAGGCCGAGAACTAGGTATTTCTCTGTGGTCTGCACAGGGGATTCAGATATCCCTTCTTCTGGGGAGATGCAAGACGAGCCTGCATTCAATTCACTGCAGGGATATCCGGCCTTACTTCGAGTCAGAGCATCTCGGTGTCCATACCACTTGAGGCCACAAACTCAGGGTCCCTCTCACAATCCTGTAGCTGAGGGAAGCCTCCTCTTGAGGTGCTTGTGGAAAGTTGGTATTCCTCTTGAGTTGAAGTCATTGACTAAGCTCTCATCTCGAGTTGATTTGTGGTCCACGGAGCCCTTTCGTGTTGCTACAGTGACCTCAGGATCCCTCTAGACTTGAGACAGTGATCTTGGGTTTTCTCTGGAGTGCCATCAAGGAAATCAAGGCTCCTTTCACGTTTGATGTGGAACACGGAATTGCTCTGCACTCAGTACAGGGGAATCGGGCCTCATCTCGTGGCGAGGGGGAAGTCTCATGGTTTTTCTAGAGTTGCGGCCGGAACCTGGATATATTCTCGAGTTACGGCGGGGAGGGCCCTTCCAGGCACGTGTTTGTTCAGCGACATCAGGACTCCTGCCTTCGTGATAGGGAAAGCTCGGCATTCTCCTCGAGTCTTGGCATGGCATTCGGACGCATCTCCACGTGAGGCGTTAGACCCAGGGTCCCTTACCACGTGCCACAGGGATCCTGGGACTCCTATTCATTTTCAAGAGGATTCAGGCATCGTCTCCTTTGGCACATTGATCTCCGCAGACCTCTCGAATTTTCAAAGGATGTGGGGCCTCCGGTCGCAATGAGGCGGAGAACTAGGTCTTTCTCTGTGGTCTGCACAGGGGATTCAGACATCCCTACGTTTTGGGAGATGCAAGACGAGCCTGCATTCAATTCACTGCAGGGATATCCGGCCTTACTTCGAGTCAGAGCATCTCGGTTTCCATTCCACTTGAGGCCACAATCTCAGGGTCCCTGTCACATACCTGTAGCTGAGAGAAGCCTCCTCTTGAGGTGCTTGTGGAAAGTTGGTATTCCTCTTGAGTCGAGGCAGGGTCTAAGCTCTAATCTCGAGTTGATTTTGGGTCCACGGAGCCCTGTCCTGTTGCTACAGTGACCTCAGGATCCCTCTAGACTTGAGACAGTGATCTTGGGTTTTCTCTGGAGTGCCATCAAGGAAATCAAGGCTCCTTTCACGTTTGATGTGGAACACGGAATTGCTCTGCACGCAGTGCAGGAGATTCGGGCCTCATCTCGCTGCGAGGGGGAAGTCTCATGGTTTTTCTCGAGTTGCGGCCGGAACCTGGTGTATATTCTCGAGTAACGACGGGGAGGGCCCTTCCAGGCACGTGTTTGTTCAGCGACGTCAGGACTCCTGCCTAGGTGCGAGGGACACCTCGGGATTCTCCTCGAGTCTTGCCATGGCAATTGGGACGCGTCTCCACGTGAGGCGGGAGACCCAGGGTCCCTTTCCACGCGCCACAGGGATCCTGGGACTCCTATCCATTTTCAAGAGGAGTCAGGCATCGTCTCCTTTGGAAGCATTGATCTCCGCAGACCTCTCGAATTTTCAAAGGATGTGAGGCCTCCGGTCGCGATGAGGCCGAGAACTAGGTATTTCTCTGTGGTCTGCACAGGGGATTCAGATATCCCCTCTTCTGCGGAGATGCAAGACGAGCCTGCATTCAATTCACTGCAGGGATATCCGGCCTTACTTCGAGTCAGAGCATCTCGGTGTCCATGCCACTTGAGGCCACGAACTCAGTGTCCCTCTCACATACCTGTAGCTGAGAGAAGCCTCCTCTTGAGGTGCTTGTGGAAAGTTGGTATTCCTCTTGAGTCAAAGCCAGGGCCTAAGCTCTCATCTCGAGGTGATTTAGGGTCCACGGAGCCCTTTCGTGTTGCTACAGTGACCTCCGGATCCCTCTAGACTTCAGACTGTGATCTTGGGTTTTCTCTGGAGTGCCATCAAGGAAATCAAGGCTCCTTTCATGTTTGATGTGGAACACGGAATTGCTCTGCACGCAGTGCAGGGGAATCGGGCCTCATCTCGCGGCGAGGGGGAAGTCTCATGGTTTTTCTCGAGTTGCGGCCGGAACCTGGGGTATATTCTCGAGTTACGACGGGGAGGGCCCTTCCAGGCACGTGTTTGTTCAGCGACGTCAGGACACCTGCCTAGGTGTGAGGGACACCTCGGGATTCTCCTCGAGTCTTGGCATGGCAATTGGGACGCGTCTCCACGTGAGGCGGGAGACCCAGGGTCCCTTTCCACGTGCCACAGGGATCCTGGGACTCCTATCCATTTTCAAGAGGAGTCAGGCATCGTCTCCTTTGGAAGCATTCATCTCCGCAGACCTCTCGAATTTCCAAAGATGTGAGGCCTCCGGTCGCGATGAGGCGGAGAACTAGGTCTTTCTCTGTGGTCTCCACAGGGGATTCAGACATCCCTTCGTCTTGGGAGATGCAAGACGAGCCTGCATTCAATTCACTGCAGGGATATCCGGCCTTACTTCGAGTCAGAGCATCTCGGTGTCCATTCCACTTGAGGCCACAAACTCAGGGTCCCTCTCACATACCTGTAGCTGAGAGAAGCCTCCTCTTGAGGTGCTTGTGGAAAGTTGGTATTCCTCTTGAGTTGAAGTCATTGACTAAGCTCTCATCTCGAGTTGATTTGTGGTCCACGGAGCCCTTTCGTGTTGCTACAGTGACGTCAGGATTCCTCTAGACTTGAGAGTGATCTTGGGTTTTCTCTGGAGTGCCATCAAGGAAATCAAGGCTCCTTTCACGTTTGATGTGGAAAACGGAATTGCTCTGCATGCAGTGCAGGGGAATCAGGCCTCATCTCGCGGCGAGGGGGAAGTCTCATGGTTTTTCTCGAGTTGCGGCCGGAACCTGGGGTATATTCTCGAGTTATGATGGGGAGGGCCCTTCCAGACACGTGTTTGTTCAGCGACGTCAGGACTGCTGCCTAGGTGCGAGGGACAACTCGGGATTCTCCTCGAGTCTTGCCATGGCAATTGGGACGCGTCTCCACGTGAGGCGGGAGACCAAGGTTCCCTTTCCACGCGCCACAGGGATCCTGGGACTCCTATACATTTTCAAGATGAGTCACGCATCGTCTCCTTTGGAACATAGATCTCCGCAGATCTCTCGAATTTTCAAAGGATGTGAGGCCTCCGGTCGCGATGAGGCGGAGAACTAGGTCTTTCTCTGTGGTCTGCACAGGGGATTCAGACACCCCTTCTTCTGGGCAGATGAAAGACGAGCCTGCATTCAATTCACTGCAGGGATATCCGGCCTTACTTCGAGTCAGAGCATCTCGGTGTCCATTCCACTTGAGGCCACAATCTCAGGGTCCCTGTCACATACCTGTAGCTGAGAGAACCCTCCTCTTGAGGTGCTTGTGGAAAGTTGGTATTCCTCTTGAGTCGAGGCCAGGGTCTAAGCTCTAATCTCGAGTTGATTTTGGGTCCACGGAGCCCTGTCCTGTTGCTACAGTGACCTCAGGATCCCTCTAGACTTGAGACAGTGATCTTGGGTTTTCTCTGGAGTGCCATCAAGGAAATCAAGGCTCCTTTCACGTTTGATGTGGAACACGGAATTGCTCTGCACGCAGTGCAGGAGATTCGGGCCTCATCTCGCGGCGAGGGGGAAGTCTCATGGTTTTTCTCGAGTTGCGGCCGGAACCTGGTGTATATTCTCGAGTAACGACGGGGAGGGCCCTTCCAGACACGTGTTTCTTCAGCGACGTCAGGACTCCTGCCTAGGTGCGAGGGACCCCTCGGGATTCTCCTCGAGTCTTGCCATGGCAATTGGGACGCGTCTCCACGTGAGGCGGGAGACCCAGGGTCCCTTTCCACGCGCCACAGGGATCCTGGGACTCCTATCCATTTTCAAGAGGATTCAGGCATCGTCTCCTTTGGCACATTGATCTCCGCAGACCTCTCGAATTTTCAAAGGATGTTGGGCCTCCGGTCGCAATGAGGCGGAGAACTAGGTCTTTCTCTGTGGTCTCCACAGGGGATTCAGACATCCCTACGTCTTGGGAGATGCAAGACGAGCCTGCATTCAATTCACTGCAGGGATATCCGGCCTTACTTCGAGTCAGAGCATCTCGGTTTCCATTCCACTTGAGGCCACAATCTCAGGGTCCCTGTCACATACCTGTAGCTGAGAGAAGCCTCCTCTTGAGGTGCTTCTGGAAAGTTGGTATTCCTCTTGAGTCGAGGCCAGGGTCTAAGCTCTAATCTCGAGTTGATTTTGGGTCCACGGAGCCCTGTCCTGTTGCTACAGTGACCTCAGGATCCCTCTAGACTTGAGACAGTGATCTTGGGTTTTCTCTGGAGTGCCATCAAGGAAATCAAGGCTCCTTTCACGTTTGATGTGGAACACGGAATTGCTCTGCACCCAGTGCAGGGGAATCGGGCCTCATCTCGCGGCGAGGGGGAAGTCTCATGGTTTTTCTCGAGTTGCGGCCGGAACCTGGGGTATATTCTCGAGTTTCGACGGGGAGGGCCCTTCCAGACACATGTTTGTTCAGCGACCTCAGGAATCCTGCCTAGGTGCGAGGGACCCCTCGGGATTCTCCTCGAGTCTTGCCATGGCAATTGGGACGCGTCTCCACGTGAGTGGGAGACCCAGGATCCTTTTCCAGGTGCCACAGGGATCCTGGGACTCCTATCCATTTTCAAGAGGAGTCAGGCATCGTCTCCCTTGGAAGCACTGATCTCTGCGGACCTCTCGAGTTTTCAAAGGATGTGAGGCCTCCGGTCGCGATGAGGCGGAGAACTAGGTCTTTCTCTGTGGTATCCACAGGGCATTCAGCCATCACTTCGTCTGGGAGATGCAAGACGAGCCTGCATTCAATTCACTGCAGGGATATCCGGCCTTACTTCGAGTCAGAGCATCTCGCTGTGCATTCCACTTGAGGCCACAAACTCAGGGTCCCTCTCACATACCTGTAGCTGAGAGAAGCCTCCTCTTGATGTGCTTGTGGAGAGTTGGTATTCCTCTTGAGTTGAAGACAGGGACTAAGCTCTCATCTCGAGGTGATTTGTGGTCCACGGAGCCCTTTCGTGTTGTTACAGTGACCTCAGGATCCCTCTAGACTTGAGACAGTGATCTTGGGTTTTCTCTGGAGTGCCATCAAGGAAATCAAGGCTCCTTTCACGTTTGATGTGGAACACGGAATTGCTCTGCACTCAGTACAGGGGAATCGGGCCTCATCTCGCGGCGAGGGGGAAGTCTCATGGTTTTTCTCGAGTTGCGGCCGGAACCTGGATATATTCTCGAGTTACGGCGGGGAGGGCCCTTCCAGACACGTGTTTGTTCAGCGACGTCAGGACTCCTGCCTTCGTGCTAGAGAAACCTCGGCATTCTCCTCGAGTCTTGGCATGGCAATTCGGACGCGTCTCCACGTGAGGCGGGAGACCCAGGGTCCCTTACCACGTGCCACAGGGATCCTGGGACTCCTATCCATTTTCAAGAGGAGTCAGGCATCGTCTCCTTTGGAAGTATTGAGCTCCGCGGACCTCTCGAATTTTCAAAGGATGTGAGGCCTCCAGTCGCGATGAGGCGGAGAACTAGGTCTTTCTATGTGGTCTCCACAGGGGATTCAGACATCCCTACGTCTTGGGAGATGCAAGACGAGCCTGCATTCAATTCACTGCAGGGATATCCGGCCTTACTTCGAGTCAGAGCATCTCGGTGTCCATTCCACTTAAGGCCACAAACTCAGGGTCCCTCTCACATTCCTGTAGCTGAGAGAAGCCTCCTCTTGAGGTGCTTTTGGAAAGTTGGTATTCCTCTTGAGTCGAAGCCAGGGACTAAGCTCTCATCTCGAGGAGATTTGGGGTCCACGGAGCCCTTTCATGTTGCTACAGTAACCTCAGGATCCCTCTAGACTTGAGACAGTGATCTTGGGTTTTCTCTGGGGTGCCATCAAGGAAATCAAGGCTCCTTTCACGTTTGATGTGGAACACGGAATTGCTCTGCACGCAGTGCAGTGGAATCGGGCCTCATCTCGCGGCGAGGGGGAAGTCTCATGGTTTTTCTCGAGTTGCGGCCGGAACCTGGGGTATATTCTCGAGTTACGACGGGGAGGGCCCTTCCAGACACGTGTTTGTTCAGCGACGTCAGGACTCCTGCCTAGGTGCGAGGGACACCTCGGGATTCTCCTCGAGTCTTGCCATCGCAATTGGGACGCGTCTCCACGTGAGGCGGGAGACCCAGGGTCCCTTTCCACGCGCCACAGGGATCCTGGGACTCCTATCCATTTTCAAGAGGCGTCAGGCATCGTCTCCTTTGGAAGCATTGATCTCCGCAGACCTCTCGAATTTTCAAAGGATGTGAGGCCTCCGGTCGCAATGAGGCCGAGAACTAGGTATTTCTCTGTGGTCTGCACAGGGGATTCAGATATCCCTTCTTCTGGGGAGATGCAAGACGAGCCTGCATTCAATTCACTGCAGGGATATCCGGCCTTACTTCGAGTCAGAGCATCTCGGTGTCCATGCCACTTGAGGCCACAAACTCAGGGTCCCTCTCACAATCCTGTAGCTGAGGAGCCTCTTCTTGACGTGCTTGTGGAAGGTTGGTATTCCTCTTGAGTCGAAGCCAGGGACTAAGCTCTCATCTCGAGGTGATTTAGGGTCCACGGAGCCCTTTGGTGTTGCTACAGTGACCTCCGGATCCCTCTAGACTTCAGACTGTGATCTTGGGTTTTCTCTGGAGTGCCATCAAGGAAATCAAGGCTCCTTTCACGTTTGATGTGGAACACCGAATTGCTCTGCACGCAGTGCAGGGGAATCGGGCCTCATCTCGCGGCGAGGGGGAAGTCTCATGGTTTTTCTCGAGTTGCGGCCGGAACCTGGGGTATATTCTCGAGTTACGACGGGGAGGGCCCTTCCAGGCACGTGTTTGTTCAGCGACATCAGGACACCTGCCTAGGTGCGAGGGACCCCTCGGGATTCTCCTCGAGTCTTGCCATGGCAATTGGGACGCGTCTCCTCGTGAGGCCGGAGACCCAGGGTCCCTTTCCACGCGCCGCAGGAATCCTGGGACTCCTATCCATTTTCAAGAGGAGTCAGGCATCGTCTCCTTTGGAAGCACTGATCTCTGCGGACCTCTCGAGTTTTCAAAGGATGTGAGGCCTCCGGTCGCGATGAGGCGGAGAACTAGGTCTTTCTCTGTGGTCTCCACAGGGCATTCAGCCATCACTTCGTCTGGGAGATGCAAGACGAGCCTGCATTCAATTCACTGCAGGGATATCCGGCCTTACTTCGAGTCAGAGCATCTCGCTGTCCATTCCACTTGAGGCCACAAACTCAGGGTCCCTCTCACATACCTGTAGCTGAGAGAAGCCTCCTCTTGATGTGCTTGTGGAGAGTTGGTATTCCTCTTGAGTTGAAAACAGGGACTAAGCTCTCATCTCGGGGTGATTTGTGGTCCATGGAGCCCTTTCGTGTTGCTACAGTGACCTCAGGATCCCTCTAGACTTGAGACAGTGATCTTGGGTTTTCTCTCGAGTGCCATCAAGGAAATCAAGGCTCCTTTCACGTTTGATGTGGAACACGGAATTGCTCTGCACTCAGTACAGGGGAATCGGGCCTCATCTCGCGGCGATGGGGAAGTCTCATGGTTTTTCTCGAGTTGCGGCCGGAACCTGGATATATTCTCGAGTTACGGCGGGGAGGGCCCTTCCAGACACGTGTTTGTTCAGCGACGTCAGGACTCCTGCCTTCGTGCTAGAGAAACCTCGGCATTCTCCTCGAGTCTTGGCTTGGCAATTCGGACGCGTCTCCACGTGAGGCGGGAGACCCAGGGTCCCTTACCACGTGCCACAGGGATCCTGGGACTCCTATCCATTTTCAAGAGGAGTCAGGCATCGTCTCCTTTGGAAGTATTGAGCTCCGCGGACCTCTCGAATTTTCAAAGGATGTGAGGCCTCCAGTCGCGATGAGGCGGAGAACTAGGTCTTTCTATGTGGTCTCCACAGGGGATTCAGACATCCCTACGTCTTGGGAGATGCAAGACGAGCCTGCATTCAATTCACTGCAGGGATATCCGGCCTTACTTCGAGTCAGAGCATCTCGGTGTCCATTCCACTTAAGGCCACAAACTCAGGGTCCCTCTCACATTCCTGTAGCTGAGAGAAGCCTCCTCTTGAGGTGCTTCTGGAAATTTGGTAATCCTCTTAAGTTGAAGCCAGGGACTAAGCTCTCATCTCGAGGTGATTTGTGGTCCACGGAGCCCTTTCGTGTTGCTACAGTGACCTCAGGATTCCTCTAGACTTGAGACAGTGATCTTGGGTTTTCTCTGGAGTGCCATCAAGGAAATCAAGGCTCCTTTCACGTTTGATGTGGAACACGGAATTGCTCTGCACTCAGTACAGGGGAATCGGGCCTCATCTCGTGGCGAGGGGGAAGTCTCATGGTTTTTCTCGAGTTGCGGCCGGAACCTGGATATATTCTCGAGTTACGGCGGGGAGGGCCCTTCCAGACACGTGTTTGTTCAGCGACCTCAGGACTCCTGCCTTCGTGCTAGGGAAACCTCGGCATTCTCCTCGAGTCTTGGCATGGCAATTCGGACGCGTCTCCACGTGAGGCGGGAGACCCAGGGTCCCTTACCACGTGCCACAGGGATCCTGGGACTCCTATTCATTTTCAAGAGGATTCAGGCATCGTATCCTTTGGCACATTGATCTCCGCAGACCTCTCGAATTTTCAAAGGATGTGGGGCCTCCGGTCGCAATGAGGCGGAGAACTAGGTCTTTCTCTGTGGTCTGCACAGGGGATTCAGACATCCCTACGTCTTGGGAGATGCAAGACGAGCCTGCATTCAATTCACTGCAGGGATATCCGGCCTTACTTCGAGTCAGAGCATCTCGGTTTCCATTCCACTTGAGGCCACAATCTCAGGGTCCCTGTCACATACCTGTAGCTGAGAGAAGCCTCCTCTTGAGGTGCTTCTGGAAAGTTGGTATTCCTCTTGAGTCGAGGCCAGGGTCTAAGCTCTAATCTCGAGTTGATTTTGGATCCTTGGAGCCCTATCGTGTTGCTACACTGACCTCAGGATCCCTCTAGACTTGAGACAGTGATCTTGGGTTTTCTCTGGAGTGCCATCAAGGAAATCAAGGCTCCTTTCACGTTTGATGTGGAACACGGAATTGCTCTGCACGCAGTGCAGGAGATTCGGGCCTCATCTCGTGGCGAGGGGGAAGTCTCATGGTTTTTCTCGAGTTGCGGCCGGAACCTGGGGTATATTCTCGAGTTACGACGGGGAGGGCCCTTCCAGACACGTGTTTGTTCAGCGACGTCAGGACTCCTGCCTAGGTGCGAGGGACCCCTCGGGATTCTCCTCGAGTCTTGCCATGGCAATTGGGACGCGTCTCCACGTGAGGCGGGAGACCCAGGGTCCCTTTCCACGTGCCACAGGGATCCTGGGACTCCTATCCATTTTCAAGAGGAGTCAGGCATCGTTTCCTTTGGAAGCACTGATCTCTGCGGACCTCTCGAGTTTTCAAAGGATGTGAGGCCTCCGGTCGCGATGAGGCGGAGAACTAGGTCTTTCTCTGTGGTCTCCACAGGGCATTCAGCCATCACTTCGTCTGGGAGATGCAAGACGAGCCTGCATTCAATTCACTGCAGGGATATCCGGCCTTACTTCGAGTCAGAGCATCTCGCTGTCCATTCCACTTGAGGCCACAAACTCAGGGTCCCTCTCACATACCTGTAGCTGAGAGAAGCCTCCTCTTGAGGTGCTTGTGGAGAGTTGGTATTCCTCTTGAGTTGAAGACAGGGACTAAGCTCTCATCTCGAGTTAATTTGTGGTCCACGGAGCCCTTTCGTGTTGCTACAGTGACCTCAGGATCCCTCTATACTTGAGACAGTGATCTTGGGTTTTCTCTGGAGTGCCATCAAGGAAATCAAGGCTCCTTTCACGTTTGATGTGGAACACGGAATTGCTCTGCACTCAGTACAGGGGAATCGGGCCTCATCTCGTGGCGAGGGGGAAGTCTCATGGTTTTTCTCGAGTTGCGGCCGCAACCTGGATATATTCTCGAGTTACGGCGGGGAGGGCCCTTCCAGACACGTGTTTGTTCAGCGACCTCAGGACTCCTGCCTTCGTGCTAGGGAAACCTCGGCATTCTCCACGAGTCTTGGCATGGCAATTCGGACGCGTCTCCACGTGAGGCGGGAGACCCAGGGTCCCTTACCACGTGCCACAGGGATCCTGGGACTCCTATACATTTTCAAGAGGAGTCAGGCATCGTCTCCTTTGGAACATTGATCCGCAGACCTCTCGAATTTTCAAAGGATGTGGGGCCTCCGGTCGCAATGAGGCGGAGAACTAGGTCTTTCTCTGTGGTCTGCACAGGGGATTCAGACATCCCTACGTCTTGGGAGATGCAAGACGAGCCTGCATTCAATTCACTGCAGGGATATCCAGCCTTACTTCGAGTCAGAGCATCTCGGTTTCCATTCCACTTGAGGCCACAATCTCAGGGTCCCTGTCACATACCTGTAGCTGAGAGAAGCCTCCTCTTGAGGTGCTTCTGGAAAGTTGGTATTCCTCTTGAGTCGAGGCCAGGGTCTAAGCTCTAATCTCGAGTTGATTTTGGGTCCACGGAGCCCTGTCCTGTTGCTCCAGTGACCTCAGGATCCCTCTAGACTTGAGACAGTGATCTTGGGTTTTCTCTGGAGTGCCATCAAGGAAATCAAGGCTCCTTTCACGTTTGATGTGGAACACGGAATTGCTCTGCACCCAGTGCAGGGAAATCGGGCCTCATCTCGCGGCGAGGGGGAAGTCTCATGGTTTTTCTCGAGTTGCGGCCGGAACCTGGGGTATATTCTCGAGTTACGACGGGGAGGGCCCTTCCAGACACGTGTTTTTTCAGTAATGTCAGGACTCCTGCCTAGGTGCGAGGGACCCCTCGGGATTCTCCTCGAGTCTTGCCATGGCAATTGGGACGCGTCTCCACGTGAGGCGGGAGACCCAGGGTCCCTTTCCACGCGCCGCAGGAATCCTGGGACTCCTATCCATTTTCAAGAGGAGTCAGGCATCGTCTCCTTTGGAAGCACTGATCTCTGCGGACCTCTCGAGTTTTCAAAGGATGTGAGGCCTCCGGTCGCGATGAGGCGGAGAACTAGGTCTTTCTCTGTGGTCTCCACAGGGCATTCAGCGATCACTTCGTCTGGGAGATGCAAGACGAGCCTGCATTCAATTCACTGCAGGGATATCCGGCCTTACTTCGAGTCAGAGCATCTCGCTGTCCATTCCACTTGAGGCCACAAACTCAGGGTCCCTCTCACATACCTGTAGCTGAGAGAAGCCTCCTCTTGAGGTGCTTGTGGAAAGTTGGTATTCCTCTTGAGTTGAAGACAGGGACTAAGCTCTCATCTCGAGGTGATTTGCGGTCCACGGAGCCCTTTCGTGTTGCTACAGTGACCTCAGGATCCCTCTAGACTTGAGACAGTGATCTTGGGTTTTCTCTGGAGTGCCATCAAGGAAATCAAGGCTCCTTTCACGTTTGATGTGGAACACGGAATTGCTCTGCACTCAATACAGGGGAATCGGGCCTCATCTCGCGGCGAGGGGGAAGTCTCATGGTTTTTCTCGAGTTGCGGCCGGAACCTGGATATATTCTCGAGTTACGGCGGGGAGGGCCCTTCCAGACACGTGATTGTTCAGCGACCTCAGGACTCCTGCCTTCGTGCTAGGGAAACCTCGGCATTCTCCTCGAGTCTTGGCATGGCAATTCGGACGCGTCTCCACGTGAGGCGGGAGACCCAGGGTCCCTTACCACGTGCCACAGGCATCCTGGGACTCCTATTCATTTTCAAGAGGATTCAGGCATCGTCTCCTTTGGCACATTGATCTCCGCAGACCTCTCGAATTTTCAAAGGATGTGGGGCCTCCGGTCGCAATGAGGCGGAGAACTAGGTCTTTCTCTGTGGTCTGCACAGGGGATTCAGACATCCCTACGTCTTGGGAGATGCAAGACGAGCCTGCATTCAATTCACTGCAGGGATATCCGGCCTTACTTCGAATCAGAGCATCTCGGTTTCCATTCCACTTGAGGCCACAATCTCAGGGTCCCTGTCACATACCTGTAGCTGAGAGAAGCCTCCTCTTGAGGTGCTTCTGGAAAGTTGGTATTCCTCTTGAGTCGAGGCCAGGGTCTAAGCTCTAATCTCGAGCTGATTTTGGGTCCATGGAGCCCTGTCCTGTTGCTACAGTGACCTCAGGATCCCTCTAGACTTGAGACAGTGATCTTGGGTTTTCTCTGGAGTGCCATCAAGGAAATCAAGGCTCCTTTCACGTTTGATGTGGAACACGGAATTGCTCTGCACCCAGTGCAGGGGAATCGGGCCTCATCTCGCGGCGAGGGGGAAGTCTCATGGTTTTTCTCGAGTTGCGGCCGGAACCTGGGGTATATTCTCGAGTTACGACGGGGAGGGCCCTTCCAGACACGTGTTTGTTCAGCGACGTCAGGACTCCTGCCTAGGTGCGAGGGACCCCTCGGGATTCTCCTCGAGTCTTGCCATGGCAATTGGGACGCGTCTCCCCGTGAGCGGGAGACCCAGGATCCCTTTCCAAGTGCCACAGGGATCCTGGGACTCCTATCCATTTTCAAGAGGCGTCAGGCATCGTCTCCCTTGGAAGCCCTGATCTCTATGAACCTCTCGAGTTTTCAAAGGATGTGAGGCCTCCGGTCGCGATGAGGCGGAGAACTAGGTCTTTCTCTGTGGTCTCCACAGGGCATTCAGCCATCACTTCGTCTGGGAGATGCAAGACGAGCCTGCATTCAATTCACTGCATGGATATCCGGCCTTACTTCGAGTCAGAGCATCTCGCTGTCCATTCCACTTGAGGCCACAAACTCATGGTCCCTCTCACATACCTGTAGCTGAGAGAAGCCTCCTCTTGAGGTGCTTGTGGAAATTTGGTAATCCTCTTAAGTCGAAGCCAGGGACTAAGCTCTCATCTCGAGGTGATTTGCGGTCCACGAAGCCCTTTCGTGTTGCTACAGTGACCTCAGGATCCCTCTAGACTTGAGACAGTGATCTTGGGTTTTCTCTGGAGTGCCATCAAGGAAATCAAGGCTCCTTTCACGTTTGATGTGGAACACGGAATTGCTCTGCACGCAGTGCAGGAGATTCGGCCTCATCTCGCGGCGAGGGGGAAGTCTCATGGTTTTTCTCGAGTTGCGGCCGGAACCTGGGGTATATTCTCGAGTAACGACGGGGAGGGCCCTTCCAGACACGTGTTTGTTCAGCGACGTCAGGACTCCTGCCTAGGTGCGAGGGACCCCTCGGGATTCTCCTCGAGTCTTGCCATGGCAAATGGGATGCGTCTCCACGTGAGGCGGGAGACCAAGGGTCCCATTCCACGCGCCGCCGGGATCCTGGGACTCCTATCCATTTTCAAGAGGAGTCAGGCATCGTCTCCTTTGGAACATTGATCTCCGCAGTCCTCTCGAATTTTCAAAGGATGTGATGCCTCCGGTCGCGATGACGCGGAGAACTAGGTCTTTCTCTGTGGTCTGCACAGGGCATTCAGACATCTCTTCTTCTGAGGAGATGAAAGACGAGCCTGCATTCAATTCACTGCAGGGATATCCGGCCTTACTTCGAGTCAGAGCATCTCGCTGTCCATTCCACTTGAGGCCACAAACTCAGGGTCCCTCTCACATACCTGTAGCTGAGAGAAGCCTCCTCTTGAGGTGCTTGTGGAAAATTGGTATTCCTCTTGAGTTGAAGACAGGGACTAAGCTCTCATCTCGAGGTGATTTGTGGTCCACGGAGCCCTTTCGTGTTGCTACAGTGACCGCAGGATCCCTCTAGACTTGAGACAGTGATCTTGGGTTTTCTCTGGAGTGCCATCAAGGAAATCAAGGCTCCTTTCACGTTTGATGTGGAACACGGAATTGCTCTGCACTCAGTACAGGGGAATCGGGCCTCATCTCGTGGCGAGGGGGAAGTCTCATGGTTTTTCTCGAGTTGCGGCCGGAACCTGGATATATTCTCGAGTTACGGCGGGGAGGGCCCTTCCAGACTCGTGTTTGTTCAGCGACCTCAGGACTCCTGCCTTCGTGCTAGGGAAACCTCGGCATTCTCCTCGAGTCTTGGCATGGCAATTCGGACACGTCTCCACGTGAGGCGGGAGACCCAGGGTCCCTTACCACGTGCCACAGGGATCCTGGGACTCCTATACATTTTCAAGAGGATTCAGGCATCGTCTCCTTTGGAACATTGATCTCCGCAGACCTCTCGAATTTTCTAAGGATGTGGGGCCTCCGGTCGCAATGAGGCGGAGAACTAGGTCTTTCTCTGTGGTCTCCACAGGGCATTCAGCCATCCCTACGTCTTGGGAGATGCAAGACGAGCCTGCATTCAATTCACGGCAGGGATATCCGGCCTTACTTCGAGTCAGAGCATCTCGGTTTCCATTCCACTTGAGGCCACAATCTCAGGGTCCCTGTCACGTACCTGTAGCTGAGAGAAGCCTCCTCTTGAGGTGCTTCTGGAAAGTTGGTATTCCTCTTGAGTCGAGGCCAGGGTCTAAGCTCTAATCTCGAGTTGATTTTGGGTCCACGGAGCCCTGTCCTATTGCTACAGTGACTCAGGATCCCTCTAGACTTGAGACAGTGATCTTTGGTTTTCTCTGGAGTGCCATCAAGGAAATCAAGGCTCCTTTCACGTTTGATGTGGAACACGGAATTGCTCTGCACCCAGTGCAGGGGAATCGGGCCTCATCTCGCGGCGATGGGGAAGTCTCATGGTTTTTCTCGAGTTGCGGCCGGAACCTGGGGTATATTCTCGAGTTACGACGGGGAGGGCCCTTCCAGACACGTGTTTGTTCAGCGACGTCAGGACTCCTGCCTAGGTGCGAGGGACCCCTCGGGATTCTCCTCGAGTCTTGCCATGGCAATTGGGACGCGTCTCCACGTGAGGCGGGAGACCCAGGGTCCCTTTCCACGTGCCACAGGGATCCTGGGACTCCTATCCATTTTCAAGAGGAGTCAGGCATCGTCTCCTTTGGAAGCACTGATCTCTGCGGACCTCTCGAGTTTTCAAAGGATGTGAGGCCTCCGGTCGCGATGAGGCGGAGAACTAGGTCTTTCTCTGTGGTCTCCACAGGGCATTCAGCCATCACTTCGTCTGGGAGATGCAAGACGAACCTGCATTCAATTCACTGCAGGGATATCCGGCCTTACTTCGAGTCAGAGCATCTCGCGGTCCATTCCACTTGAGGCCACAAACTCAGGGTCCCTCTCACATACCTGTAGCTGAGAGAAGCCTCCTCTTGAGGTGCTTGTGGAAATTTGGTAATCCTCTTAAGTCGAAGCCAGGGACTAAGCTCTCATCTCGAGGTGATTTGCGGTCCACGAAGCCCTTTCGTGTTGCTACAGTGACCTCAGGATCCCTCTAGACTTGAGACAGTGATCTTGGGTTTTCTCTGGAGTGCCATCAAGGAAATCAAGGCTCCTTTCACGTTTGATGTGGAACACGGAATTGCTCTGCACGCAGTGCAGTGGAATCGGGCCTCATCTCGTGGCGAGGGGGAAGTCTCATGGTTTTTCTAGAGTTGCGGCCGGAACCTGGATATATTCTCGAGTTACGGCGGGGAGGGCCCTTCCAGGCACGTGTTTGTTCAGCGACGTCAGGACTCCTGCCTTCGTGCTAGAGAAACCTCGGCATTCTCCTCGAGTCTTGGCATGGCAATTCGGACGCGTCTCCACGTGAGTCGGGAGACCCAGGGTCCCTTACCACGTGCCACAGGGATCCTGGGACTCCTCTCCATTTTCAAGAGGAGTCAGGCATCGTCTCCTTTGGAATTATTGAGCTTCGCGGACCCCTCGAATTTTCAAACGATGTGAGGCCTCCAGTCGCGATGAGGCGGAGAACTAGGTCTTTCTATGTGGTCTCCACAGGGGATTCAGACATCCCTACGTCTTGGGAGATGCAAGACGAGCCTGCATTCAATTCACTGCAGGGATATCCGGCCTTACTTCGAGTCAGAGCATCTCGGTGTCCATTCCACTTGAGGCCACAAACTCAGGGTCCCTCTCACATACCTGTAGCTGAGAGAAGCCTCCTCTTGAGGTGCTTGTGGAAAGTTGGTATTCCTCTTGAGTTGAAGACAGGGACTAAGCTCTCATCTCGAGGTGATTTGTGGTCCACGGAGCCCTTTCGTGTTGCTACAGTGACCTCAGGATCCCTCTAGTCTTGAGACAGTGATCTTGGGTTTTCTCTGGAGTGCCATCAAGGAAATCAAGGCTCCTTTCACGTTTGATGTGGAACACGGAATTGCTCTGCACTCAGTACAGGGGAATCGGGCCTCATCTCGCGGCGAGGGGGAAGTCTCATGGTTTTTCTAGAGTTGCGGCCGGAACCTGGATATATTCTCGAGTTACGGCGGGGAGGGCCCTTCCAGACACGTGTTTGTTCAGCGACGTCAGGACTCCTGCCTTCGTGCTAGAGAAACCTCGGCATTCTCCTCGAGTCTTGGCATGGCAATTCGGACGCGTCTCCACGTGAGGCGGGAGACCCAGGGTCCCTTACCACGTGCCACAGGGATCCTGGGACTCCTATCCATTTTCAAGAGGAGTCAGGCATCGTCTCCTTTGGAAGTATTGAGCTCCGCGGACCTCTCGAATTTTCAAAGGATGTGAGGCCTCCAGTCGCGATGAGGCGGAGAACTAGGTCTTTCTATGTGGTCTCCACAGGGGATTCAGACATCCCCACGTCTTGGGAGATGCAGGACGAGCCTGCATTCAATTCACTGCAGGGATATCCGGCCTTACTTCGAGTCAGAGCATCTCGGTGTCCATTCCACTTAAGGCCACAAACTCAGGGTCCCTCTCACATTCCTGTTGCTGAGAGAAGCCTCCTCTTGAGGTGCTTGTGGAAAGTTGGTATTCCTCTTGAGTCGAAGCCAGGGACTAAGCTCTCATCTCGAGGTGATTTGTGGTCCACGGAGCCCTTTCGTGTTGCTCCAGTGACCTCAGGATCCCTCTAGACTTGAGACAGTGATCTTGGGTTTTCTCTGGAGTGCCATCAAGGAAATCAAGGCTCCTTTCACGTTTGATGTGGAACACGGAATTGCTCTGCACGCAGTGCAGTGGAATCGGGCCTCATCTCGCGGCGAGGGGGAAGTCTCATGGTTTTTCTCGAGTTGCGGCCGGAACCTGGGGTATATTCTCGAGCTACGACGGGGAGGGCCCTTCCAGACACGTGTTTGTTCAGCGACGTCAGGACTCCTGCCTAGGTGCGAGGGACACCTCGGGATTCTCCTCGAGTCTTGCCATGGCAATTGGGACGCGTCTCCACGTGAGGCGGGAGACCCAGGGTCCCTTTCCACGTGCCACAGGGATCCTGGGACTCCTATCCATTTTCAAGAGGAGTCAGGCATCGTCTCCTTTGGAAGCATTCATCTCCGCAGACCTCTCGAATTTTCAAAGGATGTGAGGCCTCCGGTCGCGATGAGGCCGAGAACTAGGTATTTCTCTGTGGTCTGCACAGGGGATTCAGATATCCCTTCTTCTGGGGAGATGCAAGACGAGCCTGCATTCAATTCACTGCAGGGATATCCGGCCTTACTTCGAGTCAGAGCATCTCGGTGTCCATACCACTTGAGGCCACAAACTCAGGGTCCCTCTCACAATCCTGTAGCTGAGGGAAGCCTCCTCTTGAGGTGCTTGTGGAAAGTTGGTATTCCTCTTGAGTTGAAGTCATTGACTAAGCTCTCATCTCGAGTTGATTTGTGGTCCACGGAGCCCTTTCGTGTTGCTACAGTGACCTCAGGATCCCTCTAGACTTGAGACAGTGATCTTGGGTTTTCTCTGGAGTGCCATCAAGGAAATCAAGGCTCCTTTCACGTTTGATGTGGAACACGGAATTGCTCTGCACTCAGTACAGGGGAATCGGGCCTCATCTCGTGGCGAGGGGGAAGTCTCATGGTTTTTCTAGAGTTGCGGCCGGAACCTGGATATATTCTCGAGTTACGGCGGGGAGGGCCCTTCCAGGCACGTGTTTGTTCAGCGACATCAGGACTCCTGCCTTCGTGATAGGGAAAGCTCGGCATTCTCCTCGAGTCTTGGCATGGCATTCGGACGCATCTCCACGTGAGGCGTTAGACCCAGGGTCCCTTACCACGTGCCACAGGGATCCTGGGACTCCTATTCATTTTCAAGAGGATTCAGGCATCGTCTCCTTTGGCACATTGATCTCCGCAGACCTCTCGAATTTTCAAAGGATGTGGGGCCTCCGGTCGCAATGAGGCGGAGAACTAGGTCTTTCTCTGTGGTCTGCACAGGGGATTCAGACATCCCTACGTTTTGGGAGATGCAAGACGAGCCTGCATTCAATTCACTGCAGGGATATCCGGCCTTACTTCGAGTCAGAGCATCTCGGTTTCCATTCCACTTGAGGCCACAATCTCAGGGTCCCTGTCACATACCTGTAGCTGAGAGAAGCCTCCTCTTGAGGTGCTTGTGGAAAGTTGGTATTCCTCTTGAGTCGAGGCAGGGTCTAAGCTCTAATCTCGAGTTGATTTTGGGTCCACGGAGCCCTGTCCTGTTGCTACAGTGACCTCAGGATCCCTCTAGACTTGAGACAGTGATCTTGGGTTTTCTCTGGAGTGCCATCAAGGAAATCAAGGCTCCTTTCACGTTTGATGTGGAACACGGAATTGCTCTGCACGCAGTGCAGGAGATTCGGGCCTCATCTCGCTGCGAGGGGGAAGTCTCATGGTTTTTCTCGAGTTGCGGCCGGAACCTGGTGTATATTCTCGAGTAACGACGGGGAGGGCCCTTCCAGGCACGTGTTTGTTCAGCGACGTCAGGACTCCTGCCTAGGTGCGAGGGACACCTCGGGATTCTCCTCGAGTCTTGCCATGGCAATTGGGACGCGTCTCCACGTGAGGCGGGAGACCCAGGGTCCCTTTCCACGCGCCACAGGGATCCTGGGACTCCTATCCATTTTCAAGAGGAGTCAGGCATCGTCTCCTTTGGAAGCATTGATCTCCGCAGACCTCTCGAATTTTCAAAGGATGTGAGGCCTCCGGTCGCGATGAGGCCGAGAACTAGGTATTTCTCTGTGGTCTGCACAGGGGATTCAGATATCCCCTCTTCTGCGGAGATGCAAGACGAGCCTGCATTCAATTCACTGCAGGGATATCCGGCCTTACTTCGAGTCAGAGCATCTCGGTGTCCATGCCACTTGAGGCCACGAACTCAGTGTCCCTCTCACATACCTGTAGCTGAGAGAAGCCTCCTCTTGAGGTGCTTGTGGAAAGTTGGTATTCCTCTTGAGTCAAAGCCAGGGCCTAAGCTCTCATCTCGAGGTGATTTAGGGTCCACGGAGCCCTTTCGTGTTGCTACAGTGACCTCCGGATCCCTCTAGACTTCAGACTGTGATCTTGGGTTTTCTCTGGAGTGCCATCAAGGAAATCAAGGCTCCTTTCATGTTTGATGTGGAACACGGAATTGCTCTGCACGCAGTGCAGGGGAATCGGGCCTCATCTCGCGGCGAGGGGGAAGTCTCATGGTTTTTCTCGAGTTGCGGCCGGAACCTGGGGTATATTCTCGAGTTACGACGGGGAGGGCCCTTCCAGGCACGTGTTTGTTCAGCGACGTCAGGACACCTGCCTAGGTGTGAGGGACACCTCGGGATTCTCCTCGAGTCTTGGCATGGCAATTGGGACGCGTCTCCACGTGAGGCGGGAGACCCAGGGTCCCTTTCCACGTGCCACAGGGATCCTGGGACTCCTATCCATTTTCAAGAGGAGTCAGGCATCGTCTCCTTTGGAAGCATTCATCTCCGCAGACCTCTCGAATTTCCAAAGATGTGAGGCCTCCGGTCGCGATGAGGCGGAGAACTAGGTCTTTCTCTGTGGTCTCCACAGGGGATTCAGACATCCCTTCGTCTTGGGAGATGCAAGACGAGCCTGCATTCAATTCACTGCAGGGATATCCGGCCTTACTTCGAGTCAGAGCATCTCGGTGTCCATTCCACTTGAGGCCACAAACTCAGGGTCCCTCTCACATACCTGTAGCTGAGAGAAGCCTCCTCTTGAGGTGCTTGTGGAAAGTTGGTATTCCTCTTGAGTTGAAGTCATTGACTAAGCTCTCATCTCGAGTTGATTTGTGGTCCACGGAGCCCTTTCGTGTTGCTACAGTGACGTCAGGATTCCTCTAGACTTGAGAGTGATCTTGGGTTTTCTCTGGAGTGCCATCAAGGAAATCAAGGCTCCTTTCACGTTTGATGTGGAAAACGGAATTGCTCTGCATGCAGTGCAGGGGAATCAGGCCTCATCTCGCGGCGAGGGGGAAGTCTCATGGTTTTTCTCGAGTTGCGGCCGGAACCTGGGGTATATTCTCGAGTTATGATGGGGAGGGCCCTTCCAGACACGTGTTTGTTCAGCGACGTCAGGACTGCTGCCTAGGTGCGAGGGACAACTCGGGATTCTCCTCGAGTCTTGCCATGGCAATTGGGACGCGTCTCCACGTGAGGCGGGAGACCAAGGTTCCCTTTCCACGCGCCACAGGGATCCTGGGACTCCTATACATTTTCAAGATGAGTCACGCATCGTCTCCTTTGGAACATAGATCTCCGCAGATCTCTCGAATTTTCAAAGGATGTGAGGCCTCCGGTCGCGATGAGGCGGAGAACTAGGTCTTTCTCTGTGGTCTGCACAGGGGATTCAGACACCCCTTCTTCTGGGCAGATGAAAGACGAGCCTGCATTCAATTCACTGCAGGGATATCCGGCCTTACTTCGAGTCAGAGCATCTCGGTGTCCATTCCACTTGAGGCCACAATCTCAGGGTCCCTGTCACATACCTGTAGCTGAGAGAACCCTCCTCTTGAGGTGCTTGTGGAAAGTTGGTATTCCTCTTGAGTCGAGGCCAGGGTCTAAGCTCTAATCTCGAGTTGATTTTGGGTCCACGGAGCCCTGTCCTGTTGCTACAGTGACCTCAGGATCCCTCTAGACTTGAGACAGTGATCTTGGGTTTTCTCTGGAGTGCCATCAAGGAAATCAAGGCTCCTTTCACGTTTGATGTGGAACACGGAATTGCTCTGCACGCAGTGCAGGAGATTCGGGCCTCATCTCGCGGCGAGGGGGAAGTCTCATGGTTTTTCTCGAGTTGCGGCCGGAACCTGGTGTATATTCTCGAGTAACGACGGGGAGGGCCCTTCCAGACACGTGTTTCTTCAGCGACGTCAGGACTCCTGCCTAGGTGCGAGGGACCCCTCGGGATTCTCCTCGAGTCTTGCCATGGCAATTGGGACGCGTCTCCACGTGAGGCGGGAGACCCAGGGTCCCTTTCCACGCGCCACAGGGATCCTGGGACTCCTATCCATTTTCAAGAGGATTCAGGCATCGTCTCCTTTGGCACATTGATCTCCGCAGACCTCTCGAATTTTCAAAGGATGTTGGGCCTCCGGTCGCAATGAGGCGGAGAACTAGGTCTTTCTCTGTGGTCTCCACAGGGGATTCAGACATCCCTACGTCTTGGGAGATGCAAGACGAGCCTGCATTCAATTCACTGCAGGGATATCCGGCCTTACTTCGAGTCAGAGCATCTCGGTTTCCATTCCACTTGAGGCCACAATCTCAGGGTCCCTGTCACATACCTGTAGCTGAGAGAAGCCTCCTCTTGAGGTGCTTGTGGAAAGTTGGTATTCCTCTTGAGTCGAGGCAGGGTCTAAGCTCTAATCTCGAGTTGATTTTGGGTCCACGGAGCCCTGTCCTGTTGCTACAGTGACCTCAGGATCCCTCTAGACTTGAGACAGTGATCTTGGGTTTTCTCTGGAGTGCCATCAAGGAAATCAAGGCTCCTTTCACGTTTGATGTGGAACACGGAATTGCTCTGCACGCAGTGCAGGAGATTCGGGCCTCATCTCGCTGCGAGGGGGAAGTCTCATGGTTTTTCTCGAGTTGCGGCCGGAACCTGGTGTATATTCTCGAGTAACGACGGGGAGGGCCCTTCCAGACACGTGTTTGTTCAGCGACGTCAGGACTCCTGCCTAGGTGCGAGGGACACCTCGGGATTCTCCTCGAGTCTTGCCATGGCAATTGGGACGCGTCTCCACGTGAGGCGGGAGACCCAGGGTCCCTTTCCACGCGCCACAGGGATCCTGGGACTCCTATCCATTTTCAAGAGGAGTCAGGCATCGTCTCCTTTGGAAGCATTGATCTCCGCAGACCTCTCGAATTTTCAAAGGATGTGAGGCCTCCGGTCGCGATGAGGCCGAGAACTAGGTATTTCTCTGTGGTCTGCACAGGGGATTCAGATATCCCCTCTTCTGCGGAGATGCAAGACGAGCCTGCATTCAATTCACTGCAGGGATATCCGGCCTTACTTCGAGTCAGAGCATCTCGGTGTCCATGCCACTTGAGGCCACGAACTCAGTGTCCCTCTCACATACCTGTAGCTGAGAGAAGCCTCCTCTTGAGGTGCTTGTGGAAAGTTGGTATTCCTCTTGAGTCAAAGCCAGGGCCTAAGCTCTCATCTCGAGGTGATTTAGGGTCCACGGAGCCCTTTCGTGTTGCTACAGTGACCTCCGGATCCCTCTAGACTTCAGACTGTGATCTTGGGTTTTCTCTGGAGTGCCATCAAGGAAATCAAGGCTCCTTTCATGTTTGATGTGGAACACGGAATTGCTCTGCACGCAGTGCAGGGGAATCGGGCCTCATCTCGCGGCGAGGGGGAAGTCTCATGGTTTTTCTCGAGTTGCGGCCGGAACCTGGGGTATATTCTCGAGTTACGACGGGGAGGGCCCTTCCAGGCACGTGTTTGTTCAGCGACGTCAGGACACCTGCCTAGGTGTGAGGGACACCTCGGGATTCTCCTCGAGTCTTGGCATGGCAATTGGGACGCGTCTCCACGTGAGGCGGGAGACCCAGGGTCCCTTTCCACGTGCCACAGGGATCCTGGGACTCCTATCCATTTTCAAGAGGAGTCAGGCATCGTCTCCTTTGGAAGCATTCATCTCCGCAGACCTCTCGAATTTCCAAAGATGTGAGGCCTCCGGTCGCGATGAGGCGGAGAACTAGGTCTTTCTCTGTGGTCTCCACAGGGGATTCAGACATCCCTTCGTCTTGGGAGATGCAAGACGAGCCTGCATTCAATTCACTGCAGGGATATCCGGCCTTACTTCGAGTCAGAGCATCTCGGTGTCCATTCCACTTGAGGCCACAAACTCAGGGTCCCTCTCACATACCTGTAGCTGAGAGAAGCCTCCTCTTGAGGTGCTTGTGGAAAGTTGGTATTCCTCTTGAGTTGAAGTCATTGACTAAGCTCTCATCTCGAGTTGATTTGTGGTCCACGGAGCCCTTTCGTGTTGCTACAGTGACGTCAGGATTCCTCTAGACTTGAGAGTGATCTTGGGTTTTCTCTGGAGTGCCATCAAGGAAATCAAGGCTCCTTTCACGTTTGATGTGGAAAACGGAATTGCTCTGCATGCAGTGCAGGGGAATCAGGCCTCATCTCGCGGCGAGGGGGAAGTCTCATGGTTTTTCTCGAGTTGCGGCCGGAACCTGGGGTATATTCTCGAGTTATGATGGGGAGGGCCCTTCCAGACACGTGTTTGTTCAGCGACGTCAGGACTGCTGCCTAGGTGCGAGGGACAACTCGGGATTCTCCTCGAGTCTTGCCATGGCAATTGGGACGCGTCTCCACGTGAGGCGGGAGACCAAGGTTCCCTTTCCACGCGCCACAGGGATCCTGGGACTCCTATACATTTTCAAGATGAGTCACGCATCGTCTCCTTTGGAACATAGATCTCCGCAGATCTCTCGAATTTTCAAAGGATGTGAGGCCTCCGGTCGCGATGAGGCGGAGAACTAGGTCTTTCTCTGTGGTCTGCACAGGGGATTCAGACACCCCTTCTTCTGGGCAGATGAAAGACGAGCCTGCATTCAATTCACTGCAGGGATATCCGGCCTTACTTCGAGTCAGAGCATCTCGGTGTCCATTCCACTTGAGGCCACAATCTCAGGGTCCCTGTCACATACCTGTAGCTGAGAGAACCCTCCTCTTGAGGTGCTTGTGGAAAGTTGGTATTCCTCTTGAGTCGAGGCCAGGGTCTAAGCTCTAATCTCGAGTTGATTTTGGGTCCACGGAGCCCTGTCCTGTTGCTACAGTGACCTCAGGATCCCTCTAGACTTGAGACAGTGATCTTGGGTTTTCTCTGGAGTGCCATCAAGGAAATCAAGGCTCCTTTCACGTTTGATGTGGAACACGGAATTGCTCTGCACGCAGTGCAGGAGATTCGGGCCTCATCTCGCGGCGAGGGGGAAGTCTCATGGTTTTTCTCGAGTTGCGGCCGGAACCTGGTGTATATTCTCGAGTAACGACGGGGAGGGCCCTTCCAGACACGTGTTTCTTCAGCGACGTCAGGACTCCTGCCTAGGTGCGAGGGACCCCTCGGGATTCTCCTCGAGTCTTGCCATGGCAATTGGGACGCGTCTCCACGTGAGGCGGGAGACCCAGGGTCCCTTTCCACGCGCCACAGGGATCCTGGGACTCCTATCCATTTTCAAGAGGATTCAGGCATCGACTCCTTTGGCACATTGATCTCCGCAGACCTCTCGAATTTTCAAAGGATGTTGGGCCTCCGGTCGCAATGAGGCGGAGAACTAGGTCTTTCTCTGTGGTCTCCACAGGGGATTCAGACATCCCTACGTCTTGGGAGATGCAAGACGAGCCTGCATTCAATTCACTGCAGGGATATCCGGCCTTACTTCGAGTCAGAGCATCTCGGTTTCCATTCCACTTGAGGCCACAATCTCAGGGTCCCTGTCACATACCTGTAGCTGAGAGAAGCCTCCTCTTGAGGTGCTTCTGGAAAGTTGGTATTCCTCTTGAGTCGAGGCCAGGGTCTAAGCTCTAATCTCGAGTTGATTTTGGGTCCACGGAGCCCTGTCCTGTTGCTACAGTGACCTCAGGATCCCTCTAGACTTGAGACAGTGATCTTGGGTTTTCTCTGGAGTGCCATCAAGGAAATCAAGGCTCCTTTCACGTTTGATGTGGAACACGGAATTGCTCTGCACCCAGTGCAGGGGAATCGGGCCTCATCTCGCGGCGAGGGGGAAGTCTCATGGTTTTTCTCGAGTTGCGGCCGGAACCTGGTGTATATTCTCGAGTAACGACGGGGAGGGCCCTTCCAGACACGTGTTTGTTCAGCGACGTCAGGACTCCTGCCTAGGTGCGAGGGACACCTCGGGATTCTCCTCGAGTCTTGCCATGGCAATTGGGACGCGTCTCCACGTGAGGCGGGAGACCCAGGGTCCCTTTCCACGCGCCACAGGGATCCTGGGACTCCTATCCATTTTCAAGAGGAGTCAGGCATCGTCTCCTTTGGAAGCATTGATCTCCGCAGACCTCTCGAATTTTCAAAGGATGTGAGGCCTCCGGTCGCGATGAGGCCGAGAACTAGGTATTTCTCTGTGGTCTGCACAGGGGATTCAGATATCCCCTCTTCTGCGGAGATGCAAGACGAGCCTGCATTCAATTCACTGCAGGGATATCCGGCCTTACTTCGAGTCAGAGCATCTCGGTGTCCATGCCACTTGAGGCCACGAACTCAGTGTCCCTCTCACATACCTGTAGCTGAGAGAAGCCTCCTCTTGAGGTGCTTGTGGAAAGTTGGTATTCCTCTTGAGTCAAAGCCAGGGCCTAAGCTCTCATCTCGAGGTGATTTAGGGTCCACGGAGCCCTTTCGTGTTGCTACAGTGACCTCCGGATCCCTCTAGACTTCAGACTGTGATCTTGGGTTTTCTCTGGAGTGCCATCAAGGAAATCAAGGCTCCTTTCATGTTTGATGTGGAACACGGAATTGCTCTGCACGCAGTGCAGGGGAATCGGGCCTCATCTCGCGGCGAGGGGGAAGTCTCATGGTTTTTCTCGAGTTGCGGCCGGAACCTGGGGTATATTCTCGAGTTACGACGGGGAGGGCCCTTCCAGGCACGTGTTTGTTCAGCGACGTCAGGACACCTGCCTAGGTGTGAGGGACACCTCGGGATTCTCCTCGAGTCTTGGCATGGCAATTGGGACGCGTCTCCACGTGAGGCGGGAGACCCAGGGTCCCTTTCCACGTGCCACAGGGATCCTGGGACTCCTATCCATTTTCAAGAGGAGTCAGGCATCGTCTCCTTTGGAAGCATTCATCTCCGCAGACCTCTCGAATTTCCAAAGATGTGAGGCCTCCGGTCGCGATGAGGCGGAGAACTAGGTCTTTCTCTGTGGTCTCCACAGGGGATTCAGACATCCCTTCGTCTTGGGAGATGCAAGACGAGCCTGCATTCAATTCACTGCAGGGATATCCGGCCTTACTTCGAGTCAGAGCATCTCGGTGTCCATTCCACTTGAGGCCACAAACTCAGGGTCCCTCTCACATACCTGTAGCTGAGAGAAGCCTCCTCTTGAGGTGCTTGTGGAAAGTTGGTATTCCTCTTGAGTTGAAGTCATTGACTAAGCTCTCATCTCGAGTTGATTTGTGGTCCACGGAGCCCTTTCGTGTTGCTACAGTGACGTCAGGATTCCTCTAGACTTGAGAGTGATCTTGGGTTTTCTCTGGAGTGCCATCAAGGAAATCAAGGCTCCTTTCACGTTTGATGTGGAAAACGGAATTGCTCTGCATGCAGTGCAGGGGAATCAGGCCTCATCTCGCGGCGAGGGGGAAGTCTCATGGTTTTTCTCGAGTTGCGGCCGGAACCTGGGGTATATTCTCGAGTTATGATGGGGAGGGCCCTTCCAGACACGTGTTTGTTCAGCGACGTCAGGACTGCTGCCTAGGTGCGAGGGACAACTCGGGATTCTCCTCGAGTCTTGCCATGGCAATTGGGACGCGTCTCCACGTGAGGCGGGAGACCAAGGTTCCCTTTCCACGCGCCACAGGGATCCTGGGACTCCTATACATTTTCAAGATGAGTCACGCATCGTCTCCTTTGGAACATAGATCTCCGCAGATCTCTCGAATTTTCAAAGGATGTGAGGCCTCCGGTCGCGATGAGGCGGAGAACTAGGTCTTTCTCTGTGGTCTGCACAGGGGATTCAGACACCCCTTCTTCTGGGCAGATGAAAGACGAGCCTGCATTCAATTCACTGCAGGGATATCCGGCCTTACTTCGAGTCAGAGCATCTCGGTGTCCATTCCACTTGAGGCCACAATCTCAGGGTCCCTGTCACATACCTGTAGCTGAGAGAACCCTCCTCTTGAGGTGCTTGTGGAAAGTTGGTATTCCTCTTGAGTCGAGGCCAGGGTCTAAGCTCTAATCTCGAGTTGATTTTGGGTCCACGGAGCCCTGTCCTGTTGCTACAGTGACCTCAGGATCCCTCTAGACTTGAGACAGTGATCTTGGGTTTTCTCTGGAGTGCCATCAAGGAAATCAAGGCTCCTTTCACGTTTGATGTGGAACACGGAATTGCTCTGCACGCAGTGCAGGAGATTCGGGCCTCATCTCGCGGCGAGGGGGAAGTCTCATGGTTTTTCTCGAGTTGCGGCCGGAACCTGGTGTATATTCTCGAGTAACGACGGGGAGGGCCCTTCCAGACACGTGTTTCTTCAGCGACGTCAGGACTCCTGCCTAGGTGCGAGGGACCCCTCGGGATTCTCCTCGAGTCTTGCCATGGCAATTGGGACGCGTCTCCACGTGAGGCGGGAGACCCAGGGTCCCTTTCCACGCGCCACAGGGATCCTGGGACTCCTATCCATTTTCAAGAGGATTCAGGCATCGACTCCTTTGGCACATTGATCTCCGCAGACCTCTCGAATTTTCAAAGGATGTTGGGCCTCCGGTCGCAATGAGGCGGAGAACTAGGTCTTTCTCTGTGGTCTCCACAGGGGATTCAGACATCCCTACGTCTTGGGAGATGCAAGACGAGCCTGCATTCAATTCACTGCAGGGATATCCGGCCTTACTTCGAGTCAGAGCATCTCGGTTTCCATTCCACTTGAGGCCACAATCTCAGGGTCCCTGTCACATACCTGTAGCTGAGAGAAGCCTCCTCTTGAGGTGCTTCTGGAAAGTTGGTATTCCTCTTGAGTCGAGGCCAGGGTCTAAGCTCTAATCTCGAGTTGATTTTGGGTCCACGGAGCCCTGTCCTGTTGCTACAGTGACCTCAGGATCCCTCTAGACTTGAGACAGTGATCTTGGGTTTTCTCTGGAGTGCCATCAAGGAAATCAAGGCTCCTTTCACGTTTGATGTGGAACACGGAATTGCTCTGCACCCAGTGCAGGGGAATCGGGCCTCATCTCGCGGCGAGGGGGAAGTCTCATGGTTTTTCTCGAGTTGCGGCCGGAACCTGGGGTATATTCTCGAGTTTCGACGGGGAGGGCCCTTCCAGACACATGTTTGTTCAGCGACCTCAGGAATCCTGCCTAGGTGCGAGGGACCCCTCGGGATTCTCCTCGAGTCTTGCCATGGCAATTGGGACGCGTCTCCACGTGAGTGGGAGACCCAGGATCCTTTTCCAGGTGCCACAGGGATCCTGGGACTCCTATCCATTTTCAAGAGGAGTCAGGCATCGTCTCCCTTGGAAGCACTGATCTCTGCGGACCTCTCGAGTTTTCAAAGGATGTGAGGCCTCCGGTCGCGATGAGGCGGAGAACTAGGTCTTTCTCTGTGGTATCCACAGGGCATTCAGCCATCACTTCGTCTGGGAGATGCAAGACGAGCCTGCATTCAATTCACTGCAGGGATATCCGGCCTTACTTCGAGTCAGAGCATCTCGCTGTGCATTCCACTTGAGGCCACAAACTCAGGGTCCCTCTCACATACCTGTAGCTGAGAGAAGCCTCCTCTTGATGTGCTTGTGGAGAGTTGGTATTCCTCTTGAGTTGAAGACAGGGACTAAGCTCTCATCTCGAGGTGATTTGTGGTCCACGGAGCCCTTTCGTGTTGTTACAGTGACCTCAGGATCCCTCTAGACTTGAGACAGTGATCTTGGGTTTTCTCTGGAGTGCCATCAAGGAAATCAAGGCTCCTTTCACGTTTGATGTGGAACACGGAATTGCTCTGCACTCAGTACAGGGGAATCGGGCCTCATCTCGCGGCGAGGGGGAAGTCTCATGGTTTTTCTCGAGTTGCGGCCGGAACCTGGGGTATATTCTCGAGTTACGACGGGGAGGGCCCTTCCAGGCACGTGTTTGTTCAGCGACGTCAGGACACCTGCCTAGGTGTGAGGGACACCTCGGGATTCTCCTCGAGTCTTGGCATGGCAATTGGGACGCGTCTCCACGTGAGGCGGGAGACCCAGGGTCCCTTTCCACGTGCCACAGGGATCCTGGGACTCCTATCCATTTTCAAGAGGAGTCAGGCATCGTCTCCTTTGGAAGCATTCATCTCCGCAGACCTCTCGAATTTCCAAAGATGTGAGGCCTCCGGTCGCGATGAGGCGGAGAACTAGGTCTTTCTCTGTGGTCTCCACAGGGGATTCAGACATCCCTTCGTCTTGGGAGATGCAAGACGAGCCTGCATTCAATTCACTGCAGGGATATCCGGCCTTACTTCGAGTCAGAGCATCTCGGTGTCCATTCCACTTGAGGCCACAAACTCAGGGTCCCTCTCACATACCTGTAGCTGAGAGAAGCCTCCTCTTGAGGTGCTTGTGGAAAGTTGGTATTCCTCTTGAGTTGAAGTCATTGACTAAGCTCTCATCTCGAGTTGATTTGTGGTCCACGGAGCCCTTTCGTGTTGCTACAGTGACGTCAGGATTCCTCTAGACTTGAGAGTGATCTTGGGTTTTCTCTGGAGTGCCATCAAGGAAATCAAGGCTCCTTTCACGTTTGATGTGGAAAACGGAATTGCTCTGCATGCAGTGCAGGGGAATCAGGCCTCATCTCGCGGCGAGGGGGAAGTCTCATGGTTTTTCTCGAGTTGCGGCCGGAACCTGGGGTATATTCTCGAGTTATGATGGGGAGGGCCCTTCCAGACACGTGTTTGTTCAGCGACGTCAGGACTGCTGCCTAGGTGCGAGGGACAACTCGGGATTCTCCTCGAGTCTTGCCATGGCAATTGGGACGCGTCTCCACGTGAGGCGGGAGACCAAGGTTCCCTTTCCACGCGCCACAGGGATCCTGGGACTCCTATACATTTTCAAGATGAGTCACGCATCGTCTCCTTTGGAACATAGATCTCCGCAGATCTCTCGAATTTTCAAAGGATGTGAGGCCTCCGGTCGCGATGAGGCGGAGAACTAGGTCTTTCTCTGTGGTCTGCACAGGGGATTCAGACACCCCTTCTTCTGGGCAGATGAAAGACGAGCCTGCATTCAATTCACTGCAGGGATATCCGGCCTTACTTCGAGTCAGAGCATCTCGGTGTCCATTCCACTTGAGGCCACAATCTCAGGGTCCCTGTCACATACCTGTAGCTGAGAGAACCCTCCTCTTGAGGTGCTTGTGGAAAGTTGGTATTCCTCTTGAGTCGAGGCCAGGGTCTAAGCTCTAATCTCGAGTTGATTTTGGGTCCACGGAGCCCTGTCCTGTTGCTACAGTGACCTCAGGATCCCTCTAGACTTGAGACAGTGATCTTGGGTTTTCTCTGGAGTGCCATCAAGGAAATCAAGGCTCCTTTCACGTTTGATGTGGAACACGGAATTGCTCTGCACGCAGTGCAGGAGATTCGGGCCTCATCTCGCGGCGAGGGGGAAGTCTCATGGTTTTTCTCGAGTTGCGGCCGGAACCTGGTGTATATTCTCGAGTAACGACGGGGAGGGCCCTTCCAGACACGTGTTTCTTCAGCGACGTCAGGACTCCTGCCTAGGTGCGAGGGACCCCTCGGGATTCTCCTCGAGTCTTGCCATGGCAATTGGGACGCGTCTCCACGTGAGGCGGGAGACCCAGGGTCCCTTTCCACGCGCCACAGGGATCCTGGGACTCCTATCCATTTTCAAGAGGAGTCAGGCATCGTCTCCTTTGGAAGCATTCATCTCCGCAGACCTCTCGAATTTTCAAAGGATGTGAGGCCTCCGGTTGCGATGAGGCGGAGAACTAGGTCTTTCTCTGTGGTCTGCACAGGGGATTCAGACATCCCTACGTCTTGGGAGATGCAAGAGGAGCCTGCATTCAATTCACTGCAGGGATATCCGGCCTTACTTCGAGTCAGAGCATCTCGGTGTCCTTTCCACTAGAGGCCACAATCTCAGGGTCCCTCTCACATACCTGTAGCTGAGAGAAGCCTCCTCTTGAGGTGCTTCTGGAAAGTTGGTATTCCTCTTGAGTCGAGGCCAGGGTCTAAGCTCTAATCTCGAGTTGATTTTGGGTCCACGGAGCCCTGTCCTGTTGCTACAGTGACCTCAGGATCCCTCAAGACTTCAGACAGTGATCTTGGGTTTTCTCTGGAGTGCCATCAAGGAAATCAAGGCTCCTTTCACGTTTGATGTGGAACACGGAATTGCTCTGTACGCAGTGCAGGGGAATCGGGCCTCATCTCGCGGCGAGGGGGAAGTCTCATGGTTTTTCTCGAGTTGCGGCCGGAACCTGGGGTATATTCTCGAGTGTCGACGGGGAGGGCCCTTCCAGACACGTGTTTGTTCAGCGACCTCAGGACTCCTGCCTAGGTGCGAGGGACACCTCGGGATGCTCCTCGAGTCTTGCCATGGCAATTGGGACGCGTCTCCACGTGAGGCGGGAGACCCAGGGTCCCTTTCCACGTGCCACAGGGATCCTGGGACTCCTATCCATTTTCAAGAGGAGTCAGGCATCGTCTCCTTTGGAAGCACTGATCTCTGCGGACCTCTCGAGTTTTCAAAGGATGTGAGGCCTCCGGTCGCGATGAGGCAGAGAACTAGGTCTTTCTCTGTGGTCTCCACAGGGCATTCAGCCATCACTTCGTCTGGGAGATGCAAGACGAGCCTGCATTCAATTCACTGCAGGGATATCCGGCCTTACTTCGAGTCAGAGCATCTCGGTGTCCATTCCACTTGAGGCCACAAACTCAGGGTCCCTCTCACATACCTGTAGCTGAGGGAAGCCTCCTCTTGAGGTGCTTGTGGAAAGTTGGTATTCCTCTTGAGTTGAAGCCAGGAACTAAGCTCTCATCTCGAGGTGATTTGGGGTCCACGGAGCCCTTTCGTGTTGCTACAGTGACCTCAGGATCCCTCTAGACTTGAGACAGTGATCTTGGGTTTTCTCTGGAGTGCCATCAAGGAAATCAAGGCTCCTTTCACGTTTGATGTGGAGCACGGAATTGCTCTGCACGCAGTGCAGGGGAATCGGGCCTCATCTCGCGGCGAGGGGGAAGTCTCATGGTTTTTCTCGAGTTGCGGCCGGAACCTGGGATATATTCTCGAGTTACGGCGGGGAGGGCCCTTCCAGACACGTGTTTGTTCAGCGACGTCAGGACTCCTGCCTAGGTGCGAGGGACCCCTCGGGATTCTCCTCGAGTCTTGGCATGGCAAATGGGATGCGTCTACACGTGAGGCCGGAGACCCAGGGTCCCTTTCCACGCGCCGCAGGGATCCTGGGACTCCTATTCATTTTCAAGAGGAGTCAGGCATCGTCTCCTTTGGAACATTGATCTCCGCAGTCCTCTCGAATTTTCAAAGGATGTGATGCCTCCGGTCGCGATGAGGCGGAGAACTAGGTCTTTCTCTGTGGTCTGCACAGGGCATTCAGACATCTCTTCTTCTGAGGAGATGAAAGACGAGCCTGCATTCAATTCACTGCAGGGATATCTGGCCTTACTTCTAGTCAGAGCATCTCGGTGTCCATTCCACTTGAGGCCACAAACTCAGGGTCCCTCTCACATACCTGTAGCTGAGAGAAGCCTCCTCTTGAGGTGCTTGTGGAAAGTTGGTATTCCTCTTGAGTTGAAGACAGGGACTAAGCTCTCATCTCGAGGTGATTTGTGGTCCACGGAGCCCTTTCGTGTTGCTACAGTGACCTCAGGATCCCTCTGGAATTGAGACAGTGATCTTGGGTTTTCTCTGGAGTGCCATCAAGGAAATCAAGTCTCCTTTCACGTTTGATGTGGAACACGGAATTGCTCTGCACTCAGTACAGGGGAATCGGGCCTCATCTCGCGGCGAGGGGGAAGTCTCATGGTTTTTCTCGAGTTGCGGCCGGAACCTGGGGTATATTCTCGAGTTACGACGGGGAGGGCCCTTCCAGACACGTGTTTTTTCAGCAATGTCAGGACTCCTGCCTAGGTGCGAGGGACCCCTCGGGATTCTCCTCGAGTCTTGCCATGGCAATTGGGACGCGTCTCCATGTGAGGCGGGAGACCCAGGGTCCCTTTCCACGCGCCGCAGGGATCCTGGGACTCCTATCCATTTTCAAGAGGAGTCAGGCATCGTCTCCCTTGGAAGCACTGATCTCTTCGGACCTCTCGAGTTTTCAAAGGATGTGAGGCCTCCGGTCGCGATGAGGCGGAGAACTAGGTCTTTCTCTGTGGTCTCCACAGGGCATTCAGCCATCACTTCGTCTGGGAGATGCAAGACGAGCCTGCATTCAATTCACTGCAGGGATATCCGGCCTTACTTCGAGTCAGAGCATCTCGCTGTCCATTCCACTTGAGGCCACAAACTCAGGGTCCCTCTCACATACCTGTAGCTGAGAGAAGCCTCCTCTTGAGGTGCTTGTGGAAATTTGGTAATCCTCTTAAGTCGAAGCCAGGGACTAAGCTCTCATCTCGAGGTGATTTGCGGTCCACGAAGCCCTTTCGTGTTGCTACAGTGACCTCAGGATCCCTCTAGACTTGAGACAGTGATCTTGGGTTTTCTCTGGAGTGCCATCAAGGAAATCAAGGCTCCTTTCACGTTTGATGTGGAACACGGAATTGCTCTGCACGCAGTGCAGGAGATTAGGGCCTCATCTCGCGGCGAGGGGGAAGTCTCATGGTTTTTCTCGAGTTGCGGCCGGAACCTGGTGTATATTCTCGAGTAACGACGGGGAGGGCCCTTCCAGACACGTGTTTCTTCAGCGACGTCAGGACTCCTGCCTAGGTGCGAGGGACCCCTCGGGATTCTCCTCGAGTCTTGGCATGGCAAATGGGATGCGTCTCCACGTGAGGCGGGAGACCCAGTGTCCCTTTCCACGCGCCGCAGGGATCCTGGTACTCCTATCCATTTTCAAGAGGAGTCAGGCATCGTCTCCTTTGGAACATTGATCTCCGCAGTCCTCTCGAATTTTCAAAGGATGTGATGCCTCCGGTCACGATGAGGCGGAGAACTAGGTCTTTCTCTGTGGTCTGCACAGGGCATTCAGACCACTCTTCTTCTGAGGAGATGAAAGACGAGCCTGCATTCAATTCACTGCAGGGATATCCGGCCTTACTTCGAGTCAGAGCATCTCGGTGTCCATTCCACTTGAGGCCACAAACTCAGGGTCCCTCTCATATACCTGTAGCTGAGAGAAGCCTCCTCTTGAGGTGCTTGTGGAAAGTTGGTATTCCTCTTGAGTTGAAGACAGGGACTAAGCTCTCATCTCGAGGTGATTTGTGGTCCACGGAGCCCTTTCGTGTTGCTACAGTGACCTCAGGATCCCTCTAGACTTGAGACAGTGATCTTGGGTTTTCTCTGGCGTGCCATCAAGGAAATCAAGGCTCCTTTCACGTTTGATGTGGAACACGGAATTGCTCTGCACTCAGTACAGGGGAATCGGGCCTCATCTCGCGGCGAGGGGGAAGTCTCATGGTTTTTCTCGAGTTGCGGCCGGAAAATGGATATATTCTCGAGTTACGGCGGGGAGGGCCCTTCCAGACACGTGTTTGTTCAGCGACCACAGGACTCCTGCCTTCGTGTTAGGGAAATCTCGGCATTCTCCTCGAGTCTTGGCATGGCAATTCGGACGCGTCTCCATGTGAGGCGGGAGACCCAGGGTCCCTTACCACGTGCCACAGGGATCCTGGGACTCCTATTCATTTTCAAGAGGATTCAGGCATCGTCTCCTTTGGCACATTGATCTCCGCAGACTTCTCGAATTTTCAAAGGATGTGGGGCCTCCGGTCGCAATGAGGCGGAGAACTAGGTCTTTCTCTGTGGTCTGCACAGGGAATTCAGACATCCCTACGTCTTGGGAGATGCAAGACGAGCCTGCATTCAATTCACTGCAGGGATATCCGGCCTTACTTCGAGTCAGAGCATCTCGCTGTCCATTCCACTTGAGGCCACAATCTCAGGGTCCCTGTCACATACCTGTAGCTGAGAGAAGCCTCCTCTTGAGGTGCTTGTGGAAAGTTGGTATTCCTCTTGAGTCGAGGCCAGGGTCTAAGCTCTAATCTCGAGTTGATTTTGGGTCCACGGATCCCTGTCCTGTTGCTACAGTGACCTCAGGATCCCTCTAGACTTGAGACAGTGATCTTGGGTTTTCTCTAGAGTGCCATCAAGGAAATCAAGGCTCCTTTCACGTTTGATGTGGAACACGGAATTGCTCTGCACCCAGTGCAGGGGAATCGGGCCTCATCTCGCGGCGAGGGGGAAGTCTCATGGTTTTTCTCGAGTTGCGGCCGGAACCTGGGGTATATTCTCGAGTTACGACGGGGAGGGCCCTTCCAGACACGTGTTTGTTCAGCAACCTCAGGACTCCTGCCTAGGTGCGAGGGACCCCTCGGGATTCTCCTCGAGTCTTGCCATGGCAATTGGGACGCGTCTCCATGTGAGGCGGGAGACCCAGGGTCCCTTTCCACGCGCCGCCAGGATCCTGGGACTCCTATCCATTTTCAAGACGAGTCAGGCATCGTCTCCTTTGGAACATTGATCTCCACAGTCCTCTCGAATTTTCAAAGGATGTGATGCCTCCGGTCGCGATGAGGCGGAGAACTACGTCTTTCTCTGTGGTCTGCACAGGGCATTCAGACATCTCTTCTTCTGAGGAGATGAAAGACGAGCCTGCATTCAATTCACTGCAGGGATATCCGGCCTTACTTCGAGTCAGAGCATCTCGGTGTCCATTCCACTTGAGGCCACAAACTCAGGGTCCCTCTCACGTACCTGTAGCTGAGAGAAGCCTACTCTTGAGGTGCTTGTGGAAAATTGGTATTCCTCTTGAGTTGAAGACAGGGACTAAGCTCTCATCTCGAGGTGATTTGTGGTCCACGGAGCCCTTTCGTGTTGCTACAGTGACCTCAGGATCCCTCTAGACTTGAGACAGTGATCTTGGGTTTTCTCTGGAGTGCCATCAAGGAAATCAAGGCTCCTTTCACGTTTGATTTGGAACACGGAATTGCTCTGCACTCAGTACAGGGGAATCGGGCCTCATCTCGCGGCGAGGGGGAAGTCTCATGGTTTTTCTCGAGTTGCGGCCGGAACCTGGATATATTCTCGAGTTACGGCGGGGAGGGCCCTTCCAGACACGTGTTTGTTCAGCGACGTCAGGACTCCTGCCTTCGTGCTAGGGAAACCTCGGCATTCTCCTCGAGTCTTGGCATGGCAATTGGGACGCGTCTCCACGTGAGGCGGGAGACCCAGGGTCCCTTTCCACGTGCCACAGGGATCCTGGGACTCCTATCCATTTTCAAGAGGAGTCAGGCATCGTCTCCCTTGGAAGCACTGATCTCTGCGGACCTCTCGAGTTTTCAAAGGATGTGAGGCCTCCGGTCGCGATGAGGGGGAGAACTAGGTCTTTCTCTGTGGTCTCCACAGGGCATTCAGCCATCACTTCGTCTGGGAGATGCAAGACGAGCCTGCATTCAATTCACTGCAGGGATATCCGGCCTTACTTCGAGTCAGAGCATCTCGCTGTCCATTCCACTTGAGGCCACAAACTCAGGGTCCCTCTCACATACCTGTTGCTGGGAGAAGCCTCCTCTTGAGGTGCTTGTGGAAATTTGGTAATCCTCTTAAGTCGAAGCCAGGGACTAAGCTCTCATCTCGAGGTGATTTGCGGTCCACGAAGCCCTTTCGTGTTGCTACAGTGACCTCAGGATTCCTCTAGACTTGAGAGAGTGATCTTGGGTTTTCTCTGGAGTGCCATCAAGGAAATCAAGGCTCCTTTCACGTTTGATGTGGAACACGGAATTGCTCTGCAAGCAGTGCAGGGGAATCAGGCCTCATCTCGCGGCGAGGGGGAAGTCTCATGGTTTTTCTCGAGTTGCGGCCGGAACCTGGTGTATATTCTCGAGTTATGACGGGGAGGGCCCTTCCAGACACGTGTTTGTTCAGCGACGTCAGGACTGCTGCCTAGGTGCGAGGGACACCTCGGGATTCTCCTCGAGTCTTGCCATGGCAATTGGCACGCGTCTCCACGTGAGGCGGGAGACCCAGGGTCCCTTACCACGTGCCACAGGGATCCTGGGACTCCTATTCATTTTCAAGAGGATTCAGGCATCGTCTCCTTTGGCACATTGATCTCCGCAGTCCTCTCGAATTTTCAAAGGATGTGATGCCTCTATTCGCGATGAGGCGGAGAACTAGGTCTTTCTCTGTGGATTGCACAGGGCATTCAGACATCTCTTCTTCTGAGGAGATGAAAGACGAGCCTGCATTCAATTCACTGCAGGGATATCCGGCCTTACTTCGAGTCAGAGCATCTCGCTGTCCATTCCACTTGAGGCCACAAACTCAGGGTCCCTCTCACATACCTGTAGCTGAGAGAAGCCTCCTCTTGAGGTGCTTGTGGAAAGTTGGTATTCCTCTTGAGTTGAAGACAGGGACTAAGCTCTCATCTCGAGTTGATTTGGGGTCCACGGAGCCCTTTCGTGTTGCTACAGTGACCTCAGGATCCCTCTAGACTTGAGACAGTGATCTTGGGTTTTCTCTGGAGTGCCATCAAGGAAATCAAGGCTCCTTTCACGTTAGATGTGGAACACGGAATTGCTCTGCACTCAGTACAGGGGAATCGGGCCTCATCTCGCGGCGAGGGGGAAGTCTCATGGTTTTTCTCGAGTTGCGGCCGGAACCTGGATATATTCTCGAGTTACGGCGGGGAGGGCCCTTCCAGACACGTGTTTGTTCAGCGACCTCAGGACTCCTGCCTTCGTGCTAGGGAAACCTCGGCATTCTCCTCGAGTCTTGGCATGGCAATTCGGACGCGTCTCCACGTGAGGCGGGAGACCCAGGGTCCCTTACCACGTGCCACAGGGATCCTGGAACTCCTATTCATTTTCAAGAGGATTCAGGCATCGTCTCCTTTGGCACATTGATCTCCGCAGACCTCTCGAATTTTCAAAGGATGTGGGGCCTCCGGTCGCAATGAGGCGGAGAACTAGGTCTTTCTCTGTGGTCTGCACAGGGCATTCAGACAGCCCTACGTCTTGGGAGATGCAAGACGAGCCTGCATTCAATTCACTGCAGGGATATCCGGCCTTACTTCGATTCAGAGAATCTCGGTGTCCATTCCACTTGAGGCCACAATCTCAGGGTCCCTGTCACATACCTGTAGCTGAGAGAAGCCTCCTCTTGAGGTGCTTCTGGAAAGTTGGTATTCCTCTTGAGTCGAGGCCAGGGTCTAAGCTCTAATCTCGAGTTGATTTTGGGTCCACGGAGCCCTGTCCTGTTGCTACAGTGACCTCAGGGTCCCTCTAGACTTGAGACAGTGATCTTGGGTTTTCTCTGGAGTGCCATCAAGGAAATCAAGGCTCCTTTCACGTTTGATGTGGAACACGGAATTGCTCTGCACCCAGTGCAGGGGAATCGGGCCTCATCTCGCGGCGAGGGGGAAGTCTCATGGTTTTTCTCGAGTTGCGGCCGGAACCTGGGGTATATTCTCGAGTTACGACGGGGAGGGCCCTTCCAGACACGTGTTTGTTCAGCGACCTCAGGACTCCTGCCTAGGTGCGAGGGACCCCTCGGGATTCTCCTCGAGTCTTGGCATGGCAAATGGGATGCGTCTCCACGTGAGGCGGGAGACCCAGGGTCCCTTTCCACGCGCCGCCAGGATCCTGGGACTCCTATCCATTTTCAAGAGGAGTCAGGCATCGTCTCCTTTGGAACATTGATCTCCACAGTCCTCTCGAATTTTCAAAGGATGTGATGCCTCCGGTCGCGATGAGGCGGAGAACTACGTCTTTCTCTGTGGTCTGCACAGGGCATTCAGACATCTCTTCTTCTGAGGAGATGAAAGACGAGCCTGCATTCAATTCACTGCAGGGATATCCGGACTTACTTCGAGTCAGAGCATCTCGGTGTCCATTCCACTTGAGGCCACAAACTCAGGGTCCCTCTCACGTACCTGTAGCTGAGAGAAGCCTACTCTTGAGGTGCTTGTGGAAAATTGGTATTCCTCTTGAGTTGAAGACAGGGACTAAGCTCTCATCTCGAGGTGATTTGTGGTCCACGGAGCCCTTTCGTGTTGCTACAGTGACCTCAGGATCCCTCTAGACTTGAGACAGTGATCTTGGGTTTTCTCTGGAGTGCCATCAAGGAAATCAAGGCTCCTTTCACGTTTGATGTGGAACACGGAATTGCTCTGCACTCAGTACAGGGGAATCGGGCCTCATCTCGCGGCGAGGGGGAAGTCTCATGGTTTTTCTCGAGTTGCGGCCGGAACCTGGATATATTCTCGAGTTACGGCGGGGAGGGCCCTTCCAGACACGTGTTTGTTCAGCGACCTCAGGACTCCTGCCTTCGTGCTAGGGAAACCTCGGCATTCTCCTCGAGTCTTGGCATGGCAATTCGGACGCGTCTCCACGTGAGGCGGGAGACCCAGGGTCCCTTACCACGTGCCACAGGGATCCTGGGACTCCTATTCATTTTCAAGAGGATTCAGGCATCGTCTCCTTTGGCACATTGATCTCCGCAGACCTCTCGAATTTTCAAAGGATGTGGGGCCTCCGGTCGCAATGAGGCGGAGAACTAGGTCTTTCTCTGTGGTCTGCACAGGGGATTCAGACATCCCTACGTCTTGGGAGATGCAAGACGAGCCTGCATTCAATTCACTGCAGGGATATCCGGCCTTACTTCGAGTCAGAGCATCTCGGTTTCCATTCCAATTGAGGCCACAATCTCAGGGTCCCTGTCACATACCTGTAGCTGAGAGAAGCCTCCTCTTGAGCTGCTTCTGGAAAGTTGGTATTCCTCTTGAGTCGATCCCAGGGTCTAAGCTCTAATCTCGAGTTGATTTTGGGTCCACGGAGCCCTGTCCTGTTGCTACAGTGACCTCAGGATCCCTCTAGACTTGAGACAGTGATCTTGGGTTTTCTCTGGAGTGCCATCAAGGAAATCAAGGCTTCTTTCACATTTGATGTGGAACACGGAATTGCTCTGCACCCAGTGCAGGGGAATCGGGCCTCATCTCGCGGCGTGGGGGAAGTCTCATGGTTTTTCTCGAGTTGCGGCCGGAACCTGGGGTATATTCTCGAGTTACGACGGGGAGGGCCCTTATAGACACGTGTTTGTTCAGCGACGTCAGGACTCCTGCCTAGGTGCGAGGGACCCCTCGGGATTCTCCTCGAGTCTTGCCATGGCAATTGGGACGCGTCTCCACATGAGGGGGGAGACCCAGGGTCCCTTTCCACGTGCCACAGGGATCCTGGGACTCCTATCCATTTTCAAGAGGAGTCAGGCATCGTCTCCCTTGGAAGCACTGATCTCTGCGGACCTCTCGAGTTTTCAAAGGATGTGAGGCCTCCGGTCGCGATGAGGGGGAGAACTAGGTCTTTCTCTGTGGTCTCCACAGGGCATTCAGCCATCACTTCGTCTGGGAGATGCAAGACGAGCCTGCATTCAATTCACTGCAGGGATATCCGGCCTTACTTCGAGTCAGAGCATCTCAGTGTCCATTCCACTTGAGGCCACAAACTCAGGGTCCCTCTCACATACCTGTAGCTGGGAGAAGCCTCCTCTTGAGGTGCTTGTGGAAATTTGGTAATCCTCTTAAGTCAAAGCCAGGGACTAAGCTCTCATCTCGAGGTGATTTGCGGTCCACGAAGCCCTTTCGTGTTGCTACAGTGACCTCAGGATCCGTCTAGACTTGAGACAGTGATCTTGGGTTTTCTCTGGAGTGCCATCAAGGAAATCAAGGCTCCTTTCACGTTTGATGTGGAACACGGAATTGCTCTGCACGCAGTGCAGGAGATTCGGGCCTCATCTCGCGGCGAGGGGGAAGTCTCATGGTTTTTCTCGAGTTGCGGCCGGAACCTGGGGTATATTCTCGAGTAACGACGGGGAGGGCCCTCCAGACACGTGTTTGCTCAGCGACGTCAGGACTCCTGCCTAGGTGCGAGGGACACCTCGGGATTCTCCTCGAGTCTTGCCATGGCAATTGGGACGGGTCTCCACGTGAGGCGGGAGACCCAGGGTCCCTTTCCACGCGCCGCCGGGATCCTGGGACTCCTATCCATTTTCAAGAGGAGTCAGGCATCGTCTCCTTTGGAACATTGATCTCCGCAGTCCTCTCGAATTTTCAAAGGATGTGATGCCTCCGGTCGCGATGAGGCGGAGAACTAGGTCTTTCTCTGTGGTCTGCACAGGGCATTCAGACATCTCTTCTTCTGAGGAGGTGAAAGACGAGCCTGCATTCAATTCACTGCAGGGATATCCGGCCTTACTTCGAGTCAGAGCATCTCGGTGTCCTTTCCACTTGAGGCCACAAACTCAGGGTCCCTCTCACGTACCTGTAGCTGAGAGAAGCCTCCTCTTGAGGTGCTTGTGGAAAATTAGTATTCCTCTTGAGTTGAAGACAGGGACTAAGCTCTCATCTCGAGGTGATTTGTGGTCCACGGAGCCCTTTCGTGTTGCTACAGTGTTCTCAGGATCCCTCTAGACTTGAGACAGTGATCTTGGGTTTTCTCTGCAGTGCCATCAAGGAAATCAAGGCTCCTTTCACGTTTGATGTGGAACACGGAATTGCTCTGCACTCAGTACAGGGGAATCGGGCCTCATCTCGCGGCGAGGGGGAAGTCTCATGGTTTTTCTCGAGTTGCGGCCGGAACCTGGATATATTCTCGAGTTACGGCGGGGAGGGCCCTTCCAGACACGTGTTTGTTCAGCGACCTCAGGACTCCTGCCTTCGTGCTAGGGAAACCTCGGCATTCTCCTCGAGTCTTGGCATGGCAATTCGGACGCCTATCCACGTGAGGCAGGAGACCCAGGGTCCCTTACCACGTGCCACAGGGATCCTGGGACTCCTATTCATTTTCAAGAGGATTCAGGCATCGTCTCCTTTGGCACATTGATCTCCGCAAACCTCTCGAATTTTCAAAGGATGTGGGGCCTCCGGTCGCAATGAGGCGGAGAACTAGGTCTTTCTCTGTGGTCTGCACAGGGGATTCAGACATCCCTACGTCTTGGGAGATGCAAGACGAGCCTGCATTCAATTCACTGCAGGGATATCCGGCCTTACTTCGAGTCAGAGCATCTCGGTTTCCATTCCACTTGAGGCCACAATCTCAGGGTCCCTGTCACATACCTGTAGCTGAGAGAAGCCTCCTCTTGAGGTGCTTCTGGAAAGTTGGTATTCCTCTTGAGTCGAGGCCAGGGTCTAAGCTCTAATCTCGAGTTGATTTTGGGTCCACGGAGCCCTGTCCTGTTGCTACAGTGACCTCAGGATCCCTCTAGACTTGAGACAGTGATCTTGGGTTTTCTCTGGAGTGCCATCAAGGAAATCAAGGCTTCTTTCACATTTGATGTGGAACACGGAATTGCTCTGCACCCAATGCAGGGGAATCGGGCCTCATCTCGCGGCGAGGGGGAAGTCTCATGGTTTTTCTTGAGTTGCGGCCTGAACCTGGGGTATATTCTCGAGTTACGACGGGGAGGGCCCTTCCAGGCACGTGTTTGTACAGGGACGTCAGGACACCTGCCTAGGTGCGAGGGACACCTCGGGATTCTCCTCGAGTCTTGGCATGGCAATTGGGACGCGTCTCCACATGAGGCGGGAGACCCAGGGTCCCTTTCCACGTGCCACAGGGATCCTGGGACTCCTATCCATTTTCAAGAGGAGTCAGGCATCGTCTCCTTTGGAAGCATTCATCTCCGCAGACCTCTAGAGTTTCCAAAGATGTGAGGCCTCCGGTCGCGATGAGGCGGAGAACTAGGTCTTTCCGTGCGGTCTGCACAGGGGATTCAGACATCCCTTCGTCTTGGGAGATGCAAGACGAGCCTGCATTCAATTCACTGCAGGGATATCCGGGCTTATTTCGAGTCAGAGCATCTCGGTGTCCATTCCACTTGAGGCCACAAACTCAGGGTCCCAGTCACATACCTGTAGCTGAGAGAAGCCTCCTCTTGAGGTGCTTTTGAAAAGTTGGTATTCCTCTTGAGTCGAAGCCAGGGACTAAGCTCTCATCTCGAGTTGATTTGGGGTCCACGGAGACCTTGCGTGTTGCTACAGTGACCTCCGGATCCCTCTAGACTTGAGACAGTGATCCTGGGTTTTCTCTGGAGTGCCATCAAGGAAATCAAGGCTCCTTTCACGTTTGATGTGGAACACCTAATTGCTCTGCCCGCAGTGCAGGGGAATCGGGCCTCATCTCGTGGCGAGGGGGAAGTCTCATGGTTTTTCTCGAGTTGCGGTCGGAACCTGGGGTATATTCTCGAGTTACGACGGGGAGGGCCCTTCCAGACACATGTTTGTTCAGCTACGTCAAGACTCCTGCTTAGGTGCGAGGGCCAACTCGGTATTCTCCTCGAGTATTGGCATGGCAATTGGGACGCGTCTCCACATGAGGCGGGAGACCCAGGGTCCCTTTCCACGTGCCACAGGGATCCTGGGACTCCTATCCATTTCAGGAGGAGTCAGGCATCGTCTCCTTTGGAAGCATTGATCTCCGCGGACCTCTCGAGTTTTCAAAGAATGTGAGGCCTCTGGTCGCGATGAGGCGGAGAACTAGGTCTTTCTCTGTGGTCTCCACAGGGGATTCAGACATCCCTTCGTCTTGCGAGATGCAAGACGAGCCTGCTTTCAATGCACTGCAGAGATATCCGGCCTTACTTCGAGTCAGAGCATCTCGGTGTCCATTCCACTTGAGGCCACAAACTCAGGGTCCCTCTCACATACCTGTAGCTGAGAGAAGCCTCCTCTTGAGGTGCTTGTGGAAAGTTGGTATTCCTCTTGAATCGAAGCCAGGGAATAAGCTCTCATCTCGATTTGATTTGGGGTCCACGGAGCCCTTTCTTGTTGCTACAGTGACCTAAGGATGCCTCTAGACTTGAGACAGTGATCTTGGGTTTTCTCTGGAGTGCAATCAACGAAATCAAGGATCCTTTCACGTTTGATGTGGAACACGGAATTGCTCTGCACGCAGTGCAGGAGATTCGGGCCTCATCTCGCGGCGAGGGGTAAGTCTCATGGTTTTTCTCGAGTTGCGGCCGGAACCTGGGGTATATTCTCGAGTAACGTCGGGGAGGGCCCTTCCAGACACGTGTTTGTTTAGCGACGTCAGGACTCCTGCCTAGGTGCGAGGGACCCCTCGGGATTCTCCTCGAGTCTTGGCATGGCAAATGGGATGCGTCTCCACGTGAGGCGGGAGACCCAGGGTCCCTTTCCATGCGCCGCCGGGATCCTGGGACTCCTATCCATTTTCAAGAGGAGTCAGGCATCGTCTCCTTTGGAACATTGATCTCCGCAGTCCTCTCGAATTTTCAAAGGATGTGATGCCTCCGGTCGCGATGAGGCGGAGAACGAGGTCTTTCTCTGTGGTCTGCACAGGGCATTCAGACATCTCTTCTTCTGAGGAGATGAAAGACGAGCCTGCATTAAATTCACTGCAGGGATATCCGGCCTTACTTCGAGTCAGAGCATCTTGGTGTCCATTCCACTTGAGGCCACAAACTCAGGGTCCCTCTCATGTACCTGGAGCTGAGAGAAGCCTCCTCTTGAGGTGCTTGTGGAAAATTGGTATTCCTCTTGAGTTGAAGACAGGGACTAAGCTCTCATCTCGAGGTGATTTGTGGTCCACGGAGCCCTTTCGTGTTGCTACAGTGACCTCAGGATCCCTCTAGACTTGAGACAGTGATCTTGGGTTTTCTCTGGAGTGCCATCAAGGAAATCAAGGCTCCTTTCACGTTTGATGTGGAACACGGAATTGCTCTGCACTCAGTACAGGGGAATCGGGCCTCATCTCGTGGCGAGGGGGAAGTCTCATGGTTTTTCTCGAATTGCGGCCGGAACCTGGATATATTCTCGAGTTACGGCGGGGAGGGCCCTTCCAGACACGTGTTTGTTCAGCGACCTCAGGACTCCTGCCTTCGTGCTAGGGAAACCTCGGCATTCTCCTCGAGTCTTGGCATGGCAATTCGGACGCGTCTCCACGTGAGGCGGGAGACCCAGGGTCCCTTACCACGTGCCACAGGGATCCTGGGACTCCTATCCATTTTCAAGAGGAGTCAGGCATCGTCTTCTTTCGAAGCACTGATCTCTGCGGACCTCTCGAGTTTTCAAAGGAGGTGAGGCCTCCGGTCGCGATGAGGCGGAGAACTAGGTCTTTCTCTGTGGTCTCCACAGGGCATTCAGCCATCACTTCGTCTGGGAGATGCAAGACGAGCCTGCATTCAATTCACTGCAGGGATATCCGGCCTTACTTCGAGTCAGAGCATCTCGGTGTCCATTCCACTTGAGGCCACAAACTCAGGGTCCCTCTCACATACCTGTAGCTGAGAGAAGCCTCCTCTTGATGTGCTTGTGGAAAGTTGGTATTCCTCTTGAGTTGAAGACAGGGACTAAGCTCTCATCTCGTGGTGATTTGTGGTCCACGGAGCCCTGTCCTGTTGCTACAGTGACCTCAGGATCCCTCTAGACTTGAGACAGTGATCTTGGGTTTTCTCTGGAGTGCCATCAAGGAAATCAAGGCTCCTTTCACGTTTGATGTGGAACACGGAATTGCTCTGCACCCAGTGCAGGGGAATCGGGCCTCATCTCGCGGCGAGGGGGAAGTCTCATGGTTTTTCTCGAGTTGCAGCCGGAACCTGGGGTTTATTCTCGAGTTACGACGGGGAGGGCCCTTCCAGACACGTGTTTGTTCAGCGACGTCAGGACTCCTGCCTAGGTGCGAGGGACCCCTCGGGATTCTCCTCGAGTCTTGCCACGGCAATTGGTACGCGTCTCCACGTGAGGCGGGAGACCCAGGGTCCCTTTCCACGTGCCACAGGGATCCTGGGACTCCTATCCATTTTCAAGAGGAGTCAGGCATCGTCTCCTTTGGAAGCACTGATCTCTGCGGACCTCTCGAGTTTTCAAAGGAGGTGAGGCCTCCGGTCGCGATGAGGCGGAGAACTAGGTCTTTCTCTGTGGTCTCCACAGGGCATTCAGCCATCACTTCGTCTGGGAGATGCAAGACGAGCCTGCATTCAATTCAATGCAGGGATATCCGGCCTTACTTCGAGTCAGAGCATCTCGGTGTCCATTCCACTTGAGGCCACAAACTCAGGGTCCCTCTCACATACCTGTAGCTGAGAGAAGCCTCCTCTTGATGTGCTTGTGGAAAGTTGGTATTCCTCTTGAGTTGAAGACAGGGACTAAGCTCTCATCTCGTGGTGATTTGTGGTCCACGGAGCCCTTTCGTGTTGCTACAGTGACCTCAGGATCCCTCTAGACTTGAGACAGTGATCTTGGGTTTTCTCTGGAGTGCCATCAAGGAAATCAAGGCTCCTTTCACGTTTGATGTGGAACACGGAATTGCTCTGCATTCAGTACAGGGGAATCGGGCCTCATCTCGCGGCGAGGGGGAAGTCTCATGGTTTTTCTCGAGTTGCGTCCGGAACCGGGATATATTCTCGAGTTACGGCGGGGAGGGCCCTTCCAGACACGTGTTTGTTCAGCGACGTCAGGACTCCTGCCTTCGTGCTAGAGAAACCTCGGCATTCTCCTCGACTCTTGGCATGGCAATTCGGACGCGTCTCCACGTGAGGCGGGAGACCCAGGGTCCCTTACCACGTGCCACCGGGATCCTGGGACTCCTATCCATTTTCAAGAGGAGTCAGGCATCGTCTCCTTTGGAAGTATTGAGCTCCGCGGACCTCTCGAATTTTCAAAGGATGTGAGGCCTCCAGTCGCGATGAGGAGGAGAACTAGGTCTTTCTATGTGGTCTCCACAGGGGATTCAGACATCCCTACGTCTTGGGAGATGCAAGATGAGCCTGCATTCAATTCACTGCAGGGATATCCGGCCTTACTTCGAGTCAGAGCATCTCGGTGTCCATTCCACTTAAGGCCACAAACTCAGGGTCCCTCTCACATTCCTGTAGCTGAGAGAAGCCTCCTCTTGAGGTGCTTTTGGAAAGTTGGTATTCCTCTTGAGTCGAAGCCAGGGACTAAGCTCTCATCTCGAGGTGATTTGGGGTCCACGGAGCCCTTTCGTGTTGCTACAGTGACCTCAGGATCCCTCTAGTCTTGAGACAGTGATCTTGGGTTTTCTCTGGAGTGCCATCAAGGAAATCAAGGCTCCTTTCACGTTTGATGTGGAACACGGAATTGCTCTGCACGCAGTGCAGTGGAATCGGGCCTCATCTCGCGGCGAGGGGGAAGTCTGATGGTTTTTCTCGAGTTGCGGCCGGAACCTGGGGTATATTCTCGAGTTACGACGGGGAGGGCCCTTCCAGACACGTGTTTGTTCAGCGACGTCAGGACTCCTGCCTAGGTGCGAGGGACACCTCGGGATTCTCCTCGAGTCTTGCCATGGCAATTGGGACGCGTCTCCACGTGAGGCGGGAGACCCAGGGTCCCTTTCCAATTGCCAAAGGGATCCTGGGACTCCTATCCATTTTCAAGAGGAGTCAGGCATCGTCTCCTTTGGAAGCATTAATCTCCGCAGACCTCTCGAGTTTTCAAAGGATGTGAGGCCTTCGGTCGCGATGAGGCGGAGAACTAGGTCTTTCCGTGTGGTCTCCACAGGGGATTCAGACATCCCTTCGTCTTGGGAGATGCAAGACGAGCCTGCAATCAATTCACTGCAGGGATATCCGGCCTTACTTCGAGTCATAGCATCTCGGTGTCCATTCCACTTGAGGCCACAAACTCAGGGTCCCTCTCACATACCTGTAGCTGAGAGAAGCCTGCTCTTGAGGTGCTTGTGGAAAGTTGGTATTCCTCTTGAGTCGAAGCCAGGGACTAAGCTCTCATCTCGAGTTGATTTGGGGTCCACGGAGCCCTTTCGTGTTGCTCCAGTGACCTCAGGATCCCTCTAGACTTGAGACAGTGATCTTGAGTTTTCTCTGGAGTGCCTTCCAGGAAATCAAGGCTCCTTTCACTTTTGATGTGGAACACGGAATTGCTCTGCCGGCAGTACAGGGGAATCGGGCCTCATCTAGCGGCGAGGTGGAAGTCTCATGGTTTTTCTCGAGTTGCGGCCGGAACCTGGGGTATATTCTCGAGTTACGACGGGGAGGGTCCTTACAGGCACTTGTTTCTTCAGCAATGTCAGGACTCCTGCCTAGGTGCGAGGGACACCTCGGGATTCTCCTCGAGTCTTGGCATGGCAATTGGGACGCGTTTCCACGTGAGGCGGGAGACCCAGTATCCCTTTCCACATGCTCAATGATTCTGGGTCTCCGATCCATTTTCAAGATGAGTCAGGCATCGTCTCCTTTGGAAGCATTGATCTCCGCGGACCTCTCGAGTTTTCAAAGAATGTGAGTCCTCCGGTCGTGATGAGGCAGAGAACGAGGTCTTTCGCTGTGGTCTCCACAGGGGAATCAGACATCCCTTCATTTGGGAGATGCAAGACGAGCCTGTATTCAATTCACTGCTGGGATATCTGGCCTTACTTCGAGTCAGAGCATTTCAGTGTCCATTCCACTTGAGGCCGCAAACTCAGGGTCCCTCTCACATACGTGTAGCTGAGGGAAGCCTCCTCTTGAGGTGCTTGTGGAAAGTTGGTATTCCTCTTGAGTCGAAGCCAGGGACTAAGCTCTCATCTCGAGTTGATTTGGGGTCCACGGAGCCCTTTCGTGTAGCTACAGTGACCCCAGGATCCCTCTAGACTTGAGACAGTGATCTTGGGTTTTCTCTGGAGTGCCATCAAGGAAATCAAGGCTCCTTTCACGTTTGATGTGGAACACGGAATTGCTCTGCACACAGTGCAGGGGAATCGGGCCTCATCTCGCGGCGAGGGGGAAGTCTCATGGTTTTTCTCCAGTTGCGGCCGGAACCTGGGATATATTCTCGAGTTACGGCGGGGAGGGCCCTTCCAGACACGTGTTTGTTCAGCGACGTCAGGACTCCTGCCTAGGTGAGAGGGAAACCTCGGGATTCTCCTCGAGTCGTGGCATGGCAATTGGGACGCGTCTCCATGTGAGGCGGGAGACCCAGTGTCCCTTTCCACGTGCCACAGGGATCCTGGGACTCCTATCCATTTTCAAGAGGAGTCAGGCATCGTCTCCTTTGGAACATTGATCTCCGCAGACCTCTCGAATTTTCAAAGGATGTGAGGCCTCCCTTCGTGATGAGGCGGAGAACTAGGTCTTTCTCTGAGGTGTCCACAGGGGATTCAGACATCCCTACGTCTTGGGAGATGCAAGACGAGCCTGCATTCAATTCACTGCAGTGATATCCGGCCTTACTTCGAGTCAGAGCATCTCGGTGTCCATTCCACTTGAGGCCACAAACTCAGGGTCCCTCTCACATAACTGTAGCTGAGAGAAGCCTCCTCTTGAGGTGCTTCTGGAAAGTTGGTATTCCTCTTGAGTTGAAGCCAGGGACTAAGCTCTCATCTCGAGGTGATTTGGGGTCCACGGAGCCCTTTCGTGTTGCTACAGTGACCTCAGCATCCCTCTAGACTTGAGACAGTGATCTTGGGTTTTCTCTGGAGTGCCATCAAGGAAATCAAGGCTCCTTTCACGTTTGATGTGGAACACGGAATTGCTCTTCATGCAGTGCAGGGGAATCAGGCCTCATCTCGCGGCGAGGGGGAAGTCTCATGTTTTTTCTCGAGTTGCGGCCGGAACCTGGGGTATATTCTCGAGTTACGACGGGGAGGGCCCTTCCAGACACATGTTTGTTCAGCGACGTCAGGCCTCCTGCCTAGGTGCTAGGGACACCTCGGTATTCTCCTCGAATCTTGGCATGGCAATTGGGACGCGTCTCCACGTGAGGCGGGAGACCCAGTGTCCCTTACCACGTGCCACAGGGATCCTGGGACTCCTATCCATTTTCCAGAGGAGTCGGTCATCGTCTCCTTTGGAAGCATTGATCTCCGTGGACCTCTCGAGTTTTCAAAGATGTGAGGCCTCCCTTCGTGATGAGGCGGAGAACTAGGTCTTTCTCTGAGGTCTCCACAGGGGATTCAGACATCCCTTCGTCTTGGGAGATGCAAGACGAGCCTGCATTCAATTCACTGCAGGGATATCCGGCCTTACCTCGAGTCTGAGCATCTCGGTGTCCATTCCACTTGAGGCCACAAACTCAGGGTCCCTATCACATACCTGTAGCTGAGAGAAGCCTCCTCTTGAGGTGCTTGTGGAAAGTTGGTATTCCTCTTGAGTCGAAGCCAGGGACTAAGCTCTCATCTCGAGTTGATTTGGGGTCCACGGAGGCCTTTCGTGTTGCTACAGTGACCTCAGGATCCCTCTAGACTTGAGACAGTGATCTTGGGTTTTCTCTGGAGTGCCATCAAGGAAATCAAGGCTCCTTTCACGTTTGATGTGGAACACGGAATTGCTCTGCACTCAGTACAGGGGAATCGGGCCTCATCTCGCGGCGAGGGGGAAGTTTCATGGTTTTTCTCGAGTTGCGGGAGGAACCTGGGGTATATTCTCGAGTTACGACGGGGAGGGTCCTTCCAGGCACGTGTTTGTTCAGCGATGTCAGGACTCCTGCCTAGGTGTGAGGGACATCTCGGGATTCTCCTCGAGTCTCGGCATGGCAATTGGGACGCGTCTCCACATGAGGCGGGAGACCCAGTGTCCCTTTCCACATGCCGCAATGATTCTGGGTCTCCTATCCATTTTCAAGAGGAGTCAGGCATCGTCTCCTTTGGAAGCATTGATCTCCGTGGACCTTTCTAGTTTTCAAAGAATGTGAGTCCTCCGGTCGCGATGAGGCAGAGAACGAGGTCTTTCTCTGTGGTCTCCACAGGGGAATCAGACATCCCTTCGTCTTGGGAGATGCAAGTCGAGCCTGTATTCAATTCACTGCAGGGATATCCGGCCTTACTTCGAGTCAGAGCAACTCGCTGTCCATTCCACTTGAGGCCACAAACTCAGGGTCCCTCTCACATACCTGTAGCTGAGAGAAGCCTCCTCTTGAGGTGCTTGTGGAAAGTTGGTATTCCTCTTGAGTCGAAGTCAGGGACTAAGCTCTCATCTCGAGTTGGTTTGGGGTCCACGGAGGCCTTTCGTGTTGCTACAGTGACCTCAGGATCCCTCTAGACTTGAGACAGTGATCTTGGGTTTTCTCTGGAGTGCCATCAAGGAAATCAAGGCTCCTTTCACGTTTGATGTGGAACACGAAATTGCTCTGCATTCAGTACAGGGGAATCGGGCCTCATCTCGCGGCGAGGGGGAAGTCTCATGGTTTTTCTCGAGTTGCGTCCGGAACCGGGATATATTCTCGAGTTACGGCGGGGAGGGCCCTTCCAGACACGTGTTTGTTCAGCGACGTCAGGACTCCTGCCTTCGTGCTAGAGAAACCTCGGCATTCTCCTCGACTCTTGGCATGGCAATTCGGACGCGTCTCCACGTGAGGCGGGAGACCCAGGGTCCCTTACCACGTGCCACAGGGATCCTGGGACTCCTATCCATTTTCAAGAGGAGTCAGGCATCGTCTCCTTTGGAAGTATTGAGCTCCGCGGACCTCTCGAATTTTCAAAGGATGTGAGGCCTCCAGTCGCGATGAGGAGGAGAACTAGGTCTTTCTATGTGGTCTCCACAGGGGATTCAGACATCCCTACGTCTTGGGAGATGCAAGATGAGCCTGCATTCAATTCACTGCAGGGATATCCGGCCTTACTTCGAGTCAGAGCATCTCGGTGTCCATTCCACTTAAGGCCACAAACTCAGGGTCCCTCTCACATTCCTGTAGCTGAGAGAAGCCTCCTCTTGAGGTGCTTTTGGAAAGTTGGTATTCCTCTTGAGTCGAAGCCAGGGACTAAGCTCTCATCTCGAGGTGATTTGGGGTCCACGGAGCCCTTTCGTGTTGCTACAGTGACCTCAGGATCCCTCTAGACTTGAGACAGTGATCTTGGGTTTTCTCTGGAGTGCCATCAAGGAAATCAAGGCTCCTTTCTCGTTTGATGTGGAACACGGAATTGCTCTGCACGCAGTGCAGTGGAATCGGGACTCATCTCGCGGCGAGGGGGAAGTCTGATGGTTTTTCTCGAGTTGCGGCCGGAACCTGGGGTATATTCTCGAGTTACGACGGGGAGGGCCCTTCCAGACACGTGTTTGTTCAGCGACGTCAGGACTCCTGCCTAGGTGCGAGGGACACCTCGGGATTCTCCTCGAGTCTTGCCATGGCAATTGGGACGCGTCTCCACGTGAGGCGGGAGACCCATGGTCCCTTTCCACACGCCGCAGGGATCCTGGGACTCCTATCCATTTTCAAGAGGAGTCAGGCATCGTCTCCTTTGGAAGCATTGATCTCCGCAGACCTCTCGAATTTTCAAAGGATGTGAGGCCTCCGGTCGCAATGAGGCCGAGAACTAGGTATTTCTCTGTGGTCTGCACAGGGGATTCAGATATCCCTTCTTCTGGGGAGATGCAAGGCGAGCCTGCATTCAATTCACTGCAGGGATATCCGGCCTTACTTCGAGTCAGAGCATCTCGGTGTCCATGCCACTTGAGGCCACAAACTCAGGGTCCCTCTCACAATCCTGTAGCTGAGGGAAGCCTCTTCTTGACGTGCTTGTGGAAAGTTGCTATTCTTCTTGAGTCGAGGCCAGGGTCTAAGCTCTAATCTCGAGGTGATTTAGGGTCCACGGAGCCCTGTCGTGTTGCTACAGTGACCTCCGGATCCCTCTAGACTTGAGACTGTGATCTTGGGTTTTCTCTGGAGTGCCATCAAGGAAATCAATGCTCCTTTCACGTTTGATGTGGAACACGGAATTGCTCTGCACGCAGTGCAGGGGAATCGGGCCTCATCTCGTGGCGAGGGGGAAGTCTCATGGTTTTCTCGAGTTGCGGTCGGAACCTGGGGTATATTCTCGAGTTACGACGGGGAGGGCCCTTCCAGACACGTGTTTGTTCAGCTACGTCAAGACTCCTGCTTAGGTGCGAGGGCCAACTCGGTATTCTCCTCGAGTATTGGCATGGCAATTGGGACGCGTCTCCACATGAGGGGGGAGACCCAGGGTCCCTTTCCACGTGCCACAAGGATCCTGGGACTCCTATCCATTTCAGGAGGAGTCAGGCATCGTCTCCTTTGGAAGCATTGATCTCCGCGGACCTCTCGAGTTTTCACAGGATGTGAGGCCTCCAGTCGCGATGAGGCGGAGCACTAGGTCTTTCTCTGTGGTCTCCACAGGGGATTCAGACATCCCCACGTCTTGGGAGATGCAAGACGAGCCTGCATTCAATGCACTGCAGGGATATCCGGCCTTACTTCGAGTCAGAGCATCTCGGTGTCCATTCCACTTGAGGCCACAAACTCAGGGTCCCTCTCACATACCTGTAGCTGAGAGAAGCCTCCTCTTGAGGTGCTTGTGGAAAGTTGGTATTCCTATTGAATCGAAGCCAGGGAATAAGCTCTCATCTCGATTTGATTTGGGGTCCACGGAGCCCTTTCTTGTTGCTACAGTGACCTCAGGATGCCTCTAGACTTGAGACAGTGATCTTGGGTTTTCTCTGGAGTGCAATCAAGGAAATCAAGGCTCCTTTCACGTTTGATGTGGAACACGGAATTGCTCTGCACGCAGTGCAGGGGAATCGGGCCTCATCTCGCGGCGAGGGGGAAGTCTCATGGTTTTTCTCGAGTTGCGGCCGGAACCTGGGATATATTCTCGAGTTACGACGAGGAGGGCCCTTCCAGAAACGTGTTTGTTTAGCGACGTCAGGACTCCTGCCTAGGTGCGAGGGACACCTCAGAATTCTTCTCGAGTCTTGGCATGCGAATTGGGACACGTCTCCACGTGCGGCTGAAGTCCCAGGATCCCTTTCCACGTGCCGCAGTGATCCTGGGACTCCTATCCATTTTCAAGAGGAGTCAGGCATCGTCTCCTTTGGAAGCATTGATCTCCGCAGACCTCTCGAGTTTTCAAAGGATGTGAGGCCTCCAGTCGCGATGAGGTGGAGCACTAGGTCTTTCTCTGTGGTCTCCACAGGGGATTCAGACATCCCCACGTCTTGGGAGATGCAAGACGAGCCTGCATTCAATGCACTGCAGGGATATCCGGCCTTACTTCGAGTCAGAGCATCTCGGTGTTCATTCCACTTGAGGCCACAAACTCAGGGTCCCTCTCACATACCTGTAGCTGAGAGAAGCCTCCTCTTGAGGTGCTTGTGGAAAGTTGGTATTCCTCTTGAGTCGAAGCCAGGGACTAAGCTCTCATCTCGAGGTAATTTGGGGTCCACGGAGCACTTTCTTGTTGCTACAGTGACCTCAGGATCCCTCTAGACTTGAGACAGTGATCTTGGGTTTTCTCTGGAGTGCCATCAAGGAAATCAAGGCTCGTTTCACGTTTGATGTGGAACACGGAATTGCTCTGCACGCAGTGCAGGGGATTGGGGACTCATCTCGTGGCGAGGGGGAAGACTCATGGTGTTTCTCGAGTTGCGGCCGGAACCTGGGTTATATTCTCGAGTTACGACGGGGAGGGCCCTTCCAGACACATGTTTGTTCAGCAACGTCAGGACTCCTGCCTAGGTGCGAGAGACACCTCGGGATTCTCCTCGAGTCTTGGCATGGCAATTGGGACGCGTCTCCACATGAGGCGGGATACCCAGGGTCCCTTTCCAATTGCCAAAGGGATCCTGGGACTCCTATCCATTTTCAAGAGGAGTCAGGCATCGTCTCCTTTGGAAGCATTAATCTCCGCAGACCTCTCGAGTTTTCAAAGGATGTGAGGCCTTCGGTCGCGATGAGGCGGAGAACTAGGTCTTTCCGTGTGGTCTCCACAGGGGATTCAGACATCCCTTCGTCTTGGGAGATGCAAGACGAGCCTGCAATCAATTCACTGCAGGGATATCCGGCCTTACTTCGAGTCATAGCATCTCGGTGTCCATTCCACTTGAGGCCACAAACTCAGGGTCCCTCTCACATACCTGTAGCTGAGAGAAGCCTGCTCTTGAGGTACTTGTGGAAAGTTGGTATTCCTCTTGAGTCGAAGCCAGGGACTAAGCTCTCATCTCGAGTTGATTTGGGGTCCACGGAGCCCTTTCGTGTTGCTCCAGTGACCTCAGGATCCCTCTAGACTTGAGACAGTGATCTTGAGTTTTCTCTGGAGTGCCTTCCAGGAAATCAAGGCTCCTTTCACGTTTGATGTGGAACACGGAATTGCTCTGCCGGCAGTACAGGGGAATCGGGCCTCATCTGGCGGCGAGGTGGAAGTCTCATGGTTTTTCTCGAGTTGCGGCCGGAACCTGGGGTATATTCTCGAGTTACGACGGGGAGGGTCCTTACAGGCACTTGTTTCTTCAGCAATGTCAGGACTCCTGCCTAGGTGCGAGGGACACCTCGGGATTCTCCTCGAGTCTTGGCATGGCAATTGGGACGCGTCTCCACGTGAGGCGGGAGACCCAGTATCCCTTTCCACATGCTCAATGATTCTGGGTCTCCTATCCATTTTCAAGATGAGTCAGGCATCGTCTCCTTTGGAAGCATTGATCTCCGCGGACCTCTCGAGTTTTCAAAGAATGTGAGTCCTCCGGTCGTGATGAGGCAGAGAACGAGGTCTTTCGCTGTGGTCTCCACAGGGGAATCAGACATCCCTTCATTTGGGAGATGCAAGACGAGCCTGTATTCAATTCACTGCTGGGATATCTGGCCTTACTTCGAGTCAGAGCATTTCAGTGTCCATTCCACTTGAGGCCGCAAACTCAGGGTCCCTCTCACATACGTGTAGCTGAGGGAAGCCTCCTCTTGAGGTGCTTGTGGAAAGTTGGTATTCCTCTTGAGTCGAAGCCAGGGACTAAGCTCTCATCTCGAGTTGATTTGGGGTCCACGGAGCCCTTTCGTGTAGCTACAGTGACCCCAGGATCCCTCTAGACTTGAGACAGTGATCTTGGGTTTTCTCTGGAGTGCCATCAAGGAAATCAAGGCTCCTTTCACGTTTGATGTGGAACACGGAATTGCTCTGCACACAGTGCAGGGGAATCGGGCCTCATCTCGCGGCGAGGGGGAAGTCTCATGGTTTTTCTCCAGTTGCGGCCGGAACCTGGGATATATTCTCGAGTTACGGCGGGGAGGGCCCTTCCAGACACGTGTTTGTTCAGCGACGTCAGGACTCCTGCCTAGGTGAGAGGGAAACCTCGGGATTCTCCTCGAGTCGTGGCATGGCATTTGGGACGCGTCTCCATGTGAGGCGGGAGACCCAGTGTCCCTTTCCACGTGCCACAGGGATCCTGGGACTCCTATCCATTTTCAAGAGGAGTCAGGCATCGTCTCCTTTGGAACATTGATCTCCGCAGACCTCTCGAATTTTCAAAGGATGTGAGGCCTCCCTTCGTGATGAGGCGGAGAACTAGGTCTTTCTCTGAGGTGTCCACAGGGGATTCAGACATCCCTACGTCTTGGGAGATGCAAGACGAGCCTGCATTCAATTCACTGCAGTGATATCCGGCCTTACTTCGAGTCAGAGCATCTCGGTGTCCATTCCACTTGAGGCCACAAACTCAGGGTCCCTCTCACATAACTGTAGCTGAGAGAAGCCTCCTCTTGAGGTGCTTCTGGAAAGTTGGTATTCCTCTTGAGTTGAAGCCAGGGACTAAGCTCTCATCTCGAGGTGATTTGGGGTCCACGGAGCCCTTTCGTGTTGCTACAGTGACCTCAGCATCCCTCTAGACTTGAGACAGTGATCTTGGGTTTTCTCTGGAGTGCCATCAAGGAAATCAAGGCTCCTTTCACGTTTGATGTGGAACACGGAATTGCTCTTCATGCAGTGCAGGGGAATCAGGCCTCATCTCGCGGCGAGGGGGAAGTCTCATGTTTTTTCTCGAGTTGCGGCCGGAACCTGGGGTATATTCTCGAGTTACGACGGGGAGGGCCCTTCCAGACACATGTTTGTTCAGCGACGTCAGGCCTCCTGCCTAGGTGCTAGGGACACCTCGGTATTCTCCTCGAATCTTGGCATGGCAATTGGGACGCGTCTCCACGTGAGGCGGGAGACCCAGTGTCCCTTACCACGTGCCACAGGGATCCTGGGACTCCTATCCATTTTCCAGAGGAGTCGGTCATCGTCTCCTTTGGAAGCATTGATCTCCGTGGACCTCTCGAGTTTTCAAAGATGTGAGGCCTCCCTTCGTGATGAGGCGGAGAACTAGGTCTTTCTCTGAGGTCTCCACAGGGGATTCAGACATCCCTTCGTCTTGGGAGATGCAAGACGAGCCTGCATTCAATTCACTGCAGGGATATCCGGCCTTACCTCGAGTCTGAGCATCTCGGTGTCCATTCCACTTGAGGCCACAAACTCAGGGTCCCTATCACATACCTGTAGCTGAGAGAAGCCTCCTCTTGAGGTGCTTGTGGAAAGTTGGTATTCCTCTTGAGTCGAAGCCAGGGACTAAGCTCTCATCTCGAGTTGATTTGGGGTCCACGGAGGCCTTTCGTGTTGCTACAGTGACCTCAGGATCCCTCTAGACTTGAGACAGTGATCTTGGGTTTTCTCTGGAGTGCCATCAAGGAAATCAAGGCTCCTTTCACGTTTGATGTGGAACACGGAATTGCTCTGCACGCAGTGCAGGGGAATCAGGCCTCATCTCGCGGCGAGGGGGAAGTTTCATGGTTTTTCTCGAGTTGCGGGAGGAACCTGGGGTATATTCTCGAGTTACGACGGGGAGGGTCCTTCCAGGCACGTGTTTGTTCAGCGATGTCAGGACTCCTGCCTAGGTGTGAGGGACATCTCGGGATTCTCCTCGAGTCTCGGCATGGCAATTGGGACGCGTCTCCACATGAGGCGGGAGACCCAGTGTCCCTTTCCACATGCCGCAATGATTCTGGGTCTCCTATCCATTTTCAAGAGGAATCAGGCATCGTCTCCTTTGGAAGCATTGATCTCCGTGGACCTTTCTAGTTTTCAAAGAATGTGAGTCCTCCGGTCGCGATGAGGCAGAGAACGAGGTCTTTCTCTGTGGTCTCCACAGGGGAATCAGACATCCCTTCGTCTTGGGAGATGCAAGTCGAGCCTGAATTCAATTCACTGCAGGGATATCCGGCCTTACTTCGAGTCAGAGCAACTCGCTGTCCATTCCACTTGAGGCCACAAACTCAGGGTCCCTCTCACATACCTGTAGCTGAGAGAAGCCTCCTCTTGAGGTGCTTGTGGAAAGTTGGTATTCCTCTTGAGTCGAAGTCAGGGACTAAGCTCTCATCTCGAGTTGGTTTGGGGTCCACGGAGGCCTTTCGTGTTGCTACAGTGACCTCAGGATCCCTCTAGACTTGAGACAGTGATCTTGGGTGTTCTCTGGTGTGCCATCAAGGAAATCAAGGCTCCTTTCACGTTTGATGTGGAACACGGAATTGCTCTGCAAGCAGTGCAGGGGAATCGGGCTTCATCTCGCGGCGAGGGGGAAGTCTCATGGTTTTTCTCGAGTTGCGGCCGGAAGCTGGGATATATTCTCGAGTTACGGCGGGGAGGGCCCTTCCAGACACGTGTTTGTTCAGCGATGTCAGGACTCCTGCCTAGGTGCGAGGGAAACCTCGGGATTCTCCTCGAGTCTTGGCATGGCAATTGGGACGCGTCTCCACGTGAGGCGGGAGACCCAGGGTCCCTTTCCACGCGCCACAGGGATCATGGGACTCCTATCCATTTTCAAGAGGAGTCAGGCATCGTCTCCTTTGGAAGCATTGATCTCCGCAGACCTCTCGAATTTTCAAAGGATGTGAGGCCTCCGGTCGCGATGAGGCCGAGAACTAGGTCTTTCTCTGTGGTCTGCACAGGGGATTCAGACATCCCTTCTTCTGGGGAGATGAAAGACGAGCCTGCATTCAATTCACTGCAGGGATATCCGGCCTTACTTCGAGTCAGAGCATCTTGGTGTCCTTTCCACTTGAGGCCACAAACTCAGGGTCCCTCTCACATACCTGTAGCTGAAAGAAGCCTCCTCTTGAGGTGCTTGTGGAAAGTTGGTATTCCTCTTGAGTCGAAGCCAGGGACTAAGCTTTCATCTCGAGGTGATTTGGGGTCCACGGAGCCCTGTCCTGTTGCTACAGTGACCTCAGGATCCCTCTAGACTTGAGACAGTGATCTTGGGTTTTCTCTGGAGTGCCATCAAGGAAATCAAGGCTCCTTTCACGTTTGATGTGGAACACGGAATTGCTCTTCATGCACTGCAGGGGAATCAGGCCTCATCTCGCGGCGAGGGGGAAGTCTCATGGTTTTTCTCGAGTTGCGGCCGGAACCTGGGGTATATTCTCGAGTTAGGACTGGGAGGGCCCTTCCAGACACATGTTTGTTCAGCGACGTCAGGCCTCCTGCCTAGGTGCTAGGGACACCTCGGTATTCTCCTCGAATCTTGGCATAGCAATTGGGACGCGTCTCCACGTGAGGCGGGAGACCCAGTGTCCCTTTCCACGTGCCACAGGGATCCTGGGACTCCTATCCATTTTCAAGAGGAGTCGGGCATCGTCTCCTTTAGAAGCATTGATCTCCGTGGACCTCTCGAGTTTTCAAAGGATGTGAGGCCTCCCTTCGTGATGAGGCGGAGAACTAGGTCTTTCTCTGAGGTCTCCACAGGGGATTCAGACAACCCTTCGTCTTGGGAGATGCAAGACGAGCCTGCATTCAATTCCCTGCAGGGATATCCGGCCTTACTTCGAGTCAGAGCATCTCGGTGTCCATTCCACTTGAGGCCACAAACTCAGGGTCCCTCTCACATACCTGTAGCTGAGAGAAGCCTCCTCTTGAGGTGCTTGTGGAAAGTTGGTATTCCTCTTGAGTCGAAGCCAGGGACTAAGGTCTCATCTCGAGTTGATTTGGGGTCCACGGAGGCCTTTCGTGTTGCTACAGTGACCTCAGGATCCCTCTAGACTTGAGACAGTGATCTTGGGTTTTCTCTGGAGTGCCATCAAGGAAATCAAGGCTCCTTTCACGTTTGATGGGGAACACGGAATTGCTCTGCACACAGTGCAGGGGAATCGGGCCTCATCTCGCGGCGAGGGGGAAGTTTCATGGTTTTTCTCGAGTTGCAGCCGGAACCTGGGGTATATTCTCGAGTTACGACGGGGAGGATCCTTCCAGGCACGGGTTTGTTCAGCGATGTCAGGACTCCTGCCTAGGTGTGAGGGACACCTCGGGATTCTCCTCGAGTCTTGGCATGGCAATTGGGACGCGTCTCCACATGAGGCGGTAGACCCAGTGTCCCTTTCCACATGCCGCAATGATTCTGGGTCTCCTATCCATTTTCAAGATGAGTCAGGCATCGTCTCCTTTGGAAAAATTGATCTCCGTGAACCTCTCTAGTTTTCAAAGAATGTGAGTCCTCAAGTCGCGATGAGGCAGAGAACGAGGTCTTTCTCTGTGGTCTCCACAGGGGAATCAGACATTCCTCGTCTTGGGAGATGCAAGACGAGCCTGTATTCAATTCACTGGAGGGATATCCGGCCTTAGTTCGAGTCAGAGCCTCTCTGTGTCCATTCCACTTTAAGTCACAAACTCAGGGTCCCTCTCACATACCTGTAGCTGAGAGAAGCCTCCTCTTGAGGTGCTTGTGGAAAGTTGGTATTATTCTTGAGTCGAAGCCAGGGACTAAGCTCTCATCTCGAGTTGATTTGGGGTCCACGGAGCCCTGTCCTGTTGCTACAGTGACCTCAGGATCCCTCTAGACTTGAGACAGTGATCTTGGGTATTCTCTGGAGTGCCATCAAGGAAATCAAGGCTCCTTTCACGTTTGATGTGGAACACGGAATTGCTCTGCACGCAGTGCAGGGGAATCGGGCCTCATCTCGCGGTGAGGGGGAAGTCTCATGGTTTTTCTCGACTTGTGGCCGGAACCTGGGGTATATTCTCGAGTGACGACGGGGAGGGCCTTTCCAGGCACGAGTTTGTTCAGCGACGTCAGGACTCCTGCCTAGGTGCGAGAGACACCTCGGGATTCTCCTCGAGTCTTGGCATGGCAATTGGGACGCGTCTCCACGTGAGATGGGATACCCAGGGTCACTTTCCAATTGCCACAGGGATCCTGGGACTCCTATCCATTTTCAAGAGGAGTCAGGCATCGTCTCCTTTAGAAGCATTGATCTCCGCGGACCTCTCGAGTTTTCAAAGCATGAGAGGTCTCCGGTCGCGATTAGGCGGAGAACTAGGTCTTTCTCTGTGGTCTCCACAGGGGATTCAGACAGCCCTTCGTCTTGGAAGATGCAAGACGAGCCTGCATTCAATGCACTGCAGGGATATGCGGCCTTACTTCGAGTCAGAGCATCTCAGTGTCCATTCCACTTGAGGCCACAAACTCAGGGTCCCTCTCACATACCTGTAGCTGAGAGAAGCCTCCTCTTGAGGTGCTTGTGGAAAGTTGGTATTCCTCTTGAGTCAAAGCCAGGGACTAAGCTCTCATCTCGAGTTGGTTTGGGGTCCACGGAGCCCTGTCCTGTTGCTACAGTGACCTCAGGATCCCTCTAGACTTGAGACAGTGATCTTGGGTTTTCTCTGGAGTGCCATCAAGGAAATCAAGGCTCCTTTCACGTTTGATGTGGAACCCGGAATTGCTCTGCACGCAGTGCAGGGGAATCGGGCCTCATCTCGCGGCGAGGGGGAAGTCTCATGGTTTTTCTCGAGTTGCGGCCGGAAGCTGGGATATATTCTCGAGTTACGGCGGGGAGGGCCCTTCCAGACATGTGTTTGTTCAGCGATTTCAGGACTCCTCCCTAGGTGCGAGGGAAACCTCGGGATTCCCCTCGAGTCTTGGCATGGCAATTGGGACGCGTCTCCACGTGAGGCGGGAGACCCAGGGTCCCTTTCCACGCCCCACAGGGATTCTGGGACTCCTATCCATTTTCAAGAGGAGTCAGGCATCGTCTCCTTTGGAACATTGATCTCCGCAGACCTCTCGAATTTTCAATGGATGTGAGGCATCCGGTCACGATGAGGCGGAGAACTCGGTCTTTCTCTGTGGTCTGCACAGGGGATTCAGACATCCCTTCTTCTGGGGAGATGAAAGACGAGCCTGCATTCAATTCACTGCAGGGATATCCGGCCTTACTTCGAGTCAGAGCATCTCGGTGTCCATTCCACTTGAGGCCACAAACTCAGGGTCCCTCTCACATAACTGTAGCTGAGAGAAGCCTCTTCTTGAGGTGCTTGTGGAAAGTTGGTATTCCTCTTGAGTTGAAGCCAGGGACTAAGCTCTCATCTCGAGGTGATTTGGGGTCCACGGGGCCCTTTCGTGTTGCTGCAGTGACCTCAGGATCCCTCTAGACTTGAGACAGTGATCTTGGGTTTTCTCTCGAGTGCCATCAAGGAAATCAAGGCTCCTTTCACGTTTGATGTGGAACACGGAACTGCTCTGCAGGCAGTGCAGGGGAATCAGGCCTCATCTCGCGGCGAGGGGGAAGTCTCATGGTTTTTCTCGAGTTGCGGCCGGAACCTGGGGTATATTCTCGAGTTACGCCGGGGAGGGCCCTTGCAGACACGTGTTTGTTCAGCGACGTCAGGACTCCTGCCTAGGTGCGAGGGACCCCTCGGGATTCTCCTCGAGTCTTGGCATGGCAAATGGGATGCGTATCCACGTGAGGCGGGAGACCCAGGGTCCCTTTCCACGTGCCACAGGGATCCTGAGACTCCTATCCATTTTGAAGAGGAGTCAGGCATCGTCTCCTTTGGAAGTATTGAGCTCCACGGACCTCTCGAGTTTTCAAAGGATGTGAGGCCTCCAATCGCGATGAGGCGGAGAACTAGGTCTATCTCTGTGGTCTCCACAGGGGATTCAGACATCCCTACGTCGTGGGAGATGCAAGCCGAGCCTGCATTCAATTCACTGCAGGGATATCCGGCCTTACTTCGAGTCAGAGCATCTCGGTGTCCATTCCACTTGAGGCCACAAATTCAGGGTCCCTCTCACATACCTGTAGCTGAGAGAAGCCTCCTCTTGAGGTGCTTTTGGAAAGTTGGTATTCCTCTTGAGTCGAAGCCAGGGACTAAGCTCTCATCTCAAGGTGATTTGGGGTCCACGGAGCCCTTTCGTGTTGCTACAGTGACCTCAGGATCCCTCTAGACTTGAGTCAGTGATCTTGGGTTTTCTCTGGAGTGCCATCAAGGAATTCAAGGCTCCTTTCACGTTTGATGTGGAACACGGAATTGCTTTACACGCAGTGCATGTGAATCGGGCCTCATCTCGCGGCGAGGGGGAAGTCTCATGGTTTTTCTCGAGTTGTGGCCGGAACCTGGGGTATATTCTCGAGTTACGAGGGGGAGGGCCCTTCCAGACACGTGTTTGTTCAGCGACGTCAGGACTCCTGCCTAGGTGCGAGGGACACCTCGGGATTCTCCTCGAGTCTTGCCATGGCAATTGGGACGCGTCTCCACATGAGGCGGGATACCCCGGGTCCCTTTCCACGCGCCACAGGGATCCTGGGACTCCTATCCATTTTCAAGAGGAGTCAGGCATCGTCTCCTTTGGAAGCATTGATCTCCGCAGACTTCTCGAATTTTCAAAGGATGTGAGGCCTCCGGTCGCGATGAGGCGGAGAACTAGGTCTTTCTCTGTGGTCTGCACAGGGGATTCAGATATCCCTTCTTCTGGGGAGATGCAAGACGAGCCTGCATTCAATTCACTGCAGGGATATCCGGCCTTAATTCGAGTCAGAACATCTCGGTGTCCATGCCACTTGAGGCCACAAACTCAGGGTCCCTCTCACATACCTGTAGCTCAGGGAAGCCTCTTCTTGAGGTGCTTGTGGAAAGTTGATATTCCTCTTGAGTCGAAGCCAGGGACTAAGCTCTCATCTCGAGGTGATTTGGGGTCCACGGAGCCCTTTCGTGTTGCTACAGTGACCTCAGGATCCCTCTAGACTTGAGACAGTGATCCTGGGTTTTCTCTGGAGTGCCATCAAGGAAATCAAGGCTCCTTTCACGTTTGATGTGGAACATGGAATTGCTCTTCACGCAGTGCAGGGGAATCAGGCCTCATCTCGCGGCAAGGGGGAAGTCTCATGGTTTTTCTCGAGTTGTGGTCGGAACCTGGGGTATATTCTCGAGTTACGACGGGGAGGGCCCTTCCAGACACGTGTTTGTTCAGCGACGTCAAGACTCCTGCCTAGGTGCGAGGGCCAACTCGTTATTCTCCTCGAGTATTGGCATGGCAATTGGGACGCGTCTCCACGTGTGGCGGGAGACCCAGGGTCCCTTTCCACGTGCCACAGGGATCCTGGGACTCCTATCCATTTTCAGGAGGAGTCAGGCATCGTCTCCTTTGGAAGCATTGATCTCCGCGGACCTCTCGAGTTTTCAAAGAATGTGAGTCCTCCGGTCGCGATGAGGCAGAGAACGAGGTCTTTCTTTGTGGTCTCCACAGGGGAATCAGACATCCCTTCGTCTTGGGAGATGCAAGACGAGCCTGCATTCAATTCACAGCAGGGATATCCCGCCTTACTTCGAGTCAGAGCATCTCGGTGTCCATTCCACTTTAAGCCACAAACTCAGGGTCCCTCTCACATACCTGTAGCTGAGAGAAGCCTCCTCTTGAGGTGCTTGTGGAAATTTGGTATTCCTCCTGAGACGAGCCCAGGGACTAAGCTCTCATCTCGAGCTGATTTTGTGTCCATGGAGCCCTTTCGTGTTGCTTCAGTGACCTCAGGATCCCTCTAGACTTGAGACAGTGATCTTGGGTTTTCTCTTGAGTGCCATCAAGGAAATCAAGGCTCCTTTCACTTTTTATGTGGAACACGGAATTGCTCTGCACGCAGTGCAGTGGAATCGGGCCTCATCTCGCGGCGAGGGGGAAGTCTCATGGTTTTTCTCGAGTTGCGGCCGGAACCTGGGGTATATTCTCGAGTTACGACGGGGAGGGCCCTTCCAGACACGTGTTTGTTCAGCGACGTCAGGAATCCTGCCTAGGTGCGAGGGACACCTCGGGATTCTCCTCGAGTCTTGCCATGGCAATTGGGACGCGTCTCCACGTGAGGCGGGAGACCCAGGGTCCCTTTCCACGCGCCACACTGATCCTGGAATCCTATCCATTTTCAAGAGGAGTCAGGCATCGTCTCCTTTGGAAGCATTGATCTCCGCGGACCTCTCGAGTTTTCAAACGATGTGAGGCCCCCTGTCGCGATGAGACGGAGAACGAGGTCTTTCTCTGTGGTCTCCACAGGGTATTCAGACATTCCTTCGTCTTGGGAGATGCAAGACGAGCCTGCATTCAATTCACTGCAGGGATATCCGGCCTTACTTCGAGTCAGAGCATCTCAGTGTCCATTCCACTTGAGGCCACAAACTCAGGGTCCCTCTCACATACCTGTAGCTGAGAGAAGCCTACTCTTGAGGTGCTTGTGGAAAGTTGGTATTCCTCTTGAGTCGAAGCCAGGGACTAAGCTCTCATCTCGAGTTGATTTGTGGTCCACGGTGCCCTTTCCTGTTGCTACAGTGACCTCAGGATCCCTCTAGACTTGAGACAGTGATCTTGGGTTTTCTCTGGAGTGCCATCAAGGAAATCAAGGCTCCTTTCACGTTTGATGTGGATCACGGAATTGCTCAGCACGCAGTGCAGGGGAATCGGGCCTCATCTCGCGGCGAGGGGGAAGTCTCATGGTTTTTCTCGAGTTGCCGCCGGAACCTGGGGTATATTCTCGAGTTACGACGGGGAGGGCCCTTCCAGACACGTGTTTGTTCAGCGACGTCAGGACTCCTGCCTAGGTGCGAGGGACACCTCGGGATTCTCCTCGAGTCTTGGCAGGGCAATGGGGCGCGTCTCCACGTGAGGCGGGAGACCCAGCGTCCCGTTCCACGTGCCACAGGGATCCTGGGACTCCTATTCATTTTCAAGAGGAGTCAGGCATCGTCTCCTTTGGAAGCATTGATCTCCGCGGACCTCTCGAGTTTTCAAACGATGTGAGGCCTCAAGTCGCGATGAGGCCGAGAACGAGGTCTTTCCGTGTGGTCTCCACAGGGTATTCAGACATCCCTTCGTCTTGGGAGATGCAAGACGAGCCTGCATTCAATTCACTGCAGGGATATCCGGCCTTACTTCGAGTCAGAGCATCTCCGTGTCCATTCCACTTGAGGCCACAAACTCAGGGTCCCTCTCACATACCTGTAGCTGAGAGAAGCCTCCTCTTGAGGTGCTTGTGGAAAGTTGGTATTCCTCTTGAGTCGAAGCCAGGGACTAAGCTCTCATCTCGAGTTGATTTGGGGTCCACGGTGCCCTTTCGTGTTGCTACAGTGAATTCAGGATACCTCTAGACTTGAGACAGTGATCTTGGGTTTTCTCTGGAGTGCCATCAAGGAAATCAAGGCTCCTTTCACGTTTGATGTGGATCACGGAATTGCTCAGCACGCAGTGCAGGGGAATCGGGCCTCATCTCGCGGCGAGGGGGAAGTCTCATTGTTTTTCTCGAGTTGCGGCCGGAACCTGGGGTATATTCTCGAGTTACGACGGGGAGTGCCCTTCCAGACACGTGTTTTTTCAGCGACGTCAGGACTCCTGCCTAGGTGCGAGGGACACATCGGGATTCTCCTCGAGTCTTGGCATGGCAATTGGGACGCGTCTCCACGTGAGGCGGGATACCCCGGGTCCCTTTCCACGTGCCACAGGGATTCTGGGACTCCTATCCATTTTCTAGAGGAGTCAGGCATCGTCTCCTTTGGAAGTATTGAGCTCCGCGGACCTCTCGAGTTTTCAAAGGATGTGAGGCCTCCAGTCGCGATGAGGCGGAGCACTAGGTCTTTCTCTGAGGTGTCCACAGGGGATTCAGACATCCCCACGTCTTGGGAGATGCAAGACGAGCCTGCATTCAATGCACTGCAGGGATATCCGGCCTTACTTCGAGTCAGAGCATCTCGGTGTCCATTCCACTTGAGGCCACAAACTCAGGGTCCCTCTCACATACCTGTAGCTGAGATAAGCCTCCTCTTGAGGTGCTTATGGAAAGTTGGTATTCCTCTTGAGTCGAAGCCAGGGACTAAGCTCTCATCTCGAGGTGATTTGGGGTCCACGGAGCCCTTTCGTATTGCTACAGTGACCTCAGGATCCGTCTAGACTTGAGACAGTGATCTTGGGTTTTCTCTGGAGTGCCATCAAGGAAATCAAGGCTCCTTTCACGTTTGATGTGGAACACGGAATTGCTCTGCACGCAGTGCAGTGGAATCGGGCCTCATCTCGCGGCGAGGGGGAAGTCTCATGGTTTTTCTCGAGTTGCGGCCGGAACCTGGGGTATATTCTGGAGTTACGACGGGGAGGGCCCTTCCAGACACGTGTTTGTTCAGCGAAGTCAGGACTCCTGCCTAGGTGCGAGGGACACCTCGGGATTCTCCTCGAGTCTTGGCATGGCAATTGGGACGCGTCTCCACGTGAGGCGGGAGACCCAGTGTCCCTTTCCACGTGCCACAGGGATCCTGTAACTCCTATCCATTTTCAAGAGGAGTCAGGCATCGTCTCCATTGGAAGCATTGATCCCCGCGGACCTCTCGAGTTTTCAAAGGATGTGAGGCCTCCGGTCGCGATGAGGCGGAGAACTAGGTCTTTCTCTGTGGTCTCCACAGGGGATTCAGTCATCCCTTCGTCTTGGGAGATGCAAGACGAGCCTGCATTCAATTCACTGCAGGGTTATCCGGCCTTACTTCGAGTCAGAGCATCTCGGTGTCCATTCCACTTGAGGCCACAAACTCAGGGTCCCTCTCACATACCTTTAGCTGAGAGAAGCCTCCTCTTGAGGTGCTTATGGAAAGTTGGTATTCATCTTGATTCGAAGCCAGGGACTAAGCTCTCATCTCGAGTTGATTTGGGGTCCACGGAGCACTTTCTTGTTGCTCCAGTGACCTCAGGATCCCTATATACTTGAGACAGTGATCTTGGGTTTTCTCTGGAGTGCCATCAAGGAAATCAAGGCTCCTTTCACGTTTGATGTGGAACACGGAATTTCTCTGCACGCAGTGCAGTGGAATCGGGCCTCATCTCTCGGCGAGGGGGAAGTCTCATGGTTTTTCTCGAGTTGTGGCAGGAACCTGGGGTATATTCTCGAGTTAGGACGGGAAGGGCCCTTCCAGACATGTGTTTGCTCATTGACGTCAGGACTCCTGCCCAGGTGCGAGGGACACCTCGGGATTCTTCTCGAGTCTTGGCATGGCAATTGGGACGCGTCTCCACGTGTGACGGGGGACCCAGAGTCCCTTTCCACGTGCCACAGGGATCCTGGGACTCCTCTTCATTTTCAAGAGGAGTCAGGCATTGTCTCCTTTGGATGCATTGATCTCTGTGGACGTCTCGAATTTTCAAAGGATGTGAGGCCTCCGGTCACGATGAGGCGGAGAACTAGGTCTTTCTCTGTGGTCTCCACAGGGGATTCAGACATCCCTTCTTCTTGGGAGATGCAAGACGAGCCTGCATTCAATTCACTGCAGGGATATCCGGCCTCACATCGAGTCAGAACATCTCAGTGTCCATTCCACTGGAGGCCACAAACTCATGGTCCCTCTCTCATACCTGTAGCTGAGAGAAGCCTCCTCTTGATGTGATTGTGGAAAGTTGGTATTCCTCTTGAGTCGAAGCCAGGGACTAAGCTCTCATCTCGAGTTGATTTGGGGTCCATGGAGCCCTTTCGTGTTGCTACAGTGACCTCAGGATCCCTCTAGACTTGGGACAGTGATCTTGGGTTTTCCCTGGAGTGCCATCAAGGAAATCAAGGATCCTTTCACGTTTGATGTGGAACACGGAATCGCTCTGCACGCAGTGCAGGGGAATCGGGCCTCATCTCGCGGCGAGGGGGAAGTCTCATGGTTTTTCTCGAGTTGCGGCCAGAACCTGGGGTATATTCTAGAGTTACGACGGGGAGAGCCCTTCCAGACACGTGTTTGTTCAGCGATGTCAGGACTCCTGCCTACGTACGAGGGACACCTCGGGAATCTCCTCGAGTCTTGGCATGGCAATTGGGACGCATCCCCACGTGAGTCAGGAGACTCAGGGTCCCTTTCCACGTGCCACAGGGATCCTGGGACTCCTATCCATTTTCAAGAGGAGTCAGGCATCATCTCCTTTGGAAGCATTGATCTCCGCGGACCTCTCGAGTTTTCAAAAGATGTGAGGCCTCCAGTCGCGATGAGGCGGAGAACTAGGTCTTTCTCTGTGGTCTACACAGGAGATTCAGACATCCCTTCGACTTGGGAGATGCAAGACGAGCCTGCATTCAATTCACTGCAGGGATATCCGGCCTTACTTTGAGTCAGAGCATCTCGGTGTCCATTTCACTTGAGGCCACAAACTCCGAGTCCCTCTCACATACCTGTAGCTGAGAGAAGTCTCCTCTTGAGGTGCTTGTGGAAAGTTGGTATTCCTCTTGAGTCGAAGCCAGGGACTAAGCTCTCATCTAGAGTTGACTTGGGGTCCACGGAGCCCTTTCGTGTTGCTACTGTGACCTCAGGATCCCTCTAGACTTGAGACAGTGATCTGGGGTTTACTCTCGAGTGCCATCAACGAAATCAAGGCTCCTTTCACGTTTGATGTGGAACGCGGAATAGCTCTGGATGCAGTGCCGGGGAATCGGGCCTCATCTCACGGCGAAGGGGAAGTTTCATGGTTTTTCTCGAGTTGCGCCCGGAACCTGGGGTATATTCTCGAGTTACGACGGGGAGGGCCCTTCCAGACACGTGTGTGTTCAGCGACGTCAGGACGCCTGCCTAGGTGCGAGGTACAACTCGGGATTCTCCTCGAGTCTTGGCATGGCAATTGGGACGCGTCTCCACGTGAGGCGGGAGACCCAGGGTCCCTTTCCACATGCCACAGGGTTCCTGGGACTCCTATCCATTTTCTAGATGAGTCAAGCATCATCTCCTTTGGAAACATTGATCTCCGCAGACCTCTCGAGTTTTCAAAGATTGTGAGGCCTCCGGTCGCGATGAGGCGGAGAACTAGGTCTTTCTCTGTGGTCTCCACAGGGGATTCAGATATCCCTTCGTCTTGGGAGATGCAAGACGATCCTGCATTCAATTCAATGCAGGGATATCCGGCGTTACTTCGAGTCAGAGCATCTCGGTGTCATTCCACTTGAGTCCACAAACTCAGGGTCGCTGTCACATACTTGTAGCTGAGACAAGCCTCCTCTTGAGGTGCTTGTGGAAAGTTGGTATTCCTCTTGAGTCGAAGCCAGGGACTAAGCTCTCATCTCGAGTTGATTTGGGGTCCACGGAGCCCTTTCGTGTTGCTACATTGACCTAAGGATACCTCTAGACTTGAAAGAGTTATCTTGGGTTTTCTCTGGAGTGACATCAAGGAAATCCAGGCTCCTTTCAAGTTTGATGTGGAACACGGAATTGCTCTGCACGCAGTGCAGGGGAATCAGGCCTCATCTCGCCGCGAGGGGGAAGTCTCATGGTTTTTCTCGAGTTGTGCCCGGAACCTGGGGTATATTCTCGAGAGAAGACGCGGGGTGCCCTTTCAGACACGTGTTTATTCAGTGACGTCAGGACTCCTGCCTAAGTGCGAGGGACACCTCGGGATTCTCCTCGAGTCTTGGCATGGCAATTGGGACGCGTCTCCACGTGAGGCGGGAGGCCCAGGGTCCCTTTCCGTGTGCCACAGGGATCCTGGGACTCCTATCCATTTTCAAGAGTAGTCAGGCATCGGCTCCTTTGGAAGCATTGATCTCCGCGGACCTCTCGAGTTTTCAAAGGATGTGAGGCCTCCGGTCGTGATGAGGTGGAGAACTAGGTCTTCCTCTGTAGTCTCCACAGGGGATTCAGACATCCCCTCGACTTGGGAGATGCAAGACTAGCCCGCATTCAATTCACTGCAGGCACATCCAGCCTTACTTCGAGTCAGAGCATCTCGGTGTCCATTCCACTTGAGGCCACAAACTCAGGGTCCCTCTCACATACCTGTATCTGAGAGAAGCCTCCTCTTGATGTGATTGTGGAAAGTTGGTATTCCACTTGAGCCGAAGCCAGGAACTAAGCTCTCATCTCGAGTTGATTTGGGGTACAGGGAGCCCTTTCGTGTTGCTACAGTGACCTCAGGATCCCTCTAGACTTGAGACAGTGATCTCGGGTTTTCTCTGGAGTGCCATCAAGAAACTCAAGTCTCCTTTCACGTTTGATGTGGAACACGGAATTGCTCTGCACGCAGTGCAGGGGAATCGGGCCTCATCTCGCGGCGAGGGGGAAGTCTCGTGGTTTTTCTCGAGTTGCGGCCGGAACCTGGGGTATATTCTCGAGTTACGACGGGGAAGGCCCTTCCAGACACGTGTTTGTTCAGTGACGTCAGGACTCCTGCCTAGATGCGAGGGACACATCGGGATTCTCCGCGAGTCTTGGCATGGCAATTGGGATGCGTCTCCACGTGAGCCGGGAGAACCAGTGTCCCTTTCCAAGTGCCACAGGGATCCTGGGACTCCTATCCATTTTCAAAAGGAGTCAAGCATCGTCTCCTTTGGAAGCATTGATCTCCGCGGACCTCTCGACTTTTTAAAGGATGTGAGGCCTCCGGTCGCGATGAGGCGGAGAACTTGGTCTTTCTCTGTTGTCTCCACAGAGCATTCAGACATCCCTTCGTCTTGGCAGATGCAAGACGAGCCTGAATTCAATTCACTGCAGGGATGTACGACCTTACTTCGAGTCAGAGCATCTCGGTGTCCATTCCACTTGAGGCCACAAACCCAGGGTCCCTCTCACATACTTGTAGCTGAGAGAAGCCTCCTCTTGAGGTGCTTATGGAAAGTTGGTATTCCGCTTGAGTCGAAGCCAGGAACTAAGCTCTCATCTCGAGTTGATTTGGGGTCCACGGAGCCCTTTGGTGTTTCTACAGTGACCTCAGGATCCCTCTAGACTTGAGACAGTGATCTTGGATTTTCTCTGGAGTGGCATCAAGAAAATCAAGGCTCCTTTCACGTTTGATGTGGAATTGCTCTGCACGTATTGCAGGGGAATCGGGCCTCATCTCGCGGCGAGGGGGAAGTCTCATGGTTTTTCTCGAGCTGCGGCCAGAACCTGGGGTATATTCTCGAGTTACGACGGGGAGGGCCCTGGCAGACACGTGTTTGTTCAGCGATGTCTGGAATCCTGCCTAGGGACGAGGGACACCTCGGGATTTTCCTCGAGTCTTGGCATGGCAATTGGGACGCATCCCCACGTGAGGCGGGAGACTCAGGGTCCCTTTCCACGTGCCACAGGGATCCTGGGACTCCTATCCATTTTCAAGAGGAGTCAGGCCTCGTCTCCTTTGGAAGCATTGATATCCGCGGACCTCTCGAGTTTTCAAAGGATGTGAGGCCTCCAGTCGCGATGAGGCGGAGAACTAGGTCTTTCTCTGTGGTCTCCACAGGGAATTCAGACATCCCCTCGACTTGGAAGATGCAAGACGAGCCCGCATTCAATTCACTGCAGGGACATCCGGCCTTACTTCAGTCAGAGCATCTCGGTGTCCATTCCACTTGAGGCCACAAACTCAGGGTCCCTCTCACATACCTGTATCTGAGAGAAGCCTCCTCTTGATGTGATTGTGGAAAGTTGGTATTCCACTTGAGTCGAAGCCAGGGACTAAGCTCTCATCTCGAGTTGATTTGGGGTCCAGGGAGCCCTTTCGTGTTGCTACAGTGACCTCAGGATCCCTCTAGACTTGAGACAGTGATCTCGGGTTTTCTCTGGAGTGCCATCAAGAAACTCAAGTCTCCTTTCACGTTTGATGTGGAACACGGAATTGCTCTGCACGCAGTGCAGGGGAATCGGGCCTCATCTCGCGGCGAGGGGGAAGTCTCGTGGTTTTTCTCGAGTTGCGGCCGGAACCTGGGGTATATTCTCGAGTTACGACGGGGAGGGCCCTTCCAGACACGTGTTTGTTCAGTGACGTCAGGACTCCTGCCTAGATGCGAGGGACACATCGGGATTCTCCGCGAGTCTTGTCATGGCAATTGGGATGCGTCTCCACGTGAGGCGGGAGAACCAGTGTCCCTTTCCACGTGCCACAGGGATCCTGGGACTCCTATCCATTTTCAAAAGGAGTCAAGCATCGTCTCCTTTGGAAGCATTGATCTCCGCGGACCTCTCGACTTTTCAAAGGATGTGAGGCCTCCGGTCGCAATGAGGCGGAGAACTTGGTCTTTCTCTGTTGTCTCCACAGCGCATTCAGACATCCCTTCGTCTTGGGAGATGCAAGACGAGCCTGAATTCAATTCACTGCAGGGATGTACGGCCTTACTTCGAGTCAGAGCATCTCGGTGTCCATTCCACTTGAGGCCACAAACCCAGGGTCCCTCTCACATACCTGTAGCTGAGAGAAGCCTCCTCTTGAGGTGCTTATGGAAAGTTGGTATTCCGCTTGAGTCGAAGCCAGGGACTAAGCTCACAACTCGAGTTGATTTGGGTTCCTCGGAGCCCTTTCATGTTGCTACAGTGACCTCAGGACCCTCTAGACTTCAGACAGTGATCTTGGGTTTTCTCTGGAGTGCCATCAAGGAAATCAAGGCTCCTTTCACGTTTGATGTGGAACACGGAATTGCTCTGCATGCAGTGCAGGGGAATCGGGCCTCATCTCGCCGCGAGTGGGAAGTCTCATGGTTTTTCTCGAGTTGTGGCCGGAACCTGGGGTATATTCTCGAGAGACGATGCGGGGGGCCCTTTCAGACACGAGTTTGTTCAGCGACGTCAGGACTCCTGCCTAGGTGCGAGGAACACCTCGGGATTCTCCTTGAGTCTTGGCATGGCGTTTGGGACACGTCTCCACGTGAGGCGGGAGACCCAGGGTCCCTTTCCACGTGCCACAGGGATCCTGGGACTCCTCTCCATTTTCAAGAGGAGTCAGGCATCTTCTCCTTTGGAAGCATTGATCTCGGCGGACCTCTCGAGTTTTCAAAGGATATGAGGCCTCCGGTCGCGATGAGGCGGAGAAATACGTCTTTCTCTGTGGTCCCCACAGGGTTTCAGACATCCCTTCTTCTTGGGAGATGCAAGACGAGCCTGCATTCAATTCACTGCATGGATATCCAGCCTTACTTCAAGTCAGAGCATCTCGGTGTCCATTCCACTTGAGGCCACAAACTCAGGGTCCCTCTCACATACCTGTAGCTGAGAGAAGCCTCCTCTTGAGGGGCTTGTGGAAAGTTGGTGTTCCTCTTGAGTCGAAGTCAGGGACTAAGCTCTCATCTTGAGTTGATTTCGGGTCCACGGAGCCCTTTTGTGTTTCTACAGTGACCTCAGGATCCCTCTAGACTTGAGACAGTGATCTTGGGTTTTCTCTGGAGTGCCATCAAGGAAATCAAGGCTCCTTTCACGTTTGATGTGGAACACGGAATTGCTCTTCACGCAGTGCAGGGGAATAGGGCCTCATCTGGTGGCGAGGGGGAAGTCTGATGGTTTTTCTCAAGTTGCAGCTGGAACCTGGGATATATTCGCGAGTTACGATGGAGTGGGCCTTCCAGACACGTGTTTGTTCAGCGACGTCAGGACTCCTGCCTAGGTGCGAGGGACACCTCGGGATTCTCCTCGAATCTTGGCATGGCATTGGGCCGCGTCTCCATGTGAGGCGGGAGACCAAGGGTCCCTTTCCACGTACCACAGGGATCCTGGGACTCCTATCCATTTTCGAGAGGAGTCAGGCATCGTCTTCTTTGGAAGTATTGATCTCCGCGGACCTCTCGAGTTTTCAAAGGATGTGAGGCGTCCGGTCGCGATGAGGCGGAGAACTAGGTCTTTCTCTGTGGTCTCCACAGGGCATTCAGACACCCCTTCGTCTTGGGAGATGCAAGACGAGCCTGCATTCAATTCACTGCAGGGATATCCGGCCTTACTTTGAGTCAGAGCATCTCGGTGTCCATTCCACTTGAGGCCACAAACTCAGGGTCCCTCTCACATACCTGTAGCTGAGAGAAGCCTCCTTTTGAGGTGCTTGTGGAATGTTGGTATTCCTCTTGAGTCGAAGCTAGGGATTAAGCTCTCATCTCGAGTTTATTTGGGGTCCACCTAGCCCTTTCTTGTTGCTCCAGTGACCTCAGGATCCCTCTAGACTTGAGACAGTGATCTTCGCTTTTCTCTGGAGTGCCATCAAGGAAATCAAGGCTCCTTTCACGTTTGATGTGGAACACGGAATTGCTCTGCACGCAGTGCCGGGGAATCTGGCCTCATCTCGCGGCGAGGGAGAAGTCTCATGGTTTTTCTCGAGTTGCGGCCTGAACCTGGGATATATTCTCAAGTTACGACAGGGAGGGCCTTTCCAGACACGTGTTTGTTCAGCGACGTCAGGACTCCCGCCTAGGTGCGAAGGACACCTCGGGATTCTCCTCGAGTCTTGGCATGGCAATTGGGACGCGTCTCCACGTGAGGCGGGAGACCCAGTGTCCCTTTCCACGTGCCACAGTGATCCTGGGACTGCTATCCGTTTTCAAAAGTAGTCAGGCATCTTCTCCTTTGGAAGCATTGATCTCCGCGGACCTCTCGAGTTTTCAAAGGATGTGAGGCCTCCGGTCACTATGAGGCTTAGAACTTGGACTTTCTCTGTGATCTCCACAGGGCATTCAGACATCCCTTCGTCTTGGGAGATGCAAGACGAGCATGCATTCAATTCACTGCAGGGATATCCGGCCTTACTTCGAGTCAGGGCATCTCGATGTCCATTCCACTTGAGGCCACAAACTCAGGGTCTCTCTCACATACCTGTAGCTTAGAGAAGCCTCCTCTTGAGGTGCTTGGGGAAAGTTTGTATTCCTCTTGAGTCGAAGCCAGGGACTAAGCTCTCCTCTCGAGTTGATTTGGGTTCCACGGAGCCCTTTCGTGTTGCTACAGTGACCTCAGGATCCCTCTAGACTTGAGACAGTGATCTTGGGTTTTCTCTGGAGTGCCATTAAGGAAATCAAGTCTCCTTTCATGTTTGATGTGGAACACGGAATTGGTCTGCATGCAGTGCAGGGGAATCGGGCCTCATCTCCCCGCGAGTGGGAAGTCTCATGGTTTTTCTCGAGTTGTGGCCGGAACCTGGGGTATATTCTCGAGAGACGACGCGGGGGGCCCTTTCAGACACGAGTTTGTTCAGCGACGTCAGGACTCCTGCCTAGGTGCGAGGGACACCGCGGGATTCTCCTCGAGTCTTGGCATGGCGTTTGGGACGCGTCTCCACGTGAGGCGGGAGACCCAGGGTCCCTTTCCACGTGCCACAGGGAACCTGGGACTCCTCTCCATTTTCAAGAGGAGTCAGGCATCGTCTCCTTTGGAAGCATTGATCTCGGCGGACCTCTCGAGTTTTCAAAGGATGTGAGGCCTCCGGTCGCGATGAGGCTTAGAACTTGGACTTTCTCTGTGATCTCCACAGGGCATTCAGACATCCCTTCGTCTTGGGAGATGCAAGACGAGCCTGCATTCAATTCACTGCAGGGATATACGGCCTTACATCGAGTCAGAACATCTCAGTGTCCATTCCACTGGAGGCCACAAACTCAGGGTCCCTCTCACATACCTGTATCTGAGAGAAGCCTCCTCTTGATGTGATTGTGGAAAGTTGGTATTCCTCTTGAGTCGAAGCCAGGGACTAAGCTCTCATCTCGAGTTGATTTGGGGTCCACGGAGCCCTTTCGTGTTTCTACAGTGACCTCAGGATCCCTCTAGACTTGAGAGTGTGATCTTGGGTTTTCTCTGGAGTGCCATCAAGGAAATCAAGGCTCCTTTCACGATTGATGTGGAACGCTGAATTGCTCAGCACGCAGTGCAGGGGAATCGGGCCTCATCTCGCGGCGAGGGGGAAGTCTCATGGTTTTTCTCGAGTTGTGGCCAGAACCTGGGGTATATTCTCGAGTTAAGACGGGGAGGGCCCTTTCAGACACGTGTTTGTTCAGCGACGTCAGGACTCCTGCCCAGGTGCGAGGGACAACTCGGGATTCTCCTCGAGTCTTGGCATGGCAATTGGGACGCATCTCCACGTGTGACGGGGGACCCAGGGTCCCTTTCCACGTGCCACAGGGATCCTGGGACTCCTCTCCATTTTCAAGAGGAGTCAGGCATCGTCTCCTTTGGATGCACTGATCTCTGTGGACGTCTCGAATTTTCAAAGGATGTGAGGCCTCCAATCACGATGAGGCGGACAACTAGGTCTTTCTCTGTGGTCTCCACAGGGGATTCAGACATCCCTTCTTCTTGTGAGATGCAAGACGAGCCTGCATTCAATTCACTGCAGGGATATCCGGCCTTACATCGAGTCAGAACATCTCAGTGTCCATTCCACTGGAGGCCACAAACTCAGGGTCCCTTCACATACCTGTATCTGGGAGAAGCCTCCTCTTGATGTGATTGTGGAAAGTTGGTATTCCTCTTGAGTCGAAACCAGGGACTAAGCTCTCATCTCGAGTTGATTTGGGGTCCAAGGAGACTTTTCCTGTTGCTACAGTGACCTCAGGATCCCTCTAGACTTGAGACAGTGATCTTGGGTTTTCTCTGGAGTGCCATCAAGGAAATCAAGGCTCCTTTCACGTTTGATGTTTAACACGGAATTGCTCTGCATGCAGTGCAGGGGAATCGGGCCTCATCTCGCGGCGAGGGGGAAGTCTCATGGTTTTTCTCGAGTTGCGGCCGGAATCTGGGGTATATTCTCGAATTACGAAGGGGCGGGCCCTTCCAGACACGTGTTTATTCAGCGACGTCAGGACTCCTGCCTACGTGCGAGGGACACCTCGGTGTTCTCCTCGAGTCTTGGCATGGCAATTGGGACGCGTCTACACGTGAGGCGGGAGGCCCAGGGTCCCTTTCCGTGTGCCACAGGGATCCTGGGACGCCTATCCATTTTCAAGAGTAGTCAGGCATCGTCTCCTTTGGAAGCATTGATCTCTGCGGACCTCTCGAGTTTTCAAAGGATGTGAGGCCTCCGGTCGTGATGAGGTGGAGAAATAGGTCTTGCTCTGTAGTCTCCACAGGGGATTCAGACATCCCTTCGTCTTGGGAGATGCAAGACGAGCCTGCATTCAATGCACTGCAGGGATGTCCGGACTTACTTCGAGTCAGAGCATCTCGGTGTCCATTCCACTTGAAGCCACAAACTCAGGGTCCCTCTCACATACCTGTATCTGAGAGAAGCCTCCTCTTGAGGTGCTTGTGGAAATTTGATATTCCTCTTGAGTCGAAGCCAGGAACTAAGCTCTCATCTCGAGTTGATTTGGGGTCCACGGAGCCCTTTGGTGTTTCTACAGTGACCTCAGGATCCCTCTAGACTTGAGACAGTGATCTTGGATTTTCTCTGGAGTGCCATCAAGAAAATCAAGGCTCCATTCACGTTTGATGTGGAATTGCCCTGCACGTATTGCAGGGGAATCGGGCCTCATCTCGCGGCGAGGGGGAAGTCTCATGGTTTTTCCCGAGTTGCGGCCAGAACCTGGCGTATATTCTCGAGTTACGACGGGGAGGGCCCTTCCAGACACGTGTTTGTTCAGTGACGACAGGACTCCTGCCTAGATGCGAGGGACACATCGGGATTCTCCGCGAGTCTTGGCATGGCAATTGGGATGCGTCTCCACGTGAGGCGGGAGAACCAGTGTCCCTTTCCACGTGCCACAGGGATCCTGGGACTCCTATCCATTTTCAAAAGGAGTCAAGCATCGTCTCCTTTGGAAGCATTGATCTCCGCGGACCTCTCGACTTTTCAAAGGATGTGAGGCCTCCGATCGCGATGAGGCGGAGAACTTGGTCTTTCTCTGTTGTCTCCACAGAGCATTCAGACATCCCTTCGTCTTGGGAGATGCAAGACGAGCCTGAATTCAATTCACTGCAGGGATGTACGGCCTTACTTCGAGTCAGAGCATCTCGGTGTCCATTCCACTTGAGGCCACAAACTCAGGGTCCCTCTCACATACCTGTAGCTGAGAGAAGCCTCCTCTTGAGGTGCTTATGAAAAGTTGGTATTCCGCTTGAGTCGAAGCCAGGGACTAAGCTCTCATCTCGAGTTGATTTGGGGTACTCGGAGCCCTTTCATGTTGATACAGTGACCTCAGGACCCTCTAGACTTCAGACAGTGATCTTGGGTTTTCTCTGGAGTGCCATCAAGGAAATCAAGGCTCCTTTCAAGTTTGATGTGGAACACGGAATTGCTCTGCATGCAGTGCAGGGGAATCGGGCCTCATCTCGCCGCGAGTGGGAAGTCTCATGGTTTTTCTCGAGTTGTGGCCGGAACCTGGGGTATATTCTCGAGAGACGACGCGGGGGGCCCTTTCAGACATGAGTTTGTTCAGCGACGTGAGGACTCCTGCGTAGGTGCGAGGGACACCTCGGGATTCTTTTTGAGTCTTGGCATGGCGTTTAGGACGCGTCTCCACGTGAGGCGGGAGACCCAGGGTCCCTTTCCACGTGCCACAGGGATCCTGGGACTCCTCTCCATTTTCAAGAGGAGTCAGGCATCGTCTCCTTTGGAAGCATTGATCTCGGCGGACCTCTCGAGTTTTCAAAGGATGTGAGGCCTCCGGTCGCGATGAGGCGGAGAAATACGTCTTTCTCTGTGGTCCCCACAGGGTTTCAGACATCCCTTCTTCTTGGGAGATGCAAGACGAGCCTGCATTCAATTCACCGCAGGGATATCCGGCCTTACTTCAAGTCAGAGCATCTCGGTGTCCATTCCACTTGAGGCCACAAACTCAGGGTCCCTCTCACATACCTGTAGCTGAGAGAAGCCTCCTCTTGAGGGGCTTGTGGAAAGTTGGTGTTCCTCTTGAGTCGAAGCCAGGGACTAAGCTCTAATCTCGAGTTGATTTCGGGTCCACGGAGACCTTTTGTGTTTCTACAGTGACCTCAGGATCCCTCTAGACTTGAGACAGTGATCTTGGGTTTTCTCTGGAGTGCCATCAAGGAAATCAAGGCTCCTTTCACGTTTGATGTTTAACACGGAATTGCTCTGCATGCAGTGCAGGGGAATCGGGCCTCATCTAGCGGCGAGGGGGAAGTCTCATGGTTTTTCTCGAGTTGCGGCCGGAATCTGGGGTATATTCTCGAATTACGACGGGGCGGGCCCTTCCAGACACGTGTTTATTCAGCGACGTCAGGACTCCTGCCTACGTGCGAGGGACACCTCGGGATTCTCCTCGAGTCTTGGCATGGAAATTGGGACGCGTCTCCACGTGAGGCGGGAGGCCCAGGGTCCCTTTCCGTGTGCCACAGGGATCCTGGGACTCCTATCCATTTTCAAGAGTAGTCAGGCATCGGCTCCTTTGGAAGCATTGATCTCCGCGGACCTCTCGAGTTTTCAAAGGATGTGAGGCCTCCGGTCGTGATGAGGTGGAGAACTAGGTCTTTCTCTGTAGTCTCCACAGGGGATTCAGACATCCCCTCGACTTGGGAGATGCAAGACGAGCCCGCATTCAATTCACTGCAGGGACATCCAGGCTTACTTCGAGTCAGAGCATCTCGGTGTCCATTCCACTAGAGGCCACAAACCCAGGGTCCCTCTCACATACCTGTATCTGAGAGAAGCCTCCTCTTGATGTGATTGTGGAAAGTTGGTATTCCACTTGAGTCGAAGCCAGGAACTAAGCTCTCATCTCGAGTTGATTTGGGGTCCACGGAGCCCTTTGGTGTTTCTACAGTGACCTCAGGATCCCTCTAGACTTGAGACAGTGATCTTGGATTTTCTCTGGAGTGGCATCAAGAAAATCAAGGCTCCTTTCACGTTTGATGTGGAATTGCTCTGCACGTATTGCAGGGGAATCGGGCCTCATCTCACGGCGAGGGGGAAGTCTCATGGTTTTTCTCGAGCTGCGGCCAGAACCTGGGGTATATTCTCGAGTTACGACGGGGAGGGCCCTGGCAGACACGTGTTTGTTCAGCGATGTCTGGACTCCTGCCTAGGTACGAGGGACACCTCGGGATTTTCCTCGAGTCTTGGCATGGCAATTGGGACGCATCCCCACGTGAGGCGGGAGACTCAGGGTCCCTTTCCACGTGCCACAGGGATCCTGGGACTCCTATCCATTTTCAAGAGGAGTCAGGCCTCGTCTCCTTTGGAAGCATTGATATCCGCGGACTCTCGAGTTTTCAAAGGATGTGAGGCCTCCAGTCGCGATGAGGCGGAGAACTAGGTCTTTCTCTGTGGTCTCCACAGGGAATTCAGACATCCCCTCGACTTGGAAGATGCAAGACGAGCCTGCATTCAATTCACTGCAGGGACATCCGGCCTTACTTCGAGTCAGAGCATCTCGGTGTCCATTCCACTTGAGGCCACAAACTCAGGGTCCCTCTCACATACCTGTATCTGAGAGAAGCCTCCTCTTGATGTGATTGTGGAAAGTTGGTATTCCACTTGAGTCGAAGCCAGGGACTAAGCTCTCATCTCGAGTTGATTTGGGGTCCAGGGAGCCCTTTCGTGTTGCTACAGTGACCTCAGGATCCCTCTAGACTTGAGACAGTGATCTCGGGTTTTCTCTGGAGTGCCATCAAGAAACTCAAGTCTCCTTTCACGTTTGATGTGGAACACGGAATTGCTCTGCACGCAGTGCAGGGGAATCGGGCCTCATCTCGCGGCGAGGGGGAAGTCTCGTGGTTTTTCTCGAGTTGCGGCCGGAACCTGGGGTATATTCTCGAGTTACGACGGGGAGGGCCCTTCCAGACACGTGTTTGTTCAGTGACGTCAGGACTCCTGCCTAGATGCGAGGGACACATCGGGATTCTCCGCGAGTCTTGTCATGGCAATTGGGATGCGTCTCCACGTGAGGCGGGAGAACCAGTGTCCCTTTCCACGTGCCACAGGGATCCTGGGACTCCTATCCATTTTCAAAAGGAGTCAAGCATCGTCTCCTTTGGAAGCATTGATCTCCGCGGACCTCTCGACTTTTCAAAGGATGTGAGGCCTCCGGTCGCGATGAGGCGGAGAACTTGGTCTTTCTCTGTTGTCTCCACAGCGCATTCAGACATCCCTTCGTCTTGGGAGATGCAAGACGAGCCTGAATTCAATTCACTGCAGGGATGTACGGCCTTACTTCGAGTCAGAGCATCTCGGTGTCCATTCCACTTGAGGCCACAAACCCAGGGTCCCTCTCACATACCTGTAGCTGAGAGAAGCCTCCTCTTGAGGTGCTTATGGAAAGTTGGTATTCCGCTTGAGTCGAAGCCAGGGACTAAGCTCACAACTCGAGTTGATTTGGGTTCCTCGGAGCCCTTTCGTGTTGCTACAGTGACCTCAGGACCCTCTAGACTTCAGACAGTGATCTTGGGTTTTCTCTGGAGTGCCATCAAGGAAATCAAGGCTCCTTTCACGTTTGATGTGGAACACGGAATTGCTCTGCATGCAGTGCAGGGGAATCGGGCCTCATCTCGCCGCGAGTGGGAAGTCTCATGGTTTTTCTCGAGTTGTGGCCGGAACCTGGGGTATATTCTCGAGAGACGACGCGGGGGGCCCTTTCAGACACGAGTTTGTTCAGCGACGTCAGGACTCCTGCCTAGGTGCGAGGAACACCTCGGGATTCTCCTTGAGTCTTGGCATGGCGTTTGGGACGCGTCTCCACGTGAGGCGGGAGACCCAGGGTCCCTTTCCACGTGCCACAGGGATCCTGGGACTCCTCTCCATTTTCAAGAGGAGTCAGGCATCGTCTCCTTTGGAAGCATTGATCTCGGCGGACCTCTCGAGTTTTCAAAGGATGTGAGGCCTCCGGTCGCGATGAGGCGGAGAAATACGTCTTTCTCTGTGGTCCCCACAGGGTTTCAGACATCCCTTCTTCTTGGGAGATGCAAGACGAGCCTGCATTCAATTCACTGCAGGGATATCCGGCCTTACTTCAAGTCAGAGCATCTCGGTGTCCATTCCACTTGAGGCCACAAACTCAGGGTCCCTCTCACATACCTGTAGCTGAGAGAAGCCTCCTCTTGAGGGGCTTGTGGAAAGTTGGTGTTCCTCTTGAGTCGAAGTCAGGGACTAAGCTCTCATCTTGAGTTGATCTCGGGTCCACGGAGCCCTTTTGTGTTTCTACAGTGACCTCAGGATCCCTCTAGACTTGAGACAGTGATCTTGGGTTTTCTCTGGAGTGCCATCAAGGAAATCAAGGCTCCTTTCACGTTTGATGTGGAACACGGAATTGCTCTTCACGCAGTGCAGGGGAATAGGGCCTCATCTGGTGGCGAGGGGGAAGTCTGATGGTTTTTCTCAAGTTGCAGCTGGAACCTGGGATATATTCGCGAGTTACGATGGAGTGGGCCTTCCAGACACGTGTTTGTTCAGCGACGTCAGGACTCCTGCCTAGGTGCGAGGGACACCTCGGGATTCTCCTCGAGTCTTGGCATGGCAATTGGGACGCGTCTCCATGTGAGGCGGGAGACCAAGGGTCACTTTCCACGTACCACAGGGATCCTGGGACTCCTATCCATTTTCGAGAGGAGTCAGGCATCGTCTTCTTTGGAAGTATTGATCTCCGCGGACCTCTCGAGTTTTCAAAGGATGTGAGGCGTCCGGTCGCGATGAGGCGGAGAACTAGGTCTTTCTCTGTGGTCTCCACAGGGCATTCAGACATCCCTTCGTCTTGGGAGATGCAAGACGAGCCTGCATTCAATTCACTGCAGGGATATCCGGCCTTACTTTGAGTCAGAGCATCTCGGTGTCCATTCCACTTGAGGCCACAAACTCAGGGTCCCTCTCACATACCTGTAGCTGAGAGAAGCCTCCTTTTGAGGTGCTTGTGGAATGTTGGTATTCCTCTTGAGTCGAAGCTAGGGATTAAGCTCTCATCTCGAGTTTATTTGGGGTCCACCTAGCCCTTTCTTGTTGCTCCAGTGACCTCAGGATCCCTCTAGACTTGAGACAGTGATCTTCGCTTTTCTCTGGAGTGCCATCAAGGAAATCAAGGCTCCTTTCACGTTTGATGTGGAACACGGAATTGCTCTGCACGCAGTGCCGGGGAATCTGGCCTCATCTCGCGGCGAGGGAGAAGTCTCATGGTTTTTTTCGAGTTGCGGCCTGAACCTGGGATATATTCTCAAGTTACGACAGGGAGGGCCTTTCCAGACACGTGTTTGTTCAGCGACGTCAGGACTCCCGCCTAGGTGCGAAGGACACCTCGGGATTCTCCTCGAGTCTTGGCATGGCAATTGGGACGCGTCTCCACGTGAGGCGGGAGACCCAGTGTCCCTTTCCACGTGCCACAGTGATCCTGGGACTGCTATCCGTTTTCAAAAGTAGTCAGGCATCTTCTCCTTTGGAAGCATTGATCTCCGCGGACCTCTCGAGTTTTCAAAGGATGTGAGGCCTCCGGTCACTATGAGGCTTAGAACTTGGACTTTCTCTGTGATCTCCACAGGGCATTCAGACATCCCTTCGTCTTGGGAGATGCAAGACGAGCATGCATTCAATTCACTGCAGGGATATCCGGCCTTACTTCGAGTCAGGGCATCTCGATGTCCATTCCACTTGAGGCCACAAACTCAGGGTCTCTCTCACATACCTGTAGCTTAGAGAAGCCTCCTCTTGAGGTGCTTGGGGAAAGTTTGTATTCCTCTTGAGTCGAAGCCAGGGACTAAGCTCTCCTCTCGAGTTGATTTGGGTTCCACGGAGCCCTTTCGTGTTGCTACAGTGACCTCAGGATCCCTCTAGACTTGAGACAGTGATCTTGGGTTTTCTCTGGAGTGCCATTAAGGAAATCAAGTCTCCTTTCATGTTTGATGTGGAACACGGAATTGGTCTGCATGCAGTGCAGGGGAATCGGGCCTCATCTCCCCGCGAGTGGGAAGTCTCATGGTTTTTCTCGAGTTGTGGCCGGAACCTGGGGTATATTCTTGAGAGACGACGCGGGGGGCCCTTTCAGACACGAGTTTGTTCAGCGACGTCAGGACTCCTGCCTAGGTGCGAGGGACACCGCGGGATTCTCCTCGAGTCTTGGCATGGCGTTTGGGACGCGTCTCCACGTGAGGCGGGAGACCCAGGGTCCCTTTCCACGTGCCACAGGGAACCTGGGACTCCTCTCCATTTTCAAGAGGAGTCAGGCATCGTCTCCTTTGGAAGCATTGATCTCGGCGGACCTCTCGAGTTTTCAAAGGATGTGAGGCCTCCGGTCGCGATGAGGCGGAGAAATACGTCTTTCTCTGTGGTCTCCACAAGGGCTTCAGACATCCCTTCGTCTTGGGAGATGCAAGACGAGCCTGCATTCAATTCACTGCAGGGATATCCGGCCTTACATCGAGTCAGAACATCTCAGTGTCCATTCCACTGGAGGCCACAAACTCAGGGTCCCTCTCACATACCTGTATCTGAGAGAAGCCTCCTCTTGATGTGATTGTGGAAAGTTGGTATTCCTCTTGAGTCGAAGCCAGGGACTAAGCTCTCATCTCGAGTTGATTTGGGGTCCACGGAGCCCTTTCGTGTTTCTACAGTGACCTCAGGATCCCTCTAGACTTGAGAGTGTGATCTTGGGTTTTCTCTGGAGTGCCATCAAGGAAATCAAGGCTCCTTTCACGTTTGATGTGGAACGCTGAATTGCTCAGCACGCAGTGCAGGGGAATCGGGCCTCATCTCGCGGCGAGGGGGAAGTCTCATGGTTTTTCTCGAGTTGTGGCCAGAACCTGGGGTATATTCTCGAGTTAAGACGGGGAGGGCCCTTTCAGACACGTGTTTGTTCAGCGACGTCAGGACTCCTGCCCAGGTGCGAGGGACAACTCGGGATTCTCCTCGAGTCTTGGCATGGCAATTGGGACGCATCTCCACGTGTGACGGGGGACCCAGGGTCCCTTTCCACGTGCCACAGGGATCCTGGGACTCCTCTCCATTTTCAAGAGGAGTCAGGCATCGTCTCCTTTGGATGCACTGATCTCTGTGGCCGTCTCGAATTTTCAAAGGATGTGAGGCCTCCAATCACGATGAGGCGGACAACTAGGTCTTTCTCTGTGGTCTCCACAGGGGATTCAGACATCCCTTCTTCTTGTGAGATGCAAGAGAGCCTGCATTCAATTCACTGCAGGGATATCCGGCCTTACATCGAGTCAGAACATCTCAGTGTCCATTCCACTGGAGGCCACAAACTCAGGGTCCCTTCACATACCTGTATCTGAGAGAAGCCTCCTCTTGATGTGATTGTGGAAAGTTGGTATTCCTCTTGAGTCGAAACCAGGGACTAAGCTCTCATCTCGAGTTAATTTGGGGTCCAAGGAGACCTTTCCTGTTGCTACAGTGACCTCAGGATCCCTCTAGACTTGAGACAGTGATCTTGGGTTTTCTCTGGAGTGCCATCAAGGAAATCAAGGCTCCTTTCACGTTTGATGTTTAACACGGAATTGCTCTGCATGCAGTGCAGGGGAATCGGGCATCATCTCGCGGCGAGGGGGAAGTCTCATGGTTTTTCTCGAGTTGCGGCCGGAATCTGGGGTATATTCTCGAATTACGAAGGGGCGGGCCCTTCCAGACACGTGTTTATTCAGCGACGTCAGGACTCCTGCCTACGTGCGAGGGACACCTCGGTATTCTCCTCGAGTCTTGGCATGGCAATTGGGACGCGTCTACACGTGAGGCGGGAGGCCCAGGGTCCCTTTCCGTGTGCCACAGGGATCCTGGGACGCCTATCCATTTTCAAGAGTAGTCAGGCATCGTCTCCTTTGGAAGCATTGATCTCCGCGGACCTCTCGAGTTTTCAAAGGATGTGAGGCCTCCGGTCGTGATGAGGTGGAGAAATAGGTCTTGCTCTGTAGTCTCCACAGGGGATTCAGACATCCCTTCGTCTTGGGAGATGCAAGACGAGCCTGCATTCAATTCACTGCAGGGATGTCCGGACTTACTTCGAGTCAGAGCATCTCGGTGTCCATTCCACTTGAAGCCACAAACTCAGGGTCCCTCTCACATACCTGTAGCTGAGAGAAGCCTCCTCTTGAGGTGCTTGTGGAAATTTGATATTCCTCTTGAGTCGAAGCCAGGAACTAAGCTCTCATCTCGAGTTGATTTGGGGTCCACGGAGCCCTTTGGTGTTTCTACAGTGACCTCAGGATCCATCTAGACTTGAGACAGTGATCTTGGATTTTCTCTGGAGTGCCATCAAGAAAATCAAGGCTCCCTTCACGTTTGATGTGGAATTGCTCTGCACGTATTGCAGGGGAATCGGGCCTCATCTCGCGGCGAGGGGGAAGTCTCATGGTTTTTCCCGAGTTGCGGCCAGAACCTGGCGTATATTCTCGAGTTACGACGGGGAGGGCCCTTCCAGACACGTGTTTGTTCAGCGATGTCTGGAATCCTGCCTAGGTACGAGGGACACCTCGGGATTTTCCTCGAGTCTTGGCATGGCAATTGGGCGCATCCCCACGTGAGGCGGGAGACTCAGGGTCCCTTTCCACGTGCCACAGGGATCCTGGGACTCCTATCCATTTTCAAGAGAAGTCAGGCATCGTCTCCTTTGGAAGCATTGATATCCGCGGACCTCTCGAGTTTTCAAAGGATGTGAGGCCTCCAGTCGCGATGAGGCGGAGAACTAGGTCTTTCTCTGTGGTCTCCACAGGGGATTCAGACATCCCCTCGACTTGGGAGATGCAAGACGAGCCCGCATTCAATTCACTGCAGGGACATCCGGCCTTACTTCGAGTCAGAGCATCTCGGTGTCCATTCCACTTGAGGCCACAAACTCAGGGTCCCTCTCACATACCTGTATCTGAGAGAAGCCTCCTCTTGATGTGATTGTGGAAAGTTCGTATTCCTCTTGAGTCGAAGCCAGGGACTAAGCTCTCATCTCGAGTTGATTTGGGGTCCAGGGAGCCCTTTCGTGTTGCTACAGTGACCTCAGGATCCCTCTAGACTTGAGACAGTGATCTCGGGTTTTCTCTGGAGTGCCATCAAGAAACTCAAGTCTCCTTTCACGTTTGCTGTGGAACACGGAATTGCTCTGCACGCAGTGCAGGGGAATCGGGCCTCATCTCGCGGCGAGGGGGAAGTCTCGTGGTTTTTCTCGAGTTGCGGCTGGAACCTGGGGTATATTCTCGAGTTACGACGGGGAGGGCCCTTCCAGACACGTGTTTGTTCAGTGACGTCAGGACTCCTGCCTAGATGCGAGGGACACATCGGGATTCTCCGCGAGTCTTGGCATGGCAATTGGGATGCGTCTCCACGTGAGGCGGGAGAACCAGTGTCCCTTTCCACGTGCCACAGGGATCCTGGGACTCCTATCCATTTTCAAAAGGAGTCAAGCATCGTCTCCTTTGGAAGCATTGATCTCCGCGGACCTCTCGACTTTTCAAAGGATGTGAGGCCTCCGGTCGCGATGAGGCGGAGAACTTGGTCTTTCTCTGTTGTCTCCACAGAGCATTCAGACATCCCTTCGTCTTGGGAGATGCAAGACGAGCCTGAATTCAATTCACTGCAGGGATGTACGGCCTTACTTCGAGTCAGAGCATCTCGGTGTCCATTCCACTTGAGGCCACAAACTCAGGGTCCCTCTCACATACCTGTAGCTGAGAGAAGCCTCCTCTTGAGGTGCTTATGAAAAGTTGGTATTCCGCTTGAGTCGAAGCCAGGGACTAAGCTCACAACTCGAGTTGATTTGGGGTCCTCGGAGCCCTTTCGTGTTGATACAGTGACCTCAGGACCCTCTAGACTTCAGACAGTGATCTTGGGTTTTCTCTGGAGTGCCATCAAGGAAATCAAGGCTCCTTTCAAGTTTGATGTGGAACACGGAATTGCTCTGCATGCAGTGCAGGGGAATCGGGCCTCATCTCGCCGCGAGTGGGAAGTCTCATGGTTTTTCTCGAGTTGTGGCCGGAACCTGGGGTATATTCTCGAGAGACGACGCGGGGGGCCCTTTCAGACATGAGTTTGTTCAGCGACGTGAGGACTCCTGCCTAGGTGCGAGGGACACCTCGGGATTCTCCTTGAGTCTTGGCATGGCGTTTGGGACGCGTCTCCACGTGAGGCGGGAGACCCAGGGTCCCTTTCCACGTGCCACAGGGATCCTGGGACTCCTCTCCATTTTCAAGAGGAGTCAGGCATCGTCTCCTTTGGAAGCATTGATCTCGGCGGACCTCTCGAGTTTTCAAAGGATGTGAGGCCTCCGGTCGCGATGAGGCGGAGAAATACGTCTTTCTCTGTGGTCCCCACAGGGTTTCAGACATCCCTTCTTCTTGGGAGATGCAAGACGAGCCTGCATTCAATTCACTGCAGGGATATCCGACCTTACTTCAAGTCAGAGCATCTCGGTGTCCATTCCACTTGAGGCCACAAACTCAGGGTCCCTCTCACATACCTGTAGCTGAGAGAAGCCTCCTCTTGAGGGGCTTGTGGAAAGTTGGTGTTCCTCTTGAGTCGAAGCCAGGGACTAAGCTCTAATCTCGAGTTGATTTCGGGTCCACGGAGCCCTTTTGTGTTTCTACAGTGACCTCAGGATCCCTCTAGACTTGAGACAGTGATCTTGGGTTTTCTCTGGAGTGCCATCAAGGAAATCAAGGCTCCTTTCAAGTTTGATGTGGAACACGGAATTGCTCTGCACGCAGTGCAGGGGAATCGGGCCTCATCTCGCGGCGAGGGGGAAGTCTCATGGTTTTTCTCGAGTTGCGGCCGGAACCTGGGGTATACTCTCGAGTTACGACGGGGAGGGCCCTTCCAGACACGTGTTTGTTCAGCGACGTAAGGACTCCTGCCTAGGTGCGCGGGCCACCTCGGGATTCTCTTCGAGTCTCGGCATGGCAATTGGGATGCGTCTCCACAAGAGGAGAGAGACCCAGTGTCCCTTTGACGTGCCACATGGATCCTGGGACTCCTATCCATTTTCAAGAGGAGTCAGGCATCGTCTTCTTTGGAAGCACTGATCTCCGCGGACCTCTCGAGTTTTCAAAGGATGTGAGGCCTCCGGTCGCGATGAGGCGGAGAACTAGGTCTTTCTCTGTGGTCTCCACAGGGGATTCAGACATACCTTCGTCTTGGGAGATGCAAGACGAGCCTGCATTCAATTCACTGCAGGGATATCCGGCCTTATTTCGAGTCAGAGCTTCTCTGTGTCCATTCCACTTGTGGCCACAAACTCAGGGTGCCTCTCACATACCTGGAGCTGAGAGAGGCCTCCTCTTGTGGTGCTTGTGGAAAGTTGGTATTCCTCTTGAGTCGAAGCCAGGGACTAAGCTCTCATCTCGAGTTGATTTGGGGTCCACGGAGCCCTTTCGTGTTGCAACAGTGACCTCAGGATCCCTCTAGACTTGAGAGTGTGATCTTGGGTTTTCTCTGGAGTGCCATCAAGGAAATCAAGGCTCCTTTCACGTTTGATGTGGAACGCTGAATTGCTCAGCACGCAGTGCAGGGGAATCGGGCCTCATCTCGCGGCGAGGGGGAAGTCTCATGGTTTTTCTCGAGTTGTGGCCAGAACCTGGGGTATATTCTCGAGTTAAGACGGGGAGGGCCCTTTCAGACACGTGTTTGTTCAGCGACGTCAGGACTCCTGCCCAGGTGCGAGGGACAACTCGGGATTCTCCTCGCGTCTTGGCATGGCAATTGGGACGCATCTCCACGTGTGACGGGGGACCCAGCGTCCCTTTCCACGTGCCACAGGGATCCTGGGACTCCTCTCCATTTTCAAGAGGAGTCAGGCATCGTCTCCTTTGGATGCACTGATCTCTGTGGACGTCTCGAATTTTCAAAGGATGTGAGGCCTCCGGTCGTGATGAGGTGGAGAAATAGGTCTTGCTCTGTAGTCTCCACAGGGGATTCAGACATCCCTTCGTCTTGGGAGATGCAAGACGAGCCTGCATTCAATTCACTGCAGGGATGTCCGGACTTACTTCGAGTCAGAGCATCTCGGTGTCCATTCCACTTGAAGCCACAAACTCAGGGTCCCTCTCACATACCTGTAGCTGAGAGAAGCCTCCTCTTGAGGTGCTTGTGGAAATTTGATATTCCTCTTGAGTCGAAGCCAGGAACTAAGCTCTCATCTCGAGTTGATTTGGGGTCCACGGAGCCCTTTGGTGTTTCTACAGTGACCTCAGGATCCCTCTAGACTTGAGACAGTGATCTTGGATTTTCTCTGGAGTGCCATCAAGAAAATCAAGGCTCCCTTCACGTTTGATGTGGAATTGCTCTGCACGTATTGCAGGGGAATCGGGCCTCATCTCGCGGCGAGGGGGAAGTCTCATGGTTTTTCCCGAGTTGCGGCCAGAACCTGGCGTATATTCTCGAGTTACGACGGGGAGGGCCCTTCCAGACACGTGTTTGTTCAGCGATGTCTGGAATCCTGCCTAGGTACGAGGGACACCTCGGGATTTTCCTCGAGTCTTGGCATGGCAATTGGGCGCATCCCCACGTGAGGCGGGAGACTCAGGGTCCCTTTCCACGTGCCACAGGGATCCTGGGACTCCTATCCATTTTCAAGAGAAGTCAGGCATCGTCTCCTTTGGAAGCATTGATATCCGCGGACCTCGCGAGTTTTCAAAGGATGTGAGGCCTCCAGTCGCGATGAGGCGGAGAACTAGGTCTTTCTCTGTGGTCTCCACAGGGGATTCAGACATCCCCTCGACTTGGGAGATGCAAGACGAGCCCGCATTCAATTCACTGCAGGGACATCCGGCCTTACTTCGAGTCAGAGCATCTCGGTGTCCATTCCACTTGAGGCCACAAACTCAGGGTCCCTCTCACATACCTGTATCTGAGAGAAGCCTCCTCTTGATGTGATTGTGGAAAGTTCGTATTCCTCTTGAGTCGAAGCCAGGGACTAAGCTCTCATCTCGAGTTGATTTGGGGTCCAGGGAGCCCTTTCGTGTTGCTACAGTGACCTCAGGATCCCTCTAGACTTGAGACAGTGATCTCGGGTTTTCTCTGGAGTGCCATCAAGAAACTCAAGTCTCCTTTCACGTTTGCTGTGGAACACGGAATTGCTCTGCACGCAGTGCAGGGGAATCGGGCCTCATCTCGCGGCGAGGGGGAAGTCTCGTGGTTTTTCTCGAGTTGCGGCTGGAACCTGGGGTATATTCTCGAGTTACGACGGGGAGGGCCCTTCCAGACACGTGTTTGTTCAGTGACGTCAGGACTCCTGCCTAGATGCGAGGGACACATCGGGATTCTCCGCGAGTCTTGGCATGGCAATTGGGACGCGTCTCCACGTGAGGCGGGAGAACCAGTGTCCCTTTCCACGTGCCACAGGGATCCTGGGACTCCTATCCATTTTCAAAAGGAGTCAAGCATCGTCTCCTTTGGAAGCATTGATCTCCGCGGACCTCTCGACTTTTCAAAGGATGTGAGGCCTCCGGTCGCGATGAGGCGGAGAACTTGGTCTTTCTCTGTTGTCTCCACAGAGCATTCAGACATCCCTTCGTCTTGGGAGATGCAAGACGAGCCTGAATTCAATTCACTGCAGGGATGTACGGCCTTACTTCGAGTCAGAGCATCTCGGTGTCCATTCCACTTGAGGCCACAAACTCAGGGTCCCTCTCACATACCTGTAGCTGAGAGAAGCCTCCTCTTGAGGTGCTTATGAAAAGTTGGTATTCCGCTTGAGTCGAAGCCAGGGACTAAGCTCACAACTCGAGTTGATTTGGGGTCCTCGGAGCCCTTTCGTGTTGATACAGTGACCTCAGGACCCTCTAGACTTCAGACAGTGATCTTGGGTTTTCTCTGGAGTGCCATCAAGGAAATCAAGTCTCCTTTCAAGTTTGATGTGGAACACGGAATTGCTCTGCATGCAGTGCAGGGGAATCGGGCCTCATCTCGCCGCGAGTGGGAAGTCTCATGGTTTTTCTCGAGTTGTGGCCGGAACCTGGGGTATATTCTCGAGAGACGACGCGGGGGGCCCTTTCAGACATGAGTTTGTTCAGCGACGTGAGGACTCCTGCCTAGGTGCGAGGGACACCTCGGGATTCTCCTTGAGTCTTGGCATGGCGTTTGGGACGCGTCTCCACGTGAGGCGGGAGACCCAGGGTCCCTTTCCACGTGCCACAGGGATCCTGGGACTCCTCTCCATTTTCAAGAGGAGTCAGGCATCGTCTCCTTTGGAAGCATTGATCTCGGCGGACCTCTCGAGTTTTCAAAGGATGTGAGGCCTCCGGTCGCGATGAGGCGGAGAAATACGTCTTTCTCTGTGGTCCCCACAGGGTTTCAGACATCCCTTCTTCTTGGGAGATGCAAGACGAGCCTGCATTCAATTCACTGCAGGGATATCCGACCTTACTTCAAGTCAGAGCATCTCGGTGTCCATTCCACTTGAGGCCACAAACTCAGGGTCCCTCTCACATACCTGTAGCTGAGAGAAGCCTCCTCTTGAGGGGCTTGTGGAAAGTTGGTGTTCCTCTTGAGTCGAAGCCAGGGACTAAGCTCTAATCTCGAGTTGATTTCGGGTCCACGGAGCCCTTTTGTGTTTCTACAGTGACCTCAGGATCCCTCTAGACTTGAGACAGTGATCTTGGGTTTTCTCTGGAGTGCCATCAAGGAAATCAAGGCTCCTTTCACGTTTGATGTGGAACACGGAATTGCTCTGCACGCAGTGCAGGGGAATAGGGCCTCATCTGGCGGCGAGGGGGAAGTCTGATCGTTTTTCTCGAGTTGCGGCCTGAACCTGGGATATATTCTCAAGTTACGACGGGGAGGGCCTTTCCAGACACGTGTTTGTTCAGCGACGTCAGGACTCCTGCCTAGGTGCGAGGGACACCTCGGGATTCTCCTCGAGTCTTGGCATGGCAATTGGGACGCGTCTGAACGTGAGACGGGAGACCCAGAGTCCCTTTCCACGAGCCACAGGGATCCTGGGACTCCTATCCATTTTAAAGAGGAGTCAGGCATCGTCTCCTTTGGAAGCATTGATCTCCGCGGACCTCTCGAATTTTCAAAGGATGTGAGGCCTCCGGTCGCGATGAGGAGGAGAACTAGGTCTTTCTCTGTGGTCTCCACTGGGGACTCAGACATCCCTTCATCTTGGGAGATTCAAGACGAGCCTGCATTCAATTCACTGCAGGGATATCCGGCCTTACTTCGAGTCAGAGCATCTCGGTGTCCATTCCACTTGAGGCCACAAACTCAGGGTCCCTCTCACATACTTGTAGCGGAGAGAAGCCTCCTCTTGAACTGCGAGTGGAAAGTTGGTATTCCGCTTGAGATGAAGCTCTCATCTCGAGTTTATTTGTGGTCCACGGAGCCCTTTCGTGTTGCTACAGTGACCTCAGGATTCTTCTAGTCTTGAGACAGTGTTCCTGGGTTTTCTCTGGAGTGCCATCAAGGAAATCAAGGCTCCTTTCATGATTGATGTGGAACATGGGATTGCACTGCACGCAGTGCAGGGGAATCGGGCCTCATCTCGCAGCGAGGGGGAAGTCTCATGGTTTTTCTCGAGTTGCGGCAGAACCTGGGGTATATTCTCGAGTTACATCGGGGAGGGCCCTTCGAGACACGTGTTTGTTCAGCGACGTCAGGACTCCTGCCTAGGTGCGAGGGACACCTCGGGATGCTCCTCGAGTCTTGACATGGCAATTGAGACGCGACTCCACGTGAGGCAGGAGACCTAGGATCCCTTTCCACGTGCTACAGGGATCCTGGGACTCCTATCAATTTTCAAGAGGAGTCAGGCATCGTCTCTATTGGCAGCACTGATCTCCGCGTACCTCTCGAGTTTTGAAAAGATGTGAGGCCTCCGGTCGCGATGAGGTGGAGAACTAGGTCTTTCTCTGTGGTCTCCACAGGGGATTCAGACATCCCTTCGTCTTGGGAGATGCAATAGGAACCTGCATTCAATTCACTCCAGGGATATCTGGCCTTACTTCGAGTCAGAGCATCTCGGTGTCCATTCCACTAGAGGCCACAAACTCAGGGTCCCTCTCACATACCTTTAGCTGAGAGAAGCCTCCTCTTGAAGTGCAAGTGGAAAGTTGGTATTCCTCTTGAGATGAAGCTCTCATCTCGAGTTTATTTGTGGTCCACAGATCTCTTTCTTGTTGTTACAGTGACCTCAGGATCCCTCTAGCCTTGAGACACTGTTCTTGGGGTTTCTCTGGAATGCCATCAAGGAAAAAAGTCTCCTTTCACATTTATGTGGAACACGGAATTGCTCTGCATGCCATGCAGGGGAATCGGGCGTCATCTCGTGGCGAGGGGGAAGTCACACGGTTTTTCTGGAGTTGCGCCATGAACCTGTGGTATAATCTCGATGTACGACGGGGAGGGCCCTTCCAGACAAGTGTTTCTTCAGCAACCTAGGACTCCTGCCTTGTTGCGAGGGAATCCTCGGGATTCTCCTAGAGGCTTGGCATGGAAATTGATACGCCTCTGCAGGTGAGGCGGGAGACCCAGTGTCCCTTTCCACGGGTCACAGAGATCCTGGGATTCCTATCAATTTTCAAAAGGAGTCAGGCATCGTCTCCTTTGTAAGCAATGATCTCTGCGAAGCTCTCGAGTTTTCAAAGGATGTGAGGCCTCCATTCGCGATGAGGTGGGGAACTAGGTCTTTCTCTGTGGTCTCCACAGGGGATTCACACATCCCTTCGTTTGGGAGATGCAAGCCGAGCGTGCATTCACGTCACTGCAGGGATATCCAGCCTTATTTCGAGTCAGGGCATCTCGGTGTCCATTCCACTTGAGGCCACAAACTCAGGGTCCCTCTCACATACCTATAGCTGAGAGAAGCCTCCTCTTGAGGTGCTTGTGGAAAGTTCGTATTCCTCTAGCGTCGAAGCCAGGGACTAAGCTCTCATCTCGAGTTGATTGCGGGTACATTGAGCTCTTTCTTGTTGCTACAGTGACATCAGGATCCCACTAGGAATGAGACAGTGTTCTTGGGGTTTCTCTAAAGTGCCATCAAGTAAATCAAGGCTCCTTTGATTTTTGAAGTGGAACACAGAATTGCTCTGCACGCAATACAGGGGAATCGTGCCTCATCTCGCGGCGAGGGGGAAGTCTCATGGTTTTTCTCGAGTTGCGGGCGGAACCTGGGGTATATTTTCGAGTTACGACTGGGAGGGCCCTTCCAAACACGTGTTTGTTCAGCGACCTCAGGACACCTGCTTAGTTGGGAGGGACACCTCGGGATTCTCCTCGAGGCTAGGCGGGGCATTGGGGATGCCTCTCCAGGTGAGGAGGGAGACCGAGGGTCCCTTTCCAAGTGCCACAGGGATCCTGGGACTCCTATCAATTTTCAACAGGACTTAGGCATCGTCTCCTTTGGAAGAATTGATCTCCGCATGCCTCTAGGTTTTTTCAAAGGATGTTAAAACTCCGGTCGCGTTGAGGCGGGGAACTAGGTCTTTCTCTGTGATCTCCAGAGGGGATTCAGACATCCCTTCGTCTTGCAAGATGCAAGACGTGCCTGCATTCATTTCACTGCAGGGATATCTGGCCTTATTTCGAGTCAAGGCATCGCAGTGTCCATTCCACTTCAAGCCGCAAACTCAGGGTCCCTCTCAGATACCTATAGCTGACATAAGCCTCCTCTTGAGTTGCTTGTGGAAAGTTGGTATTCTGGAGTCGAAGCCAGGGACTAAGATGTCATCTCAGGTTGATTTGGGCTACATGGCCTCTTTCTTGTCGCTACAGTGACCTCAGGATCCCTCTAGACTTGACACAGTTTTCTTGGGGTTTCTCTGGAGTGCCATCAAGGAAATCAAGGCTCCTTTCATGTTTGATATGGAACACGGCATTGCTCTCCACACAATGCAGGGGAATCGGGCCTCATCTCGCGGCGAGGGGGAACTCTCATGGTTTTTCTCGTGTTGCGGCCGGAACCTGGGATATATTCTCGAGTTACGACGGGGAGGGCCCTTCCAAATTTGTGACTGTTCAGCGACATCATGACTGCTGCCTAGTTGCGAGGGACACCTCGGGGATCGTCCTCGAGGCTTGACAGGGCATTTGGGACGCCTCTCATGTGAGGTGGGAGACCCAGGCTCCCTTTCCATGTGCCACAGTAATCCTGGGATTCCTATCAATTTTCAAGAGGAGGTAGGTATCATCATCTTTGGAAACATTAACCTACGCATACCTCTCGATTTTTCAAAGGATGTGAGGCCTCCGGTCGCTATGAGGCGGGGAACTAGGTCTTTCTCTGTCGTCTCCACAGAGGATTCAGACACCCCTTAGTCTTAGGAGGTGAAAGACAAGCCTGCATTTACGTCACTGCAGGGATATCCGGCCTTTTTTCGAGTCAGAGCATCTCGGTGTCCATTCCACTTGAGGCCACAAACTCAGGGTCTGTCTCACATACATATAGCTGAGAGAAGCCTCCTCTTGAGGTGCTTGTGGAAAGTTGCTATTCCTCTAGAGCTGAAGTCCGGGACTAAGCTCTCATCTCGAGTTGATTTGGTGTACACGGGTTCTTTCATGTTGCTTCAGTGACCTCAGGATCCCTCTAGACTTGAGACAGTGTTCTTGGGTTTTCTCTGGAGTGCCATCAAGGAAATCAAGGCTCCTTTCATGTTTGATGTGGAACACGGAATTGCTCTGCACGCAATGCAGGGGAAGCGGGCCTGATCTCCCAGCGAGGGTGAAGCCTCATGGCTTTTCTCGAGTTGCGGCCGGAACCTGGGGTATGTTCTCGAGTTAAGACGGGGAGGGCCCTTTCAAACACGTGTTTGTTCAGCAACGTCAGGACTCCTGCTTAATTTCGAGCGACACCGAGGGATTCTCCTCGAGGCTTGGCGGGGCAATTGGGACGCCTTTCCAGGGAAAGGCAAAGGGAATCTAGGTTTCCACCCTCACCTTGAGAGGCGTCCCTATTGACCTGCCAAGCCTCGAGGAGAATTCTGAGGTGTCCGTTACAACTAGACAAGAGTCCTGATGCCGCTGATCCAACACGAGTTTTGAAGGGCCATCCTCATCATAAATCGAGAACATAACCCAGGTTCCCGCCGCATCTCAAGAAAAATCATGAGATTTTCCCCTAGCCGCGAGATGAGGCCTGATTCCCATGCACTGAGAGGGGAGCAATTCCGTGGTCATCATCAAACATGAAAGGAGCCTTGACTTCCTTGATGGATCTCCAGAGAGTTCCCAGGAACACTGTTACAAGTATATAGGGACCCTGAAGTCCCCAGAGAAGCACGAAAGCGTTCCGTGTACTCCAAATCAACTCGAGATGAGGCCCAATTCACCTGAATTGTGTCCAGAGCCATCCCGCATTCCCCATCAAACAGGACAGGTGGCTTGACTTCCTGTAGGAAACTCCAGAGTTTCCACAACAACACCGTCACAAGTATAGAGGAACACCACGTTCAAAAAAGGAACTCGAAAACAGCTCCATGTACCCGAAATAATCTCGAGGTGAGAGCTGATTCCCTGGCTTTGACTCAAGAGGAATGCCAGCTTTAAACAACACTTAAAGAGGAGGCTTCTCTCAGCTATAGGTACGTCAGAGGTACCCTGAGTTTGCTGCCTCAAGTGGATTGGACTCCCTGATTCACTGACTCGAAATAAGGCCGGATTTCCCTGCAGTGAGTTGAATGCAGGCTCGTTGTTCATGTAACAAGATGAAGGGATGTCTGAATCCCCTGTGGAGATCCTAGAGAAATCCCTAGTTCCCTGCCTCATCTCGAGATGATTCCTCACATCCCTTTGAAAACTCAAGAGGCACTTTGAGTTCAATGCTTCAAAATGAGACGAGGCCTGACTCCTCTTGAAAATTGATAGGAATCCAAATATCCCTGTGGTAACTTCAAATGGAAACTGGGTCTCCCTCCTCACCTTGAGAGGCTTCCCTATTGTCCTGCCAAGTCTCGAGGAAGATCCCAAGGAATCCATTGGAACTAGACAGGAGTCCTGACGTTGCTGAACCAACATGAGTTTTGAAGGGCCATCCCCACCGTAACTCAAGAATATAACCCAGGTTCCCTCCACAACTCCAGAAAAATCATGAGACTTTCCCCTCGCTGTGAGATGAGGCCCGATTCCCCTGCACTGCATGCAGAGCAAGTCTGTGTTCCCCATCAAATACGAAAGGAGCCTTGACTTCCTTGATGGAACTCCAGAGAGTCCCCAAGAACACTGTCACAAGTCTAGAGGGACCCTGAGGTCCCCACAGCAGCATGAAAGTGCCCCGTGTACTCGAAATCAACTCAAGATGAGGCCTGATTCCCCTGCATTGTCTCCAGAGGCATCCCGCTTTCCCCATCAAATACGACAAGTGGCTTGACTTCCTTTAGGCAACTCCAGAGATTCCCCGAGAACACTGTCTCAAGACTAGGGGAACACCAAGTTCTGCACAGCAACTCGAGAAAAGTTCCGTGTACCCCAAATCATCTCGAGATGAGAGCTGATGCCCTGACTTCAACGCAAGAGGAAAGCCAACTTTCCACAAAACACTCAAGAGGAGGCTTCTCTCAGCTATAGGTATGTGAGATGGACCCTGAGTTTGCTGTGTCAAGTGGAATGGTCACCGTGATGCCGTGACTCGAAATAAGGCTGGATTCCCCTGCAGTGACTTGAATGCTGGCACGTTTTTCATCTGACAAGATGAAGAAATGTCTGAATACCCTGTGGAGACCCTAGAGAAAGCCCTAGTTCCCCGCCTCATCTCGAGAGGAGGCCTTACATCCCTTTGACAACTGAGAGGAACACGGAGTTCAATGCTTCAAAAGGAGACGATGACTGACACTTCTTGAAAATTGATAGGAATAATGGTATCCCTGTGGCAACTGCAAAGGGAAACTAGGTCACCCGCCTCACCTTGCAAGGCATCCCTATTGCCCTGCCAAGCCTCGAGGAGAATCCCGAGGTGTCCCTCGCAACTACACAGGAGTCCTGTCACCCCTTCACCAACTCAGGTTTTGAAGGGCCATCCTTGATGTAACTCGAGAACATACCCTAGGTTCCCACCGCAACTCAACAAAAACCATGAGACTTCCCCCTGGCCACGAGGTGAGGCCCGATTCCCCTTCACTGAGTGCAGAGCAAGTTCGTGTTCCCCTTCAAATATGAAAGGAGACTTGACTTCCTAGATGAAACTCCACATAGTCCGCAAAAACACTGTCACAGGACTAGAGGGACACTGAGGTCACCACAGCAACACGAAAGAGCTCGTGTAACTCCAATCAACTCTAGATGAGGCCCGATTCCCCTGCACTGGATGCAGAGCCATCCCGCATTCCCCATCAAACAGGACGGGTGGCTTGACTTCCTTTAGGCAACTCCAGAGATTCACTGAGAGCACCGTCCCATATCTAAAGGAACACCAAATTCAGCAGAGCACCTGAAGAAAAGCTCTGTATACCCCAAATCATCTCAAGATGAGAGCTGATTCCCTGTATTCGACTCAAGAGGAATGCCAACTTTCCACACGTACCTAAAGAGGAGGCTTCTCTCAGCTATAGGTATGTGAGATGTACCCTGAGTTTGCTGCCTCAAGTGGAATGGACACCGAGATGACCTGACACAAAATAAGGCTGGATTTCCCTGCAGTGACTTGAATGCAGGCTCGTCTTTCATTTCACAAGATGAAAGGTTGTCTGAATCCCCTGTGGAGACCCTAGAGAAAGAACTCGATCCCCAGCTCATCTCTACATGAGGCCTCACATCCCTTTGAAAACTCGAGAGGCATGCATAGTTCAGTGCTTCAAAAGGAGACTATGGCTGACTCCTCATGAAAATTGATAGGAATTCCAATATCCCTGTGGCAACTGCAAAGGGAACCTAGGTTTCCACCCTCACCTCGAGAGGCGTCCCTATTGACCTGCCAAGCCTCGAGGAGAATTCTGAAGTATCCCTAGCAATTAGACAGGAGTCCTGACGTCGCTGATCCAACACGAGTTTTGAAGGCCATCCTCGTCATAACTCTAGAACATAACCCAGGTTCCCGCTACAACTCAAGAAAAACCATAAGACTTTCCCCTCGCCACGACATGAGGCCTAATTCTCCTGCATTGCATGCAGAGCAAGTCCGTGTTCACCATCAAACACGAAAGGAGCCTTGACTTCCTTGATGGATCTCCAGAGAGTCCCCAGGAACACTGTCACAAGTGTAGAGGGACCCTTAAGTTCCGAGAGCAGCATGAAAGCATTCCATGCACTCCAAATCAACTCGAGATGAGGCCCAATTCCCCTGCATTGTCTCCAGAGGCATCCCGCTTTCTCCATCAAATATGACAAGTGGCTTGACTTCCTTTAGGCAACTCCAGAGATTCCCCGAGAATACCATCTCAAGTCTAGGGGAACACCAAGTTCTGCACAGCAACTCAAGAAAAGTTCCGTGTACCCCAAATCATCTCGAGATGAGAGCTGATTCCCTGGCTTTGATGCAAGAGGAAAGCCAACTTTCCACAAGACCCTCAAGAGGAGGCTTCTCTCAGCTATAGGTATGTGAGAGGGAACCTGAGTTTGCTGTGTCAACTGGAATGGTCACCGAGCTGCCGTGACTCAAAATAAGGCCTGATTTCCCTGCAGTGACTTGAATACTGGCTCGTCTTTCATCTGACAAGATGAAGGGATGTCTGAATCCCCTGTGGAGACCCTAGAGAAAGCCCTAGTTCCCCGCCTCATCTCGACAGGAGTCCTTACATCCCTTTGACAACTGAGAGGAATGCGGAGTTCAATGCTTCAAAAGGAGACGATGCCTGACACCTCCTGAAAATTGATAGGAATCCCAAAATCCCTGTGGCAACTGCAAAGGGAATGATGTTCCCCCACCTCACCTCAAGAGGCGTCCCTATTGACCTGCCAAGCCTCGAGGAGAATTCTGAGTTGGCCCTCGTAACTAGACAGGATTTCTGACGTTGCTGATACAACACGAGTTTTGAAGGGCCATCCTCATCTTAACATGAGAACATAACCCACATTCCCTCCGCAATTAGAGAAAAATTATGAGACTTTCCCCTCACCATGAGATGAGACCCAATTCCCCTGCATTGAGTGCAGAGCAATTCCGTATTCCCCATCAAACATGAAAGGAGCCTTGACTTCCTTGATGGAACTTCAGAGAGTCACCAAGAACACTGATACAAGTCTAGAAGGACTCTGAGGTCCCTAGAAGCAACACGAAAGAGCTCGGTGTAACTGAATTCAACTCAAGATGAGGCCACATTCCGCTACAATGGCTCCAGAGCCATCCTGCATTCCCCATCAAACACGACAAGTTGCTTGCCTTCTTTTAGGGAACACCAGAGATTCCCTGAGAACACCGCCTGAAGTCTAGAGGAACATCAAGTTCAGCACAGCAACTCGAGAAAAGCTCCATATACCCCAAATCATCTCGAGATGGGAGCTGATTCCCTGGCTTCGATTCAAATGGAATGCTTACTTTCCACAAGCACTTCAAGAGAAGGCTTCTCTCAGCTATAGGTACGTGAGAGGGACCCTGAGTTTGCAGCCTCAAGTGGAATGGACACCGAGATGCCCTGACTCAAAAGAAGGCCATATTTCCATCCAGTGACTTGCAGGCAGTCTCTTCTGTCATTTCAAAGATGAAGGGATGTCTGAATCCCCTGTGGAGACCCTAGAGAAAGCCCTAGTTCCCAGCCTCATCTCGACAGCAGGCCTCACATCACTTTGGCAACTCGAGAGGCACCTGGAGTTCAATGCTTCTAAAGGAGACGATGCCTGACTCCTCTTGAAAATTGACAGGAATCCCAATATCACTGTGGAAACGGAAGGGAGCGTGGGTCTCCCGCCTCACCTTGAGAGACCTCCGTATTGCCCTGCCAAGCCTCGACAAGAATACCGAGGTTTCCCTCACAATTAGACAGGAGTCCTGACGTCGCTGAACCAACATGATTTTGTAGGACCTAACCCGTCGTGACTCGGACATATATCAGGTTCCCACCGCAACTCAAGAAAAACCATGAGTTGCACCTCGCCGTGAGATGAGGCCCGATTCAATGGCATTGTTGCAGAGCAAGTCCGTGTTCCCCTTAAAACACGAAAGGAGGCTTGACTTCCTTGATGAAACTCCAGAGAGTCCCCAAGAACACTGTCACAAGTCTAGAGGGACCCTGAGGTCCCCACAGCAACACGAAAGAGCTGCATGTACCCCAAATCAAACCGAGATGAGGCCAGATTCCCTTGCATTCGCTCCAGAGCAATCACGCATTCCCCATGAAACAAGAAAAGTGCTTGACTTCCTTTAGGCAACTCCAGAGATTCCCCGAGAATACTTTCCAATGTCTAGAGGAACACCAAGTTCAGCAAAGCAACTCGAGAAAAGCTCTGTGTACCCCAAGTCATTTCGAGATGAGAGCAGATTCCCTGGTTACTGGGAAAGGAGGAATGGAAACTTTCCGCAAGCACCTCAAGAGGAGGCTACTCTCAGCTATATGTATGTGAGAGGGACCCTGAGTTTGCTGTCTCGTGTGGAATGGACCCCGAGATGTCTTGACTCAAAATAAGGCCAGATTTCCCTGCAGTGACTTGAATGCAGGGTCTTCTTTCATCTCTCAAGAAGAAGGGATGTCTAAATCCCCTGTGGATACCCTAGAGAAAGAGCAAGTTCCCCACCCATCTCGACATGAGTCCCCACATTCCTTTGAAAACTCGAGAGACATGCGAGTTCAATGCTTCAAAATGAGACGAGGCCTGACTCCTCTTGAAAATTGATATGAATCCAAATATCCCTGTGGCGACTTCAAAGGGATACTGGGTCTCCCGCCTCACCTCGAGAGGCGTCCCTATTGTCCTGCCAAGCCTCGAGGAGAATCCCAAGGTGTCCCTCGCAACTAGACAGGAGTCCTATAGTTGCTGACCAAACACGAGTTTTGAAGGACCACCCCCGCCGTAACTCGAGAACATAACCCAGGTTCCCGCCGCAACTCCAGAAAAATCATGACACTTTCCCCTGGCCGCGAGATGAGGCCTGATTCTCCACAATGCATGCAGAATAAGTCCGTGTTCCCCATCAAACATGAAAGGAGCCATGACTTCCTTGATGGAACTCCAGAGAGACACCAAGAACACTGTCACAATTCTAGAGGGACCCTGAGGTCCCCGCAGCACAATGAAAGGGCTCTGTGTACTCCAAATCAACTCGAGATGAGGCCTGATTTCCCTGCATTGTCTCCAGAGCCATCCCGCGTGCCCCAAAAAACACGAAAAGTGGCTTGACTTCCTTTAGGCAACTCCAGATATTCCACGAGAATACCGTCACAAGTCTAGAGGAATACCAACTTCAGCACAGCAACTCGAGAAAAGCTCTGTGTACCACAAATCATCTTGAGATGAGAGCTGATTCCCTGGCTTTGAATCAAGAGGAAGGCCAACCTTCCACAAGGCACTCACGAGGAGGCTTCTCTCAGCTATATGTATGTGAGAGGGACCCTGAGTTTGTGCCTCAAGTGGAATGGACACCGAGATGCCCTGACTGGAAATAAGACAGGAATTCCCTGCAGTGACTTGAATGCAGGCTTGTCTTTCATCTCAGAAGATGAAGGGATGTCTGAATCCCCTGTGAAGACCCTAGAGAAAGCCCTAGTTCCCCACCTCATCTCGAGAGGAGGCCTCACAGCACTTTAACAACTTGAGAGGAACAAGTAGTTCAGTGCTTCAAAAGTAGATGATGACTGACTCCTCTTGAAAATTGACAGGAATCCCAGTATCCCTGCAGCAACTTGAAAGTGACTGTGGGTCTCCTTACTCACCTCGAGAGGCGTCCCTATTGCCCAGCCAAGTGTCGTGGTGAATCCCGAGGTGACCCTCACAACTAGACAGGCATCCTGGCGTAGCCAAACAAACAAGAGTTTTGAGGGGCCATCCCCGTCGTAACTCGAGAATATATGCCAGGTTCCCTCCACAATTCGAGAAAAACCATGAGACTTCCTGCTCGATGAGAGATGAGACCAGATTCCCCTGCACTGAGTGCAGAGCAAGTCCGTGTTCCCTATCAGAAAGGAAAGGAACCTTGACTTCCTTGATGGAACTCCAGAGAGTCCCCAAGAACACTCTCACAAGTATAGAGGGACCCTGAGGTCCCCGCAGCAACAATGAAAGGGCTCCATGTACTCCAAATGAAATATAGATGAGGCCCGATTCCCCTGCATTTTCTCCAGAGCCGTTACGCGTTACACTTCATACAAGACAAGATGCTTACTTCCTTTAGGCAACTCCAGAGTTTCCCCGAGAATACCGTCTCAAGTCTAAAGGAACACCAAGTTCAACACAGCAACTCGAGAAAAGCTCTGTGTGCCCCAAATCATTTCGAGATTAGAGCTCATTCCCTGGCTTCAACTCAAGAGGAATGTCATCTTTCCACAAGCCCCTCAAGAGGAGGCTTCTCTCAGCTATTGGTATGTGAGAGGGACTCTGAGTTTTCTGACTCAAGTGGAATGGTCAGCGAGATGTCGTGACTCGAAATAAGGCCGGATTTCCCTGCAGTGACATGAATGCAGGCCTGTCTTTCATCTCAAAACATGAAGGGATGTCTGAAGCCCCTGTGCAGACCCTAGAGAAAGCCCTACTTCCCCGTCTCATCTCGACAGAAGGCCTCAATCCCTTTGACAACACGAGTGGAATGCGGAGTTCAATGTTTCAAAAGTAGACCATGACTGACTGTTCTTGAAAATTGACAGGAATCCCAGTATGACTGTGGCAACTTGAAAGGACACTGGGTTTCCCATCTCACCTCGACAGGTGTCCCTATTGCCCTGCCAAGCCTCGAAGAGAACCCCGAGTTGTCCCTCGCAAGTAGACAGGAGGCCTGGTGACGGTGATCAAACCCAAGTTTTGAGAGGCCATCTCCGTCATCACTCGAGAATATAACCCAGGTTCCCTCCACAATTCGAGAAAAACCATGAGACTTCCCGCTCAATGAGAGATGAGACCAGATTCCCCTACATTGAGTGCAGAGCAATTCCGTGTTCCACATCAAACATGAAAGGAGCCTTGACTTCCTTGATGGACCTCCAGAGAGTCCCCAAGAACAGTGATACAAGTCTAGAGGGATACTGAGGTCCCCGCAGCAATACGAAAGAGCTCGGTGTACCCAAAATCAACTCGAGATGAGGCCAGATGCCCCTGCATTGTCTCCAGAACCATCCTGCATTCCCCATCAAACACGACAAGTGGCTTGACTTCCTTTAGGCAACTCCAGGGATTCCACGAGAATACCATCATAAGTCTAAAGAAACACTAAGTTCAGCACAGCAACTCGAGAAAAGTTCTGTGTACCCCAAATCATCTCGAGATGAGAGCTGATTCCCTGGCTTCGATGCAAGAGGAAAGCCAACTTTCCACAAGCCCCTCAAGAGGAGGCTTCTCTTAGCTATAGGTATCTGAGAGGGACCCTGAGTTTGCTGCGAAAAATGGAATGCTCACCGAGATGCCGTGACTCGAAATAAGGCCGAATTTCCCTGCAGTGACTTGAATGCAGGCCCGTCCTTCATCTCACAAGATGAAGGGAAGTCTGAATCCCCTGTGGAGACCGTAGAGAATACCCTAGTTCCCCGTCTCATCTGGACAGGAGGCCTCACATCCCTTTGCCAACACGAGAGGCACGCCAAGTTCCATGCTTCAGAAGGAGAAGAAACTTGACTCCTCTTGAAAAGTGACAGGAGTCAAAGTGTTGCTCTGGCAAATGCAAAGGGAAACTTGGTCTCCCGCCTCACCTCGAGAGGCGTCCCTATTGTCCTGCCAAGCCTCAAGGAGAAACCCAAGGTGTTCCTCGCAACTAGACAGGAGTCCACACATCGCTGAACAAACACGAGTTTTGAAGGGCCATCCCCGCCGTAACTCGAGAACATATCCAGGTTCCCGCTACAACTCCAGAAAAACAATGAGACTTTCCTCTCGCCACGAGATGAGCCCCAATCCCCTGCAATGCATGCAGGGCAAGTCCGTGTTCCCCATCAAACAGGCAAGGAGACTTGACTTCTTTGATGGAACTCCAGAGAGACCCCAAGAACACTGTCACAAGTCTAGAGGGACCCTGAGATCCCCACAGCCACATGAAAGGGCTCTGTGTACTAAAAATCAACTCGAGATGAGGCCCGATTCGACTGCACTGTGTGCAGAGCAAGTCCGTGTTCCCCATCAAACACGATAGGAGACTTGACTTCCTTGATGGAACTCCAGAGAGTCCCCAGGAACACTGTCACAAGTCTAGAGAGACCCTGATGTACCCACAGCAACAGGAAACCGCACCATGTACTCAAAATCAACTCGAGATGAGGCCCGATTCTACTGCATTGTTTCCAGAGCCATCAAGCGATCCCCATCAAACACGAGCAGTTGCTTGACTTCCTTTAGGCAACTCCAGATACTACCCCAGAATACAGTCTCAAGTCTAGAGAACACCAAGTTCATCAGAGCAACTCAAGAAAAGCTCCATGTATACCAAATCATCTCGAGATGAGAGCTGATACCCTGGCTTCAACTCAAGAGGAATGCCAACTTTCCACAAGCACTTCACGAGGAGGCTTCTCTCAGCTATATGTATGTGAGAGAGACCCTGACTTTGCTGCTTCAAGTGGAATGGACACCAAGATGCCCTGACTCGAAATAAGGCTGGAATTCCCTGCAGTGACTTGAATGCAGGCTTGTCTTCCATCTCACAAGATGAAGGGATGTCTGAATTCCCTGTGAAGACCCTAGAGTAAGTCTTAGTTCCCTGCCTCATCTTGACAGGAGGCCTCACATCCCTTTGACAACAAGAGTCAAACTCGGAGTTCAGTATCGCTCTGGCAACTGCAAAGGGAACCTTGGTCTCCCGCCTCACCTCGAGAGGCATCTCTATTGTCCTGCCAAGCCTCGAGGAGAATCCCAAGGTGTCCCTCGCAACTAGATAAGAGTCCTGACGTCACTGAACAAACACGAGTTTTGAAGGGCCATCCCCGCCATAACTCGAGAACATAACCCAGGTTCCTGCCTCAACTCCAGAAAAACAATGAGACTGTCCCCTGGCCACGAGATGAGGCCCGATTCCCCTGCAATGCATGCAGAGTAAGTCCGTGTTCCCCATCAAACAGGAAAGGAACATTGACTTCCTTGATGGAACTCCAGAGAGACCCAAGAACACTGTCACAAGTCTAGAGGGATCCTGAGGTCCCCGCAGCAACATGAAATGGCTCCATGTACTCCAAATCAACTCGAGATGAGGCCCGATTCCCCTGCATTGTCTGCAGAGCCATCCCGTGTTACCCATCATACACAACAAGGGCCTTACTTCTTTAGGCATCTCCAGAGTTTCCCACAGAATACCGTCTCAAGTCTAAAGGAAAACCAAGTTCAACACAGCAACTCCAGAAAAGCTCCGTGTGCCCCAAATCATCTCGAGGTGAGAGCTGATTCCCTGGCTTTGACTCAAGAGGAATGCCAACTTTCCACAAGCCCCTCAAGAGGAGGCTTCTCTCAGCTATAGGTATGTGAGAGGGACCCTGACTTTGCTGCTTCAAGTGGAATGGACACCAAGATGCCCTGACTCGAAATAAGGCTGGAATTCCCTGCAGTGACATGAATGCAGGCTTGTCTTTCATCTCAAAAGATGAAGGGATGTCTTAGTCCCTTGTGGAGACCTTAGAGAAAGACCTAGTTCCCCGCCTTATCTCGACAAGAGGCCTCACATCCCTTTGACACCTCAAGAGGAACACGGAGTTCAATGCTTCAAAAGTAGACGATGGCTGACTCTTCTTAAAAATTAACAGGAATCCCAGGATCCATGTAGCGACTTGAAAGTGACAGTGGGTCTCCCCACTCGCCTCGAGAGGCATCCCTATTGCCCAGCCAAGCCTCGAGGAGAATCCCGAGGTGACCCTTGCAACTAGACAGGCGTGCTGACGTCGCTGAACAAAGAGGAGTTTTGACGGGCCATCCACGTCGTCACTCGAGAATATACCCCAGGTTCCCTCCACAACTCCAGAAAAACCATGAGACTTCCCGCTCAATGAGAGATGAGAATAGATTCCCCTGCATTGCGAGCAGAGCAATTCCGTGTTCCACATCAAACATGAAAGGAGCCTTGCCTTCCTTGATGGAACTCCAGAGAGTCCCCAAGAACACTGATACAAGTTTAGAGGGATGCTGAGGTCACCACAGCAAAATGAAAGAGCTCGATGTACCCCAAATCAACTCGAGATTAGGCCAGATTCCCCTACATTGGCTCCAGAGCCATCCGGCATTCCCCATCAAACACGACAAGTGGCTTGACTTCCTTTAGGCAACTCCAGAGATTGCCCAAGAACACTGTCCTTAGTATAGAGGAACACCACATTCAGCACAGCAACTAGAAAACAGCTACGTGCACCTCAAATCATCTCGAGATGAGAGCTGATTCTCTGGCTTTGACTCAAGTCGAAGGCCAGCTTTAAATATCACCTAAAGAGGAGGCTTCTCTCAGCTATAGGTACTTGAGAGGGACCCTGAGTTTGCTGCCTCAGGTGGAATGGACACCGAGATGCCCTGACTCGAAATAAGGCCGGATTTCCCTGAAGTGACTTGAATGCAGGCTCGTCTTTCATCTCATAAGATGAAGGGATGTCTGAATCCCCTGTGGAGACCCTAGAGAATACCCTAGTTCCCCACCTCATCTCGACAGGAGGCCTCACATCCCTTTGACAACACGAGAGGCATGCGGAGTTCAGTGCTTCAAAAGGAGAGGAAGCCTGACTCATCTTGGAAACTGACAGGAGTCACAGTATTGCTTTGGCAACTGCAAAGGGAAACTTGGTCTCCTGCCTCACCTCGAGAGGCCTCCGTATTGCGCTGCAAAGTCTCGAGGAGAATCCCGATGTGTCCCTCCCAGCAAGTCAGGATCCCTGATGTCGCTGAACCTCACCCCAGACCCTGCACTTGGGGTCACTCGTCCAGTTTCCAAGGTGACTCCACCTGAAATATCCTCAGTCTGGAATCACATGTGCACATCTCCAGGATGACCCCACTTCCCAGACCCAGTACCTGGGGTCACGCTTCCACAATCTCCAGGGTGACCACAACACACTGGACCATGCACCAGGGGTCACATGTCCACAATCTGCAGGGTGACACTCTCCCAAACCCTATATCTAGGATCACATATCTACAGTCCCCTGGGTGATCCCTCCCAGACACTGTACCTAGAGTCACACATCCACAGTCTCCACGGTGACCCCTTCCCAAGCCTTGCAACTGGGCTCACAATTCCACAGTCTGCAGGGTAACTTCCTTCTGACCATTCCCCTGGGGGCACATATCCACATTCTCCAGGGTGACCAACCCAGTCCCTGTCCATGGGGTCACATATCAACAGTTTCCAGGGTGACACTCCTCCCCTGAATGCACATTTCAAGGGGAGCACAAAACAGCACACCCAAAATATGTCCATTTGACAAAAGGGTTATTTTGGACTGATTAATTAAAAATAACAAACAAACAAACAGCCGCCCCAGGAGGATCTTTGAAAACCAAGTCGAAATGCCATTTTGTGAAGTAGATTTACATTTATTAAGGATATCTCTATCTTTAAGGATGTGTCCCTGTCTGGACCAGGAAATAGAGGATGACTAAATATCAAGAATGGACTAAGTATCAAGACTGACTTGATTTCACTAAATGACTTGACTAAATATCAAGAAGGTCTATGGAATGGACCTGGAAGTTAATCTGCATACCACCATGCCTTTGTTTACTGTGCTTCACCTAATAATCTCCCTTAAATAGCTTCTTCCATTCCTTAACCTCCTTCTTTCATTCTTAGCTGATGATAGCATTTAAGGTAAAGTCTTGGACCATTTCAGAAAGTGATTGTTTTCCCAGGTATCTTTCAACTATATAGGAGGTATGCATGGCATATATTAAACTTCTGATTGTTTTTCTCCAATCCATCTCCCTTTAATTATGAACATCTCAGTGAAGAACATTGAGGCTAGGGGGAAAATTTTCTTTCCTCTCATCTAATGCAATAAAATAGCATTCAGAGATCTAGAGGAATGAACCACAGACCAATTTAAAGAAAATAATAATAAAGAAAAGCATGAATCTAACACTTACATTACTAAGTGAAGGAATCCAGCCTCAAGTGCTACACACTGTATGGTCTTATAAGACATTCTAGCAAAGGTAAAACAGACATGATAAACAGTTTATGGAATATATGGCTGAAATATTTCACATGGTACTTTAGTGAGGAATACCTGCCACTATGCATTTGTCTAAGTACATAGATTTTTGTTTTCAGAACACAAGTAATTTATTACCTATTTACATTTATTTATTTATGGTATGGAGTGCCAAAGACTGGAATGCATAATTTAACAAAGAATCTAACAGATTGAGAAATACATGAAAAGCTTCAGACTTCCCTAGGGGCCCAGTGGTTAAGACTCCACGTTGTCAGTGCAGGAAAGGTGGGTTCAATTCCTGGTCGGGGACCTAAAACCCCACATGCAGCAGCACAGCCAAAAGATTTAAAAGGAAGAAGAAAATTTTTAAAAAGCCACTCTCACTGTTAGGACAAAATTATCTGACCTAAGTTCACTGTGTAATTGAATGGAATCTGCAGGCCAAAGGCAAAATGTACCATACATAAACAATGGGCTGTGTAAGTTCTTTCCACGGGGGGTTGTAGCTAACAGGACTGAAACTACCATATCAGTCATTGAAGGAGCAAGCCCTGAATTTGATAAGTGATGAGTAGTGGAAGCCAGGTTTCTTACCATTGGAGTGGGAAGTTACAGGCAGACAAAAGGAGAAGGTTATAATACCTGTGTCATAAGAGATCAGGTTGGAGACATCATTATAAACTATCTTTAGCCTAATACAGAAACATATAAGTCCATGTGAAAATCTTCATAAACGTGTGTATGCATAGTCTGGATACATGCATGTGTATTTCCATGCATTGTCTGCTGAGATTATTAAGTTCCCACATACAAGTTTTTATTAATATGCTCTAATAAAAAGGGACAAGGACTCTTTAAATATGTGTCTGATACTAGGACTGAGACAGTAAATATGTAAAGCAGCATAATCTTAAAATGTGAGGAAGAAGGACCAAAAAACCCCATAAAAGCTGAATTATGTAAAATAAAAGCAGGAGAGTATGGACAAAGCTCTCAATAGCCAAAGCTAGAATGAACTAAGCAGTCTAATTGGCTGGATTATAGCCAAAAGAAAGTGAAAGTGAAGTTGCTTAGTCGTGTCTGACTCTTTGCAACCCCATGGACTGTAAGCTACGAGGCGCCTCCATTCATGAAATTTTCCAGGCAAGAGTAATGGAGTGGGTTGCCATTTCCTTCTCCAGGGGATCTTCCCCACCCAGGGACTGAACCCAGGTCTCCTGCATTGCAAGCATATGCTTTTACAGGCTGAGCCACCAGGGAAGCTCCCAAAAGTTTAAAATAATTTTCAGGTGTCCAAACTGGTAAAAAGTAAAAATTAGGTTTTATGAGTAATGTTGAATAAAAATCTCACACAGAAAGATTCTAAATAATTGATACAGACTCAGCTGTCCATCAAGTATATGAAGCTAACTCCCCTCTCCTCAAATGTGGGTCCTGCATTATGACTTCCTCCTTAATAAGGCACTCAGGATGGACGTGAGGAAAATCAACAATAAAGACAAATGACAAATGTTGGTGAAAATGTACGAAATTGAAACTCAAAACTTTACTTGTGGAGAGGTAAAATGGTGCAATCAATGTGTGCAAAACAAGCATTTTCTCGAAAACATAAAAATGTAATGATATCACTCAGCAGTGGCCACAGGACTGGAAAAGGTCAGTTTTCATTCCAATCCCAAAGAAAGGCAAAGCCAAAGAATGTTCCAACTACCACACAGTTGCACTCATCTCACATGTTAACAAAGTAATGATCAAATTTCTCCAAGCCA